>NC_140535.1:3103895-4303895 GCF_057382185.1 Mchenga conophoros | reverse complement strand
TCCATCATTTTGGCTTTATCATTGATGTCCCCAAGTGTGTTTTCAGTATTGTGTCTGTGTGTGTTTATGTCAGAGGTTTTGCAGAGCTGGCGGGTCCAGTTTGACAGTCCAATCTCTACCGTGCTGCTGTTCCCTCTGAGCTTCCACACAGAGGCCGGTACGATTCTCCTCTGTTACATCTGATCTCTGCTTCACTTTGTGAATCTGCAGCGCACCTCAAGATTGTCCATTTCTTCTTCTTTTCCAGGTGTGGAAATGGAAAGCTATAACCTACTAGTGGCCAGTACCATAGAGATGGCAGTTGTGTACAGGTCAGAGACAAATGAATGGTTTTGTGCAGTTTTGCTTTCTCTCTGAAGACGAAGAAATTGTAGGTTTTTTTGTTGCATGTCTTTTATTGCAGAGATGTCCAGAAGGACGGTTTGTCCCAGGCCACATGCCTCTTGGAAAGTGACCAGTGGGACGCAGTAGTTTGTGCTCTGGTCATCGATCTGGATTTTGATGGGCAGAAGGAGGTGCTGTTGGGCACATATGGACAGGTAAGACCTTTACTAATGGATAGGCTGTATTTTATTTATTTATTTTACTTTTTTAATAAAAGTCAATGTATTTATCCATCTCTTAATACTTAAACCCTTGGCCTGAAGCCCTTAGCTCCATGATTGATGGTTGCCATTGAACACAAATCTTTTTCACTGCTTGCCACTTAAGATAAAGGCTCAGTCATTTCATGGAAATGCTACTTATTGTAGGTCTTAACTGGGAAAAAAGGAGTGCATTTATTACTACTTGTAGCTGTAGAAAAATAATTTCTACTCTGGTGATTAGTTTCACCAGCAGGATGCTGTGGATGTGTGGGATTGACTCAAAACAAACTGCACTGTTTGTTCACAGCAAAGAAGGAAGATATGAGCCGGTGCATTGTTGTGACTTCTTGATCTGTTTTTAATAGTTTTTGAATATAAATGGACCTCGCTGGCTCAGAGGAATAAATGAAACATAGGCACCGTATCGTTAGCAGGATACACTAACAGCTTTCTGTCTTCATGGGATTTTCTGATTGTAAGAATATAGAAGATCTGCTCATGAATAAAGTGGCAAAGTAGGTACGGAGGAAGTGAGTATGATTGAAAGGGAAAGATTATAGGTTTTGTTTTTTGATTTAAAATGATAGATTTATATATAAATCCTCTTTTTCTATAATGCAGGAATTGCTGTGTTATAAATTCCAGCCCATGGGAAGTGGACAAAATGGACAGTTTCAGCTGCAGTGGAGACGGAGCTTCAAAAGTCCTTTGCTGTCCCTCATATACTTGGATTTAACTGCAGATGGTTTGAGAGAGCTGGCTGTTCTCACACTGAAGGGACTGCACATCTTACAGGTTTGTAGCTGAAACCTGTGTGACAGTCATGGTACTGTGTAGCGTCCTCATGGTCACTGCCTGCTGAACTCAAGCTAAGAAGAAGTATTTGAGCTGACATCGAGTTGCCAGCTGCAAAACTTTAAACGGAAAATGATTTCATGTGGTTTTTAGCCCACGTTTATGACTTCATTAATGATTTTAGTTGGATTTCGCCTTCAGAATGAGCTTTTGTGATTCAAGTGCTATTCTTCATCACTGAGCAGCTGGAATGAGAAAGCATCCATATTAAGCTCCAAAGAAAAAGAATCACCATGATCTGCTTGTGGAAAAATAAATATCTTAATCCACACGTTAGCGTTGTCACCCCTGCAGACACTCATTATTTCACTCCCCTTTGTCTTTGCAGCACAGTCTCTCCAGCACCGCTGATTTGGTCCTTGAGCGGCTCACACAGAGGGAGTCAGCGCTAATGGCCAGCTCGGAGGTGGAGTCAGCGAGAGCACAACACACTGAAGACAATGAGGCTCCAGCTCAGAAACTGGAGTGTATAATGCAGACACCCTCAGATTAACAAATGTATTGCATTTTTCTCCCCACGTGTAAATCCTGGTGGTTCAGAATGAAATCTCTTAAAGGTGCAACGTGAAGATTTTTCTCAGGGGTTCATCTTCCTGGAGGCTGATGAGAGACACTGGTTTCAGAAGTCATATGTAACTGCTCAGGTCTGCTTCATGGTATAGTTGTAAAAAAGGCTGAATTGTGACATGATGACAGTGTACAGTTATTTGCAGGTAATAAAGGACATCATATTTATATCCTGTTTTTGTCTGATTTGATCTTTCCCTGTGTCAAGGAGGTTAGCTGATTGGTTTGTTTGTTTGTATGGCTTAGCAGATTCAGTAGAGTGATAAAGTTAAATATTTTCTGACATTTTATTTATAATAAAACACATTGTTACTTCTGTAACATGCCACAGGTTGCCATCTTAAGTATGCTGCTTACACTTAAAGCCTAGCTCAGTGCAGAACAGTCACCAAGCGTTCGCTCCTCCAGAAGGTGATTATTTTGATTAATAATGCTACAGCTTTACTGCTCATGACACTGGTTACTGTGGCTCCTCAAGATGAAAACAACAAATCACATCATTCAAAAATGCAGAAAATGTGCAAAGCTGGACAAAAAATGCTTTTCTACCAATATAGATGACCTGATCTGGCTTTCATTTGTTAAGCTTTGTATTCTTTTAGGCATAAGTAGTAATGGCTTCACTCTGACAAGATACCACTCATTCAAAATTATTCTTTAACAATATAAACATTGCAAACTTATACCCCAGCAAACATGCTCCTTTGCAGCCCAAATGAGGACAAGGTGGGCAGACCCAGCCCACACAAACCAGAGCAGAATGTGGGCGGCAATACCAGTGTCCAAGGTGGAGCTCGAGGCCCAGATTAAGTGGCCAACCAGACCCTGTGGTTTGGGGCCCAGATATGCCCCAAATTTCACACTACTGGGACTGAGACCACCATGATGAATTACTGCCAGTATGGAAACTGGACCAGAATGTTATAAGATACTTGCAGCCACTTTTTTATTCACAAAGGATTTTTACAGTTTTTATTCATTTATTGTTTTTTTAAACACACTGGATGCATTTGCTGACACAACCGAGAAGGCATTTATGTCCCCTCCATAGTGCAAACCAGGGAGATTTTGCTTGAAAGTCACACGTAAAAAAAAAAAAAAAAATCAAACTACAAAACTCTAGCACCACTTGGCCTCAAAGAGAAAATAAGAACTCAAATCCTATCAACAGCTTAGTCTCTTAGAAAATGGAATATAGCTACTTAGTTCAATTTTATTTATATAGCGCAACAACATCACAACAGTTGCCTCAAGGTACTTTATAATGCAAGGTAGAGACTCTTCAATAATACAGAGAAAACCCCAGAAATCAGATGAGCCCCTATGAGCAAGCGCCTTGGGAGAGTGGGAAGGAAAAACCCATTTTCAACAGGAAGAACCGGACAAGATGCTGAGAGTAAATAATGATTAAATGCAGAGTGCTGAAAAAGCTGAGTAAAGAACAAACAGTGCATCATGGGAATCCCTAGACCTATTGCAGTGTAACTAAGGGAGGATTCTGGATAACCTGATCCAACCTTTATACTTTTTAAAAAAGGAAAGTTTGAAGCCTAATCTTAAAAGTAGAGATAGTGTCTGTCACCTGAATCCAAACTGGAGCTGGTTCTACAGAAGTGGGGCCTGGAAGCTGAAGGCTCTGCCTCCCATTCTGCTTTTAAATACTCCAGGAACCACATTATTTATTTAAAAGCACCTTTCAAGACACCCAAGGACACTTAATATAGAATAAGACACATAATAGAACAATGATAATGAAGAACAATAAAAAAACAAAAAGCACAAGATAAAATAATTAGTTTACAGTGAATATGCAGATTTGAACAGATGGGTTTTGAGTTGGGATTTAAACTGAGGGAGAGAACCAATGTTTCTTATATCTGGGGGTAGAGAGCTCCACAGGCTGGGAGCAGAGCAGCTGAAGGCTCTGCTTCCCATGGTGAGGCCGAAAGAAGGCAGAGCAAGTTGGATAGAAGAAGATCGAAGTGAGCGGGCAGAAGAAGTAATGCTTAACAGATCAGAAAGGTAAGGAGGTGCTCCTCCTATTATGAAGACTAGAGGGCCTAAGACCGAGCCTTGGGGAACACCAGAAGTGACTGGGAATAGACGAGAGCACACATGTAAGTCAGCAGTCCTGCATATTCATTTAATATGCACACTGAAGGACATATTCTGGTCAAAAACGACTCCTAGATTCTTCAGTGTTACTGGAGGCCAATGTAATGCCATCCAGGTTAAAGAATCTGGTCAGAATCAGACAGTGTAATAAAACAATGGTTTCATCTTCTCCACAGTAGTCACCTGTTGTTATTCTCCATGGGCAGGGGAGTATGTATGAGCGTGGTTGTGGTGCTGGTCTCTTGATACTCTACAATGAGGGGAAAGTAGAAAAATATCTAAAACTATGCCTCATTTGAGTCCAGTGTTTTACAATAGACTCCCACTATACTTGATAAGTCTACCAAAGTTGAACAAGAACTTCTTAAGTGAATTTTCTGAGTTTGCTAATTCAGTCTGTTCCATGTCCTGAAATGTTTTTCTGCTGGGTGATTTTAATGTACGTATGGACTATCACTAATAATCTTACAGGGGATTTCACATCATCTCGATAGTTTTGGCCTGGAGCAATTAGATTTTTCCCATCCACTCTTAAGTTCATATTTTTAGCCTTATCTGCTGTTCTGTTATTCCTCAGAACTGAGTAACATCTGACCTCTATATCAGTCCATAAGCTGTTTTTTAATGTTATTATCTAAACAAACTCTTTTCACTCTATTTCATATTGCAACATTAAAAACATTGATACCACTGCCTTTTCCAATGGAATTGACAGCATGCATAATAGACCCAGTTTATCTATTTCTGATGAACAGGTATCCTTTAACAATAGACTACACAGTCTTCTGCTCCTTTGAAATTTTGAACTGTTTTTTACATCCAGTCCACTCCCTGCTTCACCCCGAAATTGCCTCAGCTTAAAGTTAAAGGCTGCCACTTGGAACACCTCCACACAAAGACCTGTCTCGTTGTTCTTAAGAATATGCTCTTTAAGGATGCTCTGTCTACAGCTAAATCTGAATATTATGCAACACTAATCAGGTGTGCTGAATACTAGGGCTCTTTCTGCTGCTGTAAAAACACCACTCTTTAACCACTTGAGCCCCTCTTTTCTTTCTAGCACCCAACTCCTGACTTTAGAGGAAATATCTGGATTTGTTAAGAAAATTAAACCTACCTCTCATTTTTACCCACTTCAATTCATGTGGTTAAATTCCATTTGTCCTGTTCTTCTACTTTAATAATTGTCATTATATTGTCTTCCCTAATCTACATCTCAAAACAGCTGGGATAATTCCACTTCTTAAGAAACCCATTGCAAACCAAAATAGTTATTGTCCAGTTACAAATATACTTTTTTTTTTTTACGCTCACCTCACTAACAATCGTCTGAACAATTTCAGTCTGATAAAAACAAAAGCTATAAATCCAAGCAGGAATCATATAAGCAACATGCAGGATGGGAAACAACAGTATGACACAACAAAGACCTGAGGAAAACTGTGCTTAAATATACATAAGAGGCGGTCAGGGAGAGACAACAGAGCTGGGGAAAACAAGGAGCAGGTGAACTGAATAAAACTAATGAGACATGGTAAGTAACACTAAATACAAGGTACAAGGCTGACACTGGGCTTTTAACCATATTCTTGCAATAATTCTGTCTCTATATGCTGACAATTCTCTAATCTCTTGAGTAGCCCTCATCTTTGAAACTCACTCCTGCACTGTTCATGGGATTTATTTCTCCCTTCCTTTCTTGTATATTTGTCACACTTATTTGTTTCAGATCATCAGATAAATTTTAATGTTAGACAAAAATTAACCTAAGTGAATATAAAATGCAGTTTTTTAAATTGTTACATTTATTACAGGAAAAAAGCTATCCAAACATGGATGTACGTGGAAATGATGTAATAATAAATTAACTGTGATTAACCACATTTAGTGGCCAAGCCAAGCTGACTAGCATCACCAAAGCCTGATTACTGTCAAACCTGTTGAAATGAGAAAACACATAAATAAAATCTTGTCTGACAAAGTGAAGTAGGCCAAAACATCCCAAAAAGCAACACATGATGTGTCATGTATGTCCTAAACCACAGGTGTCAAACTCCAGGCCTCGAGGGCTGGTGTCCTGCAGGTTTTAGATGTGTCCTTGAGCCAACACAGCTGATTTAAATCGCTAAATGACCTCCTCAACATGTCTTGAAGTTCTCCAGAGGCCTGGTAATGAACTAATCATTTGTTTCAGGTGTGTTGACCCAGGGTTAGATTTAAAACCTGCAGGACACCAGCCCTCGAGGCCTGGAGTTTGCCACCCCTGTTCTAAACAAGGTTTAGGGTAAGGGTTAGGCATTCAATTTTGATGGTTAGGGTTAGGGTTAGGGGAAAAGGCTAGGAAAAGCATTATGTCAATGAGATGTCCCCACTAGGATAGCAACACCTGATGTGTGTGTGTGTGTGTGTGTGTGTGTGTGTGTGTGTGTGTGTGTGTGTGTGTGTGTGTGTGTGTGTGTGTGTGTGTGTGTGTGTGTGTAAAGCTGTAGTATAGTAACAGGGGTATATGAGTTTCTTGATTTTTGTAGAACTTAAATGTTTTCTGTTCCACGGGAACACATCTTTCCCAATGATGTATCCATTATAAACTTTTTTTGAAATGTCCAATTTAAAGGACCTTCTTAGCACTTGTGCCGTGAAGAGAATACTAGAAGTGAGTGGAGCTCACAAACTGAGTGAGGAAAGATTTGCTGCAGCTTTCCTTGTGGTAGTGGAGATGAATCAGTCTCTTAGAGGAAGTTTTCTGCTGCTTGTCCAGTAAGAGACACAGAGGGTGGTTAAGAAGTACCCAATATCCACAACAGTTTGTTCAGTCACTTCTGTCTAACATAGCTTTAAAAGTCTCCAGTTTGTCACAGAGCCTGTCGTCCTCATCAGTTTAGTTAGTCTGTTGGTGTCACCAGCTCTGATGCTGCACATGTTTGCCACAGCAGACTAGAATAGTGTTTTGAAGAATTAGAACCTGCTCACTCTCTTTTTGTATACAGCGTCTGTGTTGGTCTTCCACTTTAGTCTGCTGTCAGCGTAGACGCTGAAGTACTTCCTTCACCACATTAAACATCCTGTCCCAGAACACACAGGGAAGAGCCCTTTATCTATAATAAAGTGCTCAGAAATGAAACCCACTACCGTTCTCTGCACCAAGAGGTTGGGCAAAATTCTGTACTGATAAAGAGTAGTGATACATATCATATTTAAATAGGATAGAGATCAATTAAATCAATTAAATCTTGATCCAGCAGCAAGAATATTTGTAATGTAGCCACAAAGAACTAATTAAATAAAGATATTCAAATTTGTATTTCTAAAACTAACATTTTCAGTCTTGTTTCATCTGCTTTGATTATCTTTATCTGACACTAAAAGCCAAAATTGATGGATACAATATTCTGCCAACAATGATGTAAAACAGAGCAAAGCAGTATTTAAAAATGGGATTTTAAATTTATGACAAAAGCTGCCAATCAATTTGTCTGGGGGCTAAATATTAAGCCCAAAACGGTCCTTCCCTCTATAACCACTTAACAGTGGCTCCAACAGTCAGTCAAAATGACAGAGTCCTGTGTTAAAGAGCCAATTCTAGAGCGGAAAAGAAAAAGTGCCATATATTCAGCCTAGTACAATTTGGTCTTTATGAGTTTCTCTTTACATGATTTTGGGGATTATTTATTTCTAAATGAAGCTTATACATAAGTTCAATAAGGAATATCTGTAATCATTCATCTGCCGGCTTTTCTGGGTTTTTGCTTCCTGTTCTTTACATGACTACCACTTTCCCGCACTGTAAATATCAATAGTGTCATTACTGCTTTAGTCCAATCATCTTCTTACCCGTCTCCTGTGAGCCAATCAGCCTCCACGTTGTATGGTTTAAATCTGTGCTCTCCTGCCTTTCAGACTCTCATTTGTGGAACCCACCTCCTCCTCATCTCCACCTCAAAGACACCTCAGTCAGAGCTCCAGCCGTGCCTCAGTTTTCATCTTCACCACCCCCAGCATCTGGACTCCGGGGGTCCTGTCCTAAATCCTATCACCGATGGGATTCCATTTTGCCGTGATGGATCATCACAGTCTAATTGCCAAATACATTAAATCCTATATCTCAATAAACAATGATCACCTTTTCCAAGTGACCTCCCCTTATTGAACTGGACACTGGAGTCAGAGGTGTCACTGTTTTGAGTGACAGATGTCCTAAACATAGTTTGTTAGCCAGGCCTCAACTCAGCCAGCTGGAGTCAGTGTTGGTTCCTTTTGGAGCATTTCTGATGGAATTTCTTCCACATGTCGTTTATTTCGTCTTTCTCCCTTCACAGCAGATGGCCGTCCCTCCCTGAGCTGGTTTGAAACCTGAGAGGTTTCTTCCTGTTAAAAGGAAGTTTTTCCTTCCCACTGTCGCCAAAGTGCTTGCTCATATGGGGTCATATAATTGTTGGGGTTTTCTCTGTATGTGTTATTGTAGGGTCTACCTTTTATATGAAGAGCCTTGAGGCGACTGCTGTTGTAATTTGGCGCTGTATAAAAAACACTGAATTGAATTGGAATTACCTTTAGAGTGATACTATGTGATAGAGAGGTTTTTGATCAGATTAGTAGGAAAAAGATTTTATAAGTCAGCTTATTATGCAAATATTTGGGTTTTATGGTCGTAGCTTGTTAACTAAACTTTAGTTAAGCATTAGGCTTAACTTAGCATATCCACCCTCTCACCCAAATATGGCCACTTTTGGCTACAGAACTGAGGAAGTCTGTCCTCAGTGAAAATCATTATAACTTGTTTAATTTAAAAAGAATGAACAAAATCAAACAAAAATGGTTTAGCGTATTTCATTCTGATATGTTTACCTTTTTCCCCCATGAACTCTTTCATTTAAAACATCCTGGAAACAATTCTTTCAAAAGTTACCTTCATTTCCATGTTTATTCCCCCCCCCCCCCCTTTTTTTTCTTTTTTTTTAAATGTTTCACTTTGTATGAATGTCTTATTGCAAAGATAGATTTCCAAATCGGCTTAAGCTTCACTCAAAAGAAAACCAACCAACCAAACAAACCAAAAACAAAACCGGCAAACTGACCATAAGAAACCTGGACTAAATAAATAACTTCAGTGTTCACACAGATGGTGAAAGAAAAAAAAAAAGGAATGCAGCAAATTCACATCAGTCTTAGCTGATCTGGTCCCGTGTCTTTTGGCCGGTCTGTGGCACTGTAGTCCTCTCTGGAGCCCTCAAACTATATTTCTCCCCTCTTGCACTACAAAGGCAACAATAACAACAGCTGCACTCATCGCACTGGACTTAAAACAGAAGTATGGCGTTAAGAGAAGTTAAGAAAGACGTTTTCCACCTCTGCGAAGCTGTTGCACTTGTCTTCTCTCGGAGTGTGGGGTTGCTTTTTTTATTTTAAGGCGCGGGTTGTTTTGCGCGTCAACAATAAGGAGCATGCTGTTGGAGCGACGGAGAGCGCATTAAAAGAGCGCATTTCACTCAATGGAATTCTTATATTTAGCTCCGTGAGGGACCAGCCAGACGAGCAGAGGAAAGAGGAAACCCTGATCCTGGTGTTTATCGTTTTGAGACCGCTTCGAGCCCCCCAAACTTGTCGTTCATATCACGGTGCACGGCTATGTGGTGATGAGGGCGCTGTGAGTGTGTGAGAAAGACGGGGGAATAGCGCAATTTTATCTACAGCTCCGGAGAGGAAAGATGATGATGGCCGGTGGTGGTGGTGGCGGAGCAGCCGTTGACCACAACGGGATATTCACAAATCCAAATCTCCACAGCCTGCAGCAGACCCATATGGACGCCGATAACCCAGACTCCCGCAAACGGCCGCTGGAAACTCCGGCTGAGGAGGCCGGCTGTACCAAACGCACCAACACTGGAGGTAAGAGAAAAGCAATAACCAGCAGCCCATCCACCTCTTCTTCTCCACATTAACTCTGAGCCTTTGTTGTGCGCAACGGCAAAGCACAGCCTTCAGTGTGATACCGAAGCCCCATATGAGCAGTTCTGGGCGGCATGTTGGCTTTAACATGCAGCACCTGTGCACTTGGCACTTTGAGATACTGAGTGTGTTTATGGCTGTTACTTCATACGCTGCATGCTCGAGCAGCCCGACTGAGTGAGCGGCCTCCTCATCTTAGGTCAGCTCAGAATTTGAACTCGGCAACCTTTCTACTCCACATCTGGAGCTTTTGCTGGCAAGTTGTCATTCAGTAGACAGCTGATGATTTGTGTGCACCTTATTTAACATAAAAGTTCTCCGAAGTCTCTGTTCATCAGAGTTTGTGTCTGTTGGAACATTAGGCACGGGTTTCCTGCAGAGGCTATAGACAAATCTGAGGAGGAGTGACAGAAATGTCATCACAGTCTTCAACCGTTACCCTGAATGTGAATCAGTACTGATGCCTGGGCCCTGAGTCATAGGATCTGCAAAGCACTCACCTTTACCTTTGACCAGTACAAATATGACAAGTATGTGAGCCAAACTTTTAGCAGCGCACTGGAAAGGAAGCTGCTCTTTGATCTTGGACACTTTAGTGTTGATTTGTGAGCCTTTTAAAACAAGTGGAGAAACAACAGAGCCTATTATTGTGTTGGTGATTTGTGAGATTGGAGCATCATAATCCTGATTTATGCTGAGTTGGAGTTTTCTGATTTTTTTATTTTCTTTTTTGTGCTTTTAAGGTGAAATGAGCAAAAAAGCCAACAGATGAAACTCATACCACCCTGTAGGGTTTGTGCTCATCAGCACTTGCAGGCCCAATTCCTAGTAAACCCAGGTTATTTATAGGGTGTGCGCTGAGCCAGAACTCAGCATCTGTTTGGAATTGTTTTAGCCTCATGATGTCTGACCTACCACCTTCTAGCTTGCCTCTGTATAATGATAAAAGAACAACTGTAAAACACTAGAACACTAATTGAAAGCATGTAAGTGCTTGAGAAGCAGAGCTGGGTGCTGTAGTCCAGAATCGTGCATGAGAATCTATGCATTAAATTGAAGGCAAACGTCATTTTAAATGGGGGAATGGTGAGGTGCAGGAGAAGGGTACTACAGAAATACTGCAGTGCTATTTGAACAAATTGATCCTGATTTGTTTTTGTGGAGGAGTGTGGAGCGCTCATGCTTTATTATTTGTCAGTAAGATGCTGGAGTGCAGCAGTGAGGATGGTTGATTCCAGCTCCTGTACATCTTATTCCAGCTCGTGATTGTTCTGGTCTGCAACTCACAGGGACCACTTATTCGAGAACTTGTTGTTAATTAGACGTCTGCAGAGAACGAGCAGTTTCTTCACCATATGTCACTGAAATTCTTTTTGTCTTTGTGTCCCTGACAGCCCAGCACTCAGTGATGGCAGCATTATATCCCATTTCCAACAGTACAAGTGCATCTTTGCTGCACTTCACTGAACCCCAGAAATGTAATTTCAGCAAGATACGCAAGGACCATCGAGCTACCAGACAGTATTTTAGAACACATCCAACCACCATATGTCATCCATTAGCACCCCTAAAACCACTGTAGAAAAGAGAAGTCACGCAGCGTTCCTGCTTCTAGGAGAGTTTTCACCATTTAGCTGCGGCACAGAGACATTGCCGCATTGTTCCCATCCTGGTGGTGTGAATTGAAATTTTGAACATTTGGGTAGATTCTAAAAAAAATATATATAAATCACTACACCGACAGCTCAGGTTTTTTAGTGCTGGGTTTTGTATGATGGCATCAGACAGCGTTTTACCAGCCCCACTCTGTGTTCATTTCTGCATCGTATTTTCAGAAAACGCAGCCGCACAATTAATCGTGTGCTGATGAACGTCTAACTCTGAAGAGGCTGTCTTGTTGTCTCAGGGGTGATTCAGATGACTTCCTGAAAGAGATTGTATCAGTGTGGAGAATACCTGATTGCTTTATCAAGGAAAACAAAGTGAAAATCCCATTTGTAATCATTAGCGTCTCATCCCCAAACCTCCTCTTATTTTGAAAAAAACGGTGGACAGATAATTCACATAGCAAATTATAATGAGTGTGCATAAATAAATGTGAAGATTGAAGAACTTTATGAGCTTACTGTAGCATGTCCAGCTTTGAAGAAAAGATGTATGTTTGGTCTGTGGTCAGCGATGAAATGGTGTTTCCCTTTAAAATCTAAAGGATGCGCTGCTATGCATGCTAAAAAGCCCCTGGCAACTTAAGGCTAATTCAATTTACAACCAGTGTAGTAACATTTGCAGTTTAGTTAGCTAACCTGAGTATAGTCAAGCAGCACCTCTATATGGCCGCCTTGCAGCATATACTGCCTTTATACTGAAATCCCAGCAAACGTGTGAACTGTGTTTTATAATAATAAAAGCATCCAAAGCAATAAGGCAGAGTTTAACAGTTTCACTGAAACATAGTCGCGTATCCTTGCTTACCTGAAATGCACATTCAGATGTTTGTAACGGCCTATACAAAACAGCTGTTTCATAAATATCCCCCCTCTGCTTTATGTAACATTTTTTGATGTCACCTCCTGTTTCATCTCATATGATCTGCATGCATCGCATGTAACAATGCAAACCCCCAGCCTTTCTGTTAGCAGTAGGGCTAGACAGCCTGATAATCTTCAATCATGCTTGTAATCACCAAGCCCTTGACTACATCTGATATTGATCATGCTATTCCTACCGAACCGATCATTAACATGACTGGCAGTTACAACAAAGAGAAGGAAGCCGTGCTCTTTCAAAGCCGATCCCCTGGTTGTGCATTAAGAGTTGTGGACACTGAATGAGGAAAAACACTGCTCCTCTTTTATCAGCGTTGCTCTTCTGTCCTTAAAGTGAACATCTTTTATTCGTTCCTCTTTCTAATTACCCACACTCTGAGCCCATGTTGCTGCCAAGCATGTGCCTTCCAAAAAGGTTGTGTGGCTCAGGGATTAGGTATGATCTCGTAATGTTGCTAATGGAAAGGTTGGCAGTGGAATGTGAGCTATTTTTCTTTTTTTAATTTTTTGGTGGGAAGGACACAGGTGCCCTTGCAGAGCGATGTGACGTGAGCGGACTGTGAATTTGCCAGGTGGCAGTTAAAGAGAGAATGAGAGAGCGATAGAAATGAAGACAGAGAAAAGCAGAGAGAGATAGACCATTAGGAGGGAGTGGAGTCTACAGGGGAACTGTGTCTATATACCAGAGCATCTCTCAGTGAATGAGACTGCTAGAATTTTCTGGAAGGCATTCCCTCCAAAGCCAAATGGGCCACGATGCTCAGGTTTGATTTGTGGATGAAAGTCATCAGAAAGCCAGGAAAAAGGCTGCTTTTTTAACAGTTTCCCTGGAAATCACCATAAAATGAACCTGCCACCCTCAGGTCCACACACAGACACTGACATGCTCACGCTGCAGTTTTTACACACATTTACGCTCGCTTGAGATACCTCTCGGTGTAAGATTTATAGTCGTAGTGATTGGCTTCATCACCCCCCTCCACCATTCTGCGGCACTGCCATTTGCAATGGTTGATGAGCCCCTCCGCCCTCTCAAACATGGCCGTCTAAGGGATTGGGGGTGGGGAAAAGGAGAGGAGGAGGGTGGGTGGCGTAAGGCACGCCGTCTCAGATCACTCCTCCTCCACCTCCTTCATCATCTGCTTATGTTCTCCATACACCTCTTCAGCCACTATTGAAGGTCACTCCACATGCTTCTGTGCTCAGCGCTGAAACCCGCTCCCTCCGCCACTTCACCTTTGTCACTTTCCACTAAAAAAAGTGAGTGAATGGACTGCCATACTTTATAGTGCTGCGTCAAAAGAGGCGGAGTAGGGGAGAAAATTCAATTTTTTGGGACCGGCATCAGGGGGTGGGGATATGACGTGCTGGAGGAAGCAGGCTACCCATTGGCCGAGCGAGGCGTCAGTCCTGCGTGCTGCTGCAGACAGACAGGCCACTCGATGAATATGGATGAGAGCAGTGAAAAGGGTGATGCGGCAGGGAAGACCCCCCCCTTCAAACCGATGCAGGCTTGAACAATGCGTGCCGTCTTTCACTGAAAACACCGAGAGCCTGCATTAGCATTTTCTTGGACAATTGAGGCTCTGGCCAGCTGCAAGCATGGCTCGGATGCTGCGGTGAAATCTCTTTTTCTGCACCCACTGATGAATTAGACCTCGGTGAAAAAGGTCGACTGGCCGCATTCCTCAACACTACCATTGCACCTATGCCTAGGCTAATGTTAAGATCCCATTTAGAGATTGTGTCCCGGCATTGATGGCGATCTGACAGAGGACTTGAGAAGCAGCAGATCTCAGAATGGGTAAGCCTCAAACTCTTTTTGTCTGACTTGTTGAATTGATCCATCGTGCTAGACTACATGCAATTTTACACACCGAGAGCTCGTTTGTTCATTATTGCTCATTTGAGTTCCGTCGTCCTTGCTGGCTGTCAGGAGCAGGTTAGTCCATTGAAATGCAGAATGGGTACTTGGAGGGGTAGTGAGAAGGAGGGAGTACGGTCACAAGGCATTTCCTTCTGACCCACCCCCCTCCAGTGACTTAACTAAACACATTTGGCTCAAAGTCCACGTCTCCAAGCCATCCTTCCAGCACTGGAAGCAGGGGTCTGAACTAACACCCCACTGGCTCAGCTTCCCAATGTGCCCCACTGCTCCCGTTCCCTGGCGGATTGCAGCAACAGATTGCCATGTTTACTCTACCACATGACGCCATTAAAACCTGTTACTGTGATCTCAGACACTAGGACAGAATTAATTATTGACTAATGACAGCAAACGTGGTTGTAAGGGCGATGGAGGGAATCTTAGTGGCTTCCTCCCCTGCTGGGTTTACTCTGGCTGAAGATGAGCAGAAAGTTACGCAGTGGGTTTGGGCTTGTCTGTCAACAACAGGTCGTTGGATGTTTAGATCCTGCAATCAGCATCACTCAAATGAATTTCTTTGTGTGGCTACGGTAGCCAATATTCGTGATAGGGTGATGGAGGGCTGAAAAGCTTTACAGCGACCATGTCAGTCATGAATCACGCTTATTTGTTCTCCAAGGTCATTTTATTGTTGCTCATTGTGAGAGAAGCAGGGGTGATTAGAGTGAGTTTTGCAAATCGTCCTTTTGTTCTGAGAAGACCAACGTATTGACCAGCACCACGAGCTGTTCATCACGTTCATATGTGTCATTTCATATTAATGTAGCAGTCCTGTGAATTTGGACAGCTCACACGAGTATGGACAATTAGGTGAAATTAACCATCATGGCATGGCAATCATGTGCATTTGTCAGAGCTGTTGGTTTTGGGTGATGTGCACCACAACAAGCCTGTGTCTGAATGAAACATGAGGGGCATATTAATGCAATAAGAAGAAGTAACGTGTAGGCTGTGAAATCCCTTCATGTCACAGTGCCATGTTTATTCACATCTGATTCTAATGAGGGCATGACTGAGGCAACAGGTTGGTCCACCTCAATCCATCCATCCACCGTGCCGGTCAAGCTCCAACATTCGATACCCTCGGCTTGACACGGGACGCAGCGATGTGGTGACAGACGCCGTGGCTTTGCCGTCAAAAAGCGATCTTGTCTCTGTGCTTGAAAATGCATCAGAAATTTCTTCAGACAAACGTGGACAGTGCCTTTTTACATCTCTGCCCGCTCCAGTGACGTCACCCTTGAGGCAGCTGAAAAAGGATCGAACATGACGTCATTGCATCCAGATCAGCGTGCAAGGCAGATTATGTATCAGTGCTTTGGTATACTAAGTACGCACCTGTATCAAGTGTTTACTATGACGTCATTGGTATAATATCAGTAATTCAGTGGGTAAACCCAGCTGCCACGCATCTATAAATACAGCATATTTGATGCATTGTTGGCAGGTTCTTTTATTACATTTGGGCTCAATATGTGGCTGATTTGCTTTTTACTAGATTACACACTCAATATGATCGGGGCTTTCTTGGAAGGACACTTTGCCCACTTTGGGGTTGATTAATTCTTAATTGCCACTGTAGGAAAATGAAGTTCCCAAGCTAAAAGGCAAACGCGGGTTTGAAATTCTTCGAACTGACGTTCTGTCACTCACTGACTGCTACAAGCAAATGTAAGCCACAGAAGCCCCTTCCAAAATGGAGGAGATTTAGACCATCTTGGCAGTATACCCTTTGAGCAAATCTGTGGGATTGGTTCCCATATGTTCTCCACGCGTCTTCTAATTACAAAGGCTCACTCTGTACTGGCATCCATGAACTGTATGGATAATGAGTTTGTGTTTTTTACAAGATACATTTTCAGATTCAGACTGAACTGCTCCTTCTACTTTCCTGTTGTTCACGTGTGAGAAATGATTAGTAACACTGGGTTTGGCTTTGAATTCAGTCAGAGGTTGCAAAAACTCCTTGAAAATAGATAAATTTAGACCTCTGCAAACTGGAAAGGAGGTCATCATTTACTCTACAAGAAATCTGGGACAGGACACAGAACATGATCTCTGATAGAATGTGAATGTACTGAAAGCTACAAAGACTCAAAAGACAAAATCTACTTCTAGATCTTTCCAGAGTAATACAGGAACTTGGTTATAATTTTTATGTGAAAGCTATTTTTTCTTACTCTAGTCTTTTTTTTATGGTAACAGTTTGGTGTATACAAAAATTGCAGAGATGCTTTATAAGATGTGACCCTTTCCCGTTTTGTGTCTCTCTCCCCAGAGGAGGGTGAGTACTTCCTGAAGGTGCTGATCCCCAGCTATGCAGCCGGCTCTATAATTGGCAAGGGCGGCCAGACCATCGTACAACTGCAGAAAGAGACGGGTGCCACCATTAAGCTGTCCAAATCCAAAGACTTCTACCCAGGTAAGAATGAGCACTCTGTAATTAAGATTGATGATCACAAAGGCTCATATACACGAGTCGTCTGACTCATCACCCGGCCAAAGGAGCGACGTCGTAGTGGAAGACTGATTTTGATATTTCCTCTTCATTTGGCTTTGCAGGAATAATTGCACTACATTTTAATCACGCAGTAATCATGAACTCTTTGAACTTATTATCCTTTTGTCCTTGAGAGACTAAACATGCATGGAGATGTTACAGTGGCAGACAATTCCAGACTTTCTTTGAATTTATAAAATTACTTTTTCACATTTTCCTGCTGACAGCGATGTTGGAAATAAAAACAAGAAATGTGTGCTGGCAGTGACGGGGCTATGACACAGGGCTGAGCGATACGGGGGAAAAAATACATCTCGTTATCTTTAGGACTGAATGGCGATACATGATATGCGTTTGATATATGGTACAAGTGCAAATATGCGTGCTCTGTTAACAACAACAAAAAAGAAATTGTAAAAGTCATTTTTAATACTTTTGTTTTTCCACCAATGCTGCTGCAATTTTTAAGAAACCGTTTTGTAAAATCATTTTCCATATTTCTTCTTGATATTCAAAATCTACCAGGTCACCAGCAGCTCATATGATTAGGGTTTGTTGAATGCTGACTCCTTTCTATAGATAATCTGCTTATTTGAACACCCAAGAGGAAAAAGATTTTAACAAACAACCCGCAGTGCCAAAATGATTTTATAAGACTTTGTTAACGTCTGCAAATATTGGAATATTTACTTATTTAGCATGTGGCAAAAACACAAATCAAACATAACCCTAGCTTGATTGCAGGTGACTTAATGGATGTTTAGAGGATATATTTTTAATTGTCTAAACTGTTTTCACTCAGTCAGGCACGGCTCTGTTTCTTTTAAGTGGGGCTGTATGAGATTCTGGTGCACAGTCAGTGTGTCGATGGCAGGGGCATGGACTCGAACAGGAGCTAAATCTTTGCTACAGATACTGCTTTAGTCTATTAATAGAATCAATAACAGTTTCAGTGTATGTCTAGAAAAGCTTCACAGTTTTACCTACTGTCAGCTGCTTTCCATGAAGAGGTTAAGGTTAGATGCATAAAACATGGGAGTTGATTGTTTGCTGTTGTCTCACCTTGTGTGACTTCGGTGTTTTAAATGGTTCGTTTGTATCCAAATGCATGAAAAACACAAGTCACACCAGCAGCCCCTGTTTTCTGTGAGGTAAGAATAGTTATTTATTCTTCAGCGATGTCCACTGGCTACTAGCTTCTTGTTTTTGTTCACATTAACCCACGGCATCAAACTTTGAGTTATTTCTTATTGTCGGAGCGGCGCTGTGTGTGTGTCCCTGATTGCTACAGGAGAACTTTGTCAGTGAAGTTAAAGCAAAGAGATACTGAAGAGGGCAGTGAGACGAGAGCTTTACTGTAGAAAACGTTTTATGTAATGTAACATAAAATCTCTAATATTGTCCCATACAGGCAGATTTTAAAAGTCTCGGGTGTCCCCAGAATAAAATTCAAATATCAGCCCAACATACTACACAGATGGTCGTTTTTTTTTAGTCTTTTTTTTTAAAATAGCTGTTTCAGTTTCTGTAGACTCAAATTGTACTGGAACAGCTGCTGCACCTGTCCGTTTCAGGAAGATGTCTGTGAATGACAGAGAGGAGCAGACAATAGGAGCAGTGCAGTCGGTTAGTAGACGACATGGCTGCTGATACAATCCTGAATAAAAACTGTCCACGGCTTCTTTCTCTCTGAACGATAACTTAACATGTAAATAGAGCCACATTCTTAGCGCAGTCTTTTTCTTGTATGTGAATAAGTAGCTTGTCAGATAGTGTTACAGTTACAAAAATCCAGATTTTAGCAGTGCAGAGCAGCACGTCTGTGTCTTGAGTGTGTTAGGTTCCGGGCCACATTTGATTCAATATTTCATAGTAGTTAAGAAAAAAAATGTGGCCATGAAAGTAGACTTTGAAAGTAGACTGACGCACATAAAGTACCATCACAGATAGTAACACACACTCACTAGTTCACTATTTGTTGTAAATTGTTCCTTAAACTTTGTACAGGTCAGGGTCTTCCTTCATCATTTCATTTTCCCTAGAGCGCTAACCTGTGTGCATACAGTCAAAGCTAATAATTACATTAAACACGCAAGCCACATTAGACCCATGAATCAACAACGGGATTGTCGTGGTCCACTGGAGACAGGTGTTCAGGTGATGGGAAAACATGAAAGTGTCTACTTATTGGCTATTTTAATTTTCATTACTTTATTTGCTGTCACAGATCCTCAAATCTGGGGGTCAAGCCCCAGATGCCACACATGACTCTGTGGCTTATCTCATGCTATACTTAAAAATGTATCAGAAATCTTTTCATATAAACACGGACAGTATTGCATGTAGGGCCTTTGGGTTTGTGCTACGTAAGTAAAATTTTGCTTTCAGCAGCATCTGGTTGCTTTAACCAGCTAGAATGGCTTCAGGTCCTGGTATAACAAAAACACAAGCCCCCAAAACACTGTAAGTACACCCTACAGTTAAACTGATAGTGATCTTTGTTGATAAAAATTTGCTTTGTTGCATATCTAGCCAATCCCTGTTAGCAGCAGGCTATGATCCTCCACTTTCACTGACCTCAGAAAAAGTAAAGAGTGAGTGGGCAGGACTATGAACGAATTTTAGCTCAGCTGCTATTGGTTACTTAATCTCTTTATAGAAAAAAAGAGAAGATTCTTATTGGCTTGTAACACTGGAAGGTGGTTTGTTGCCAGGGTCCCAGACGAATGCTGACATTAGATGATTTTAAACTTCAGAAATCTTATAACACCATAAAAACTCATTCTCATGACATTTAACCTTTTTAAAATATCGATATCTCGCCCAGCTCTATTATTGCAGGGAACAAAAGTCCCGTTGCTGGGAGGTGAACCAGGTTCAAGAAATGCCAAGCTTTCTCGTATTCAGCGCGGTTACATAGCTAGCAGGTTGCGCATTTATTTGTTATATGTATTTATATCATTGCAATACATCAACTGTCTCACACTTCTGGAAAAATTATGCAGGGCTGCCATCTTGTTCGCCTCCTCTGAAATGCAAGTGCAAATGCTGTGCTGCAGAGGAGATGCATCCAAAGCATTAGCTGTGTTGGAGGGTGTCACTCAGACCAGGAGACGGATGTCCGTGCAGCTCACTGACCCCTATCATACGGAGGTCAAAGCTGAACCATCTTATCCTCCAAACACAAAACGCCTGAGTTGTAGAGGAGTCTGGCTGTTTGTCCTTCATACCTCAGAGGACACTTCAACCTGCTGAAAAATAACAGGTGCTTAGCGTCTTGCTGCTCATTAGGTCCAGATGTTTTCTGTGATATCTGATGCAAGCAAATAATCCCTGTGTAGGAGTGTACTTTTAGTTTAGATGTATTGAAGAGCAAATTACCTCTTTTGATGGGAAATGTAGGTGTGTAGATTTGTGAGAAAGTCTCCAGATGTGTTCACATTGGACTTACAGACAGTTCTCAAATTGCTTTTAGCAGCTGCTACATGCTATCCTCAAATTTTTTTTTGGAAGTTTTGAACACTGAACACTTTGTATTAGGTTATTTGCTTGGTGACAGCAGGATCATCCCAAGGTTCCTTTAATTTAACTACACGGTATCGTTTGAATGTGGCCTGTTCCTTTGGGACCTGGATGTGATATACAGACCCTGTGCACGAGAAAATGCTAACTTCCTGGTTTGAGACCGGATGTGGGGTTGTACATTTCCGGTAGCTTTACTTTGCGGTCAATCGCTACTGCGAAGATATACTCCAAAATCATGTCCAAAACTCGGAAACGGAAAGATCGCGTTAAGTTACAAAGAGCAGAAGGTGGGAACACTCACCACTGTTGTGTCATAAAAAAATCTAATGATCAATTTTGACATTTAAAGAGTTTAGATCGATCAGTTGTTTACATCACTCAACACAAGCAGAACTGCATTACTGCAGCAGAAGACACATCGTCCACATTCAGAAGCACATCTCTGTATAGTGACTGGTCTTATGATTTAAACAGGCAAATGTTCAGCATTCAAACTACAGGTGAAGAATAGTCAAACCAGGTGTTTCCCCGTTATGTCGATATCAGCTAGTCAAGTACACACCTACACAGCATGTTAACAAACCGTGAAAAAAAGCCACACAAAAAATGAACGAATGCTGGTAATGGTTTCTATACATTAGTATGTACGAAGGGTATGTTGTGATTTGCCTTCAAAATTACAGTGGTCCCTCGCTATAACGCGGTTCACCTTTCACCTCGCTGTTTCGCGGATTTTTTAGTGCAAGTTTGCATGCTTATTTTCACGTCACATTGTGTCCTGCGTCCTGATCGCTGCAGACGATCTCCGTGACGTCTCTCCTGTACAGTACAGAATCGCTGCATCAATCGTTAGCAGTGTGACTCTGAAGTGCAGTGCTGTATGTCCACGATGTCCACGAAACGTTTTGCACCGTCAAAAAATAAAGTTGTCTACTTGATTTCACCTATCGCTGGTTATTTTTAGAACACAACACCCGCGATAAACGAGGGACCGCTGTTTACAGATACTGAGAAATATAACATTTGAATCCATTTTCTCTTTTGCTCTGAGGCGCGGGGGAAAAAAATATCGACAAGTCGATGAACATCATTTACAGATATATTGGGTAAATGCCCAAGACATCTATAGAAATGTAAATCGCCGCTTGATTTATTCATTTGCTTAACTTGTTTTGGACCGTAAACAAGGCGCGAATAGGACACCGGAAACAAAGCTCCCCACAGGAGTTTCCGCACCGGAAGTAGCATATGCTAACGTGCACATAGTCTATTGGATGTACTGGACTGCGGCAAAGAATTACTGAACGCTGGTGGAGAGGAGAATGAGGATGTGTTGGGAAATATTTTTCCACCATGTTTCTGTTAACCACGGTGAGAGGATACATGTTTGGAGGGCATGGCTTGAAATTCTCAACAAAGGAGGCCAGCCATTTTGAGGGAATGGATTACAGCTACTACTCAAGCACTGGAACAAATGAAAGGAGTGATATGTATATCCTTATTTCCCGCTTGGTCTCTGGATGTGCTCATAGGCCACCACCTGCTCTGCCCATCCCCCTACTCATCATCGTGTTGAGTGAGAAGAAGAGTTCAGGGAGAGGGAGCTGGCAAGAATTTGATTGGGTGGTTGTTCTGGCCCACACAAGTCAAATTAGGACTGCTACTGTACAACAGTTGAGAGCGCTGCTTTATGAAGTAGCCTGTGGAGACTAAACGATGCTGATTTAATTCTTCTGGATTCCTAAACTTACGTGCCACATCTGTGTGACCTTCAGTGATGAATCTGCTGCATTTTGGGTTAGCGTAGCATGCTAATGCCATTGCACACAGTTCACACCATCGTTGCTCAGCCACCAGCAGACTGAGCTCGCTCACAACGCTCAAAATTGCATCCTAAAGAAACCAGTGCAGCCATTTTCTTTTGCAGTTTTCTCTGTAGTGGTTCTCACCCTCCCCACATCACCCACCCATCAGTGGACAGCTTCAAACTGTGAATTCAGTAGTCTTGGAGGGGATCTGTACAACCGGGCCCTGCTGCGGCCGACTGTGATGGATGACCGGAGATAGTGAAGGGTGTGGATGATGCATGATTGTATGTGAGCGTGGGGACAGCAGGGCAGGCCCAGAAATAGCCTATTTCAATCTCTCTCTGTGGACTTGACCCCTCCCAGCTGCACCCGAGCTTCTCCAGCACGCGCCAAGTTTCCCCTTCCCTCCTCTCCACACACTGTTTTGTTCAGATTTGGTTCCTGGTAGTCAGGAGAGTTCGGGCCAGATACCATGACATAATTCTTTAGCTAAACTTTAGTTTGCGTGCTCACTTTTTAACACATGAATGCTGACTCTTTAATGACCTGCCAGCCTCATCTGAGATGTTCCTTGATTGTATTACTGAAGCCTGTATAAATGCTGTACACTATGCATTAAGCACATATACATCTCTGCTTGCACCTTCTTTTACACACACACACACACACACACACACACACACACACACACACACACACACACACACACACACACACACACAAGCAGCTGCAAAGAGACCCGTGGGAGTTTGGGATTTGAACATAAACTTAGAGCCAGATTTCAACCCTTTACTTTGTGCAGTTGGCCTTCAGCCAGCATCTTAATTTGTACAGCACAGAACAGATGAGGTTGTCGTGACGTCGCTGAAGTATGTTTTTCATTGTCTAATCATAAAGAAATCATGACATCATGCTGGAAACCACCACTATTCCACAGAGTATAAGATGAGGTCTTTTCTTCAAAGAAGAGCAGAAAAAGAAACTGTGTTAAAGTAAACTTTCTGTTTTACTATCTATGTGCATCACATACTCATGCACCCATATGGACAGTGTCACTATAGGTGAGGATTTCAAACTGATTAAAACTGGAACTTTTCCCAGGTTTATGGCTGTGCCTCCAGTGACTCATAATTGTGTGCTATTGTGTCTGTGCTGTTCTACTTTCTGGTGCTAATATGATGCAGAGAGCAAGATGACCTGAGCTGCACGTACAATACAGGATGTATCATTGCATTAAAAAAAACAACACAATCACTGCTGTTCTTGGTGATTGACAAAGGTCAGCTGATTAAAAGGACACCAGTTTTACACTCAGAGGTCAGTTTACTACAGACCCCCACCCCCCTGTTGGGTTTTGTCGAGGGAAAAAGAGCTGTGTGTAAATTTGCACACATGGCTTAATAAACCGTGAATAGAAATTTCCATGCACAGAGTTGCAGTCTGCACACAGATTTACAAATGACGTTGTCCTTCACAGGACTTCTGTGCAAGCCTCAAACTGAAAGGTTGGTTTTGGAATGAAGAGTAAAGTAAATATAATGTTACACCATGAAAGCTGTGAAATGCCCCGTGCAAAACTAATACTAAATGTTATAACTTAGTATTAAACCCAACGAAATAGACATTTTTAATCAATGTCAGTCAGTGCAGCGCTGGTTCCAAACTGGTTCTGTCTTTTGAGTAACACCCTACATTACAGCAGTGGTTTAACAATTAAAAATTATGTAGCACTACAAGCAGCAGTTAAGGTAATGGATGCATACAATCTGCCTCTCTATGTCAACCACTGCAGAATTTATTTTTTGTTGTAGCCCCTCCCATACCCACTAGTCACTGGTTCGAAGCTTGGGCCCTCCAGGTTTTTTGGCACCAGTCTTTTTTTTTTCCTGGGTGGAAGTATGTGGAACTGGCCGTGGATTGGAGACTGGTACAACTGAAGGATCTTGTTATATTGTAAGGTCAGGTATTGCTAGACCTCGACTTGGCTGTAACACACTACCTTTTGTGCTACATTAGCAGTTGGTCTAGTCACTTGTTAGTGACCTTATTTATTTGACAGTACGCTGAAAGGTAATTTCTTTTTGAACCTCCATCTGAGGTTCTGCTACCTGCAAATACTTTATTTCTTAACTTTTGTACTTTTATTTTTTGAGTCATAAATTTCATGTAGCATAAAACTATTATTCTCATTTTCAGCTTGGATTCTATTAGAATAATTTGCATAATGTACAGTTTGAACAAAAAACATGAAAACATTAAACTCTCCCTTTAAGGTAGTGGTTCATAAACAGTGTGGGCACCACTGGTTTGGTGGGGAACTGCTGGAGATATGCAGTAAAACTAAGGCAAATGAATGTGATCTGTTTAGGGAACAAGAGTTTTCTGTTGTTATCTACTAACCTCAATTTCAGTAAAAGACAACTTGATCCTTTTTAAATAATTGAGAAGACATTTTCAGTGTTAGGTGTTTAAAAAAAATGCCACTGCTTTAAGCCAGCTTCCTCCTGATTAGCTTTCCATTGCAAACAAAAGGGTGGGGCAGCAGGTGTGTGGGGTTCCTGTTCTCACAGCTAGTGTTGATATGACCATATTTGGAATAGCTGCTCTTCATGAAATCAGACAGAATCTTTTTCTTACAGAAATCCCATTAGTGCCGACAGTGAGAAAGAGGGACTACTTGTCTCATAGTGTCCTAGAACCCAGTGCATTGGTGTCTAATTTAGTGGCTTATTTTGTTGTGCTGGATGTGTTTACTGTGTTTTTTAAAAGATTGACAGTGGGATTGGCTGAAACTTTTGGTCAGGCAAAAATGGAATATTTGTGGATATCAATGGCGGATTACAAAAAGATCCCCGCATTTAAAATCAGTGTTTACATTTTGGAGAGGCATGCCATGTTGCAACAACATGGCATGAATATATTCAGAATGGAGCTTTCCAACAAAGAATTTTCGGCTCAATTTGTAGTGTGAATAATTACTTGGAAAATCTGCTGATGTGATGACAGTAATTATGGGTGATATTTTTTGTGTGGCAGGCAAAGAGTCTAAATAAATCAGGCAAACGATTTGGACCGGCTAATGCAGATGTGTATTTTCTGTCAACTAGAGAGAAACTTTGAAACTTTCTTACTTTAGGATGGAGATAGAAGACCTAAGTCACTGGTCTCGTGGGGAAAGCTGAAGACTGAGATGTTTGATCTCAGGGGCACTGACACATTTCTCTCTGTTGCTGCCGGTCTTACTCTGTGACTCGAGTGGAGCTTTTCTTACAACACTGTCATCTGATGCACACAATCGAGGATGTGAAAAGGGTGGGGGGGGAAAATTCAGACAGTTTCACATCCTCTGTATAGTGACTCATTAGTGACAAAAGTTATAGTAACACATCATGAGATGTGCTCTTAGCAAAAACAACCGTATTGATACGGGAGCAGAATTGTCAGTCTGTGAAAACCTTTGCAGAAGCAGAGACGTTTAACTGATAACTACTGTAGCAAGCAAAGCAGAAGGACCTCTTCAGCATTTAATGCAGAAACAACAAAGACTCGGGGCAACGTATCTTCTAAGGATGCGTTACATCACTTAAGATGGCCTAGTTTATGGGGCTTTTTCAAGGAATGAGGTTGCTCAGTCTAAAAAATTATAGTAAGTCAGGCTAAGGTGAATTTATTGAAGTCGCAGTTCTGTGTGGGTGTGATTCAATTTTGCAAACAGACTGGTTCCTGGGATTTTGTCCTTGTTGTTCGTATCCTGACTGCATATTAAAGTTCAATTCATACACAAGAATTAATCTTTTTACCATTTCCTCCAGCATACTTGCTATTAATAAACGTGATAGAGAAATGGAAGCAATTAGGCTTAATAGGGAATAACACCCACTGTTCAGTCACAGATTCATTTTCTAATGGCTGGGCTTTTCCCCCAATGCAGCATATATCTAGAAAGTATTGTGTGTTTTATATAATGAATGATATCCATTATCATTATGAAATATTGCTAATAGTGTTCTGTGATACATGTGCTGACATAAGAGTCTGCAGCCAGTGAAGCACTTGCACACACAAGCTGCAGTCTGTCACTTTGTTATTTCATGAAGGACAGGCAGGTGCAGCAAAACACTAAGAGATGCCAAATGAGCTTTTGTTGCCACTGGTGCTAATATACTATAACTGTGTGAAAAAGTATGGTGGGAGTTAAAAGAGTAAGAGTACAATGATTGTGAAATTTAGCTTATTCCTGTTTTTGTGTGTGGAGAACAAAAACAACAAAAATCTTCATTAGACATAAGTAGGGCTGCAGGGTGCAATTTATGTGACGAGTGTGTGCGTTACCGCTAGGTTAACACTGTACTTATTAGCATCTTGAGCTTAATTCTTGCTGTTTTAAACAGAAAGTGTAACATATTCTGATTTTTCTCCACTTACATGAGTGAGCAGGCTTGTTTTAGGTTTAGCTGCTGTTGCTGACAGATGCAGATGGCAGTGAAGTTGTAAAAAGCATCTGCTTATTATAAAACTTTTATTCAACCCAAAATGTTTAAATATACTAGTTTTGATATGTTCAGAATGGAAGCTTAAAGCTTGGAAGATTACATTTGGTGGGATATGATAAATGGAGTTGTACTTGCATAGTGCTTTTCTACTCCAATTGAGCCCTCATATTTTTCTTTACCACTTTTCCCTCCAGTGACACAGTACCTTTATTCTATGCTTAAGTGCTTTGCCTAACTGTCAAACACACATTCATGATCTGTTAGACGTGTCGGGGGAAACTCGGAGTTCAACATGTTGCCCAAGTGTACTTTGACGTGCAGACTGGAGGATCCAAGGATCAAATCACCAATCTTCTGATTAGCAGACAACCTGCTCTACCTTCTGAGCAACAGTCGCCTCATTTGACAGACATGGTAACTTAATGTTTTTAGATATGACTTGTTGGTTGATGAGCTGTGATATGGAAACTGCTGCACACTTTATCTGCCTTTTGGACTTCTGTCAAAATCCAGACACACCTGTGATTTCATTGACATGGTGTCAGTTAGTTTGGAGCTGACTCAAGAGTAGAATTTCAGTCAATCTCTGGATGGGTTAAGTGATTGCCTTTCTCCTGATGAGAATAACACTGTCAACTGTCTGACCAATAAGAATTTAGTTGGATGAGATGATATCAACAATCCAGTCGATTCTGAAACGTAAATTAACTCTGATGTGACGTGGGCTGATATAGGTGGTTGATCGATGTATACACACCTAATAAAATGTAAAAGGACCAGTCTCCAGCCGTTTCATTTATTGTTCTGCTTACATGATGCAATACTGAATGTCTGTTATCAGGAACCCAAAAGAAACAAAGGAAATAAAGTCTAGTGCAGTACATGTGAACTTTTGTCCAATTAGATTTTCTTGATATGCTTGGACTGACCTATTGACTGTCTAAATACATTATTTGACATGTCTGTGGCATGAAGCTGATAACATGTGACATATTTTCACTAAGTATTTCCTAAATTGCTGGAGGACAGATGCAGATATATGTATAAAATATTGAAATTTAATTAAAGATGGAAATGCCAACAATGAGGCTCTTCAGCTGTTCTTATCATTGGTCATGTTGCTTTCATTGTTTACTCAAATGTAATCCGTGTGTCATGCCGGCAAAGGAAATCGAGAGACATTTCAATTTCAGCCAGAAAACAGAAAAGCAGAGCAGGAAGCTTGATACAAAAGGAAGAGTGTTTTAAAAATCGTGCAAGCGAGTATAAAGGACTCACTGTTGCATCACCTGTTTCCATGGCTCAGCCCCTTTACCATGGCAACAGAATGCCGGTTGGGTCATCAATGTGGGTGTAGAAAAAAGTCCAGAGGAAGGACAACTGTGTGTTTAGTCTATTAGAGCTGCAAGGCAAGGACAAGCTGAGTGTTACAGCACTGAAAGTATTACATCATTCAAGAGGAATCCTTCTCCCCCCCCATGGCTTGCTAACCAAGCATGGCTCAGTCTTTCAGCTGTTTCTCTATTGATTGGATAAATGGAGGAAGCGAGCAATAGCTTAGTAATTGGGTGTCTTTGTGATATGTCAAAGAGCAGTCTTCATTGCCAAGACATCTTAACATAAATGTAGATTTTAGTTCAGTCCAAATCCCTTAAATCTGCTTGCCAAGTACCCGCTCAGAGCACGTTAGAGTAACCATTCTGCTGTGTTTGTCCTATCCTGCTCTCTCGTAACAGGAACAACAGAACGAGTCTGTCTGATACAGGGTACGGTCGAAGCCCTCAATGGTGTCCACAACTTCATTGCGGAGAAAGTTCGCGAGATGCCCCAGAGCGCCCAGAAACCAGAACCAGTCAGCATACTGCAGCCACAGACCACAGTCAACCCTGACCGAGTCAAACAGGTGAGATCCTAGGCAGTTAGTGGGGTCATCAGGGTGTGCATTCACTGTGTGATAGTAACACTTCATTTCCACAACACCTCGTTTATTAGTTGTGAGTAATAGTTGTGCTCTGGGCCATGACCCACAGTCTGGTAGGGTCAGGAAAATGTGAGGGTATATGGTTATTTTTACCTCCAGTTTTTCATAGCTAGACAGAGCCGTGTGGCAGCTGCAGCTTAAACCCCTGGGATTAACAAATCGCTGAGTAAAGCGGGGGCTGGTATAGTACTCTGACTCACTGAGAGACATCCCTCTTTCTGTCAGCCATTTGAGGCATGGTATATTCCTCATGTTATCTTTTATTGCTACCAAAGTGTTTCTGTTTCTCTACAGGCTAAATTGATTGTGCCCAATAGCACAGCTGGGCTGATCATTGGCAAGGGTGGAGCCACAGTGAAAGCGGTGATGGAGCAGTCAGGGGCTTGGGTGCAGCTCTCACAGAAACCAGAAGGCATCAACCTGCAGGAGCGAGTAGTAACCATCAGCGGGGAGCCCGAACAGAACCGAAAGGCCGTGGAAATCATAGTGCAGAAAATTCAGGAGGACCCTCAGAGCAGCAGCTGCCTCAACATAAGTTACTCCAATGTTTCAGGCCCAGTTGCCAATTCCAACCCCACTGGCTCCCCCTATGCTAATACAGGCGAAGTGCTGCCCAATGCAGCTGCAGCGGCTGCCACTGCCTCTAGCCTTCTGGGTCAGGCCGGATTGACAGGAATGGGCGCCTTCCCTGCCGCCATGTCCAGCTTATCCGGTAATGATCTGCTGGCCATCACCTCAGCTCTCAACACACTGGCCAGCTACGGCTACAACACTAACACCCTCGGCCTGGGCCTCAACCCAGCAGCTGCTTCAGGGGTCCTTGCTGCAGTAGCAGCTAGTGCTAACCCGGCTGCTGCTGCTGCAGCTAACCTTCTGGCCTCCTATGCTAGCGATGCCTCCAGCAGTGCGGGCCACCCTGCTACAGGTCTCGGTGGGTTTTCCTTGGGGTCTCTAGCAGCTGCTACTGGGGCTTCCAACGGTTACCTAAATGCTTCATCCCCACTGATGGCCTCCTCCCTATTGGCAACAGAGAAGCTGGCAGATGGTGCCAAGGACGTGGTTGAGATTGCTGTGCCCGAGAATCTGGTGGGTGCCATCTTAGGGAAAGGAGGGAAAACGCTGGTAGAGTACCAGGAGCTAACGGGAGCCCGCATCCAGATCTCCAAAAAAGGAGAGTTCATTCCTGGTACTCGGAACCGTAAAGTTACCATAACAGGGTCGCCAGCCGCTACGCAAGCAGCACAGTATCTGATCAGCCAGCGGATCACCTACGAGCAGGGCGTGCGCGCTACCAACCCACAAAAAGTGGGCTAAAAGGAAAAAGAAGAGGAAAGAAGGAAAGGATGAAGACAGAGATAGAAGGGAATTGAGAGAGAGTCATAATGGATAAGGAAGAAAAGAAACGTCCAAATATCTGTTCAATATTTCAGTATCAAATGAGAGAATCACAAAGGAGGAGGTGGGGGAGACAACCAAGATAAGTGTGTGTGATATGTGAATGTGTTTTTAGGACTGACGTCCTGATGTTTTTTAAAAGTTTGTGTCGAGTCCTTTTGATGATGGTGATCAGAGTAAGCTGAACTGGTCCACTGCCAAGCTGCAGATTCAAGGGTGAGGCCAAAGGGTTTCACCCTCCTCCAAAACCTCATAGCTTTTATTTTATTTCTTGTGTTTGGTTTTGTTGGTTTTAATTTCATTGCAAACCTCGGCTCCCGGTGAGTTGAGTGTGTCAGATGAAGTTCCAGCCAGCTAATAGAGCTGTTTTACAAACCTTGCTTGTTGTATACAATGCAGAAGGCATTGTGAACAGGGGTGTGGTTTTATGACACGCACCTGAGGTCATCTCAGTTTATGGGGAAGCAATCTGAGAATAATTTCTAAAAAAAAAAACAAAAAAAACATCTTTGTTGACATATGTTCAATTCTGGCTCATATCATAATTGAAGTTTCTAAATCTGGGTATTTTATATTTTCATCCTTTATTTATTGACATGGTCTCATTCAAACACAAATAGATTATTTAAACCTGTGACTGCAGGTTGATCTGAATGTAAAAACATTATTAGACTATTGCTATTTTTTATTTACAGGGATCAAATATTGTGTTGCAGTGAAAGAAATGTATAACTCAAACCCAGTCTGAACTTCACTGTTGCTGTTCGCAAGTATAGTTCAGGGGTTAAATAATCAATGTGAGAGGATAGAGGAGACACACAGGAATGTATAAATATATTTTACACGAACACACATAGACGATGCTCCCACAAACGCACAAACACTGAAACATAGTTGCATATTCAGTCACAAAACATGCAGAAATATGTCATTTAACCCATTTTTGGTGCTATAGAATTAAGTTGATATCTCCTTTACCATGGAATCAGAATCTCTCTGTGGCGACTAACCTTGCGACTTATTTTAAAAAGAGCTGCTGTCTCGTCCAGCCATTAGTAGCCCATTGGATCTGACGCAGCCTCTCACGTAATGACAAACGATCGATTTCAGGATCAAAGATGAAGAAAGCAATCCAGTCTTAATAATTAAATCCATTCAATGCAAATCTTTTGTTCTACCTTAGACATTTGTAACTCCCTAGATTTAACTGAAAGCTCAGACTACCTTCAAGCAGTGTGTCTAACCAGTTCAGTTCGCAAAAGGAACAAAGCACTACAAAAGCATTTTGATAAGTAAAGCTGTATGAACCAATGTCTGTGAACAAAGAAACTATTGCCTTTACATTAAGGGTACCAAATAGTCAAGAGACATACACTAATGAAAGGGAAGTAAAACGACACTTGAAATAAAAAAAAAAAAAGAGGCTTGGATTCACTTTTTGTGTGAGCCGTCCTTGCCAATTTGCATTAAGACAAAAAAGGGAAAAAAGGATGATTCTGCAGTTCATCCAGGCAGCCTTTTATTGTTCCCAAAACATGTTAACGCTCACTAACCTCAAGTGAAGCACATATTACAACATAAAATGTTTTGGCATTGTTGTCTTTTATGGGCAATTGTTTGTCTGAGGCAGGCAGGCTAATTGTCTTGAGTATTTCCAAGCACTCGAAGATTACCTTGGCTTCCTTCTGTGCTGCTATCCATAGTGTTCATCCTGAGTACACTGGGTCTCTGAAGACTGCACTGTGAGACATTAAGAACACAATGTAAGGTGTGTCTATCCCTGCTTGGGACATAAGTATATTTTAATGTGCACATGTATGTCACATACACAAAAACTACCAATACTGACAGAAGGGATATTGCCACAAGAGCATTTATACTCAAGCATCTTGTGACGTTTCTGTTTACCAATGCACTGCACTTAAATTAGCAGACATTTTTTCCCAACGACAAATTATTCCCATCGCATTTTCTTGCACAGTCCTGTTATGTCCACACCCCCCCACCACCCAGCTCTAAAGGCATCTTTCAATTGTTGTCCCCATCAACCCAAGCTCTATGATCAGCTTTCTGAATACACAGCTGTGAGGGTTGGTGCTGAGTTATGTCCAAGAAAACCAGAACCACACCCATGTTTTGGAAAAATTTAATGAAGAGCCTTTTCATTATCACGAATCATGTTTGAAAGTCAAATGGCTATGAAAGCATTCGAAATAACTCTTTGTGTCTGAACATTGTGCGTGACAACTGCAACAGCTGTGAGCCTTCTTAAATCTTTCCTTTCACTATGTGTCTGGAGGGCTTCGCAGTCATCCATTAATCCAATCTGGCCACCAGTGAATTCACAGCATAGGCTAACCTTTTACTGCCCAAAATTTTAGCATGTAATAAGATACAAGCACAAAACAAGGATATGTTCTATCAATGCAACTGGACTGCTTGACTGCAGAGAGCTGTCCTTCGACGGCTCTCTGATCGATACATCGTGCCAAACGCTATTTCTCTCTGCCCCTCATTAACTTTCCTCTTTCTCTCAACATTTTATTCCCCTGCATGCTGTCGTTTCTCACTGTTCTGAGATTCCTCCTGTGTCCTACTCCCTGTCCGTGCTTCTTCCTATACTGTGCTCTCCCCCTCTTTCTCCTTCCTCCTGTCTTGTCTTCTCATGGGTGGTGTGTTGGATGTGCTGCTGGTGGGCAAGTTATGCACTGTAGGTCATGAGGGTATGAAAATATTTCTGCGGGCCGCAAAGTTCACAAGGCTAACATGCATAGAAAACACCTGCCTCCAAAAACTGTGACACCCACCAAGACCAACCAGCAGCGTCAGCTCAAAGTATCAGATTTCCTCTCTAAGAAGAACAAGCAGACAGGTTTAGATAGTGAACTATGGCCTTTCAAGGGAAGAGGAAGCGTTGTTTTTTTCCCAAAAGAAAGCGAGTCAAGGTCGAATAAATATTCATACACTGGCTGAGCTCAAGTTACAGCCTCCAAAAGAAAGCATAGTACGGACAGAGCGCATAGGTTAGCGAGAATAAGGTGGGAACTCGTTTGTGACCTCAAGCCGAAACAATGACATCCTTTATGCATATCCTCTTATCTGAAAATGACTAGACTTCATTTCTGTGGAATACAATATGTCATGTCATATGATCTATATGTACTTTATTGTAGCTATTCTAGTTTGTAGTCCAAATGCAGTCCAGCGTTGTCGATACAATGTGAAACTATGTTATATTTGTGTGGATGATGAGAGTGCCAACTAAGCCTGATTAAGATTAGCTTCGCGATTTGTTTGTGCATTACGATGACTCATCATCGACCGGTGGTGTCCATATTTCTGTCATTGATGATTTAGTTTGACAGTAAGAAAATGTAAAGAATATTGGAAGCAATATAGTAGCATGTTGTCCTGTTTTGTGTTTTATGTCTGTTGTATGAACCTTTGAAATTACTAAGATTTTGAATGAATAGGTTTACATGTACTTTTTGTAAGTTATGAAAATGCTGCTATTTGATAAGTAAACTATACAAAATATTTTAGTTGAAAAGATGTCTGGTCTGTTGATTAGAAACATGCTCTAAAAGGCTGGAGCATAAAACGAGGTGTATAGAATACTATACAGTATTGGTAAGATAGCAAAAGTAATAATAGACTCCATAGTACAACCTGTGCCAAACTAGACCTCTGCAGCTTCTGAAATTGTAGATGTGCGATCAAATGTTAGATATCAATAACTTGTTTAGAAGTGCTGATCAAGTGCCAATCAAACACTGTCTTTTAAGTTAAGAAAAGATAATCAAATACATGACTTAAGAAAACAAAGGACAAAGAACTTTTTGTGCGTTGTTTTATCCCATAGGTACATAGAGTAAGAGTTAAAGATTGTGATTTTTATGGATCCATGTTGTTTTACACTCCATGCATCCCTTGTGTGTTTGTTTGACCTGTGGCTTAAGTACTGCTGTTTTCTCACAAATGTCTCTATAGGCCAGCATGGACTAAGCATAACATGTTATAAGCATTCATAACATAGCCATTAACAATCAAAAATGTGTTTGTGGAGTTAGGTGTTATCTTTTTGCACGTCTTCTATTGCATGGTATCAAAGTAAATTATGGAGGAAAAAAAAACGTACAAAAGTTTGCGAGGTGTCTCGCAAACGTTCAAAGACATAACGCTGCATGCAGTCAAATGTAAAGCACTTCAGTTTTACTCACCTCATGTTTAGAAAACAAAAAAAAGAAAGTTGTTTTTTTTTATTTTATGTTGTGAGTTGGGAGGGAGCTCATTATTGTCATGTTGGCCCGAAAAAAACAAAACAAAAAAAACCCACACACACGAAAACACATCTGAGATCAAAATTCCTCGTCAGTCGTCTTTGAACGCATCGTTAGATTTTTAGGTACAGTGAGGAGTATTACAAATGTGAAACAAGCAAACGTGAAAATGTTACTCAGTGCATTGGCTCCTTGTGTTTATAGGATATCAGGCATTCGTTTCTTTTACAAACAGGTTGAACCTCACGTCCCATAATCTCTTTATGTCACAGCTTGAAAGCCCAGATCTAATCTATGAATGTAACCATTTCCTGTTTCTTTTATTTTACGTTCTGTCAAATGGTCTTTAATGTAAATTCAGGGCAGGAATGTCAAATACATGTAGAGAATATCTATGTCAATAACAGATTTCAGCTACAGTCAGGTAGGCCTAACATGGCCACAGTCATGAATCAGATATGTTTTAACACAACTTCCGATTCGCTGTCAACATTATCTTGTTTGTTTGGTGTTGCATAAATGCACTTTACTGATCAGTGGGTCATACTGGGTGTGAAATGAAGCAAACCAGTTTAGTCGATTTGATTTGGTTTCCATTCTTTGCTGTTGCTATGATGTGACTTTATTTATTCCCTGATCCTGTCGGGTCTCATGAATGATGGAAAGGGCTGGAGTCTCAGACGAAATCGAAAAGTAGCATCTGTTTCCTCACGCGAAGGCTTCTCCTTCACATTTCCTTCAGCAGAGGTCTGTGTCAATCACTGTGTGCATTGTTTGGCACTAGAATGTGAAACCACAAAGGATCTGTATGCCTTTTTATCCCTCTTTTGCTTTGAAATTCCAAAATCTGAAAGCGGTTTTAACGCATCCAGCACACTGGCATCGAAACACTGGACTGAAGGATGCAAGCTCGAGGTCCGGCTGACACAAAGGCCGGGTCTGAGAGACTTAATCGGCACCAGCAAACACGAAGATTGCCTCTGCCACCTCAACGTAATGAAAATCAGAGGAAACGTTCGAACGGTTAAGGTCTAGTTACGCGAGTGATGTTCCTGTCTCATTCTGTGTTGCAAATCCCCTGTTGTTGCATTGACTGCTTCCCATCCGAGCGCTATCCGAGCTGCGGTATCATTCCAAAAGCTGTGATGTTTGTTTTTGATTTTCAGTCCAAATGTATTCGGGACATCCATCCAGCCCCACGGAGCCCTTTCACAAAGAAGGCTAGGACTGGTTTTAAATGTTACAAACTGGCTAAGGCTGGTCGCTCCTCTCTTTAAACCTCTTCTACTTGAGTCTCACACTCTCAGCCAACACAATATCACAATTTGTTTCATTACACGGAGCACCTGCTACCGTGTCCACCCTTTAAATGGTTTTTAGGTATTTCTGAGCCCTTTCGTCTGAGGAAAATACAGGATTCTTTGCCAACCACACATGAGGCCATTATTGTGTTTGACCCTCTGAACCTCCCATGAACTTTGTTGACCTTTTCCATCCTCGAGAACTCGTATATATGTGTTGGATATTTTACGCCACTTTAACTGTCAAACTCTGCCAGACTGTTCTTTCATTTCCAGTTATTTGGACTACTCTGCGGGGTTGACTGCTTGCTTAAGTGTAAAGCATGCCGTACCTTGCAAACATTTTCATGCCATTGTAAATTTTCTTTCTGGGGTTCGGTTTTAATGTTGTTTAACCTCTGTTCTTTACATCTCAGAAGAAAAAAAATGGACTGACAGCATAAGATCAAATATTCCAACCTAAGCAAAGTGATGTTTTGTTGATTGGGTTCTCTTTGATATTAGCGACGACAGTTCTGTCTTTCATCTGTGACGAGCGCGGAGAATCTGTGAAAGTCCACAGTGTTACCTACTTAAAGGGCTTTCTAGGACAGCATTTAAAGTCCTCTGAATATATTCAGAAAGGAAAATGCCTTCTTGTGCCATTTTAGAAAAAGTGCGAAAGCTTTTTATGGCAAATGTTTGTCAGCAAGAGTGCCAAATAATTCCATACTGAGCCAAAAGGCCGCCAGCCTACATTCTAAATGTGAGATCACTGGAATGGTTCCGTCCCATTTCCACTCCCCTTGAAAAACATCACCCTAATTGTACAATGTTTGAGCTCATGTACCATTATTGTTATGCTGCCAGTCTGTTTTCTGCTTTTGTTAAAGGAACATCTCAGAAGCAGTATATTTTCTAAATGATACACCGTTAATAAAAAGAAAACAGCTACTATGGTGAGGGAATGAGAGGATTTTAAAAGTGTCATTGATTTTATTATTTAGTTAATTTGAACATTATTCATTAATAGATTTAACGGTAATGACTATTTAATGTAACTGTAGTACTGTGTTTGTAAAAGAAAATTCAGTGAGTTGTGTTTTATGACTCGTGGACTACCAGTGAAGTCAGCATTTCAGTGTTAATAATTGAATTGTTTTTTAAAGATTATTTTTGCGACGGCAACAAAGAGTCATTATAAATGTTCATTTTAACATCACTTGTCTTCCGTTGCTTTTATTCTCCACCCCGTCCCTCTGCTCTGTCTCACTTGAGTGAAAGGTTGAGTGTTTACATAATTGCAACCAACACGTTCTATGAATAGATCGATTTCTGAAGAGCCGAATCTGAGCACGCACTAAACGTGAACAGCGAGTATGTTTACATAGACGCAGTGCTCACACGAGGAATCGGACTGGTTACGTGAGGGAAAGCGGCATCAATTTCACACCATGGATTTATCTAATAGCTGGGTTTATTTACTGAAGACAGAGTTTTAGACAGTCGATACTATATTTACATCATTATGTTGCTCGGCGTGTTGTGTTGCCTTGCATTGAGTGACTTTGATCAGACCTCACATACAAATATAAACATTTTATTTCATTTAGTTAAGCATTCAAGGGAAACATTGAAATGTTTGACTTTTCTGTGATCACAGTCAAAACGGGGGATTTTATAGGTGGAGGCCAGTCCACAGTTTTTACCCTGGTATTTTTCTTTTACCCTACTGGGTTGATTAAAATGGGTGAATTTATGCTACGATGACCTGATCAATAACTATACTCACTGACCTGTCAGGATGACACACTATACAAAAAATAACTGCAGTGAAAACACTTTGGTAAGTGAATGTAAGCGTGACACAGTGTGAAGATAGACATCCTGCGCTAGTTTTACTAATTTTAATCAAAATGTGCTCAGTAATCACTGGTGAGGGAGGGCGGGTGCACTGTGAAAGTCCTCGATCCTGATGGTGCTTTCCTGAATAAGGTGTAATTTGAATATGGAATGTCCCCTCAACTTGGATTTTTCACTTGGAAAATTGGAGCAGCTCCTGCAACCGCAAGCTAACAATCCAAGATAGTGGCACTAAACATAAACTGTAGTAAAACTGTAAGCATTTTAATCTACTGCCACTGTTTTGTGTATTTGTGAGTCAGTAATTACGCTCTCACCAGGCTCTATCCATGAATGTAAGTGACTCTGACTTGGCAAATGATTTGTCGATCACAAACCGTTAGACAGTGAACATGTCACACATAACCCCACTTTTTAAAATGCAGCATGACCAATATTTACACAACAGACTTAAGCTTTTATTTAGCGTGACACAAAATGCACCCTGGGGCAATAAACCCATCAGGAACATGTTTATTAAGATCAGGTCAGAAAGTCATTTTCCCATAGACTTCTTTAGGACCAGAAATCTTTTTGTAATCACAGTTTTTGCCATCTGGTGGCCTTCAGATAAAACGATGGATTCATTTCTCAGAATCAGAATTTACACCAGTGTTTTATAATGTCTGTGGTTTTTATATTATCATTTGCCAAATAAAAAATCATTAGCAGCTACTAACTGTCTGCCTAGATAGTTAATGGTGTTTGGAACAGAGTACCTGGGCTAACAATGGTTCTCAGATATTTTATTTAGCTTGTTCACGTCATGCTATAGCTGGAAAAAGTTTAGCTTCTACACTTTATAATTTCTTATTGGACATTAACAAATTAAACAACAACAGGCTTGGTCTCACCTTCTCCACCTTGTTTATGGTGTTGCTCCCTTTTTTAGAGGTACCATGTGGCAAACGCTAGCTTGCTGTTGATGCAGCCTTTCCAAGAAGGTGTGATTCTGTTTTGGTGAGTACAATGCTAGTATTTTATTAGCATGTAACCTAGGACTGTTTAGTATGTTTGTTTATCTGATGAACATGTACAGCTTTCTAAAAATGTTTGCTACTGTTGGCTGATTACTCAGCATGTCAACCTCTTATTAAAATTTAACGACTTTGGCTTGATGAACTGGCATGAATGCCAAAATAAAATGCTAAATCTTAAAAATGCAGTCTTAAACTAATAAATGACATCATTGTCACTGCTACACTGCTCAACAAAATTAAATGAACACTTTAAAAACATATCAGATCTCAATGGGAAAGAAAATCATGTGGGGTATCTATATACTGACAAGGACCGGGTAATCTGTTAGGAAAGAAAAGACAAAAAAAAAAAGAAAATGATCAACCTACAGAGCACTGAATTCCAAAATACTCAGAAAATCAAAGTGAACAAAAAATGATGTGGCAGACTATTTTACTGAAATGTTATTGTAGTAACTCAAAATGGTATCAGTAGTTTGTATGGCCCCCAAGTGCTTTCAGGCATGCCTGACAACGTCCGGGCATGCTCATAATGAGACGACATCATTTCCTGGGGGATCTCATCCTAGACCTAGAGAAAAGGCATCACTGAGCTCATGGACATTCTAAGGTGCAGCCTGGTGGTGTTGGATGGACAAAAACATAATGTCCCAGAGGTGTTCTATTGGATTTGGGTCAGGTGATTTTGGGGGCCAGTGTTTAATTTAATTTAATTTATTTAGGACAGTACATGTTAATGAACATAAATGTAAAAAAATTACATGAATGTAAACATACCAGATTATAGCCAAGGGCTAATTTCCATCTGTTGTCCTTAAACATAAAAAAAATAGACAAAATAATTTATAAAAATTCATCGATCATTCATAATAAAAACTCCATCACCAAACTTACACATACACACCATTCTGTTCCCAAATAAAACATTAAAACTATACAACTTATACATGATCACACACTTGATTTGTGTGATTTGTTATCAATTACTTCATCCTCTAGGAAGAGGAAGTCAGGTCCTCATTGCACAAAGGAGCAAATACCATTCCTGCTAAAGGTTAAGGACCTTCTACGGCCTTGTCCAGCTCTCCGACAGTAACTGGCTGTTTCCTGGAATCTCTTCCATGCAAGGGGCAATGATATGCCATCATGGAGGAGTTGGACAACCTGTGCAACCTCTGTAGAATCCAGGTATTGCCTCATGCTAGTAAAAGCACAAAGTTATACCAAGACTGGCTCAATAGTGGACTGACCTTATCAAACTAGTGACAAAGCAGTCAAAAAAGATGAGGAAGGAAAACATTGTCAGTGGCCTCCACTTGTAAAAGCATGATTATTTTTAGGGTTGTCTCATTGTTTCCCTCTTGTGCACCTGTTGCTTATTTAATTAACACCAAAGCAGCTGAAACTGATTAACTCTGCTACTTAGCTAGCCGGATCATAATCTCAGAAGTTAAATTGATTTGATGCTATACTCTGATTAACAAGTGTTCCTTTTATTTATTTTTTGAGCACTGTATAATGTTTATGTTTACGCCTTACTATTTTTAACTAAAGTAATCTATTATTAGTCAAACAATCATGTAGGGTACTGTGCAAAAGTCCTGATCTAGCCCTTGCTTCTTTATATATTATTAGGAAAATGGAAAATAGGTGCAACAATACTGTACATGGAAATACAGTATATAAGGTGCTAACAGAGTTTATACAATTACAAGTGCTTTAAAAGCGTGGCGGTCCAGGCTCTGTGGAGGCCATGTTTGTGTTCCATTCTGTGTTCACCTGTCTACGTATACTTTTACTATATTGGTGTGTTTGGAATTGTCACACTGAAAACTTAAACTGTTGCCAATCAAGTGCTTTCTAGATGATTTTGCATCATAATCACACCAACTTTGACAAGCTTCCCAACAGCACTGGTTTAAATGCAGCCCCAAACCACGATAAGCTCCACTGTGTTTTACAGATAGCCACTCACTGTTGCGCCTCTCTCCTCCTGAACTCCTCCATACATATTGAGAATTTGAACCAGAGGGTTAAGATTTTGACTCATCACTCCATTTTAACTGTTGCCACTAATTTACTGTCTAGTTCTATCGTCTTTATTAAAAATGCCTTCTTGGTAGCCACCCTTCCACTCTAGTGGTGAGGCTTCAGTAAACTGAAAGACCAGCTTAAGGACATGACTGTCAGATACTGTCCATCTGCTATAGAGTTTTTTTTAGGCTTGCCACTTCTTCTTTTTCCCTCTACCCTCCCAGTTTCCTTAAGTTATTTAAAAACACATTAGACTCATTTTTCAGCTAGTTATCTCAGTTATGTGAGTTAGCTTCATGCTTGAATAATTCATAGGCCAGTGTTAAGTTTTTTTTCTTTTCTTTTTTAACAAACAAACAACCAAAAAACATTCCTCTGAAAATGGTCTGGTATAAAAACTCAACTCAAAATGAGTGAAAGAGCAGCCAGTGTCCAAAGGAAACTTTGAAAGTTTGAAAGACCTTTAAAAAGCCCAGAGAACTATTTTAAGTCTGGAAGCAAAATATAAAGAAACAAGGGATGGCTCCATACTTTTGCACAGCACTGCAGCTACTTGCATTATATGTTCTTCAGTTATTTTCAGGAATTTCAAACGCCATAAATAAATAATAAGCAATCTTCAAGCATGCCTTTTCATCAGCTCTTGAAAGTCATTCACCTCACATCAGTTTGTGCAGTGATAGGTTAAAAAATACACTTGTAAGTAATTCATTTTTTTCTAAAACTGGAAAGGGATTCTGTGGTAAGATATTGTATATCTGTCATATCAACCAATAGTCATATAAATCCAGTCCTGCTAAAAATGTGCATTTTATCTCTTTTCTCATGTGATAAAAATGATAAATGTTTATTGCTAATTTGATTTAGATGCCTTTGGGAAATCTTCCTGAATGCTTGTGGAATTCTGTGAAAAAGAAACAACAGCAGATGGGCTCTCCTTGTGAAAAGCTCTCGTGGAGCTTACATAAGAAATATCAGAATTACTGACTTGTGAATATGGCCTGACATTTACGCATGAATAAGTCAAGTGAAATGCTAAACATCATGAGGTCACTTGTATTTTGGGAAATTACATGTTGCCACTTTGAACTGATGAACTCATCTGTCCAATCCCCCTGTAGTTATCATAGTGCCACGTATAGCACGTACCCCAAAAGCTTAAAATATTTCATGTGGTATTTCTTGGAGAACAAAATCATTTCAAGTCCTTATAACCTTACCTTCTGCTGTCTGCCTTACCTGCTTTCTGTTAAGCCCTATAGAATAAACCATCTTTCAAATCCTGTAAATTTAATCACGGTGCAGTGATGGAGTGAAATCATAATTCTGCACATCTTAACCCATTTAATTTTTCATTTCTACCTTGAATTGAGGTGTAAAACCCTGCAGCACTATACGTTTAAGGCACATTTGATTCCTGCTGTAAGAGAAGGTAGCAATGGGCTTGAATGATAAAATTGCGTTGTCAAGGTAACAGGTTGTTCTGAAGACTGCAAATATGTCGTACTGGGGATGCTCCCATACAATATTTCATCCTGCAGCCTGTGTAGCACTGAACTACACAAGCTATGCGTTTCCCTCCCTCAGAGTCAAGCAGGTTAACTGCAGATGTAATATGCCTCGCATTCATAATTCAGAGACATTTAATAGTCAGTTTATCTTCATCAATATTATTGAGATTAGTCACTGCAAATCCCATTTGCAAAACCAAATTGTAACTGTCAGAAACCTTGAGGTGGCACAATGATTTCTTTCAAATGATGAATGAGAGAAAAAGGTGGAAACTGTGCAGAGATACACTCAGCACCCTATAACATGGCTCCTGAAGTAACCATGGATACCTCTATTTCATGGATGGAGTAATTTTAGCTGGAGTGGGATCTGAAGGATACATAACACTGTTCCTGCACTAAATATCAGATATTATCACATCGTAAATAGAAAGTTAAAGAGCATATATGCTGAAGGTCACGCAATCAGAAAGTCCTGGAAATGTGTATGCTTTGTACTCTTGCATACTCCATAGAAAACTACTGACATATGGGATGTGTTGTTTGCGGCATTAAAAGTATATTCACAATATGCAGGCAGGTGTTACTGATGCAATATGTGACGGCACTCTATTTATTTTATTGAACTATAGTAAACAGCAGGTGTCATAGCCAAGCTTACAGATGATATTCCAGCAAGAGAAAAAAATTACAGAGTTGATTTCAGGAAGAAAAAAATAATAATAATGACATCACCGATACTAACAAATCATTTTTGTACTACATGAGTTTGTGAGGAACACAAACAGGAGGGATATTGTATGTTACTGCTGGTAGCAGCAGTTATTAACACTTCTGAAACACTTTTTCATGGACACGTTGCTGTTTCTTTGTGCTGTGGGAATAGACGATAGTAGAGCTGAGACAAAGTAGCTGCAGAGAACGTGAGTGAACTGTCTCCACTGTCAAGGCAACCATGATAGCGCTGGGCATGAGGGATTAAGAGGAGATGTAGCCATGATAAAAACACAGCATTCAGAGACAAACTCGGTTTCTTGAAGTAAAGACGCAGTGTCAACATGTCATGGAGCTATAACACTTATCTAGGATAAATGCATGAAAAATACATTAAAATGTTTTCTTTGTCCACAGTTCTTTCATTTAACAATGAAGGAAACATAAAATGTGACGATTACAAAGAAGTATTAAGTCAGGAAGTAAAGAAGTAGCGTTAGCATTGTACCAGGAAAGCTGATTGTTTTTTCTTATTTCATTTCAAGAAATCCATCACAAACCTTGTAGCTATAAAAAGGTAATTATGCCCCAAAGCTCTATATTTTATACAAAGCTTTACCAGCCTAGTTGATAAGTAGCAATGGAAACTGAGAGATAAACAATAGTGAAAGAAAACTGTGATCTCAGCCATGAAAAAGTTTCCATATTTAGATGATTAATGGCTGAGCTACATTTGGGTAAATGGCTCATACCTGGATGCAAAAATACAGTTGTGTGTTCGTTGTCATTCACCTCATTCAAATGCTCTTTGACTCCACTTAGTGGTTTTATTCTGCATTTACAGGCACACACACACACACACTGTCATATTAGTCCTCACACAAAAAGGCTCTACAGTCATAACGTGACGGGTTGCTACTTTGCAGGTGGTAGATAAACATAAACTGGTATCCCATGTGGAGCTAATTGAACCTAAGGAGGATGCAGCTTGGCCTGTGTACAGCCGTGACAGGAAACGCCTAATTAAAGCCAGTGATGATCTTTGATCTTTGTACCCTTATTCAAATTATTTATGTTTAACCTTTCCATAAGTAATTTATATAAGTACCAGGTGTATTTGGCTTCATGGTCAGCATCTCCAGGCCAGTGGAGGAATAGTAGCTTCTAACTTGGCAGCTGTAGCTATGATTGCTTGCAGAAATTATACATAGTTGTTCCCAGACAACAACAAAAATGGTATAATTTATTACAAGTAAAGAGTAATCACTGCTTATACAATCCAATTATCAGAGAATAGGATTTTGTTAAAATAAACGAAGACACAATTTTCTCTCCACTATCATTAAGCTCTGTTTAATGATTCAATGTGGTGTGCTGCCATTTTCAAACACGCCTGAAGTCCATTGGCAAATCTTCAGAGGAATTGTTAAGAGCTTTAAACAGTGCTCCAGTTCCTCTTTGAAACTGTCATAAATTTCTATAAAATCATTTATTTATACATATAACAAAGTGAAGTGAAAGGATTTATGGCAAGGAATATCTGTCCTTCTATCCATCTATACACCATTAAGTGCACTGCAGAGCTTAATCATTAAACATTGCTTATTAATTCTTTGTCTATTAAATGACCAAATGTGAATGCTTAAAGATGCACCAACATGAATCTTATGAATACGGAATAGGATAATGTAACCTAAGCAATAACAGTCTGAGTAGTTTTTAAGCCCAACAGTTAACTGTACATGACCATGAAGGCCTGTTCATGTTCATGGACAGATTCGAATGTTGATTCGCCACAAAACAAAAGGCACAGGAGAGAAATAGCACACCATGAATAACAGGAAATAATAGATGACAACAGAAGCCTTTGATTGGCTTAATACCTTTAGTTCTGACAAATATCATTACCTAGACTTGTCGTACATATACTAAAGAATATCAGTTTGTTGTTATCTGGTGGTATAAGTCACTATAGCAATTGACATCCACAATTAATTGACTAACAATTAGTTTGCCCAAGAAATACTACATTTAGTTAATTATTACAAAATATTATAATGGATAATAATATAGATAGAATTAAATGCTAATAGATTATAATATAATGGGAAAGGCTACATCTTGTGAAACTAAAAATCTTGCAGTATTTTAATCTTGAACATGAAGAAATGGCTATATGTAGGCTATACAGTCCTGTTACTATAATTAGACAATAGTTTGTGTTTCTCCTTGAACATGGTTCAAGCAGCACACCATTATGCATTTCATCTCAATTTAAAAATAATTGCTACACTTTTTCTATATTGTTAGGCACAGTTCTTGAATGGCAGTTGTCAAAGCAATATGTGATATCTGTCACAACAACCCGGTTAGCATTTGTAAATATTTGAGCACATTAGGGCAAATGAGAAGGCAAACATGCTTACTGATACTGTTCTGAATGTAATTCTGTGAAGGTAATTTTTGATTTTATCCAGTGTAGTTGCTATAACTGCCACTAGGAGTGATCACTGATTATGAATGAGAGAGGGACTGGTGCAGGTGAGCATGGTGCAAAAAGCTTTTGGGTCAGGCACATCAAGATTCAAATGTTGTTCAAAATACAGCTATGAATAAAACTCAGATCATCTGATCTATGTTACATTGATCTGAATCTGAATAGTACAATATCTAATACTGACACCCATCTAATTCAATATTATAACTTTTCTGAAAGTGTCTTTAACCTCTAAAGACCTGAACTCTTCCACGGCATGCATTTTTAATTTCTCTTTGATATTTGGGCTGTTTGGGACCTGATGAATGTAAAAACAAAGAATTACCAGATTTTTTTTTCCACCTAATTTTTGTTTCTAAGAAAAAAGAGAGCCACATATTCGTCAAAAAATTCGATAGAACAGTAGCAGTATAATGTCTTGTATATCAGGCCCTTGTAGAGCAAAATTGAGTGTTTTGGTCTAAATAGCCCAAAATGTGATGTCCACATATGTGGATGCCAGGTCCTAGGAGGTTAAAGGAAAGATGTTTCCAGTGTCCCAAAACACACCCACATCATGCCTGCTCCTTTTTGACCTGCTCATTTACAATGAACAGAAATATCAGCCACCTATGACAACTGAAATTTTTAAAGTACATATTTTAATTTGCACACAGAAACAAAATTTTTTCAGAAAAAACAAAAACTACAAGGTTCAAAATTATGATCCCTTTTGTCACGGTTTGCCGGGGCAAGCCGTGTGGAGGTGGAGAAAGGACCCAAAAGGCGGCAGCTCTGGTGCAGGTGAGTGTTTATTTACAGCAGTGGGTACAAACAGCAACGGGGTGTGAACATGAAACCGAAAACCTAAACTGGGTAAACTAACAACGCAAACCAGGGGCCCGTTCTTCGTACCTCGCTAAGTAAGTTAGCCGGATTTGACTGTTGACGATTTCGCGTGATCCTGGATCGTTCGGTTCTTCGAAGCCCATCCGGGACTTGCTGTCATAGCAACAGAGCCGTAAGCGTAAACCTGCTCGGGAGCAGGTTTACTTTATGTAAACAGGATTAGATCGCGGCCACTCAGGTATTTCCGCTTCATGTATACGAAAGCAACAGCGATATTTTACCACTGTTGTACCATAAATAAATAACATCAATGTAACTAAAGATAATGCAGCACTTGATCCTTTTATTGATGTCACACAGATACATACAGGTCATTTCCTAAAAAAGGGAAATGTACTATTAACATTCTATTACATGTATGTGATTATTACAGATGTAATTCATATTTCAGAGTAGTAATTGCAATTTACTTCGTGTAATCAAGATGAGAGACCACGGCTATAAAAGCGAAGGTGGATTTGGGAAGCCTGTTGCAGCCATGTCCTGTCCGTATACGCGAGCCACCCATTGCGGAAGGTGCAAGATTGATAAGGAGAGTCCTCAGAATTCAGCGTATATTGCGGGACAGACAGGATCCTTTAGCTCAGCGCGACAGTGTGCTCATAGAGAGATATCGATTTTCCCGTGAGGGTATTATTCACTTAACCAACTTGTTGACGAGGGGGTGCAGGACCACCACCTGTCTTTTTTTGCGCTGCCCCTTTTCTTGGTTGCTGTTATAAACAAACAAACAGATTATTTCAGGGTCTCTGTCCAAGAGACGAAAAGCAATATAAGTGATAAATATTACCATTCTGTAGAATATTCTTATATTTCACTTTTACTTGTTCCCATGTTCTAGTGGGTCCTGTTGTGGCTCTAATGTGAAAGGGGATATAATATAACATAATGTAATATAATATAATGTAATATAATATTGGATAATATAGTGTGATATGATAAATCTACCCTACCACCTACTGGTGTTGGCCAGAGGGGCCGATGGCGCGATATGGCAGCCTGGCTTCTGTCAGTCTGTCCCAGGGCAGCTGTGACAGCTACCAGTGTGTGAATGTGAGAGTGACTGAATAGTGGCATTGTAAAACGCTTTGGGTGCCTTGAAGAGCGCTATATAGATCCACTCCATTATTATTGTTATTATTAAATTACTTACAAGTTTAATTTGTCAGCAACTTTCTGCCAGCCCTCTCTCCTTGCTTTTGCAGCCTTTGCAGTGTTCCCTTGCGTTTTAATTAGACTCTGAAACTCCTAAAATCCCTCACTCAAGAGTTCTTGCTCTGCTGCCGAAGAATACCGAGCGCGCTCCTTCGACATTTTCGCCGACCAATCAAAGGGTTGCCGATCAATGTTTCTACTATCGATGCGTAGCCCCTGTTGGGCCACCCAGTGATCTCACATTACTTCATCCAGCTATACTAATCGTCAACAACAGGTGTGTTCGGGGAACCGGAATAGCGAGCTCAGAGTTAGCGCGATGATTTGATCTTGGATGTAGTAAGCGACGTACGAAGAACGGGCCCCAGGAATGACGGTGCAGGGAGATCCGGGGAAATACACATGAAGAGACGCAGGGAGACCGAGAGGAAACAACACAGATGAACCAGCAACTACTATGACAGAAGACACAACTTAAATACACTCAGAGAACACAGGGGGATTACATACAGGTGGGAACACAGCTGGGAGTAATTAACATGATGAGACTAGGGAGGCAAACTGAAAACACTCACATAAGACACAGACCTTCACAATAAAACAGGAACTTACACATGAAAGGACACAAACTAAGAAACGCGGACTAGATACAGGAACACACGGGCAGAACAGAGTAAACACTAACCAGAGGAAGAACAGAACCAAAATCACGAAGAGAAAACACAAAACGCTGGGTCAAAAGGACCCAGGATCATGACACCTTTATGCTAAAAGTCAATTGTGTATCCCTTTGCTGGATATCAGCCTGTTGTTGTTTGTTATTTTCAACAAATCTCACACATATGTCCTGACAATCTCAGCTCATTCTTCTTTGGTCGATCTCTCAAACTCAAACAAGATTTGAAGAATGAGATCACGGATATAAGAAGTGGAAATGAGCTTCCTCTTAAGGGTGGCTGACGTCTCCCATAGAGATGGGGTGAGGAGCTCACCCATCTGGGAGGGACTTAGACTAGAGCTGCTACTCCTCCACATTTTTTATATAGCCCAAAATCACAATATCAGTTGCCTCAAGGTGCTTGATTTTGTAAGGTGAAGACCCTACAACATAGGTGTCAAACTCTGGCCCGCGGGCCAGATTTGACCCGCAGCCTAATTACATTTGGCCCGCGAAGCCATACCAAATTATTATTAGAGCTGGCCTACTGGTATTATACAGCTAATATATATATTGTTTAGTATTAAGCTTTGCTTGTTCCATAATCAGTTTTTCAGCAAAACTTGTTTGAGTCCACAAGAAAAGATTCATTCTTAAATCTGGAGGAAGATTTTTTTTCTCCATAAATATTAATGCTAGCCTGCGACCTTGTTCCAGTTTTGAATTTTGGCCCACTGTGTATTTGAGGTAAAATAATTTCTTTCTCATCACACAAAAAGAAAGAAGAAAACAAAAAGAAAACAAAAATATTCACTAGAAGAAGCCTACGCGTGCGACCAAGATCAGGAAACATTGAACAAAATACGCAAGACAAAACTAGAATTAAATGAAACTATTAATAAAAAAACACAATTCCTTATACAAAGACTTCGCTTGCAGAATTTTGAACACAGTAACAAATCAGGTCGATTTCTAGCTAACCAGTTAAAAATAAATAAAGAAAAAACAACTATATGTGCTGCTAAAGCTTTATCGGGGAACACAATATATGACCCTGGAAGAATAAACAACATTTTTAGGGATTTCTATGAAACTTTATATTCACCACAAATAAACCCATCTAAAAATGAAATTGATCTGTTTCTTGACAACGTAACTCTTCCAAAATTACTAGATAGTCAAGCAATGGAACTGGATTCGCCACTGACGCCAAGTGAACTCCAGGAAGCCCTGATAAGTATGCCCAATAATAAGGCTCCAGGTCCAGACGGCTTCCCTGCAGAATTCTACAAAGAATTCTGGATAATTTTGGCACCAGTATTCCACGACATGTTGCAGGAAATCGAGGAAAATGGCAGACTACCACCAAATATGAATTCTGCCAACATTAGTCTCCTGCTAAAACCAGGCAAAGACCCTTTATTTCCCTCAAGCTATCGTCCAATTTCTCTTTTAAATGTAGACCTTAAAATAATCTGCAAAGCTCTCTCAAAGAGATTAGAGAAAATAACCCCCCTCTTAATTCATCCTGACCAAACTGGTTTCATAAAAGGTCGGCACTCCTCAACAAACACTCGTAGATTACTTAATTTAATAGACTACTCATACGATAAAAACATCGAAACCATAATATTATCTCTAGATGCAGAAAAAGCATTTGACAGAGTTAACTGGAAATTTTTATTCGCAACTTTACACAAATTTGGTTTTGGAAACTCTTTCATAAACTGGATAAGAATATTATACAACTCCCCAACAGCTCGTATCAGAACAAATGACCAGACATCCTCCAGCTTCTGTCTCCTGAGGGGCACCAGACAGGGATGCCCACTCTCCCCTTCACTTTTTGCAATTTTTATCGAACCTCTAGCAGCAGCAATTAGACAGGCTACAACAATTAAGGGCATAAAATGTAAGAACATAGAACATAAAATCAGTCTCTATGCAGATGATGTGTTGCTTTTTCTGCAAAACACACAAACCAACCTCTCTGAGGCAATTACTCTAATAAACTGGTTTTCAAGAGTTTCAGATTATTCAATTAACTGGCCAAAATCTACAGTTCTCCCCATTAACTGCTCCTTCCATAATTCTTCCTCTGCCCCACTGCAATCCGGAAATATTAAATATTTAGGTATTAATGTCTCTCCTAAGCTTTCAGACTTAACTAAACTAAACCACATCCCACTTCTAAAGAAAGTAGAAGGCGATCTGACTAGATGGAAATCTTTACCCATATCACTCATGGGAAGGGTCGCCACTATAAAAATGATGATCTTGCCAAAAATAAATTACTTATTTTTGATGATCCCTAACAAACCATCACAAGATTGGTTCAGATCTCTGGATTCATATATTTCCAAATTCCTTTGGAAAGATAAACCCCCGCGTATCAGCTTAAAAACGCTACAAAGAACCAAGGATAGAGGAGGATTAGATCTGCCTAATTTTCACCAATACTTCTTAGCCAACAGGCTTCAGTTCATCTCAGAATGGTTAAAACATACCTTCTTAGTTGAGCCCTGGCTAGATGTTGAACAGGCACTATGTAAGGATCTAGAGATTTCAGACCTACCATTTATCAGCTCAAACATCAAAAGACATGAATACTTTAAAAGTATCAACATCAGCTTCTCTCTGACAGCATGGTGGGAGTTTCTAAAAATAACGGAGTCTTCATTAATCCCATGCAAACGTACACCTATCTGGAACAACCCTGACATATTACAAAACAATAATATGATTAATTTCCCAGAATGGAGTTGTAAAGGAATTAAATACTTAGTACATATATTAGAGGGAACAGAATTTATTCCATTTGACAGACTAGTTGCACAATATGGGATCAACAAGACAAGATTTTTAGAATATCAACAAATTAAATCCATAGTAAAAAAGAAATTTAACCTCAGTCAAGTTGAATTACAAACACCACCAAGTGCGGCACATTTCCTTACTCTTAAATTCCCCAAATTATTATCTAAAATATACAGAACACTTTCTAAATTAGATGAATCAATATCCCTTCCTATTGCAAAGTGGGAAGCAGATTTATCAGTCAGCTTAGACCAAAACTTCTGGTCTCAGGTATGCTTAAAAACCTTTAAATTGATTAAAAATCGCGATGCGCGTATCGAGGCTTGCTTCATTTATGGGAGGAGCTGAAAATGATGACGTCCGAAGCCTCGCTGCCCGGCTGTACCACGTGACTGGTTCATGAAGTGGTTCGAACTTTGCCGCGAGATATGACAGCGATATAAACCCCTCAGACTTCAATCAAAAATGTGGGTGTTTGATGGAGAGTTGCGGTTAGTGAGAGTTTGGAGACCGTTTGGAGGTTTATGAGAGTGAGGAGAGAAAGTCAGGAGAGAATGGAGCCGGCTAAGAAGAGGAGGATGTCCTCCCCTGTGTGGGAACATTTTGATCTTATTCCTCCCAACAAGGTATGTAAATTTCTACAGAAGATGTATTTTCATAATACTGATGGTGCAATACAATTTATGTTAAGCGGCTTTACTTTTGTACAAGGTGAAGTGTTTGCTATGTGCCAGGGAGCTGGGATATAACAACAACACCTCATCCATGCTTAGGCACTACAGAGCTTTGCATGAGAATAAGGGGAACACCGATTGTGGAGCAAGACCAGGTGAGCCATCAAATGCCATGATAATATAGCATGCTGAAATGTTACTAAATGATATAACAATATTATACAGCTGTTATAAGTTATGTGTGTGATATTTATATTTTTGCTTTGTCTTTATTGTCTTTCCTCAGGAGAACAATCTCAAATAGATGAAGACCTGGTTAGCATGGTGATTGAGGACTCCCAGCCATTTAGCATTGTGGAGGACAAAGGATTTAAAAGATTTGTTAAATCATTAAATCCTAGCTATGTTCTCCCCACTAAAAAGGTCATAAAAGCAGTGAAAATTTAGTTTTTACAGAATAAAATGTGAACAGGCAGGACTGAGGCTCAAAGCCTCAGTGTGTAGCTGTCCATACCTCAACGTTACAAAAGCACAACCACTGTCCACACCCCAACCACACCTCACCTCACAGTAAATGATCATTTCCATTTTAAGCATTTCCAAATAATCATTTTCCATACTGCCAGTATAAATATACACAGTATACTGCATCACTACAATATAGATGTTTTACACACTCCTTTTGTTGTTGACATTTACAGGCTGTGTGCAAAAGGCCACACTCTTCAAATTCATGCCAACTAATATTTTTACGTCCAGTAGATGTCCTACTACAGCAAATGAAGCTTCAAGAAGCTTTGCACTGGAGTGAACCAATTGGATGAAAAGCTTCAGTGCTTCATGAAGCTTCATCTGCCCATCACTAAGGTGACTCCAGCAACTGCAGCACAAGAGAGTCTTGTTAACAAGCGAAATCACAGCATGTTACCAACATGTGTTGATGACAAACTGGCAGAGAATGAACATCAATTTGTGGCTTAAATTCCTCTGTCTTGATGGCTCCAGGCTTGCACGAGCTGGAGGAGTTGGCCCTGCCCAGGGGCGGATCCCAGGTAAGTTCAGGAGCCTTACGGAAATTCCAGCCACCCACCACAGACCATGACAATTGTTACTATTGCTCACTCATAAAAATCAAGCTTTAAGTATTTTTTAAGTACTAAGTACTGTGCACTCACAATTAACAGGTTGCCTTGTCTTTGGCATCTTGTCCTAGATCATTCCCTTTGCCTTTTCCGATTAAATGTTTCAGATCAATAAAAAATGCATTTTGTATTTACTACGATTGTCTAATATGTGTTTGCATAATTTATGTAATACTTATCTGTTCACCGCAACCATTTCCATCCTATCTGACAATCTCCCGACCTCCACAACACTATTCCCATACTCTTTCTTCATTATTTCCCAACTCCATTTTCCTTCCAATGTACACCATGGCAGATCATTTTGAATCTAGCTCCTATATGGCCTTGCTTCCCTTTCACCCGGTGTTCTGCACACACAATAGATCTACCTTTGTTTTGTCCATCATATCAACCAGCTCGCTCGCTTTTCCAGTCATGGGTTTTAGATTTAGTCTCTCCCTGCCATAGCTGGGTTTGAAATAAAACAAAAATAACAAAATACAGAATTATCTCTTCACTTGAAATGAAAGTAGCACAAAGAAAAAACTTACTCAATGGCCCCAACCCTACTGTATATCTGATTCAGTCCTGGTGCCTAAACCAACCATTTATCTATTCTGAGTCATGGGTCAACATACCCCCCAAAACACAATCCAGTGAGGGGCACTGTAGGTCCAGCCATAACCTTGTAGAAATCCCGTAGTCTTTTCAAAGTAAATGCCATCCAGATTGTCAGATAATTATTTGTGCCAAGTTTTACTGTTTTGTTTTTAAAAGAATCAATACAATTACAAGGGCCCAGACCTCAAAAGCTGCCTTTCCTCACTGCCTCACCAGTTCCCTTACCTGTTAAAGTAGGTGAGCATGACATGGGTGCTTCTATTACTGTGTTTTCACAGTACACACCTTTTTTAGGTGTACAATATGTGCCATGTTATGACTCAGAATAGGAAGTGGATTACTACATTAGCAACCACTACAACCAAGTAAGTGTTCCAGTTTCATGAGCAGGAGCTCTAGGTGTATGGGTTTAGAAGGTCACTGGCAAATACCAGTCCTCCAAACTGCAGTTTGGGAACCACATACAACAATAATTACAACAATCTGTTGGAAGTCTTTAGACCTTATAAAAAAAAATACTTCATCAAACCTTTTTCGATTCCCGCCCCACCCACTTCACAAATGAGAAGCGGCAATGTTGATCATGTGATTTTACAGTTAGAGCTTTGCAGGGGAAAAAAAATCCTGGCATTAATGTATCATAGTTTATCTGTCTTAGCGTTGATGCTCAGTGTCTTGAATTATTTTTGACTGAGATCTAAATTCCATCAACAAGAGTATACAAACAGAGCTAATTTATGGAAAAATGTGTTTCTTTGTAAATACAAGTAGCTAATACAAGGGAAGTGGTATTTTCATGCTTATGATATTATGCGTGTCTGATAACAAACACAAGGTAACGATTTGAAGGTACGTCATAAAACGCTGTTAGTATCACCGAGTAGTATAAAGACAGAAATCATTTGTATTCCATCATACTGAATTTGGTAAAGATAGGAGCCCGGAGCACAGGCGGAAATAAACCACCAGCCCTCCTCCTTCCTCCGATGTGTGGTCGTCAGTTGGGGCGTGTTGAAGAGCTCCTCCTACCAGCTGAGTTAGTGGAAGTCACGCAAGCCTCCCCAAATATCCTGCGGTCAACTTTACAAAGCTTGCTACGTTACAGGTAAATATACATTAAACGTAGCGATTTCATAGAACAAATGAAAACAGTTCGGGTTTAGTTAAGTGTCAAGTTTTACTGAATATGACGGCTATGTTTACTCGTGTAGCTGAATTAGCTCAGAGCTAAGATAGCAAGTGTAAATCAGCTGCTTTCCAGTATATCGTTAGTTTAAGTGCGTGCTGCGACGTTACGAGTTTTTCGTTTTCATACGGTATTTTAACGCCACTGAGCAGCTGCAGGGCGAATAACAAGCTGACCTGAAACAGTGCTAGTTTTGAAGCATAACGCTACATAGCATGCGGATATATATTCAGTTTGCGTCGTTACCTAACCACACAATCTAGCAGTGCTGTTTAGAGGGGGACGTTTTACTGACTAGACCCCCTCATATATGTTCAGAGATGTCATTATCGATTTGCGAAGAACAAAGATAACTTTTCAAATCTCATCCCGTTTCAGTCTGGGTGCGTCATGGATTTTCTTCCATATCAGGAAACATTTTAACAGGGTCTTTTGGGTGTGTCGTTAATTAATGAGTCTATGAAGAAAACAAACAGTGTGTTTAAAAACTACAGTGTTTGTGCGTCTTGATGCATGCTCAATCATTCAGGTAATTCAATCTCCAAAAGTTGATTCTGTTCATCTGGACGGGGCGTTTTCAGTGGGAGAAACGTTTCCTCACTCATCCAAATGACTTTTTCAGTCTCAGCTGACTGCAGGTTTCCCCAATCTTATAAACACTACATTTGCATAATGACTGAAACCAGCCCACTGAAGGAACAATGGGCTGGGAGGTCAGTTCCTTCATCATAATTATGCAAATTCTCATAATCATTGATCAACAACCACTGATCAAGAGTGTGATACGTGTGATTCAGTGTTTGTGAAGGGTGTCACGCATTTTACCGTGTGTTTATATATTTATTCAAGAAAAAACAAATAAATATTTGCATTTTGCATTCACAGTTGACAGAAGATGAATTTTGTCAAAGCGATTATTGGAGGCATCATTGATGCTGCTGGGTGAGATTCTGAAATAAGTACCAAGTACCAGGTAGGCAAAAATTTGGTCGGTCTGTTGGTCTAACATCTGCTTTTGATCTCTGCTCCTGCCTTTGTAGCAACATCGACCCAAACCAGTTTGTGCCTTCTCAACCCGTGAGTTTACATCGTTTCATCACTGCCCATCACTTCTAATTTCTAGATTGGTGATTGGTGATAGCATTTCTAATATTTTCTCGGGCATCTGTCCCACAGCCTCCACCACGCATGCCAGTTACGTATGCAGCACAAAATGAGAGTGAAGAAGAAAAGCAGTTCCGCAGAGTTTTCCAACAGATTGCTGGAGATGTAAGTGCAATGCCTAGTTATGCTTCTCTTTAAATCTGTTGCTTTTTTTTTTTTGCTTTTTTTTTGCAGTGATCTGTTTCATTTTTAATGTGAAAACATACAATTGTAATTTAGTGCTAAGAGGTATGGCCAAGCGATTGTATTATGGTGTTTTGGTTTGGTTTTTCTAACTTCTGGGATTCCCTGTTTGCTTTTTGTTGACATTAATATTAATGTGTCCAGCAGAACTGTCAAATGCAGCTTAAAAAACTCAGTTTGAACTTAGACTATTCCATTTTTCACACCTGTTTTATTTATTTTTCATTGACTGAATAATTACCTTTTCCTCTTCTGACGGGTGTACTATGAAGCTAAGTTTATGGCTTCGCAAACTGAGTTGAGCTTAAAGAGTTTTCTGTGTCCTAAAAGCGGCTCTCTTGTTATCTGGATAATTCACTGTAGTAACTCATGCCAAACACGTAACCTGGCCCACCGTGCATTTTATTGCCACAGGAATGTAAATATATTACTCTGATGGAGAAAAATATATCAATGTTTTTATATGTGACTCTAATCTGCTGCTAAGGACACAAACCAAGAATACTGGTTTAGTTAGAAAAAATGATTTCACTTTGATCTACTGACATAATAAAGCTAAAAAATATAACTCTTTAGGTCACTATCCAATAGGCTAATTAAACTGGATACATTTAAACATTTTTAAGTTGCAGCGCTCTAATGGGCAGCTGGCACTGCAGGCCTTAAAGCTTAAGGCTCTCCCTCCCATTCTACTTTTAAACTCTAGGAACCACAAGTAGTCTGAGAGTGAAGTGCTCTGTTGGGACAGTATGATACTACAATCTCTTTAAGATATGATGGGGCGAGATTATCCAAGACTTTGTATGTGAGGAGACAACTTTAAATTTAATTAAATTCAATCCCCAGCTGGAGTTTTAGGTTTTGCTGGGCCAGCTAAGGCAAAAAAAAAAAAAAAAAAAGCCTGACTGTGTTCACAATAAACCCGTCTGTCATTGTGGAGGAGCTGCTTGAGCTCCACCCACAATGCCTGTTAACCTGTTAACTGTTAAACAGTCATGGGTTGTTTTGGAACATCTGTTATACTGTTGCTGAATGTGGCCCCCGAGCCCTTCCCAGTGGTTAAAAGAGTATACCATGTTATGCTTCTTTTGAAAAACTCATCTCATTAAAATAAATAAAATCAAACCTATACATCAGGTGTATGACCCAGCAGTAATATGGATATTGTTTTGATCATTTAGATAAACCATACAGCTGTGTCTCTGCAGGTTTCTTCATGTTTTTTAATGATGTTCCATATTTTTCATGTAGGATATGGAAGTGAGCCCAAACGAGCTGATGAACATCCTGAACAGAATCATTGCAAAGCGTAAGATGTGTCTGCATTTGTCATACTTATTTTCATTATGCTTATGATTCAATTCTTCAGAATACATATACATTTTAGGGTTTCTTTTCTTTCTTTCTCTTTTTTACTAATAGATTTTTTTGTTATGTTTTAGATCATGATCTGAAGACAGATGGTTTCAGCATTGAGTCTTGCAGGAGCATGGTGGCAGTCATGGATGTATCTTTTCCTTCATTAGTACTCTGTGTGTTTTATATAACCTGGGTGACAGTATTGAACTGTCACTGACAGCAAAAGTTTAAAAAATGATGCAGAACAAATAGAAACAGACAACTAAAGTGGGGGATATGTTGGCTTAACAGGCCCATTCATACCTGTGGCTTACTAAAACCTTAAAGCTGCAGTGGACTGAAATCCAGAGAAAACCAAAAACAACTGAAGTCTTCATACACATTTTCTTTTACCCTCTCTGTTCTAGGCTCCTCCCATCACACAGTTCATATCTGGGTAAAAGTAAAAAATGACACTAAGCAATTATATAATTTAGAACGGCGACTTTACAAAATGCAGAAATGGATGTTGCTTTGAACATGTCTAAATATGTCTTTTGAAAACGACTTGAGCACTGTTAAATTGTATATACAGAAGTGTGTTAGTTAAAATCTGAATGGCCTATTGAAAGGCAACGAAACGATTCATTTTAGTTCATTTTTAACAGTTCAAGGTGGTCTGGTAATATAGCACCATACGTAGCACTATGGGTGACACACTTATAGGCACGTTATAGTTCACTGGGTTGTTGTAGTATGTATATCATCTCTGCTGTCCGCAGTTGGCTGTTTGACAGGGGTATATATTCTGTAATTCTGTTCATTGTCCTAATTGAACAATAACAAAACGCTTTAGCTAGCCCTTCATGTGTTGCTAAGCTGTGGATTTAGAAAACATCTGATGGACTCAAACTTAAAGACTTTTTTTCTCCTGAGCCAACATAATATTGTAGCAGTGGATGGGGAGGATTAATCACATTAAAATGTTTGGGAAGTTGAACACTGAGAGGACCACAAAGTTTCAGCTGACAGTCTTATTTGCATGTTTATGAAAAGAAAAGTTAAATGAGAAATTTGTAATATGTGGTGGATTCCCTACTGAAAAGGCATGTGAAACCCATTGTGCAAACACTGTGCAAGTAACTTCGCAACTGTTTGCTTAACTAGAGAAGTTGTTGTCTTTTGGCCTTAACGCTTTTTCAGTCTGACAGCACTGGAAAACTTGGCTTTCATGAATTCAAACACCTCTGGGACAATATAAAAAGATGGCAGGCAAGTACAGTTTCATTTTATTTATCCTGCACATCTGTTTCTCTGTTGCATAGTCTAAGGCATTACTGTGGTCAGGCTTAACCATTTACAGCAGGGGGGGGGGGGTCACAGAAGAATAAGTGGCTTAAAGATTTTACAGCATCAGCTGCTTAGGCGGGCTGATTTGAATACACACTGTGCCAAACTTCTCCCTAATTTGGTTAGCCGCCATGTTTTTACAACATAGAAATGTGATCTGTATAATTTTTTTTTTTTTTTGGCTGAAGGAGATACAAGTTGTAACTTGTATATGGTGGTGATTGAATTTAAACCTTTATGGCTTGGGAGTTGTGAATACAGCTCTTTTTCCTTTTTTCCTTTTACCCTTTTTAGGTTGTCAGTGATCTTACCAGGAAACCTGGGTTGCCACAAATGTTTTAAATGTTTCTATTGTTCTTACTTAGGGAGTGTACAAGGCCCATGACTCCGATCACTCCGGTGTCATTGGAGCAAATGAGCTGCCTGAGGCTTTCAGAGCTGCTGGTGAGAATTTTTTTGTTCTTCTGCATTGTTCAAATGGTTCCACAGCACTTCACAAGAATGAAGGGAAAAGATTTACTTAATCCTCTAAGAAGAGACACTGGAAAAACAATACCTATACATACAATAACTGTTGTATGTACATGATGTTAAGGTTCGTGTTTAGTTTAATAAGCCAGAAAAAATTTGAGGCTTGGTTTAATAATTAGTCATTTACAACCCCAGGTCTGAAAAATTTAGGACACTGTATGAAATGTAATGAAAAACAGAAAACGGCATGTTCACAATAGAAGATTGAAAATGTCAATGGAATGGATACAGTATGTAGACACATTGTTTCACTTGCAATGCAAACTCAGCAGCCTGCAACAAGTGCTTTAAGGTGATACTGTGCAAAGGAGGTAACTCCTAGAATCTGATGAAACACCTGGCGACGCATAGCGGGTTTATTTTTAAAGCCGAGAAATGCACCGTACCTACTGCGGGTGTGGTGCTTGTTATCGGACCCGGAGTTAGCAACATCCCCCAAGAACCCGAAGAGGAGAGTCCTGGCCCCTAGCCCTGCCAGTGTAGCAGAAATGATGACGGATGATGACGGCAGCAGCAGCCGTTCTTCTCTGCATGAGTAGCTCAATGTTGTTCGTGTGTAATTTACGTTGAGTAGGCTAACCACGTTATTACATCAATGCATGTAAGGTGAACTAGCAAACACCGTCGTAGTTACATGCAGCTGTCTTCTTGTTTGATGGCAGATACTCCCTTCACCCTGGCCAAAAAGGCTAAAATGACCAAAGAAAAATTGGAAAACCGTTAAACATGAGAGGTTTTAGGACAAAGTTTGTGTTCTTGATTCTTTAAGCACCGGCACCGTTTCAAAAGTACAGGTTTGGCACCGGTATCGGATAAAACCTAAACGATACCCATCCCTAGATATAAGCAGCACAGCCTTATCCAGACATAATGCACATGTACCTGTTGTTGTACTGCTTAATTGTAACACACAGTTGTGCGTCTCTTCGTTAGGCTTCCCTCTCAGTGGTCAGCTGTACCAGATGATCATTCGCAGATACAGCGATGAAAGTGGAAACATGGATTTTGACAACTACATTGGCTGTCTCGTAAGGCTGGATGCAATGTGCCGTAAGTTTCATTTTAAAGACCAATCACTAAATTAATTCTTTATAGTTTAGTGTGATAGGAATGATTGACTCGGAAGTTTAATACCTGTTCTGAATCAGGTGCCTTCAAAACCTTGGATAAGGATAACAACGGGACCATCAAAGTTAATGTTCAAGAGGTAAAGTAATCTTTGTTGTTTGTATCAGTGGGTTTTGACTTCAGTTCAGACCGTTTTAAAGTATTTGACTGGTTGTTTTGTTCTTTGCTTTTCTTTGTGTCTTTTCAGTGGCTCCAGCTCACCATGTACTCTTAAGTCCAGATCATGTTTCTCCGGCTTGTTTCATGGAACCACTTTGTTTATATACACAATTCGAGATATTTTAATCATCATCCCAATAACTTCCTGTGTTAGCAAATCCCTTGTGTGTGCAGGCTTATTTTCACAATTGCATGTTAATGGAAACATGTGGTATTCTTCACAGCTCTTAAAACTTACACGAAAGATTGGAAAACACTGTTAACAAAGCTGCATGCAGAATGCTGCCGTAGCTGACGATGATCAAAGGTGAATGCTAATAAACGCTTTGGACAGCTGTGAAATCACATAGTTGTGTAAAAGTGATAGTATGTTGAATTGCTGCCATTTTTTGGCATTTTCTTTTGATCTTCCTCACACCCCAAATTTCTAAATGGCACAAGAAGATCCTGCTTCTGCCGCCCTGGGATTTGTAATTTAAAATCTAATGTGAAAACCGTATTGCTCTTTGTCTGGGGCTGATTTGACAATCACCATGTCTTAGAGAATTGGTAGAAACATGTTTTTGCTCATTGGTTGTTTTTATCCTAAAACCTGATTGTCAGCTGGCTTTTTTTTTTCTTCTTTTTCTGCCTTTTAACTCCAAACTTTGCTGGGAATGCACCTGTGCGCTGCACAAGTGTTGTAAAAGACACACAAACCTCCTTCAGGTGTCACTTTATTAAAGATGTGACTTCTATTCTCTGAGCACAGGTCAGCTGTGATGTGGTAGACTAGGCATCGCACACCTCTTTCCACCCGTTCTACTAGCTTAGATCTTTCTAGGAATTGTGTGGGTGTGTGAGCGCTGATTGCTGTGTTGACAACTCTTTGTGGCTGCTATTAGTTCTGTTACACCTGTTGGGGCAGGTAGCCTATTTCATCAGTAAACATGTAGGTCCTTAGAATTTCATAAATTCTCAGTAGTTCCACCCAGTTTCATCCTGAGCAGAGGACTAAGCATAGTTGCAGCAAACCCCCCCAAAGGCAGCTCACACCTAACTGAATGATGTGTCACTCTGAATATTCCTTCCAGAAGAAATTATGTAGAGACATTATTATTATTAACAAATAAACACATTTCCATTGACCTCCTCTTATCATGGCTGTCACTCATGCAGTGATACCAAGAGCTGTTTTCAGGTGTTGTGGCTGAAGAGTGAGCCCATACAGTGTAACATGTGGCCACATCTCTTGCAGTTCTAAATGTTATGGGTGTGTCTAAGCAAGCATGAGCAACAGGATAAACAGGCTGTCAGTCTGTGCACACCCATGCAGCTCAGAGGAAGAGGTTTCATTTTATAAAACAGGTATGAGCACCATATCCTTGCTGAGACTCTGCCATGGAAGAGACCGCTGATGTTAAACTTTTCAACACTATATTCAGCGTTTGTGAAACCAGCCCCAGCTCCTCTGACTGTAGATTTGTGCTCACTGAGACTGTACTGGCTCACAGATTTGTGTTTGCTGGTGAGTTACAGCACTGTAGGAACACACAGCATGAATTATTGATTTCTACACTCCATTCTTTTACATCATAGACTGTTATTGCATCTTATCACTATTAGAATGCCTTTTACGGCCACTAGATGGCTACTTGGTTTTTAAACATATATATCCTGTACTTTCTGGGTCCTGCACTTAATGGTAAGTTGATGCAACGACCCAACATAGCTGACTTTATCTTCCATCTATAGTAGTAATGTACATTAAAGTGTGAAAGGTGTGAGCTTTGCTCGAAAGGCAAATGTGCCATGTTTTCTGTTTGAAGTGAAAGTCTGCCATAGTTTTGTGTCTCAGCTTTCTGATCACTTATGCCTCCATTAGATGATGCCAGCATAGTGTGTGAGCTGATGCTGTATGCCACTAATGCATGAAGCCCAAAGTGAAATGCCATAATTAAGGGGTTTTAATCCTGTAACTCTTTATGCCACAGCCATTAAACTGTTATTGGATTTGCTTGATAAATGACCTGTACTGCATTTGGAATAAAAACATCATGTTAAATATGTCAGTCTTATTATTGGTGTACTGCTGACAAATACTCTGCGTGGGTTATTAAAGAGTGACGCCTTGGTCAGTTTAAAGCAGAAGATGATCAGTGATGGATGTTTTGTAAACGGCTTCAATATGATCATAGACTCTGAAAGTTGAAACAAAGTTCTGTAAAAACATCCTTCTGTATACTGTGCGTGGCACATCATCTTCTGGTTTTCATGTGCATCTTATCACTTTTAAACAAAGACGCTTCTTGTTTGGAAAAGTGTTTAAAATGCATTTACTCTAAGGCAGAGCTGTCAGACTCACTCACTTTGATCTTAATGTCTCAGTTTCCTATATGATGAATGCGTAAAATTGCAGAAAACATTCTGGTAAGTTATTGCCCAAACCTTTCTGTAGTTTTTATTGATTAATGAAAATATCAATTTCTAGTAGATGGTGAAAAAACAGGAACTTTTCTGTCATTTCATTGATTATCTAATAATACTTTGGTATTTTTGAATGGCTATGTGGGAGGTCTTTATCAGCCCAAAAACTTGCACGACTTCTACAGATACAGTTGAAAGTCCAAAAATTGATGTGCTAGTTATTTTCCAAAGCCTTCTATTTGGCTGGATTGAAGTCTTTGCCGGGCTATTTCCGGCCCCTGTGCCTTACGTTTGACACTCCTACTAATACACACACACAAACAGATTTGTCAGACCCATCCTAAATTGATCTTTTTTTTTTACATTTAAGTAATTAACATGCCACTGAATAAAACATACAAGGGGAATTTGAAAGCTGTTTTGTGTGAATCCACAATATGTGGTCAAAGGAGCTCTTTATGCAGATGAGAGAGGCCATTCCTTAAGCTGCAAAATCAAAACTGTTTAATCAGAGAGAGCATGAGTATTTGGAGTGGTCACATCAGTGGTTTAGGATGTTCTGGGAAGACCAACAATGGTTTTTGGCAATATAAAACAAAATGCTGATATCTTCAAAGACAAGTGTGGTGGGTAATTGCAGGATCGTTTAGTAAATCGGCCCCTTAACATCATTCACTTTCTTCAAGGCTGCCATAAAGACAAAAGACTAACAAGCTGCACACCATCCATCTGCATTTAAAAGAAAAAAGAAGATGAATTAGAATGAAGTAAAAAAAAAAAAAAAAAAGACAAACCTGTTCTGGAACTGTATTTTTTTGAACACATGAAGATAAAATATATCTGCACGAGAGTTGATACAGAGTAATCCATGAACATGGATGACTTCATTAGCACTTCTCGATAATGTGACAGAGGACAGAAGCAGTTGAAGGAATTCTAAAGCGTATAGTTATGCTATTTACTCATATTCAGTCTCTATTACTGGCTTGGGCCACCTTTTGCCTTTATTCTTAATGGTGCTGAGAATATTTCTGAGAGATTTGACTTGACAGCATCACACATCCCACCACATCCCAAATTGGTTTGAGATCCGGTGTCTGCAGAGGCAGTTAGAAAACAGTGAACTCAATGTCATGTTAAAGCATGGACCAGTATCCTGCTGACAGTGATCAGAAGATGAGCACATCGTGGTCATTTAAGGAACACGAGGCAGGATGGATCTATGCAGTCATTTATGCCAAATTCTGACCCTCTCGTAATTGAGACTCATTAGATCTGACAACGTCTGACAATGGCTGTGTGGAAAAATCTCTGTAGTTAAGAAGTTTCTAAAATACTCAGACCAGCCTGTTTGGCACCAACATTGACAGTCACTTACGTCACCTTTCTTCCACAGTCTGATGTTTGGTTTGGATACAGACCACAAGGATGAAATGTTAGCATGGCAAAAATCTTCTTTATGTAGCTCCTTTTAGATGTTGCCATAGCATACAGTCTGACTCCATCTCACTCTGTCTCCAACATCCTCTTCTGTCACACCAACCCTCTGCATGCTGTACTTTACTGCGTTCATTCATCTATAAACCTCTGAGATCTTACTTTTTCCTCCCTCCTGGCAGCTCTTTTGTTCACTATCTCCACTCTCCCTCTGCACGTGTTTAAACCATCTCAGCATTGCCTCTCTAACTTTGTCTCCAAAGTACTCAACTCGAGCTGTACCTCTGATGTAAAGTACTCATGTCTAATCTTGTTCATCCTAGTCACTCCCAGTGAAAACCTTTACATATTCATCTCTGCCACCTACTGCTCAGCCTCCTTCTCCACCTTCTCAGCAACATCTTATAAACCTTCCTTTTCACTCTTGCACCTGAGCTCCTGTCACACTCATCTCCATCAACTCCATCCTGCCTGTAGTCTAATTTTCACCTAACCTGTGCACTGTCTGTTGCTTTGGATAGTTGACTTCAGGTATTTAAACTCATCTACCTTCACTACCTCTACTCCTTGCATGTTCACATTTCCAGCTGTTTTCTCTCGTTCCCACAAGTATTCTGTCTTGCTTCTACTGACTTTCACTCTTCTTCTTTCCAGGGCATACCTCTGCCTCTTCAGATTCTCTTCCACCTGCTTACTATGCTCATAACAATATTATCTGGAAGCATCAGAGTCCATGGAGATTCCTACCTGACCTCGTCAGAGGTCAATCACCATTGTATACAAGATGGGGCTCAGAGCAGATCCCTGATGAAATCCCACCCCCATCTTGATCCCAGCTCATAATGCACTCAATACTGTTTCACTGACTTCACACATGTCCGTTACTACTACCCTGCCACTGCTGACCTACGTAGTACCACATTTCCTTTCTTGGCATCCTATCATATGCTTTCTCTAGATCAGGGGTGGGCAACTCCAGGCCTCGAGGGCCGGTGTCCCTGCAGGTTTTAGATGTGTCCTTGAACCAACACAGCTGATTTAAATGGCTAAATTAGCTCCTCAACGGCTGTGTCCCAATTCAGGGTCTGCACGCTTGAAGTACGCATTTTAAGTGCGGTTACGTCACCGCCACGCGACGACGGCTGTCCCAATTCGAAGTGTGCTTCAAATACATACTCCAAATGCGCCGTCGATTTCCCAAAATACCAAGCGTGGTCCGGTGCATGCTTCGTGGTCCCATATATCCCACAATTCATAGCGCGGCGGTGGGTGTGGATAAGTTTGCCGCAGAAAGGAGCTGCCGAAGAGGTTTCTTTTTTCTTTTCTCCAAACTTTATTGAAATTATAAAGCGAACAGTCAGTCATTCCAGTACATACAAGGCAAATAAGAGTAACAATATACAGTACAATGAAATAGGAAGGATAAATAAATAAAGGATAAAAAAAGGAAAAAAAAAGGGGGGGGGGGTGTGACAGACTTCATAACAACTTTGTACACAGTAAAAAATGGAGTGTCAATATTTCAGAGTAAACCTATTTTAACCTAGATAGAGTATTTACAACTCTATGAGGAGTAAACCAGCTCTAACATCAGAGTTAAAAGTCAGTGTAAAGTTTGTTAGTCACGCAGTGAAGACTTCACTCCACACAGTGTTGATTATTACCAGTCCGCAGGCGTGTGTGGCCTCAGAGCTCTAATGCGCATGAAATTTTCTCCGAAGAGCTGCCACAGTCAGGTAAGTGAAGTTAACATTCCCATATTGGTAACATTGTTTAAAAGGTATTTTTAAACTAAGTAGCTCTTTATAGTTTCACTGATGTCGAGTGAGGACATGTTAGCAGCATTTACCCATAGGTTTAATGGCATTCCAGTAGCTACATGCTAGCAGTTGCTAAAAGTTAAGATGTTCGTTATCTTCTCACTGCGTTAATATGAACCTAAAACATTTTAACTATGTATTTCTGCTGTCTAAATAATATCATTGTCACATGTCAAATCGCACAGTTTGAACAACTAAATTACCGTTTATCAGTAAGCTAATAATCGCTAATTAGCTTACATAAGCGAACATACTTTCAGAAAAAGTGGGTAACATTACCATAAAGTTAACTTTACTGGTTTATATTATTTTAAGCAAATGCCAAAGGCATACACTACTTTAGAGTTTTGCTCATTATTTAGTAAGAAATATGTATTTTGTGTAAATTAACTGATAGCAATGTTAATGACATGTTAAGTAATATTAAGTAATGTTCCTATTTTATAGAAAGGTTTAAGAGTACGCAAAAACCAAATCTCTGAGAGATGCAACCAGAAGACGGATGAGAAACATACTTGAGGCTGAGATGACAGAATGACATGGGTAAGAATCAAAAATGTAAGATATAAAGAAACATTTTAAACATTGTATTATTTTTAATTGTGATGTTTAATGCCAATTATTGAATTTATACATTAGGACATCTCCCCCTAAAAGTGTAAGAGTGATGTATGCGCAGGGCATTGTTGCTCTGTCTCCATATCTGGAAGACCCATATTCACAACATGGATATGTAAGTAAAGGGAACTTTTCAACATTACATACATAATTGCCCTCAGAAATGTTGATAACATAGTCCTTCTTCGTTTATTTAATTACATAGAAACATTACTACGATCCAGAGAACAGTTCAGGATACATTGCATGGCGGTTGAAGACCATTCAAAGAAAAGCTGTGGAGGAAAGAAGCGTCTCAGTTTGCAAATCTCCCAAAAGTAAGTTCACTTATCATTTAAATGATACTGATGTAATTTGTAGGCAGGATTCAATCATACACCTCTCTATGTTCTGTATTTTTGCATTACAGATAGAACAAGATTTCTGACTCCTGTTTTGTGAGGTCACTGGGAGCAAATTCTTGGAGAGGTGGCTCACCAATCTCAAAGCAAAGGTTGTAAAGGAAAGTCATGGACTTGTCCCCACCTCAGAGCTCTTCGAGTTAATGTGCAATGCTGAGTCAGGTACTGAAGTTGAGAATGGTATGATTGTGACTGTTTTTATTTGCCATTGTTGGTTATATAGGTAATTCTGTCAATTCAATGTATTTTTGGAATAATTCTTTGTTTATTCGTCTGTAGGCTGGGACAGTGACTTGTCTACTATCTTGCTGCTGCTACATCTGCTACTACCATCTGCACAAGGGCGAAAGAGACCAGGAAAGATGTCTGCATCTCAAGCTGTCAATAACCTCATCAAATTCCCAAAGGTATGTTGTTTAAAATATACTTTCCATCACCTCTATTTTCATGGACAGTGAGTTGAGCTAATCTACTGTCAGAGGATAGTCACTTAATACTGTTGTTTAATGTGTTGTTGTAGGCTGGAACCAGTGTACAGCAGCATCTAGACAACATCACCCGAAGCAGTCAGCCCTACCATCTTACTCAGGGATCCACAAGAAGCAGCATTCACAGCTTCATTGTGATTGAGAAGCATGCACTTCCATGTAATGCGACAGGTTCTGTAGGAGCCCTTGATGAACTCTTTAGGGCCCATTATGTCTTTGGTACATCATACAGTTCATCCCTGACCAACTTTGTTACTTTTCTGCAACTACGACATTGGGGAAATGTCATATTGCTTTCTCTAGTGAGCATCATAGAACTGTGAATTGTAAAGGTTTGTTACGTTAATTAAATGACACTGAATTGAGAAACATAATAAATGCTGTTACTTTAACCTGTATATTTGTTATTTCCATAATGTAGGATAGATCAGTTATTTAGTAATATAGCATCATAAGATGAATATGAAAAGAATCACACTACAGAGAAATAAAAATGATATATTATTACACATCAGAGTGTTATTATTAAACTAAATTTGGAGTAAAAATAGCTCTATAAAGTGTAATCAAATTACTCTGAACAGTGTGAATAACCCTCAGTGTTAAATATTTTTACACATTTTGTTGTTAATTTTGACACTAAATTGAGTACAATTAACACTGAAAAGTTAACACTGGCCATAGAGTAAATTTAACTAATTTTGAGTGGGACCAAATGTTATCTGAAGCAGAGTTAAAATCAACTCTGTAAGTGTAAAATTGACACTTGGTTTTTTACTGTGTACTTGAAAGTTGTGACAGCTCATTCGTTAAACATTTCTGAATGAATTTCAATCAATGATAAACCTTTTTTATTGGAAGTTAATTTAATAGAGTTTAAGTAATATTCTATTTCAATCAAAAACAAATTAAATGATGGGGTTGAGTTTTGGAATTTACATTTATGTATGTGGAATTTCCCTAATAAGATGGAGCGGCCGAAAAGTGAACTGTCAAAAGTACTGAACATGACGTCACTTATTTATGAATAAGCTTAATAATTAAAGTCAGTCATATATCCACAAACACAACAAGCTGAAAGTCAGTGATTTTATATATATATATCTCATAATAATCTGACAATACTATAAAATTGGCCATATTATATTTACATTACCACAGTGAGATGACTTTAGTCTCATGAACAACTAATTGTTATTTACTAACTAATCTTAAATGACTGTTCAGCACAGAAATGAAGCCCAACAATCATGTTTTACAGTCCCGTGGTCTCAGCCTCAGATACTCAACTAATCAAAGTGATGTCAAAAATGAATGACCAACAAAACATTTTTCTCCTTCATTTCTGTCAAACAAAGCTGTATGTAACGTGTCTCGCGGTTAGTATCATGGTTGCTAGGCAACCTGAACAGCGCGACGAAGCGTATACCGTCCCATTTCACAAGCCTCTCACTTCCGCACTTCTCGTACTCATAGTACGCACCGTACGTAGTACCCGTAGTGCGCGTACTTCAAGCGTGCAGACCCTGAATTGGGACACAGCCAACATGTCCCGCAGTTCTCCAGAGGCCTGGTAACGAACTAATCATGTGATTCAGGTGTGTTGACCCAAGGTGAGATCTAAAACCTGCAGGACACCAGCCCTCGAGGCCTGGAATTGCCCACCCCTGCTCTAGATCCACAAGGTTGTCATGGCAAAAACAAACTGGTGAAACTGAGACTTGTCAAATGTTTCCTTGAAGTTTTGTGCAAACCTTATTAAAATTAAAATAAATTAATGATTCTGCAAAGCTCGGAATAAACACTTTGCATGATGGGATGCTTAAGTACTAATGCCGCCTACTTTAAGGAGTCAGAAATATATGATTGAGAAACAGGTGGGAAGTAACAAAGTGCGAATTCTTTCTTGCTGTACAATTTCAAGGTATCTGTACTTTACTTGAGTATTTTTCTGATAACTTTTTACTTTTACTCCCTTCATTTTAACACAAATATCTGTACTTTCAACTACTTCCATTTTCAAAACAGGCTTAGTGCTTTAGGCTCAGTGGTATCATTTACAGTGTTTATACTCGTAGGCCTACTTTAGTAGGCATATGTTGTAGTCAGCTTCTAGCTAGCACTACAGATGAGGAGTAAGCATGAAGGGAGTAGCGTTTCTACTCGACATAACATTTCTATCAGCTCAACAAAATCAGCAAACACACTGCTGAACAATGGGCTGTGAGGTCAGTTTCTTGGTCATTAATATGCAAAATGTCATGACTTGACATAAAGGAGAAGGATGTACACATCCTGGACAGGGAGGAACGCTGGTTTGAGTGGGGAGTCAAGGAGGCCACTTAGGTGAAAAAGGAAAGACCATCTCTGAATCGAGGAGGGGGCCTAAGGGTACATCTTTCACCATCTTACAATGTTGTGATTGCAGCCATTTCCCAACTGCCCATTGATCAAGGGTCATGTCAATTTGCATATTAATGATCAAGAAACTGATCTCATTGTTTGCCCATGGTGCTAGTTTCAGTGAATATGTACTTTTTATAAGGATGGGGAAACCTGCATTGATCTGAGACTCAGGAAGTCACTTGGGTGATTGACTGAAAACATTACAACCAGATGATGTGTTTTATGGGTTACATGAAAATACTCTGTAGTTTGTGAATGATAAAAAGGTTAGTTTGCATTAAAATGGTAAATTCACAGTAAAACACTGTGTTTGACTGCTACACAGTGGCTGTGGTGGTTAGTGCTGGTTTAAATCAAGTGTGATTAATTTACATTTAAGCTGATGATTCTGAGCTCCATTTACTGAATTCAATTGTTAGACCAACTTTATACCATCTAGTATAAAGACATCATACAGTATGCTGTTGGTGTAGCAAATGGAAGACAGCTCCCAGTGTAACTACTAACTGTACTTATGTTTCTTTTTATGTGTGGAGGCAAAGTCACCCTCTTGTGGTCTAAATAACACATTCAAGCTAAGCACATTCATTAGAATTAGTATTTAGATTCAAATAACATTTGTATTCTCATATGTCTGAATAATTAATATTTTATTCTGACACGGTGTGGAGCACCCACAATTTCGTTGTCCATATATATTATGACAGTAAAGGGCTATTCTATTGTATTCTATTCTAATATTGTATTTGTATGACATTAATAGAGCAGAGTTACCTGTCCATAAAAATAGATGGTATAATTGTCTTTCAAGGAGCTACTTTTTATTTTCGGACTTTGAGTACATTTCAGAGATTGTGCTTTTTTACTTTCACTTGAGTAAAGAAGTGGAATCAGTACTTCAGCGTTTACTGGAGTATTTTCTAACACAAGTATCTGTACTTCTACTTAAGTACAGACTGTATGTACTTTTGCTACCTCTGCTGAGATCACGTTGCTCTGGGACACCCATCCATAGTTCCGCTATCCATCCATGGCAAACGATACCGAAATCCGGCTAGAGCCTTCAAAATAAAAGTCGCACAGCTCTAAAATAGATTATAAAACTCAGCAGTTAAATGGCCAGATAAATGATTGTCGTCGCTATATGTTAGATGTGAACCAAACACTCATAGGTAAGGTTGAATTCCCACTCTAATGCCCCTGTTTTCGTCAACAAGCTTTACTTAGCTATGTAGTTAATATTAACCGGACACAAATTGTGAAGTGATGGCGTCACAGCGGGTAACTTGACAATTGCTATCTTGGCGATAAGGAAGTTTATCTTCACGTTTCCGGACTAAATCCCAATTTATTTAACTCGGGGGTATGTTCATAATCTCATTAGCTATTTCTGCTATCGGCATGTACCTCTTGAGGTGAGGTTGCGTTTTAACAACGTGTTTGTTAGCCAAACAAGCGTAGCGTTAGCTAACGTTGCCTTGGTGCATATAGCTAGCATAGTGGGTATTTTGTAATTTTACTTTAGGCTAGCTAAGTGTTCAGCGTACTGTAATGGGAGATGACAGAGCCATCACTCAATAGAATAACGAGCGATATGTAAAGGTATCCTTAGCAAGTAGCTACGAGTGGCTTCTAAATGTAACAAGCTAACTATGCTATCGCATGTGTGAAGTGAGCACAGCATCCTCCATTGTTCATTCACTCCTCCAGAGCTGATAGTGTAAAGCTGAGCCTGAGCTATTTTCCTGCTTAACCTTGAAAGCTGTGTATGTTACAACTTAAATTTTAATTATATTAGTTTATTATGAGTTTAACTTATCGACTAACTCGAGCTCCAGAGGTGTCCGTGGCTCTTTTAAACATGCAGGAGAATAACAGATTATGAATACTACTAATCTGACGTTTCATCATGCCAGTTGTTTTTGTATAACCGTTAATCTAACATTAAACTCACATCAGAGAGACAAGACACGATTTACCGTCCACACTTTGTTGTTAATCAGACTGTTGAGCCTCCTATCAGACACCTGGAGGAGCTGAAGCACAGCAGAGACCTCAGAGCAGCTTGATACCTACCGACACAGTGTGTGAAGAATGTCTTCACCCATATACTACAATCAAGACAGTGTGACACGCTTCAAGAAAAGAAAGGCTCGTTTCTCTTTCAGTGAAGTCCACATATTGCTGGATGAAGTTAGGAAGCACCGTATGGTTGTTGTGGGTATGTATTAGCTTATCAGTTGCTTACAGCATTTAGGATTTTTATTTTTTTTAATTCAGCTCTTTCTGAAAAGATTGTGTCTGGAGAATGAATAAATGAGTGTGATGTGGCTGGTCATGAAAACGTTACCAGCAGAGGTAATTGAAACATTTAAATGTGCAAAGTATGCAAGAACTGAGTGCGAATTTCTGTATTATAATAACTTTAATCTTATGCAGTCACTGACAGTGACAGGATTTCTTTTTTTCATTCCCAAAGGCAAATTCAATCGTGGTGTGCCAACAGACATGAAAAAGCGCACATGGGCAGAGATTACTGCACGGGTCAATGAGATTGGAGAGTGCCAACGTGAGGTCATAGAAGTCATCAAGAAGTGGTCTGACCTAAAGTGTGACACAAAACGGAAAGTGGCTGCTATGAGGTCGGGGACAGTGCCCAACAGAGGCCTCAACTCACGCCTTTCCCGGGATCTTAACCAGACAGAGAAAATAGTCCTCCAGATACTGGAGATGGACGATGAGGAGCAGAGCTCCGGTGACTTCGGCCTGCTGGGGGAAGACGACGATGTGCCAGAGGAGGAAGAAGAATTGGACGAGGATGATATGATTGCAATGCAGAGCTCTCCTAATGGCGGGTTGGACATGACACCTATGCCTCCACCTTCTTCCTACAAGATAGGACAGTCAGGTAGCAAAGGGGGTCACATATTGACCTCATTTCAGTCTAAACATGAGTGCATTGTGAACACACACACATGTCCTATAAATTATTGCATGCAGTGTCTTTTTTCACATTCCTGCAATTAGTTTTATATGAACTGTAAAAGTGACAATAAAAGTGATTTGATTTGATTTGAACTGTTAATGTTGCAGGGGACTCATCACAGCCATCTTTTGATGTGCAATATGAGGTGCCTCCAGCAGAAGGTGAGCTGTCAAGAAATTGCTTTTCTGGTTTATGTTAGTACTTAGAAAATGCTGATGTGTCTTATTTTTCTCAGATACTGAAAATGCATTTGGAGACTCGGACGATGAACAAAGAGACGATATGCTTCCTTCAACTCAGACAGCAAAGCCAAAAGATGATCACCAAGCTAACAGCAGCACCCAGAAACAAGCGCAACCTCACACGTCTACTGGACTGCCGGCATCTGCGGCTGCGTTTCCGTCGCCCGGTCAGTCCTCGCAGAGCACGAGAGACAGCATGCTGCACAGTGCATCGCTGAGCCTTCAGGAGCAGCACGCCACCAACATCCTGCTGGAGACTGTGTCGCGCTCCCTGGAGCTTCTGTCGGAGTCAGTGCAGCAGCTGGCAGAGACTCAGCAGGAGTTTGTGCGCGAGTCGCTGCAGCTCCAGCGGGAGACGGTGCAGGTGCTCAGAGACTTCACAGGTGGAGCCATCGCACTCATGCATGACAAACTGAATGGACGGCCGGCATTATAACAGCAGTGACACATGGAGGTGTGAGGGTCTGTTATCTCACTGACGTCACACATGACCTTCAGGTGCAGGAACTTCTCGGTTCTTTTGGACTTCACCTGTGGTTTTTAAATCAGCAGATTTTCTGTGGTTATATTTTAAAACTATTGGTAGACTCATTGTATCGTTGGAATTACTGTTTGTGTGGTTATATGAAAGTGGATTGCAAAAACAACCAATATTAGCCATAAAGAAAGAACCTGGAGAGTTTTTCGTTTTGCTACTGACAGTGAGACTCCACCACATTTTCTATTGATAAAACAACTTGTTTAAAGCCTCTGAAAAGTTCTCAGAATGCGTTTGTGTCCTTATGTTGTACGTTTCCCTTACTTTATGTCTGGAGATTATCACGTGTACTGTAATGGTGAGTGGATGTCTGCACTTGACCATTATATGGTCTTTATGTCTGAGCGCTAACTGTGGTGTGTGTTAGATACTTTTAAAATACAAGTAAGTATATTATTTGTGATTGATTTTGGTTTTTTACATTGCAAACATGAACACTTGAATATGAAAATTTCACTAAGTTCTTTTAAAAATATAATAAACTGGTGTATTTAAACAGAACATAAGCCAACCTCTGAGCTGTGATCTATAACATGCAAACACTCTACAATTTCCAAGTGTCCTTTTGTGCAGGAACTAAGTGCTTCCGGTGAAGCTACCATCTTTAAATTACACCCTGAAAGTCCTATTCTGATGACTAGCACATCTGAGATGCTTGGTTGATCTCTTGCAGTGTGTCAAATGGGAAACGTCATGTTGTGTTTGACTTTGAGAAAGAAGGTTAAGTCAGAGAGGCACATCTAGCGAATATGGGTCATTTCTACTGAATGTGCTTCCCTCAGGAGATTACAGTAGTGCTGTTGCACATAGTAGCTTAAATATCTTAGAAATACATTTAAAGATTTATCATTTATGTGTAATATTTTATCACCCAAGATTGTGTTATCTTTAAATAGCTCTCACTAAATCCTGACAGTGCAGACCAGCGGTGTCAACAGAAACACCCAGCAAGTGTTGCAGGAGTACAGATGTAGCAGCAGGGGGCTCTGCTGCACTGATTGTCCAGGATGGTCTGTGCTGAGATGATGGCAATTTGCTTTTTTTGTATAAGCATTCTCTACATCAATGTGCAAATGCATCTTATATGGAAACAACTGTGTGAAGCTATCAGAATAGCTTGTTAGTTTGTGGATCATTCCAACAACAATAAGAAGAATGTTAACTTTATGTACACGACACCTCTTGAAACCTTTACAGAAGACAAGATAGAACACAAACAGTTTATAAGTCAGTGCACATGTACTGCATTGTTGTGGCTGTGCTCCAAACTCTCTTTTGGGATTGACAGAAATAAACTGAATGTATCCCAATAAATCCACGCTCTGTTGTTTACTGTAGACTAAAACATGAATTTCCGTCTCTCCGCTGACAGATTTAATGAGCGTAATGAAGTTTCTGTCTTTTGGCATAAATATGCAGCCTAGCATTGTCAGATGTTGAGGTGGTGGTAGCCTCATTTATAGAGAGCTTCTCCTAATTAAATGCAGTGACAGATACTGACACACACATAGAGAGAGAAAGAGGAATGGTTAAGTCGAACTGCATTGTTCTCCTGCAGCCCTTCTGCCTCAGTTGGTTAAACAGCTGCCAGGGCTGGGCCAGCGTGCCGCAGCAGGGAGGGGAGGAGGGCGGGATCCAGCAGGAGTTCAACAATCTGATGCCGTTTCCTCCATCGCTGAGTGGTAGGGGGCAGCATTATTGTGTCTGGATGGGGGCTGGGGTCCTGAATAGGCAGCTGTATTCACATTGTGAGCGGGTCTTTCACCTTCAGTTCCTTACGGAGCCCTTAAAACTGAGACTTAAGCCTTTCTGAAAAGACCTTATTCACTTTGAGTGCCTATAAAACTGTATTCTGCCAGATTCCAACCCCCCCTCTTCTTCTTTGAGAATAAAGTATGACTTATTGGAGGGTACACTAAATCTACACACGATTCCATTCAGTTGTTAAATACCTTCATAGGCTGGATTTCTCTGTACTATTCCACACGACATGGTGCATTATGGTCAGAAGAATGAATGTCAAAGGTAAAAAATGCTGTGACCCATATAATAAAAAAGGTAGATTAAAACAAACAAGGTTGGATCAAATAATATACTAGACTTTATATTTTAGAATATGAGAACTACTTGCTTTGAACAGTATAGCTGCTGAAACACTGTAACAGTCTTTAGTTAAAATAGTTAGTGAAACACACTCTTTCTAGCTATAGTGTAAATGTTCACATTTCTGCAGAGCCGCTCACCATTTGGCAAGACAACAGATTTCAAGAGGCACATTGAAAAGGGTAAAAAGAAAAAAATCTATCCATCGATCTGTCCGTCTGCAAGTCTATATGTAAGTTTCCTCCCCCTTTCTAATGCCCCAGTTGACCCCTTGGCCTTTCCTTTTCTTCAGTTTTCACCAACACCTGTTTTCATTCCCTCGTTCATCCAGCTCCCCCTTTCATCTCCCATCTGCCACTGAAGCTGCTGCAGGGCTAAGTATGGAAAGGTAGGACTGGAGGAAGCCAGAGCTGCTGCTCAGCTTGGACGGGTTTAGATAATTATCATGATTTCTTTTGTGCCCTAACAAAAGCATAATTATGCATCTGCTGCTAAGCCAAAGACTTCACTTTTATTTACTTCATCGCGGCCGTTGTTTCGGGAAGGATTTGGGACTTGATCGGAGACACAGATTTCTTCCTTCCATATATTAAAGCAATTTTTAAAAATTTCTTTAAAACCATATAAAAGGTTTATAGTCATAAACTGGATCTGTGAAGTTATACAAAGACAATAACAGGTTGCACCCATTAAAAGGAACTCGGGCAGTTTTTTTATCTGCTTCCCTTTTTTTGATCAAACTCTTCATTTTTCTCACAGAGTGGGCAGATTTCTTTCTAGAAGAACTTTGAAGACAGTCATCCTCATATTAACCTGTTTAGCCTGCATGTCCCCAGGACTTAATTTACCAGCATTATGAACACTACCATGGACACACAACCTGCAGAGGAGGGAACAAGTGTCAGTAAATACTAGCTGCTGCAGTATTATTGCTGTTGTTGTCTGTGGAATTGTGAAAGTGTTAGAAAGATGAATATGAATAAGATGTTATTAATAAAAAGAACGAGAATAAAATAAATGATCAGAGAGAAATTATAGAATATAAGAGAAGAGAGTCTACTCTTGTGTGATATTACTTCAGTATCAAATTATTCCATATTATGGGTGAAGGATTTGGTTTTACCATTGCAGTTGCACCCAGGTCCCTAGCATTCTCCTCTGTCACACCAACCATCTGCATACCCTCCTTTATTACATCTATGAACCCACTCTGTGGTCTTCCTGCTTGGCAGCTCCATATTCAACATCCTTTGTCCAATATATCAACTTTAACTTCTCTGTACATGTAGAAACCACCTAAACTTGCTTCTACTATAACTTAGCCTCCAAACCTCTCATCCCAGCCTGTTGCTCTGATATGTCTATCCTGTCCATTGTAGTCACTCCCAATGAAAAACGTTCATTACTCACCTTTAGCTGAGGTAACTGCTGTACCTCTTGAGCCACACCCAACTCCTATAGCACCTGGTACCCCCATCCAAGTACTAACCAGGCCTGACCCTGCTTGGCTTCTGAGATTAGATGTGATTGGGTGTAATCAAGGTAGTATGACCGTAGCCTCAACCAGTGGTCATTTTGTGAGGACAAGCTGATATCAATTAGACCAAAGTGAAACCATTCTGTCATAATTCTTCCCATCTATTCTTTATATTACTTTCATCCTTTGGAAATTAGGCATTATCAGAGGAAACAGGCTTGCCTTTAATTCCACTCAATTCTCAATTTCATGGACGTGTCTGTGTCCTATTAGAAAAGGCTTGAGCTTGTCAGGCTGAGAAAGCAGCAGCTTTGCTTCAGGTTTGTGCATGCTCATTGTGGATAAACTTCAGGTCCTTGATGGGAGACTGGTTAGAGATCAGGGTGCTGGACAAGCTGCTGCTGGCTCCAATTTCCCTGCTCTGAGATTAACAGTTGCTCGTTTTTGAACAGAAATAGCATCATTAAGCAGAAAAGTTTTCTCTTGCTGACCATATTGGGCAACATGTTTGATGTAGAGGAGCTAGAGTGCAGTGTGAAGAAATTCTTAATAACTGCTTTAGCACGTTAGCAAAGAAAACCCTGATGATAGAGTGCAGAGGTCGGCTCCTGCCACGTGCACTTTCATGAAACAGGCAAGATGAACCGGAGCACACTCGGACTGCATTTTCACATTAGCATCTCTTAGAAATAAATGGGTGGAATGAATGTACAACGTTTAACCAAATGTTAAACTATTTTCATAATCTCTTTCTGATTATGTCTATTCCTTCCTCCGCTGCTGCTCTGTTTCCTCCCTCCTTTCCTCCTCACCTCAGAGCCTGAACTGAAGTCCGGGCTCTAACACATGAAAACGTGCATAAACATGCTTTGTTCCTGATATTGCCACAAGTACTTATCATCAGCATATTAAACCCTAACCAACAATTTACTGCAATATTTCTATTTAGAAAACTTCGTAACAGACGGTAACTTATTCTTATTCTTGTACTTTTACATCTATTTTGTGCTTCTTTAGTTCTATATTTGATAAATTCTCCACATAAGGTATTTTTCTTTTTACAGACAATATTTACAGCTGACCTTGTGATGGATTATCTATATAATCTGTTTTTTTTATTTTGCTGTATTTTTTTATAATGTAATAATTTAAATATACTTTATTTTGTTTACATATTTTCTCAGTGAATCTTTCTCAGTTTTGCACATACATATATTTTTAAAAAGCACTCACTGAGTCTTCCATTTCTCTTCCAGCTGTTTGTAGAAATATTTTATTATTATTTGCAATTACATGAAGGCCCACAGCAGACCATATGAACTGGATGAGTAACCAACTTTCACAGGAGGGCATTCAACTCAAGTCACTGTGCTACTCAGGAGAACCAAAAAACTGAAAATGAACCAAAATCAAAAACCCTTTACAAATAGTATACTCATGGAGAAAACAGGAGAGATTTTTTTTTCTGGGTGCAGAAGTGGATTGATCAACTCACCACACACTAGGACAGAATATCCTGTTTTCATTTGTTTTGCAATTTTGAAGCAGGGTTATGCTTTAAAGCTGCATGAGCTGATGAATGACCTCTTTTAGTTTCAAGGAGACATGAGCTGCACTTCCCAAAGTCTGACCTGCATAGAGCCACCTGCTCAGGGTCCTCCTCACTCAGGATGGTCACCGTGATTGCTGCAGAAGCAGAACTAAACTACTGTGAACCAAATAATTAAACTGAGCGTGCACTGCAAATACCCATTCAAACAAGTGTTTTTCATTACCAAACTGTATGAATTAATGTAACTATGCCAGCCCTTTCCATTTTTATTTTAAACATCTAAATGATTATGAAGTATTTTTGTAAAAATAAATAAATAAATAAAAATCTTTGTTTAATATGACTTGCCTGGAATGATATTAAGAAATGTCAGCACAAAGGAAATAATTGAATGTTGTGGCAGCTTTGAAAGGAGAAGTTTGGGGCCTAGAAGGATTACAAGCACAGCCTGGAGGAAGTAAGCAGATACAGATGTCCTGAGCAGATGAGAAGTAAATTTCCTAAAAAACTTTAAAAAGCTCATTTCATGACATGTGGCTGGAGGCTGTAAAGATGAGAAGATACTGTATATTTGTTAGTTTTAGCCAGTGACTTGCCTCATAATACACTTCCAGCTATCTCACACCTCTTTGACTCATAAATTTATTCAGTGGGGAGGTGGCAAGGCTTTTCTGGTACCCAGCAGTGCATCCAGCATCTTAATGAGATAAACCAATAAGTCACATGGCATGCATAAAATTAGAGGCTGCCTGCATATGGGCGCACACAAACAGAACATCACAACCCAGTACACATCCATCCCGTACCTCCCATTGTTGTGCAGTCAGACAACAGGACGGGACTCCAGAAGTGGCCACAACCGGCTGACTTCTCCCCTGAGAGCCTGCGCGAGTCAGATTTGCAGCAGCTACCCTCCCTTCAAGAGTCCTCAGGGAGAAGGATCTCCAAGCTGCTGCGGGGCCATAGACGAAGCAGATGCCGACCACTCAAACTAATGGGAGGTCCGCGGCGGCCGGGGTGGGGGCTTACATAACTCTTCTTTGGTTCCCATGCCCTGTGGCACGTTCATGTCACACCCTCGCAAGTAATACAGATGACAACAGCAGTGAGGGTGCACTGTCCATCTGCTCCCCACACAAAGACACAGGCATCCTCCTGCAGCATCTGCAGGAGGATGCAGATACTGTATACGCTCAGAGTGCACACATTAAAGAACATTGCTGTCTCACCCAGAGGAACAACAGATAAGGTAATTGTCATGTCTGTGTGACACGAGGGCTGTAGGATGGACATATGATCTGATGTACAGGAACAGGTGTTCCACACATCCTTTGCTTCATGACATAAAACCACACAGAGCATCTGATACGTGCACAAAAACAAACAACTGCAGCTCTGATGTTTTGCATTATTTATGGGCTCTAACTTCTAACACACATCAGCAGACGGATGGCTATTTTTTTTTTCAGTTAACCAGTTGAAGCACAGATATTTGATCATTTTCTCTGCCGTTTTGTATTCTCACATTGTGATCATCATGGTAAAAAAATAAAAAACAAAATAATTGCTATATCAATGGGGATTTTTTGAAAGTATCAAGAAGTTAAACTGATTTCAAACTTTATTGTCTCTCCTTTTTGGGCAAAGGAATTCGACCTAAAATAAAAGTTTATACAAAAAGAACAATTACAAAATTGTTAACAGCACGAGTCAAAATCAACACCCGCAGGTCAAATCTGGTCTCTACCCACAGTCCACAAACATGAGTGTTTGGTCCTGATGATTCTACAATTTAGGTAGCAAACATGTGCATAACCAAGGATTTATATGGATTTGTACTTTTCAGTGATCAGTAAAATATATATAACATACAGGTGACTGCATTACACTGAGTCTGATCTCAAAGTGATGGGGCTGAAAGGACATTTCTATGTGCAGCCAGGTCCACAGCAGAAGTTTCCACTGTGCGGTACATGATGTTTTTCTCAATGTATCATAAATACATTGTTATTCTCACCATAAATGTGTTTATTTTTTGTGTTAGAAACAAAACAAAACAAACAGTTGAAAAGTTTGTAATGAGGTGATAGCTGGCAATCAGGGCCAAGTCGGGAGAGCACATAGTGCCAACTTTAAAAACAACACAGATTACAAAAACGATAAACCTACAAACCTCCTCCTCATGGGTACTCCTCAGTTAACTGAAACGAGATTTTTTCCCCCATAAAACTCAGATGGTTTAAGTTGATGGATGGATGCAACAGATAACAATTCAAACAGACAAGAAAGTTAAAGAAGACACAACAACTCCTCTCCTGTCCAAGCAGGATTTATTTGGCCTACAGGCATACGGTTACACCTGCCCAATCAAACTATTGCTAAATCGTCCTTTTTTCCAAGGCTGTCGATATTTTAAAGGAGGACTTTTGTTGCGCTTTTAGAATGTTTCCTTTCCGTATTGTGCTCGTTATCTGCAGAGAAGCGTGCCAGGATATTCAGGGGGCCACTTCAGGCACGCGTTCCCCTTTCTCATTTTAATATCAATAGGTATCCACCCGTCGTCCAGCCCCCGTCACAGCACACATATACCAACTGACATGTCTGTAAAATGAAAAAAATAATGAACGTAGCTGAAATGCCTTGGGGTTACCATGGTGGAATCATGTGTCAGATTTTATATATTATATTATTTATTCAGTATTAATATTGTTAATTTGTGCTACAGTGACTCATCAATCCACTGTAGTGACAGGGATTTTGGAACTGAAGCACTGGGATGAAGAATTGGTTAACTCACCTTCAAACAAGTATTTATATTAATAAACAGTCAAGCTGCCACATTTTTATTTTGTGCTTCTCTACAGCTTCGATAGCATTAACACTTACTTGAACTAAAACATTAACTGGCTACTAAAATGGATAACAACAAAGGTCGGTGGCAATGGTAGGATCAGTTCAAGGTCTAAAGCTAACAGTTTAGGTGTGTTTACTCTCCTGCGACAGGTGCGGGACTCGGCAACAGACCGGAGTTTTTTCTTAAATCAATAAGGGGTTAGTGGTTTGTGCGCGCCCGCGCAGTGGAAGAAGACGCTTTGAGGAGACAATAGCCGGGTTTGGAACCCCCCAAGGCGGATCATGTGCCGCTGATTATCATACAGCTGTTCGGATGAGGTTCAGACAAAGGCAACAGAGAGTCTCAACGACTCCCTGGTTACGCCTGCACACACACGCGTGCGCGCGCGCCGCCTTCTTTCTTGTGACACAAGAGCACAACAGAAGTCTGAATGACCGCTACACACACAATGCGCGCTTATCCGGAACCTGCCCACTCTTTGTCACCTCACACGCGCCACAGCAATTAGAAGGTTGAATACTATTCTTTGCTCCCTTCTGATCTTTAGTGTATGTATAAAACACTTTCTAAACTATGATATACAGCTAGGAAAATGGCGAAGAGCCCACTGTCATGATTCATGTGGGAGGTCTTGAATGCTTTGGAGTGCGTTTGATTAAAACTGCAACAAAATTCTAAATACAGAAGAAAAAAATCATTTCAGAGAGAAAAGAAGTTCTGATTTAAAACTAACTCCAAACACGCTTCAACGCCCATCAATAAAAGTTGGATCGTTTACTATCAAACTGACTTTATTGTCTATTTGTGACAATCTAGTCCCATCACCTGCATCGGCTTGCTTTTTTTCCTGGCTGATCAAGAATCGTACAAACTTGATAAACGTATCTTCATGTACCAGCTTCTAATGCATATTCCAAAGAACTTTGTCCAGATGTAACGAGTGTTCCCTAAATCCCTAAGCAGGCCCCTTGTGTCTGGATGCAAATCTACTCCCCTGAGGTCTGCCACGGCTCCACCTCTTTGCCTGTGACGCGCAGATCAGAGGGTATAAAACCGCTCTGCGCCTTTACGCACCAGAACCCAAACAAGACGAGTGCCAATAAGAGGTGAGAGGACAAAGGAGAGGACTACCAAGAGGTCTCAGGATACCCTGAAAAGATAACAGACTTAAGAGTGATGAAAAATATTTGAGAGATTTCCCCTCCACTGTGACAGCATCCTGAAGTGATCTATCTGTCTGGCATTGTGACGCACGGCGAATGAGGAGCTCCAAGCTTTAAACTTGGAAAAGCAAACTTCAGGAAAAATGGCACATTTGCATCTGAGATGCCTATTGGCTCTGGCCTTAGTGCACGTTGTAAGTTGTCTTCAGTTTATGCTCAAATAACACCCCGAAGACGTCTTTACGCCGTGATATCTTATTTTATTTATTTCTCATTACAGGTTTTGTCCTCTGGTGTGTTTGAGCTGAAGATTCATTCCTTCCACACCGCGCAGCGGATCTGTCGAAGACACAGGGACTGTCACATTTTTTTCAGAATTTGCCTGAAACACCCGGAGGATGTCATCTCCGCAGAGCCGCCCTGCACCTTTGGTACCGGACAGACCAACGTCATCAGAGCCGATCACACCTCGATCTCCAGCAGCGCTCCCATCAGGGTGCCTTTCCACTTCAAGTGGCCGGTAAATAAATAAAAAAGAATATCAGTTACACAAACAGTGGTGCTGGAGTTCATATACCCGTTTAAAATATTCATAGTTTACGTCCGCTACACATCCCTGATCTCGAACTTACCAAGTACTGATGCGCTTTCCCCCTCCTGTTTTTAGGGAACATTTTCGTTGATCATTGAAGCCTGGAACGCTGAATCTCCCACTGAATACACAGGTAGGTTGTTTTAAATAACTGACCCTATTTAAGCCAAACCAACATATCTTGCGGAAGGGTATTTGTTTTACAACTTTCTGTAACCCTTGCAGACAACCAGAACAACCTCGTGAGCCGTTTGGCGACCAGAAGGAGACTTGCCATTGGAGAAGACTGGTCCCAGGACGTGCATTTTGGAGAACAGAGCGAGCTGCGCTACTCCTACCACGTCTTCTGTGACGAGTACTACTTTGGAGACGGCTGCGCTGACTATTGCAGGCCGAGGGATGACACGCTGGGCCACTACACCTGCGACGAGGAGGGCAACCGCATCTGCCTGGAGGGCTGGAAAGGAAACTACTGCTCTGAGCGTAAGCGTTCATGATTGATGACTTGAAGTGTCCATGAGAAAGGCACTTGAGTTTGCCATACTCTTTTATGTTGCGGTGGCTTTATCATATAGTGTATAACAAATACGTCTACTTAAGTTAGTTCACCTATTTATACAATATAGCATCTTTTAAAACAAACTTACAACGCTGATAAAACGGAAATTCAAATTTTCTCACTATAGTTTGATCAAAAATGTTAAATAAATATAGAGAAAACAATTAAATAGAATTAAATCAAATAAAAAATGTTCCTAAAAAATCAATAAAAACGTTGAATAAATGCACAAATATAAGAAATGTAAGGACTGAGATAGATAGATAGATAGATAGATAGATAGATAGATAGATAGATAGATAGATAGATAGATAGATAGATAGATAGATAGATAGATAGATAGATAGATAGATAGATAGATAGATATGTATAAAAAAATATGATGAGCAAGATTTATAAAAACATTACACAGATGCTCATCAGCAGATATCCTGTAGAGTTTTTTTTTTTTTAATAAGGCGGGGTTTGGTATTCCATCTACCTTTTGTTGTGTTACAATGTGACAAAGAGCTGTGACCATTGTTAGACATACACATTTTTCAAGGTGATCAGGCTACGTGTGTGTGTGTGTGTGCACGTGTGTGTGTACTTGTGTGCATGTAATCGGGAAGAGATAAAAGAAAGCATTTTCTCCGGCAGTGTGCCTACCAGCTGCTTGGCTTAATGCTTAACCAATAGTGAAGTCTGGAACAGGGCTGGGGTCAGACATGGGGCCCTGTATGTGTTTGTGTGTGAGATGTATGAGAAGGGGTGCCCATTGTAATCACACACCCTCCCCTCCCTCTCCCCCCCAGCCATCTGCTCGGCGGAATGCAGTGAGAGGCATGGCTACTGCGAGGCCCCAGGGGGCTGTACGTGCCGCATGGGCTGGCAGGGCCCTTCCTGCAATGAATGCGTCCGCTACCCAGGCTGCCTCCATGGGACATGCAGCCAGCCGTGGCAGTGTAACTGTCAGGAGGGTTGGGGGGGCCTCTTCTGCGACCAGGACCTGAACTATTGTACTAACCACAAGCCATGCACCAATGGTGCCACTTGCACCAACACAGGCCAGGGCAGCTACACCTGCAACTGCCGGCCCGGCTTTGGAGGTACCAACTGCGAGCTGGAGACCAACGAGTGTGACAGCAACCCCTGCAAGAACGGAGGCAGCTGCAATGTGAGTCAACAATCAGTTTGTCTGCTTATTATAACGATGCAATAAGAGCAAGATAAGATAAGAAAAACTGATCCCATGCAGGCAAGTTTAAGTTTCACAACAGCAGGAGATAGGATAGGCCATGTGCAGCAATATACTGCAAACAACAGAAGAAAATGAATGGATGGATTATAAATTGTGCTAACAAAAAAAGAAAGAAAGAAAGAAAGAAATAAAAGAAAAGTCAAAATTGCACTTGAGGGAGTAGAACTAGATGATTGCTCTCTACTGGTCTACAGAAGATTTGACACAATGCATACAGAATAGTTCTTGGCAGCGAAATAGATCGGCTGCTTACGTCTTATTTTCTAGATCTTTGCTCTGTGAGCTGAAGGTTTTCTTTCCTTCCACAGGACCTGGAGAACGACTACTCCTGCACCTGTCCTCAGGGATTCTATGGGAAGAACTGTGAGATCATTGCCATGACTTGTGCAGATGGTCCCTGCTTCAATGGCGGCACCTGTGTGGAGACAATGACCGGAGGCTACACCTGCCGCTGCCCTCCCAGCTACACTGGCTCCAACTGTGAGAAGAAGCTGGACCGCTGCAGCAACAGGCCCTGTCTAAATGGTGAGTGTACGGCGACATCTTGTGGCTGAAGTACAAATCAACCAACCTTGGCTCTTCGTCAGTGGTGAAGTGTGACTCTCAGCACTTCTGCATGAATGCACTTGTACCAAATGTAATCCAATTAACACTCCTTCTTTAAACGACTGGCCACCTTCTGATTTAATGGATGCTGAACAGAGTGTTTCTCTCTTCTGCAGGCGGTGAGTGTCTGGATCTCGGCCAGAGCATCTTGTGTCGTTGTCAGGCAGGCTTCACAGGTGCCAACTGCCAGGTTAACATTGACGACTGTGCCTCAAGTCCCTGCCAGAATGCTGGAACCTGCCAAGATGGTGTAAATGACTACACCTGCTCCTGTACTCTGGGATACACTGGCAAGAACTGCAGCGTGCGCTCAGATGCCTGTGGTGCCCATCCCTGTCAGAACGGTGGCACTTGTTTCACCCACTTCACTGGGCCCGTGTGCCAGTGCCCCAAGGGCTTTATGGGTCCCAGTTGTGAGTTCACGCTTCAGCCCAGTTTCAAGCCAGCTTTGCGCCAAACCTCCCAACCCTCATCTACTACCCTCACCCTCTCCTGCGCTCTGGCTATTCTGGTACTAGTCCTGGTTGCAGGGATCCTCTACTTGAGGAGGAGGAGGAGAATGCAGGGAAGGAAGCAGCTAAGAGACACTGCAGTTTATAACGACTTGGAGACAGTCAACAACCTGGGTGGAAGCGAAAGAGACGCCTTCCTCGGCCCCAATGGCCTCTTCAAGATCAGCAACAGCACAGCCCGTCTCAGCCTCTCCCTCTGCCCAGATGGCAGACCGGGCTACAGGCACAACCCTGTGGAGAACAGCCTTTCCAGAGGGGAGCGTCAGGACTTCATGTGGAGAGATGAGGCAGGACTGAGATGAAAAGCGACAAAGCACAGATTTGAAAAACAGGGAAAGAAACACATTAGCACTTGTTGCTCCTCTTTCGATATGTACAGTGAGGGAAGGAGTAAATCCACGAGGTGGAAACCACTCGTGCTCACAAACCAATATAAACATCACTGAAAAAAGCAAAATTGTGACAAATAAACTATTCTGATATAGATGATTTATTACTGAGAAGGTATCCGGGGCCAAGCTCTTCCATGTGTAAGACCCAAAGAGACAAATAATATGATCCACTGTTCATAGGACCTAAAACACAAAACCAAATACAGGAAGATCCGATATCCAGGCCTCTTTTGGAAAACTGGCCCAGATGTGTTTTGCTGGGTTATTCTTTTGAATATGTTCACTTTGTTGTTGTTTTTTTTTAACACTCAAATTTTCTTTTGCTTTTCAATCTTCCTTTTGCCATTATTTCCTTGTTGTGCGTACCATCATTTTTTTTTATCCTTTTATTATTAATTATTATTTATTTATTTGAAAACTCGTGTTTATGGTTTCACTTTGTCACAGATGTAGAGATATATTTATATGATGCTAAATGAAGACCGATGCTTGATGCTGTGCATGGATGTTTTGTAGGCTGTGTGAGATATCCCAAAGATATGATGGGCAGGGATATAATGAGAATGTGCTTTTTCACATAACGTCAGCCATCACTGTAATTTATATAAATATATATAATATAGTACTGCTGTTCATGTGCCATTTTGAGTTCATGCCAAAGTTTGTTTTATGTTGCATCTTTTCATTCATATTATTTATTTGTAAGTTCATTATGTCATGGTTGTGATGTGAAATAAAACTTTGCTTTAAAGCGATCCGAGATTTTAGGATTCTGTTCCACAGGCTTGAACAGTCCTGTTTTACATGGTATCAGTGGTGATTTATATTCTGGTTGATCTAGGAGGCAATGACTTCAGAGCTCAAATATATATTTTTAAATAAACTAGTTTAACTATTTACTAATTCGCTCAAAAAAAAGGTCAAGATGCTGAAAAATGCATCTTCATTGCACTCACACACGGAAATTTCGAACCAGTGACTATCAGTCCGGTTCTTGTGTACTTTGGCTGACCTCAGATCTTTCTCCCTGTTTCTCTTCCTTAAGAATGGCTTCTTAGCAGCCACCCTACCGCTGTGACCATTCCTGATGAGGCTTCTGTTAACTGAACAGATGCTGTTCAGTTTATTAAACCTATTTTGCCTTCCAATTTTTCTGCTTCCTCAGATTTCTTTTCCAGGAACACACTGCACACTTTGCTGAGATACAGCAAGTTTTTAGTTTATAGCTCTTCAGGAATGAACTCGCCGATGCTATTTTATACCCATCAAACTATGTTCTGTTTGGCACTTTTCATAGATTCAACTAAAGAAATCAGAACAAATGAGGTGTTTTTGTAAGAAAGTAACTAAATTGGCAATTACAATAGAAGTGATTCTGTCTCCTTGGAGGCAAAATGTAAAGAAATGATAGGGTAGCTCAAAACACTTCTGGATTTTTATGTTAAAGTGAGACGGAAAGTACTAACTACAACAGCTGCAGGACAGAATTTATGTATAAACGCTGCGACATAGTTAAAAGACAATATGCAGGACGGTGTTTTTACAGCTATCTAAAAAGTGTGAGGAAACTGTATCACATGTTTGTTTATTAATTAATATTATAGATTTCCTCCATGGTTTTTCTTGATAAAAGCTCTGCATGTTACTGGTGTAAATACATCTGGAATGAGAAAATAACTAAAATCAGAGACAGCTTTAAGCCTTCAGGACCCTCTCACGTGGAATCAGCTCGCAGTTTAGATTAAGGAGACAGAAACCTTCTCTAAAACTTGGTTTGATAAAGCTTACAGTTAGCCCCTTACTGTAGCTATGATGACAGACTCATGATGCACTGAATGCCTCCCCTTAACCCCCTATTTCTCTCCCAATGCATTCATATATGCCACTAATGGGAATTATTAATTTGCCAATTTCCTAAATTGTGGGGGAAAATATCTGCTCCTCCCTTTTAAAAGGGCGTTCTTGCTCCTAATAGCTGTCATGTGTTTGCTCATAGGGGATGATCGCTGGAGTTCTTACTCTAATGTTGAAGGGTCTTTACCAAACAGTATAAACTGCCTTGAGACAACTGCAAAATAAAACAAAAAATACATTAATTTCTATCTTCTAATCAGACATTCGGCTGTGCTGAAATACAGCAAACAGCTTCATTCAACTGCTGCAGTAATCCATATTAGAAATGCTCAGCTGAGTAAAGAGAAATTATAGTTCATCCAGTCTTCAAGAATGTTTAAAGTGTCAGTTGCACCTACAATAATAACCACCAAACGCTGTGATGAAACTTCTCCAGATCTCCAACAATTCCCTCTGATACTAAACAAAAGTGGATTGGAGTCACTAGCCTGAGAAATCAACAGTTAACAGCAGCTCAGATCAGAGCTCAGCTCAGTGCTTTGCAGCCATGTCTCAGAATCAGGTGTTTATCAGGCTTTCAAAGAAAATAAACCACTGATGAGGTTCACCAACAAGATGAGAACAAAGAATCATGGACATTTGGCCAGAAGATATTTGAACTTGGTCTGATAAATCTAAATATGAGATGCTTGATTCCAGCTGCCATGTCATTGTGGCAGAGAGAGGCTGACAGATGGTATGTTCCCTAAGGGTTGAAGGGGGGGTGCATTCCCTCTTTTATGGCTTCTAGACCAAGAATATTGAGTGGTGAATAAGATCCAATCACCACTACAACCACCCAACCTTAACCCATTTGTCAAGCTGTGAAAGGTAATGGAAAATGAGTATAGTTGTAAGAAAGAAAGTTTTACTATGTGTTATTGGGAAGATTCCTAAACAAAGTACACTCTTGGTGCTTCCACAGAATTTAAAGGGTAAGTAGCAGCTCAGTGCTTCTCAATCAAATCTTCTTCTTCTTCTTCTTCTCATGGCTCATCCCATTAGGAGTCACTCCAGCACTTTTTCCTATGCTCTTTTTATGTAAGTGTACTTTCCAAGCACATAGTGTTAGATAGTAAACACTTACTAACATTCTATTTAAATGCACACCGATGGATGCATCCGCGTAACGCAGCGTAAAAAGATTAGTTGTTGAAGAGAAAGGACCCACTCCTTTCAGAGGTCTCGCTAAGTGCCTGAGGTGGTGGTAGGTGTGCATGCCATGTGCCCCCCGTGAACGCTTACACACGTTGCGCCTGTGACATCATGAGCTTAAGTGACGCAATCGGTTAACCAGGCACAGCTGAGTAATTAGAAAGTGAAAATATCTCTTCTTTTATTTTCATGTATTTATTTATTCTTTTCTTGTTTTTATTAAAGGTTTTACAGTCGGAATGGTTCAGTGACTTGCTCTATGTTCCAGAGAAGCCAAAGATTCAATTCAATTCAGTTTTTATCAAATCACAAAAACATCTCAAGAGGAACAAGGGGAAAAAAAAGGTGGGAGCTGTGTCGCCTCCCAGCTCCTCTCCCGTCCGTGCGCGTCAAAAAGGCGAGAAACCAGCCCGACCAGTCCACAGCAGAGATGGCAGCAGAGATGGCAGCCGAGTGGACAGACGCAGCGCTCGAAGAAAACGCCGGCGAAGAGTGCAGTCGTAGCATCCCGAAGAGACATGCCCGGGTTACGGTGAAGTACAACAGGAAGGAGCTGCAGCGACGCCTCGACGTAGAGAAGTGGATCGACGAGAGCCTGGATAGACTGTACGCGGGGCAGGTGGGTGTCTCTGAGAGAAGTGAACTGATTTAGGATACTGCACAGTACTGTCTGCGTGTCCAACACGTTTAAAAGCTTTCGAGTTGAGAAGAAGTTGAAATGCGAAATGGAAAATATTATATTTAAACAAGAATGTTGCGTGAAGACACTTTCCTGAGACTCATCTTCAGGTCTCTGTTGATTTATGAGGTGTTTAGGGAATGAGGGGTGGGGCACTATGTTGTCCTTACAAGGCCAAACATCCTGTAGATGTGAGATCTGCTGCTGTTCCTGTCTCACAAATCTGTATTTGTCTTGGAGCTTTCTGCCTTACATGGGCAGTGTGGAACTGGGAGAAAAGGAAGAGGGGGTAGGAGGGAGAATGCTGGTTTTATGTCCCAGGAGGGGGTAAACACTACATCTGGGAAGCAGCTGACAAGATGTTAGAATCCCTCAACAGGAGTTTCAGGGAAAGTTTCTTGTTTTTGGACTTAAGAGTTATAATGAAAGTCTGGTTTGATTTTAAAATGGCAGAATTCAGATGGTTACAATGATAAGTCATCTCTCCAAATAAAAAGGAGCGAACATACCAATTTTCTCATCATCCCCATACCCAGAAGATTCTGAGTGAGACAAATGCTTTTTTTTTTGTAAAATGGTCCTTTACAGTGAACCGACCTTACTCAACCAAGTATGATTATGCAACATAAGGTCATGTCACACTCAAGAACAGCATTTCATTGTTTTCAAAAATAAAAAAAGCCTAAAAACAGGAGTTGCTGTTATAGTGCATAGAGTTGCAGTCCTATAAGTGCCAGGGGCCTGATCACAAAGGCAGTGCAGTGCACTGGTGTGCATGGGTGGGTGGACTGGCCCTTCACTCAGCTTGTACAATGGCTGTTTGTTCAAACAGAACACGTCACTCTTACTGTAGCCTATTACATGAACACTGTTAACATTCGGTCCCCACAGCCTAAACAATGCAATTAATGTTTGCAGGCTGAATGTAAATATTCCAGCTACTATTAAAGCTTAAAGTACTATTTGGACATGGAGGTTAAATGTTTCAGGAAGTCTTTTTAACTTAGTGACTGTTAAAATGGACATTTGCACATGGCTGAATCTCTTTTCTCAGCATAAAGGTAGCCTACCTTTAGAACTTGGGTATTCAGAAAGTCCCTGTAAGTATGCATACTGTGTATGTGCTGACTAACAGACATCTGGTAAGAATATTACTGTAAAGTTGTGCAAAAGTTGTTTTGTGTGATCAGTTTATCCTGGGATGAAACTTTTTTTTTATTTTAAGCTCAGTCTTGAGGGTGTGAGGACTCTCTGAATGGTGTGGTGTGTATGAAGATGTTTTAGACCATCATATTAGAAAATGTTCATCCAAATGGTGAAAGTCCCCATCCAATGGTGACTTTCTGTTAGATTTAATTTTAATTTATCAGCTGTTTGTGTTCCAAAAATTATCATTCCCAGGGAGTGAATCCTCTCCTAATCTCAGCCTATTCCTTTTTATGGTTTTTATTAGCCAGTTGAAGTGGAAGAGTTGAGACAGGCTCTAGGTGGTAGGGAAGAGTTACCAGATAACTGGGAAAGTACAGCTGACGTGTTGAAGTATTTGCTGTATCGTCTGGACAAATGAAAGAAGACCAGGAGACTCAGCAGTGGAATGAGCAAGTACACAAAAATATTCAAAGGAGGAAGCTGGCACAGAAAAATTGAGATCTGTACATAGATGAAGAAAGTGGATTGGGGTAGGCTAGACATACAGCAAAGACAGACGAAGTAAAAGAAAAGGCTTATAGTGAGCTTATGCTAGCTTGGACACTGAAGGAGAGAAGGACTTGCACTAGCTTGGCAGAGGGCTTGAACTGGAAAGGATGTGCAGCAGGTCAGGGTGATCAAGGATAGACATGAAAATGTACTAATTAATAAAGAGTGCTGAGAAAATGAAATAACTACTTTAAAGAACTTACGAATGAAGAAAGTAGTAATAGTAACTACAGAGAGATAAAGCTGGTGGTTGGTTTGCAGTAGTGATCGCCAGTTTGACGGATGTGTTTTGTTCACATGATCATAGTTACTTTGGATCCACTGACAACTGAAAGGACAAAGTCTTAAGTTATGAGTTAGTACCTGCTCCAAAAGGCACCGACAACACAAACACAGTAAAGATCCAGTGTAATGACTTAAAGTAGTAGATAAGGTCTAATCTGAGGCAGATTTAAACCAGCTCCAGCTGCCTATTTCTGGCCACCTGGCAATCAAAGCGGCCACCCCCCAAACTTTTGTATCCAAGTGAATTTCATTCAAAATAATTATGAAGGGGGAAACTATCCACAGAGGCTGAAACAGTTCTTTGTACCAAGCTGTAAACATGCTTTTTAGTGCTATAAAGCTGGGCATATTAATATGTGATTCTATGGGGAATGACTAACTCTTGAACCCAGCTTCAGTTGCTATCTAGACAAACAGCAGTCTTTGAAACCTCCGCATTGGCCTAGTTTTTCAACGCCATAGGTTGCCCCTTAAACAAAGAAACAGATGAACAAAGCATTTAAAGCTGAGTGCATGCCAACTGCAGGAAAACGGACGATACTTGATTTTTCAACTGATAACAAAATCAGTATTGTAGCATGCATCTGTCACATTCTTGTGACGTGTGTATGCCTTCTACGATGACTCGCTGAAGCGTTCCACATGTGTGTTTTCATTACTTCCATGTCCATGTGTTGCCCTCAGGAGAGTGACATGCCAGAGGAGGTTAACATTGACGATTTGCTCGACCTTCCGAATGAAGAGGAGCGTGTCAAAAAGTTGCAGGTAATATGACCTGTTGCATTTATCGCTATCTTTTCAATTTTGGCATGAGATAAATGGACATTTTGTTTTTTATTTCTGACCAAATAAATAAAGTAAAAAACACAAGGTGCATTAATGAGGTTGGTATACAAGTCCAAAATTGAGCAGGTAGACGTAGACACTCTTCAAGACAAACCCCCTTATGTAACAACGAACAAAGAAATTTACAAATTAAATTGTATACAGGTTGCTACGTTCTCATTAGGTATAGATATGTCCACATAACAATAATAATGGAAAATAGTAGTTAGAAATCAGCAAAACGGAGTCAAAACGATAAGTTTGATAAGTCAAATCATCTTCATACAAACTTTTTTTTTTTTTTTATACAGTTGTGTGAACTTAAGGTTTGTTTTAACACTGTCCTTTTTTTAAAAAACAGGAACTTCTTCAAAAGTGCAGAAGCAGCACAGAGGTAAGTTAAAACTGCAAGTTGCATTTACAAGCACTGATGCAAACATGCACGTGAGCTAAACTAAAGCTACAGTCCGTCTTTCTTCCTGCGGTCCTTCCACATTCCTCAGCAGCAGCTCTTTTTTTTTTTTTTTTTTTCCCAGTTCAGTGATTGAAACAATGAGGCTCTCTGGAACAAACAGAGTCAGTGTAGGAGCTGCATTTTCATTTTTTTTTGTTTATTTTTTTATTTTTTTAACTCAGACTTAATTTATTAGACTTTTTGGATATGGATTAGATTAAACTGATTCTTTTCTTTTATCCAAGCACTGAAACATTTTTTTCTTCCCTTCTATATCCTCTCCTCACCATGGACTATATGCCCTAAAAAGTAAAGTTTTCAGTACAACTTCAATAAACACTTTCCTAATGAGTTGATGATCTCAGTTGTTAGCATTTAGTCACTGATGATCTCATTTAAAGAAAAATAGATGTTGAAGCAGAGTATTGTTTTGGCAGTGGATGCCTTCGTGCCTGACAAGATCGACAAAGATTAACATGGGGGCAGCCGAAATGCTGTTGAGGCTTCAAAATGTTAGTCCATAACTCGGTTAATGGTTTCACGGTTGCTGCATCCATCTTTTCTGTACAGTCTGCACTACTAACAGTGGAAGGGACAAAAACCACACTCCTGTTTGTGCAGAAATCGAAGTTTATCTTAAATAAACGTGAGCAGTCCAAGTCTAAAGTTTCCATGCTGGACAGCTGTGGATGGATGTGACGTTTGCATCGGTGATGACTGAAGCAAGCACACATACAATATTCAACAGTCAGTGCACGTATGACTAGGTGAATATTGTTTTAAAATAGGTTCAATTAATGAAGGTAATGAATGAATGTAAAACACCTGCAACAGCTACAGCTGATACTAACACAGAGATTTAGTACTTCTGATGAATGTTTATGAATGTTCATAGTAAACAAATGTGGACAGGGAGTATTTCTACATGGCAGGGGCATCTGGTTTTTTCACCTGCACGTAGACTGTTACATAACACAATATATCTGGGTATTGCATGTCTCAACAAACTATAGGGCTCAAGTAGCTAAAGCAGCGAAAAGCTTAACCAAGTGTAATGCTAAACATAAAATTAAAGGCATCACGATCACATGCTACCAACAACTCACAAATCACAACAACAGTGTCCTCAAGGTGCTTTATATTGTAAGGTAAAGACCCAACAATAATACAGGAGAACCTCAACAATGTGATAACCCCCTATGACCAAGTGCTTTGGCAACCGTGAAAAGAAAAATATCCAGTTTAACAGGAAGAAACCGCAGACACACTCAGTCATAGGGAGGGACGGCCATCTGCTTCGACCGCTTGGAGGAGACTCTAGAAACTAGAGTATTGGGGTGATAATATTACTGGCCTGATTATTTAAGACCTTGTATGTGAAGAGCAGGATTTTGAATTCAATTCTGGATTTAACAGGAAGCCAATGAAGGGAACCCAATATAGGAGTAATATGTTCTCTCTTTCTAGGGCCTGTCAGGACTCTTGCTGCAGCATTTTGGATTAACTGAAGGCTTTTCAGTGAGTTTTTAGGACTTCCTGATAATGACTTCCAGCCTGAAGTAATAAATGAATGAACTAGGCTTTCTATCATCACTCGGCAACAGGATATTTCAGATTTTAGAGTCCTACATGTTTGTTTAATATGTGCATTGAAGGACATATCCTGTTAAAAACCACTCGGGTTCCTCACAGCGTTACTGGAGGCCAAGGTAATGCCATCCAGGGTAAGAATCTGCTTAGATACCATATTTCTAAGATTTTCAGGGCCGAGTACAATAACCTCAGTTTTATCTGAATTAAGAAGCAGAAAGTTAGCAGCCATCCAGGTCTTTGTCTTTAAGACATTCCTGCAGTTTAACTCATTGGTGTGTGTTATCTGGCTTCATGGACAGATAGAGCTGGGTGTCATCTGCATAGCAGTGAAAATGTGCACTATGTCTTCTAATGATGCTGCCTAAGGGAAGCATGTATAATGTAAACAGAATTGGTCCTAGCACTGAACCCTGTGGAACTCCATAATTAACCTCAGTGTGTGAAGAGGACTCTCCATTTACATGAACAAACTGGAGTCTATTAGATAGATATGATACAAACCACTGCAGTGCAGTACCTGTAATACCTACAGCATGTTCTAATCGCTCTAATAGGATATTATGGTCGACAGTATCGAATGCTGCACTGAGGTCTAGCAGGACAAGCACAGAGATGAGTCCACTGTCAGAGGCCATAAGAAGATCATTTGTAACCTTCACTAAAGCTGTTTCTGTGCTGTGATGAGCTCTGAAACCTGACTGAAACTCTTCAAATAAACCTCTGCAGATGATCTGTTAGCTGTTTGACAACTACTCTTTCAAGGATGTTTGATATGAAAGGAAGGTTGGAGATTGGCATGTAATTAGTGAAGACTGCTGGTAACAGTTTAACTACTGCCAGGTTGAAGGCCTGTGGTACATAGCTGGTTATTAGAGATTGAAACATTAATTAATGGCAGCACTTCTTTATGCAGGTTTGTAGAAACGGGGTCTAAAAGACACGTTGATGGCTTGGAGAAAATTATTACTGAAGTTGACTTCCTCAGGCTTTACTCAACAGAGCTTTGAGTTTTTGTCAGCCTGGCTACGGTGCTGAAAAGAAACCTGGTATTGTTCTTACTTTCATCAGTCAGTGATGAATAATAAGTAGCTCTAGCTTTACAGAGGACTTAAAAAAATATAGCAACAATTTATTTTTCAAGGTTAAATGATGATCTTCTAAATTACTGAGGCACCATTTCCTCTCCAGCTTACAAGTTGTCTGCTTTAAGGTTCGCATTTAAGAATTATACTGGTGAGTCAAGTACCTCTGGTTTGAGGCTTTCTTTTTTTAGATGAGCTACAGTATCCAGAGTCGTGTGCAGTGAAGAAATAAGATTATTAACAACATAATCGACTTCTATGTTGGTAGTTCCTGTAGCTGCTCTGTATTGTGTTGGTGTATAGCAGGGGTGGGGGAACTCCAGGCCTCAAGTGTCGGTGTCCTGCAGGTTTTAGATATCGCCCTGGGCCAACACACCTGAATCTAATGACATAGTCATTAGCAGGCCTCTGGAGAACTTCAAGACATGTTGAGGAGGTCATGTAGCCATTTAAATCAGCTGTTTTCGATCAAGGACACATCTAAAACCTGCAGGACACTGGGCCTTGAGGCCTGGAGTTCCCCTACCCCTGGCGTATGACACTGAAGAATATAACAGTAGCTGTAGCACTTTCAGAAAGATATCTGCTGTGATGACATGTATTCCCCATTTTTTTTTTCTTTTTTTTTTTTTTAAGAAAAAGATGATGACTCTGTGTTTAAACCTCTATACACATGGACTAGACCTTACTTTGACCATTTAAACTTTTATCTAACTCCAGATTAAGTAGTTCCTCATGAGGACATTTACACCACATCACAACATGGAGGGGGGGGGGACCTCCCTCGTCGCAGCCTTGAGGTCATTCTCCCGGGACTCTGGTGCTCTTCGAGACATTCTTCCATCTATGGACATATGAACACTGAATACTCTTAAACAAGAATGTGTGGAAAAATGATTAAACGCTACATTTGGTTCTGCTTCGTGCCTCACAACAATTAATTGTTATCAAATAAGAAGCTGTTTGTTTGTTTTTTTTGATTCTCTGATAAGGGCTGCAGGGTTGTAATAGTAGATTCAGATGCTTCCAGATGGTTCCACATATAAAGTATGTTGCAACCGACACAACTATGGTCTCCTATAAATAAAATCTATAAAAAAACAAACCCTAAATATCTGATTAAAAAAGTTCCCATCTTTAATGTATTACCAATCTCGCGTATCTAATCAGGGCTACAACTGGCAAAGGCATAACTGAGTTCCTGAAGAGGTTGCAGTTGTTACACAGTACATACGTGTAATTATATTGAGCTCATTGTAACTTCATTTTACTTTCTAGTTATATTAAATTCTACTATTGTCCAGTGTTGCTTCAGTCAGTGAGCCATAAGGAGGTGCTATTACTGTCATCTTTTATTTTAAACAAAAAAAGACCAAAGTAAACTGCAGTAAGCCTGAGTGCTGTGGGTAGGATTAACCCCATTGTCAATCGATTTGATTCAAATTCCATTTTTGTTTAGTTTTTTGTTTGTTTTGTGGGCAGAGTCATGGAATACTTTTTAAATACTAGATCTTGTGTATTATAGACAGAAATGATTAGATTTAGGTTGTGCTGTTAAGTGTGAAAGATCTCTTAACGGACTGGGTTTCTGTTTCACCCTCAGACCTTCATCAAGGAGCTGGTGGTCAAGCTACAAGGAGTTCACAGGAAGGATGAGCTGCAGAGTGAAGGCATCGAGCATCCTGTCATCTGTCATGGCCACTATCGCCATGAGCCTTATCACTTCAACAACCCACAGCACCACCACCACTTTCACCACAACCAAGAGCAAAATCAGACCCTCTGATGGCCCAATAAACATGTGTGCGCACACACACACACACACACACACACACACAGATACTATTGTGAAATGAAGTCAGTCGTCCTGGATTACAGAAGGCAAAGTCGGTGAAGCATTGGATACATTGTTGAAAACAACAACAAAATTATTAAATATAGATTTCTCTTGAAGTCCCTCTGTATCTCACTCAATTTTAAAACCCAATACAGTATTCATAAAGGAAAATATAGATTAGCTTCTTGGCTCACTCTGAAGCCCACATTGACCCAGCGGCACCACCGAAGCTCACTTGCTCACAGCTCTGGTTTCAGCTCACAGCCAACAAACGTTGGTTCAAAAAGGAGATGTACATGTTGAGAGAGAGAGTGACTTTCAGACAGAAGAAGCTTTGCTTTGCCCCCTATTTTTGGTCTTTATGTCTAGCCAGTTCTATATGTCCCTTAACGTCGTACTATACCTTAAAACACAAACAAACATGTAGGTTTACTTGACTGGAAAAACAAAACAAAACACCGCTTAACTTGTACTCTTTGTCACTTTCCTTACGTAAATATAGTTGGTGTCAGAAACTGTTGTGGTAACGGATGAATGTATATGAAGGAAAACAGGACTGACAGCAGATTTTGAAGTGACATCCAAGGGTGGCTTCTAGGTCAACAAATTCACTGTGTGAACAGAACTGTGTCACAGAGCACATGAACATGGGTTTAGAAATAACACCGCTCAATCACATGCACATACGTGTGACTTATTTAACAGCTGGTAAATTCCAGTGGTTATTTATTGTCATGATTACAGAAAAAGGATAAGGATCTAACATACTGGTATGATGTAACACTGGAAATAATCCTGTTGCATTGCTTATCCACTGTAGCTTTTTAATATTTCATTGTTATTCATATTGTGTTTGAGTTTTGGTGTTGCTACGTTGTGAGTTATGTCGATATATTCACTAAATTGTAGTTGTGCAAAATAACCGAAGTCTCCTGAAGAAATGTCTAATAAAATAATTTTGTTCAGTTATAATGTTTGTTTTCAGGAGGAGGTTGCACTAATCCGCTGAGATGTGTAGTCTAATATACAGCTGGATGTGGGACACATAAGTTCAATGGTGAATTATGAACTTTAAAAAAAAAACAGCTTGTGTCAAAGGCCACAACATTCCTCAACCAGGACTACTAAAGCTCACCAGCTGCTTGGGGAAATATAATTTGCAGTTTGTGCTGCAGTCCCTACTGAAGGGCAGTATTTCAAAAGTAGAGGAACTATGTGGGTGAGGCTTGCAGTAAATAACATTTTGACAGGAGGCAGAAAAACATAGACCACTGTGGAAACACAGGCAGTCATTAACTTGAAGAAACCCTTGGACTAATACTTCTGGAAGTAAACTTAATTTCAGGGAGAGTAAGGGTGGCCACTTACTCCTTTTCCCAGTGTTTATACTGTTTATCTGGACGTAGGATTTCCAGTGGGAGGAACGTTTCATCCAAGTGACTTCTTCAGGCTCAGAAGAAAGACATGCCATTTTAAAAAGAGTCCAGTGAGCTCATAGATCATTTCTATGAGAGCTTTGGGAATTGACAAAAAGCCCTGATCAGAAGAACCGAGGCCCCTGCTGGTGACATGGCTGCAAAAGTTTGCTTGTGTAGGTGGGTGGGTTATCCAAAGCCCTAAAAATGAACACCAGACCTTGGAATTGAATCTAAATGGGGAGCCAGTGCAGTGAGATCAGCATAGGTTTGACATGAGGATGTCTGGAGGCTCTGGTATGGAGTCTTGTAGCAGTATTCGATACAAATTCTAGCTAGGTGAAGCGAGATGACATACCAATCTCCATCTCCGCAAATAAAAGATCTCTTTAAGCAATGTAAGATAATTCAGCTGTAGGATGTGTTTATTTGTACTCATAGAGGCACTGCAAATATGTTACGATGTTAATGTATACACTAACGTGTGACATTTACCTGGTGCCCCAGCAGGGGTCTTTTGTGTGGCGAACATCCTGGCTCATCCTGACCTTTGTGGGAACGTATTCATCACAGCAAGAATTCGGCCTCAAACTGAGAGCCTGCTGGCTCTGTTTGTATATTTAACACATTTTAGGAAACACACATTTAAACTGTATTGACCTTTTGACCTTTTAATGGTTTCAAAGACTCCAGCTGACTGGACTCATTTTACTATTATAAATGCACATTCTATGACTCTAAACATACCCACTAAAACTACAATCTGGTGAAGCTGTTAACAACTTTTAGACATCTGAAAGTTGTGAATGATTAATGAATGCTAGCGACTGGGCTCATCTTTAACAAGCTGTTGTGTTTGTAATCAAATCAAAAGGAATCTTGATAATTGAAGTTCAACATATTCACCACTACATCTTTATGAGCTTTTTGGAACACAACATATTCATATCATATTAGCCATGCGTCCTTGGAAATAGCACATTATAAAAACATATCTGAAACGTGACATTGACGACACAGTCGTTTTCATGTCACTTATGATACACTGTGTGTATCTTTTCAGTGGCTGACAAAGCTGTTACTTTTATCTTATTTGCTCTAAAATTTAGATGTTTTAGAGCAAAACCTCTTTAGGTTTGAAGTTTTATGAGTGCATTTAATCAAATTTGTATTTATATTTGACCTAGGTTACATTAAATTGTACTTTGTGTTTGCAGCATAGTTGATTTCAGCTACCAGCCTAGCCTATTGTAAAGAAAACAAGTCAATGCTGGACAGCATCCCTGACTGTATGATACGGTGGCCCTGAGAGGCCAAACGGACTGCAACACCAGCAATAAGAAAAACGCTGCGAAAGCACACAAAACACAACGGAAATTCACCCAACCACTGTCATGATGAGAGACATTCATAATGGAAAACATGAGTAGAAATGAGAAAATTCCATCAGTCATCATGTCTGAACTGGACTAAACGCAGAACGCAACCCTTTGCACTACACCTCTCTGCACACTGGGTGGCAGGAGGGAGCCAGCGTGAATAAAGGCCCTTCATGTGTTACTGCATCTTGTTGACATGTTGCTTTTTTTTTTTTTTAACTCACAATACTTTGAACCGTCCACGTGCTCAAACTCTACAAACTCACTGCATTCTTCAATTGTTCTGTCCTGCATTAGACTTCTGTCGCGGCTATGATGAACGTAAAACTTTGCAGTAATGCAAAGACGTTCAAGTAAGAGTGCAAGAACGGGACTTTTCCCTCATGGCTGTTGACAATGAATAATCCGCATTTTACGTTTTCTACTGAAGCCACACTCACAAACACAGAGAGAATGTAGAGATATTCACAACCGTAGAACAAAACATGGGGATGTGTTGTCCTCCTTCACCTTAAGGTCAATACAATTAGTGTAATTAATTACACTTGGGGCCCAAGGTGCGGGGGCTGATCAGGACAGGGTGGTGGTGGGGTGGGGGTCTGTGGTGTGTGTGTGGGGGGCAGAAAGGACGGGACAAGCCTTTCCTCAGGAAAACATATCACCTTCAACCACAATAGGGTAAACCGCAGGAAATCAGGAAACCGCAGGCAGCAACATTGCTCTCTTGAGTCAGTGAGGACTTTCAGACACGCTCTCACACTCATCACAGACACTCTACAGCCGGGCAGCTCATTTAGCCAACACACTCCAGGATGACATTGGACTGAAACACAGCAAGGCATCGTCATCAGGTAAGTCTGATCCTCTGCAATCATCTATTATTTCATACTGAGTGTTTCCGTTGTGATAGAGATTTAAGTTCAAATGATTGTTTTTATGTGGAAATCATTGTGTTTGGCTGTTTTTCACCACCTCTGTCTGTAACATATATACTTAAAGTTGGGTAGTCATTTTTGTGTTTAGAAAAAAACCCCAAACTGATTCACCGTTCCTCCTTTACTTTTTTCATTTTTGGAAGAGTTTCCCTATCCTGGCTAATTACACAAACAAACAAACAAACAAACAAATAAACAGCTTAGAAAAATCAAGAAAGAATATCAAGGAAAAAAAATCATACACAGTTCATATTTGATCAACCCACCAGTTGCTAAGTGTAATACAATGCTGATGTCTGGCTTTTGAGCGTTTGCCAGTCACACTGATTTTATGAACTTTGAGGTCATCTTCTTAAAAAAGACACAACTGATAAATACCATCCCTGCTCGTCTACTTTCTTCATCAGGAACATTCAGTATTATTTTTCCATCTAGACACTAAAGGATTCAAATGCCAAAGCATCACAGTAACCATCTCAACTCGAGTCACTGTTCTGAATTTTTACTAACAAAAGATCAATTGTTGTCACTGTCTGGAGTTTGGCTGTTTCTGTTGGCAGGAACAAAGATGAACAAACAAAAGGAGAACTCTCTTTCACTGCCATCAAAGCAAAAAAAAAATAAAAATTGTTCCCCTGCTACTATTTGTTCTATTCAATGTCATTATTTAAAAATGAAGTCCATATAACGAGTAAAAACTGACTGAAATGAGCTTGGCATGATACCGTACAAACTTTAATCACTATTAAAGCACCTAAAGTATTTTTTCAGCATCGCATGCGGTATGAAACTAAACACTGTTTCTTGTTCTTGATCATGAAGCAGTAGCCTCTCATTATAGTGGAAGTGAAACAAAGTATACTTACTGAATTAATGAAAAAGTACAAATGAAAGAAAAACATACTCCTGGGTTCCAAAAAAGTAACCACCACATCTGACCACAAGTAATCATATGAAATATTATGACCACATCATAAGGCAAAAAAACACAATAATGAAAAACAGCCAAAGCAGAAAAAATGGAGAGTCAGACAAAAACAGCAATCTACTGTAGGCCTGGTGTTAATATAATGTTGAGTCAGCAGGGGGTGCTTTTTGCCTTCAGTACTTTTTAAGATTCTGTAAAAATTTGCTCATTGAATATGCAACGCATGAGAGCAGACAATTTTATGTTTTCTACGTATAACAGCACAATGACTTGATTTTTTTAAAAAACTGGAAGTGGAAAAACAATCTTTAGATACCTTTAATAGGTAGTAAAGTTACTTAAGCACTTAAGAACTAGCTGTCCTGTTTCTCACCGATATCCCACCCAGGGCTGTGTGCAGTCTTGCATATATTAGCCAATACATATCACCTGAACAGCACCTTAGCTTCTTTTCTCTAAGTCTTGTTCGGGGGATGAAACGGCATTCTTCAAAAGGATATTCCAGCACTAGAGAGCACAATAACAGCACTGCTATAGGATATACACTACCCATTGTGTTGCGTTCTTCTTACTATGAAGGTCAAATATATTTCACATGAAAGTATTCAGGGAGCTCTAATGCCCTATTGTTGTCGCTTTGGCTTTTTGTCACTCCCACCAGGACAGAAATGTTTCATAGAGGGATAAAGGTGAACATTTTGCTCTGATGTGCAGTGACAATTCCCTACAAGGCGACGAGTGGCTCCAGAACTTTGTCAATAACTTGCCCACCGCAGAGTCACCAGATCCCATCACTTTAAGGATCAAAAGTTCTACTTTTTTCCTTTAATTTGTCACATACTCGTATATTTGAAACTAATGTGACACCACCTGGATTCTCGGTATGAAACGGACTATTTGTGTTTCCCTGGAAACTGTTTTGTCACTAAGGTGTAAAGAAGAACAGCAAAAACTCAGTTTCATCACCTTATATTAGAACTGAAAAAACGTCACAAACCAACTCTTATATAAAAAATGTCATTAAAAGTTATTTTAACTTTCAGTTTAAAATGAGTTCACTTATAAGTAGTTTGAAATGAAACCTCTGATCCAGGACTGTTTCTGAATTCTTTGGGGCATGAAATTATATTATTTTGCTCTTATCTTGGTAGGTTAAAGCCCGGGTATGTCTGGTACTCATGTCCTAGTTAATGTTAACTGTGGGTAATGTTGACAGATCTCTGTAGGTTGTGTTTTATCCCAGTTGTTTCATCCTAAGTATTTCCATAGAATTACAAACAAAAATCTAAATTAAAAGAAAAAGAAAAGAAACATTTTTCCTAGATCTTACACATTATCTTTGTTTTGCAGTTTGTTAACGTATTAAATGCAACCATGCCCATTCTGAAGAAACTCCCGGGAAGATCCAAGAGCTGCCACGAGTTCCCCAGAGTGAACGGTGAACTGATTCTGCCTCGCCTAGACTTAGACATCAGGGACTTGAACGAGCTCAAGGACCTGAAGGAGCTTAATGAACTGAAGGATCTAAACAAGAACCTGAACCCCTTTGAGGATGTGGACCTGGATGATGATGATGACAGGAACAGAGGTGACATGGGCCTCATTATGGGGGAGGTCAAGGGTAACCTCCAGCTGAAGTCGTCCTGTGATGGTGAAGAGGAGGAGAACGAGGTAAATGCTGGGAAACACGGGGCAGGGAATCCTAAAGTGAAGCCACTGCGGGGGACCCTTGAGCGGATCTGTGGAGTGTCTCCCCTTAAGACCCTTGGAAAATTGGGAAAGGGGCTTCGCATATCAGGACGGAGTGTATGGGGGAACAGCACCCCACACTACAGCCCTGGAGATTCAAATACACTACCAGCAGAGAAAGAGAAAAGAAAAGGACTACGCAGGAGCTCAGAGGGAATAATGACCCTGCTTCGGTGAGGAGAGATTTGGAGTAGAAAGAAAGCAGTTTTTAAACAATTTAACCTGTGGTACAGTTGTGGTTTGACGTTTACATTCACTCATCATTGACCTAAATGTTCTTTTTTCCAGGTGTAATCATTGTGCAGCATGCTTTTGCACTTTGAGTATACAAGTTTGAATTGACATTGGATTTTGTCACATCCACACAGGGCCAAACGTATACATATAGGCTAAAATATATTCATACACTCACTTGAATCTTTTAATAGGTGACACTGAAGGTCCACTGAATGTCTTTTAACTTGCCGAGGCCTACTAACTTCTCATTAGTGATCACCATTGACTACAACTGGTACTTTATCTTTGTCAGCACAAAAAGGATGTGTTTCACAGCTCACAGCACACATGGGATTAACTAATACTCGTAACAATGGGAAAATCCAGAGAAGTCTGTGGGAAAAGATGATTAATAAGAACTCTAAATTTACGTAAATTTAAGCTGGGAAGGTGTCTTAGTCATTTCCACAAAACTGCAGATTCTGAGCTCATCATTTGAAGGAGTTATACCCAAGCACAAGTTCTAAAAATAAAAATTGGCTAGAATATTCAGAAACATCCCTAACCATAACCCAGAAAAACTGCTGGCATAACTGTCAGTGAAGCAAGTTTTACATTTCAGGGTTAATCCATTTGTAGAAATTTGTAGCTCCCTATGTGGACGAGCCAAATGCCTTGTGGGAAAGTTTTATTGTCAGACGAGACAAGACTGAGTCACAGTTAAAAGAGGTACGTTTGGAAGAGGCTTTCAAACCTGTGCCAGTGTTCAGCGTTCAGCATTGGTAAGCTACTGTTTGCTTTGAGTGCTCGAGTAGAGTAGAAAACCACTACATAAGAACCAGTCCATTTACCATCTACCAAATTAGGCAGACGCTTTAAACCTTGACATAACTGGGTGATCCAATGGGGCAATAACGTAAAAACGCACATTAAAATGGTTCTGGAATAGGCTAATATTAAGCTTCTGGCATGGCCTTCCCAAATCCCAGACCTCAACCCCGTTGAAAAATTCTGGACTATGCTGGATTTGTGCCAGGAAACCAACCAATTTAAATAAAATTTTTACTAATTCTGCCAAGAGTACAGGTCAAATATCCAGCAAGAATTATGCCAGGAGCTTGTCGGTGATCAGAAGTTCAGGCACAACTATCTAAGCAACAAATATTAGTGGGGGCATCTGTATTTCTTTAAGCCTGTATATACCTTTGACCCTGTGTGGATTAGAGAAAATCCAAAACGAAAGAAAATTTGTGCAAACAATTTTTGGTTAATTTTTAAGTCATTGAAGATGTAGGACTGGAAAAAGAACATTTCAAAGAAATCAAGCCCCCAAATTACCGTGATATTCACAGCCATGTAAATTCTGATGACAACTGTATGTCACTTATGTGAAGCAACTCTATGCTCATTGGACTCATATGATGCTTTTGATTGCATTAAAAAATTGTTTTTCAGCGACTGAGAATAAAAGTCCTGTTTACTGGTCAGTGACAGAATAACATATAGTGCCCTTATTTCCTAAGCGGTTGTGTAATTTGCTGTGGTAACTTGTTGATCTAAGGAACCTCTTTTGTTTTTCAGTGGCATGTTGTGTACTTGCTGTCCTCACTCAATGGGACTATTTTTAGACGAGGTAGCCACACACGGCAGCAACACTGTGAATGTGTGGCACTCAAAGCACAGGTTTTCCTAGGAACTCCGTACAGGACAATACAAACCTCATGCACTCATTAAAGTCCTTGCATCATTTAGGGCCATGATTTATGCTCTTTGTCATTGCTGTGGATGTTCTGCAGCTTCACTGGTCGACGGAAGGAGGAGCGCAGAGAAAGCCTGCCCTGTGGAGACCTGAGCGTAGGCAACGAGGTAGAGACTTCCAGGCGATCATCCTTCCTCAGGATGGTCAGTCTGGGCAAGCTAAAGAGGGAATCCATGTCAGACAAGGCATCCCAAGAGGCGGAGGAGGAAATGGAGGAGGAGGCAGAGGATCCAGTAGTGAAAACCAGAGAGCCCCTCTCAGGTAATAATTAAGAAGTCGATAAAAAAAAATTACTTTCCAAGTGACCCTGTAGACTTTAGCAAAGAATCTACATTACATTAGTTAATATTTCAGGTCAAATTTCAACAGCAGTTGTTGAAACCTAGACAACCCTCTGATGAGGTTAAAACTTTTCACTTGGGAGCCACTGCGCTCACTTACCATCAGGCTGAAAAGGAGAGGAAGTAGGGTCAGAAATGTTCCCCAGCTTCCTCTAGATAATTCAGTCCAGCTACTGTTTGGAGACTCCGGCAGGGAATTTTATCAGGAACAGAGGAATGTGCAGACAAACCTGCAAAAAACAGGCGAGTTTGTCAGCCAGGTACATGCACAGCTGCTGAATGAGATACGTGCATTAACATATTTGTCACTAAACCTATTACCTCTAAACTTGTGTTTCTCTTCTGGTTTCCCACAGTTCTGGAGATCTTACAGCTGGTCAATCACAGGGACCTTCTCCTGGCTGACACACACATTCAGGAACTGGAGCGAGAGTGTGAGCTCCTGTCTCTCCTGCCAAACACAACTCCTCCTACCCTTACTCCTACCCTGTGTCCCAGTACTCCACCCAGCATGTTGTGTTTGTCCTCTTCCTTTGATGAGTCCCTCAGCTCTAATGCGACTTTGGACTCAAGCCGGAGAAAAGCTAAGGATGTGGAGCTCCTGTATGAAGCCCTTCAGAAGGAGATGTGGGATGTGGTGCGGGAGTCACTCCGTCAGCCTAGTGCTGGCCCCAACCTTGGTCTGGTGGTGCTGGTAATCCAGCAGGAGGAGCATGCTGATGCTGCCTGGGCTCTGAGGGAGGAGACTAAGCCAGAGCAAGAGGTCCCCCGCATCCAGCCCAGCCAGCGTCCCCGGCGACTGAAGATGAAGTGGAGGCAGGCTGTAGCGGAGGCTGCAGACTGGAGCCTGCCACATCAGGTAGACACCCAAGCAGGCCAGTTGGCCTCATACCTGGAGCGCCTGAAGTGTCGAATGGTGGATGATCTGGATGCAGCGAGAAGGAACGCTATATCCATTTACCCAGAGGAGTTTGCAGCCTTCCAGGTGTATGTGGAAAGTTACCATCGAGCTGTGGCCAAACGTCTTCGCACTATTACCAGTGGCCCACTGCAGATCACAGACGTATACTCACTACTTGACTGGTTCTACAACATCTACAACAGGTTGGTAATGATTGCCTGCTCCAATAACGACACACACAACAAGCTTTTATTCCTAGTTAAATTTTTACATTAATTCTTTCCCACCAGGGATGTCCTAGGAACAATCGGGACCACCACACCCATCAACTACAGCACACTGGATGGTATTCTGCCTCAAGAGACAGTGGATAGGCTGGAACAAGACTGCATTAGTGTAGTCAGGGTGAGAAAAGAGTGTTTGAATGTCTGTTGCTGGGAAAATGTGGATAAGCGATGCATTTAAATTTCCTGCTTTTTCAATTTTCAGGATAAGGTGACAACAGAGCTGATCCATGTGCTTGATGAAGAGGAGAGGCGGTGGGCCCAGACTTTGCACATAGAGGAGTATCAGTCTCACCTAGCATGCTCAGTAATCCAGGTACAAAGCCGTACTATTTCAGTAACATTTTCCTTGAATGAAACCTCTGTCTTATCACTCATGTCTTTTAAAATTTCAGAGGGTAAAGGTGGATTTGGACAGATCTACATCTGTGAACCAGTTTCTAGGAGCAAGAGTGGCTCGCTGCAGTCTCATTGGATTGGCTGACTTCATTTACAGGTGTGTGAACAGTAGTTTAAGGTTATAGCTGTTAAATCATATCTATATATCTATCTACTGAGAAAGAGAGAGAGAGTATTTGCATTCAAAGTGTTCTCATAAAACCTCTATGCATTCAGTTTCCAGAGGAAGGTGGAGATGTTTCATGACAGTCAGGCAGAATTTGGAGACCGAGGAGATGGATATGTGTCAAGGACTATAGCTCTGGTTAACTGCTGCCCTCCTCTCAGGTTGGCAAAGATCAGTGAAACTTCATATCTGAACATTTTCTAAAAGAGCTACAGAAACTAAACTGACATGTCATATTTCTTGTGTAATGTGTAGATCCTTTGTGGACCGCTGCAGGCAGTGTGACCCACAGGGCAGTGAGGAATCTGCGCAGAAAGCCAACTCCTCATTGGACAGGATCATCAACCAGTCAGTGAGGGTGCTGACTGACAGGCTATTTGACCACATCAGAGTGAGTAGGACAGTGGCAAGATTCATCTGAGCCATTAAAGATGGTTTTCTGGAAACATAATTACGATCATGACCCAGATGTGCTGTGCTTAACAAATTTATGAGAGCATCACCCAATAATAATAATAATAATAATAATAATAATAATAATAATAATAATAATAATAATAATACATTTTATTTAAAAATAGCGCCTTTCAAAGCACCCAAGGACACTGTACAACAGATAAAAACACAAAAACTGGAAATATACACAATAATAAGAATAACAGATAAAAGTTAAGAGCATACAGAGGTTTAAACATAAGCAATTTTAAACAGATGAGTTTTGAGGGTGGACTTAAAAAGAGGGAATGAACTAATAATGTTCCACAGCTACCCTAAATTAACAGTACTGTAATGGTAATCGGCAAAATTATTGTGTGTGTCACTGCAATGGTTGCTCCAGTATGCACAAGCTCTTCAATAAAATTATATTTTAATGCTAAAATATAATTATTTTTCTTATCAAAGAATTTTTCAATTTACTGTACAAAAAGAAAAAAACATTAAAGCACATTATTATTTATCAGGTTAAGATACAAAATTACAGTTATTTACTTGCATTCCTGAACAGAAAAATAGTTTTAGTGGTTGAAGGTTATGCTTTTGGTACAAAGCACAAATTCATTTCATTAAGTTTACTTATTATTAGTTCTGAACAAGTTTCTGGCAGATTTGTGTTCATGACAGGTAAGCTAAAACAAAACAGTATTTTTTTGTAGCTAAGTTTCTGGTCACATACTTGTGTCTTTTATTATTTTGATAATACACCGAATTATATGGAGAACTTACATGTAATACATGAAAAGTCAGTATTTGGGCAGAAGTGTTTTGTGTACACACAGCTGTTTAGTGTATCATTAGCTGTTTCGTTAGCTGTATCGTTAGCTGTTTCGTTAGCTGTTTCGACAAAAACAGCTGTCCAACGTGATGATGATAATAATGATAATAATAATAAACAATGAGTATAAAGTACAGTCTTTACCTCATTCCTATATCTGAAATTTCAAGTAATAAAACCATCCACACTAATTCAGTTAAAAGGACTAGATGTTACAGCCCCTGATAATGCATTGTTTTTGATGGAGAGACTCTTGAGGGATGGCTAGGGTTGCCAACTCCCTGAAAAATAAATAAGGGACACCTCGTGGCCAGGGCCGGGCGACCCAGTTGTCTTCACCCTTCCCAGTGTGGTGAATTTTCTAGCTCTTTTTTTGTGTGTGAAATTATTTTTTTAACCCTTTGACTTGAATTTGATTTAAGTAGATGTGTATTCTTTGTGATATGAACACATGTGAAACAAATGATCATTTAGCCATTTATTTTTAGCTCAAAATGACAACATTAACACAATAAAACAGGTCTCCTTCTTAAACAGAAGCCTGTCATGCTTAACTTTTGAGAATATAAGTAAATCTTTCTTTAAAAGAACTCTGTCCTGCTTAACTTAAAATAATAGAAAACAATAGAAAGAAAAACATTCTTGTAACAGTACACATTTAGTGCATTTAGTACAATCGGCTTCAGTTGAAATATTATTTCAGCTTTTCTAATGCTAATCAGCTGCTCCTGTTTGTAAACCCGCTTGTTCCCATGATTACGCATCTTAACTCATCATCATTATTCATCTATGTATTACTTTTATGTATTAGTCATCTATTTGTTGTAATCATCTATCCTTGCAGTTGTTTATTACACAAAATAAATTATATTATCACACTTCTGGCCACATAGCGCTGATATTCATTGCACATGCCCATATTAACTTTTTCCAGCCAGGTGTTTTCCTTTTCCCATTCTTCCCTTTGTCTGAGGGGAACAAACATTGCTGCTCTAATGCTGGGCTTACACCGTGCGGTTTTAGGCCCATTTTGAGCCGATTTTTGAGTGATCGGACCGATTTTGGCCTTCATCGTGCATCGTGTAGTATACGTGGGGTAACGAGAAGTGATTAACACCTCACGACCAGCTCCCGATCATCAATCGCTCGTGAGGTTCTCACCACAGCCGCTCACACTGCTCGCGCGCAAACACGTAAACGTTGGTGTAAAAGATGGAGCAGCACAGCTGATCTGGACACAAGCGATGGAGGCACAACTTGTAGAACTTTGGAAAGCTCATCCGAGCCTTTTCGATGTGGCATCACAAAATTATCACGACCACAACAACCGTGAAAATAGTTGGATTTACACTGCTGCTCAATCACAGCTGCCTGATGAGTGTTTTTCATTAGCAATTTAGCAAAGTTGATGGTGGTGGTGTGTCTGTGTGAGTGAAAGACAGAGAGAGCGCGACAGATTTTCTGTTATAACCTTCATGTTATGGAGGCACAGTGTGAGCACTCAGGTCGCATCAGAGCATCGGGCGGTATAGTGTGAGACCCTGCATCGTGACCTACCAACTTCTAACCCCTGCGAGTCAACCGTACAGTTTGAGCAGGAGCTGAATAACGTGACTGAAAAAATCGCACAGTGTTTGCCCAGCTTTAGGTGTACTGTCATCCGAGACTTGCACCGCAGAGTCGGCGTTTGTTCCCCTGTTGGCCATGCTTCTTGTTGTGGTCATCTGTTGTCTTCCGGTATTTTCTCCGTAAGCGACCTTTCCTCGACCAATGAGATGAGCGGTAATCTGAATTGTCATACTCGAATTGTCATAAGTGTGCTGTCAGCTCATTGGTCACAAAGCAGGAGAGGGGCTGGGAATTATGTTTTCAAACAAAGCGTTAATTCCATTAAAAGTTATAGACTACTTTTGATTCTCACTGTATTACGGGACAAAGTGCGTCCCTTATTAGCTCAATACGGGACGTGTACTTTTGTTTCGAAATACGGGACGATTCCGTATTTTAAGGGACGGTTGGCAACCCTAGGGATGGCTGTTATGAGGAAAGGCAGCCCAGAAACTTTGCCAGCAGCCCACGTCGTTGTGTGCTCACTTTCAGTCTTTTACCCAGGCTAATCTGCTGTTTTCCTTCCTTGGTTAGGTTTACCAAACCTAAATCTGTTCTTAATCTGTACTTTGTCTGTTGCCTTTCTAGCCCTTCTTTGACAAACTGATGAAGAGAAAGTGGCTGAACAACACAGAGGCCTTCGAGGCTATTGAAGCCAGTATTAAACAGCATTTCAAGAAATTTAGAAGGATGGACTCTCCACCCTATCAGGTCAATACACGTTTGAAATGGTAGTCGATAACATTTTCAATGTATAAAGGTATGAAGCTATATAAAACTATAGCTAATCTACAATTGCTGTTATGACTGACAGACACTGGTGGGTGAGGTGCACCGGCGGGTCCTAGTGGAGTATGTGAGAGCCATTATGAGGGGACGCCTCATGTGCACATCCTCCAAGATGAGGAAGAGGATGGCTTTCCGCCTGCAAGATGAGGCCAAGCAGCTCAAAGGACTCTTTAAGGATCTGGTAAGTCTGGTCTGCAGACACAAAACATTTTTTTTATTAGACTGTGTTAGTGTGGAAAAGAAAATTATATTTTAGAGTGCTAATGGTCTCCAAATATGGAGAAGGAAATTTACAGAGTCCAAGACACAAGTAGTGGTTATGTTTCCGGGGAGCACAAACCGATCCAAAGTGCTGATTCTCAAAAACTTGGAATGGGGAGGGGGAAAGAGTGTGCCGGCTGTGACTGGAGCCTGACCCTGGAATTTCCTAGGTCAGGAATAACTCAGACAGTGTTGATACAGGACTGAGCTCTGAAAAATGGCTGCCGTCAGTGAAATGGAGATGGATGAACCGGGCTTACGTTAGCACTTGCCAAAGTGGGGAAGAGGGAGTCAAACAACGAGGCCTGACGGCATGGCATTTGCCCCCTTTCTATCTACAAGTTCAAACAAGTGTCCGTCACCTCAGCTGACAACAGGAAGCTGCTGTGTTCGGAGGAAACTTCCTGTTCCTGTCAGCTGGCGCACTTTGATGTGGCTCTGGAATGGCCTTGATGGCCTTTTTCGCTGAGGAGTGGGATGAAGTTTCTGTGGAAACTGGGAACTTAGGAGCATTGGGGGGAGGATGAGTTTTTAACGACCACCAAAAAAAGACGTTGTTATTTTTAGTGAGTGGCAAGCAACCTCTCTTTTCCTCAGTGTTCCTGAGAAAAAAACAAGAACTGGGAAAGCAGAGGTTGAGGTCTGGTATTCACTAATCAAATTCCTAAGTGTTTGGCCTCCAGAGGCATTAACCTGTGCTTCCTCTGTGGGTTTCATTGTTCACTAAACTGCTTGTCACTTCTTGCCTGAAAAACACATTAAGACTTAAGAAGAGGTCATTTGGATGGGCAATGATAATAAATAAGTGGAACTCGCGTCTTCTTGCAGTCCATTTCTTCTCATTCTGTCCATCCAATGTCTCGTCTCTCGCTCACTGTTTTTCTTTGAAACTTTTGCACATTCAAGTGCATGTGTCTTGTAAACAGTGACCAAAGATGTCTGCAGAATCTTTTATGACTTTTATATCTAACAATACATTACCATTAGATGTGCAAGGATGCCAGCCTTTAGCCTTTTATGTGTTTTGAAATTTCATCCACTGTATTTGAGGTATTTTAGGTGTAATCACCAGAACTAAGTGCCCAAACGACATTATAAGTTCAAACAAAAGCACAGCTGTCCAACTTGACAGATTTATATTTATTTATGTAGCGTGCTTGCATTTATATGCTACTTTTGTAGTCTTACTGACGTTCAAAGTACTTGATTTATCTTGTAGTCCTGAGTTTCCTGTGAATGAATTGTCGCCTCTTCTCTGCCTCAGGAATCGAGCTCCTCCTGGTTGGACAGCATCATCTGTCACCTTGCTGACATCATTCTCCTGGAGGACACGCCCTCCATCCAAATGGAGGTGGCTGTCCTGGTGAAAGAATTTCCAGATATACGGTAAGGATTCCCCCCCCCCCCCCCCCCCCCCTCACAAATGAACAGTCTTGAAATGTTACAACCAGGAAACATCTATAAGACAGATGCTCTCTGCACTGGTCCCTCCCAAAGGTCCTATATTCTTTTATGCTTACGGCTACACATTCGCTGTGTTGTTTTTGGCACTGCGCTAAAACAAGAAAAATGTAAGCCTGCATATGTTGTTTTGTTGCAATGGATCAAAACAAGGAAAAGGAGCGCGGAAACATATCTACATTAACTTTGCTATTTTTGGAGCGGTGCGGGTCTGTTTTGAGAATGGATGAAGCAGACAAGCCTCTGGGGGGGAGTTCCAGCCTGTTTGTGCACAGATTAAGACTCACATTAGTGACGGTTTTCGACCTAATGCACGTGACGCATAACCCTCCAAGGAACAGACAGGAAGCTGCTGCCGAATACTTCCTGTTCCTGCCATCCTGCAGGAGACAGACTGGTGCCACTCTTTGAGTCAGAGAGAGAAAGGTGTGGAAGAGAAGAGAAAAAGTAGCAGTTCAGACCTAGAGACACATTAACTTGCTGCATTTCTTTGTACCTTATGACAGACCCGCAAGTCAATGCAGGATTTCCCGAGTCTTTTATTTATCTACCTTAAGAGTCACATTGTGCACATACGGCTGTGTCTACATATTGTGGATAAAAAGTATGAAAAAATCCAATGATAAATAAAATACAGTGCTTAACAATTTTATTAGATCACCACCCAATGTAAGGTTTATGCCACAGCTGCTGGTAGTTATCAAAATCATTTTCTCATTTACAGTGGGGCAAAAAAGTATTTAGTCAGCCACTGATTGTGCAAGTTCCCCCACCTAAAATGATGACAGAGGTCAGTAATTTGCACCAGAGGTACACTTCAACTGTGAGAGACAGAATGTGAAAAAAAAAAATCCATGAATCCACATGGTAGGATTTGTAAAGAATTTATTCGTAAATTAGGGTGGAAAATAAGTATTTGGTCAATAACAAAAATACAACTCAATACTTTGTAACATAACCTTTGTTGGCAATAACAGAGGTCAAACGTTTACTATAGGTCTTTACCAGGTTTGCACACACAGTAGCTGGTATTTTGGCCCATTCCTCCATGCAGATCTTCTCGAGAGCAGTGATGTTTTGGGGCTGTCGCCGAGCAACACGGACTTTCAACTCCCGCCACAGATTTTCTATGGGGTTGAGGTCTGGAGACTGGCTAGGCCACTCCAGGACTTTCAAATGCTTCTTACGGAGCCACTCCTTTGTTGCCCGGGCGGTGTGTTTTGGATCATTGTCATGTTGGAAGACCCAGCCTCGTTTCATCTTCAAAGTTCTCACTGATGGAAGGAGGTTTTGGCTCAAAATCTCACGATACATGGCCCCATTCATTCTGTCCTAAACACGGATCAGTCGTCCTGTCCCCTTGGCAGAAAAACAGCCCCATAGCATGATGTTTCCACCCCCATGCTTCACAGTAGGTATGGTGTTCTTGGGATGCAACTCAGTATTCTTCTTCCTCCAAACACGACGAGTTGAGTTTATACCAAAAAGTTCTACTTTGGTTTCATCTGACCACATGACATTCTCCCAATCCTCTGCTGTATCATCCATGTGCTCTCTGGCAAACTTCAGACGGGCCTGGACATGCACTGGCTTCAGCAGCGGAACACGTCTGGCACTGCGGGATTTGATTCCCTGCCGTTGTAGTGTGTTACTGATGGTGACCTTTGTTACTTTGGTCCCAGCTCTCTGCAGGTCATTCACCAGGTCCCCCCGTGTGGTTCTGGGATCTTTGCTCACCATTCTCATGATCATTTTGACCCCACGGGATGAGATCTTGCGTGGAGCCCCAGATCGAGGGAGATTATCAGTGGTCTTGTATGTCTTCCATTTTCTGATGATTGCTCCCACAGTTGATTTTTTCACACCAAGCTGCTTGCCTATTGTAGATTCACTCTTCCCAGTCTGGTGCAGGTCTACAATACTTTTCCTGGTGTCCTTCCAAAGCTCTTTGGTCTTGGCCATGGCGGAGTTTGGAGTCTGACTGTTTGAGGCTGTGGACAGGTGTCTTTTATACAGATGATGAGTTCAAACAGGTGCCATTCATACAGGTAACGAGTGGGGGACAGAAAAGCTTCTTACAGAAGACGTTACAGGTCTGTGAGAGCCAGAGATTTTCCTTGTTTGAGGTGACCAAATACTTATTTTCCACCCTAATTTACGAATAAATTCTTTACAAATCCTACCATGTGGATTCATGGATTTTTTTTTTTCACATTCTGTCTCTCACAGTTGAAGTGTACCTCTGGTGCAAATTACTGACCTCTGTCATCATTTTAAGTGGGGGAACTTGCACAATCGGTGGCTGACTAAATACTTTTTTGCCCCACTGTAGTTTTTTATTCTGTAATGTTTACATACACAAGTGCTTCTTGTTTTTACCTTATTCAGTGTTAGTTTAAGTTTAAATGAAGCTTGTAAATTTAAGTAGGCCCAATATGATTTAAAACCATCGCCATGCAAAATTTTAGACGGGCACTGAATTTTCTGTCCTTCCCAGAAGTGAACACAGTGACTCAGAGAAAATGACCGTTACTTGGCGTCATGGCACTTCTTAACAACACCACACAGATCTAATTTCCGATTCATACCCATTTATCCTTCGTCCTCCCTGTATCCTTCCTCTTTGCAGGAAGAAGCATGTCTCCACCCTGCTGAATGTTCGAGGGATGATGCGGCAGGCAGAGCGACAGGAGATCCTCAATGTCGTCAAAGATTTTGAATGCAGCAGCGCCCTCATGTGCCGGGACCACGCCCTCTTTTCCGATATTCCCATCACCTCAGAGGTGCACTGCATCAGCCTGGGTTTCCTCCGCCTCGCCATGACCGTCTCCAACTGGTTCTCAGAGCACCGGCCAAGACGGAGAGGCAGAGTAAGCATCAGGAACGCTACACCTCAGCCTGCAGAGAATAAGGAAGATGCGACTAAACTTCACAGAGAAGACTAGCCACTAGTGTTTGTGCTAGGAGAGTAGTCACAGGCATACTGCGAAGATGAGATGTACATGCACCTTGACCAAAACTGATTTTGTCACCAGCCACTTAAAAAAAACCTCAGGTACTGCACATACTGTACATCCTCAGTGACAATTCTCCATTTCCTCGTGTTCGCTTTTGCTTTAACGATGAAACAAACTGTGTATTTTAATAACTCACCATGATTTACAGTACTTTGCTGTTTATTTACACCTCTACAGAAGTAAACAAAAAAGAATATATCCTCTGAATGTAACATCATGTTCATTAGTTTTTCAGCCTTTATTTCTTAATTGTCATTGCACAAAAAACTTCAATATGATTTACAATGTCTGCTCTTCAGCATATATTTACCCAATGATATATACCCTTTCTCTGGTATATAGAGCATATGGATGTACAGTACTGTGCATAAAAAGTTAAAGACACTTGCTGTTGTTTAGCTGTTTGCTTCTTATCCAGATACCTGATCTGTTAAAAAGTCATTCTGCTGCGTGCAATTAGGCCAATATGATGCTGGCTTTAGTGATAAGAAAAACAAAGGGTCCTGAACATTTGGACCTAATCTGGGATCATTCTGACACTTACCGATATAACTGGCAAATGTTGTGAGTGTTACAAATGTGGATATAAGATAAAGTGGACCTGTGGCTGAGCTGCAGAAGTCACATTTGCACCAAATCCAATGAGGTGGGTCAGATTTGGGCCAAACATTCATTGCTATATATAACATGAAAGAAGTCATAAAATAACTGTGGCAAGGTCTCCAAGATCCTTTGATCAAACAAAAGTGGTGCAGTTTTATTGGTGTTTTTTCATGACTGCACTTTGAATTAAACTAATACAGAAAAATGCAAAATTGCTTTATTTTCTTCAAAACATCCTGCATTTGCATTTTACTTTTACAATGTTTTCTTAGTACTGCATATTAATTTTATGGAAATCTGTTGTGTCACTGTGAATGAAATGGATCTATTGCTGGAAACATAATAAAAGCCCATTGACTGGGTCGAGTAAAGTGATTCAGCAGCTCTGTCATTGTGGGTTCAAATTCTGTTTTGCATTTCAGGTAAAAAAATCAGCAGTACTGTATAAACATACAGAGAGTGCAAAAAATAGTGTAGAAGGAACCCTCGCTGCATCATGGGAAACCCCACGGCAGCCTAAGCCTATTGCAGCGTCACTAAGGAATGGTTCAGAATCACCTGATCCATCACTAACTATCGGTTTGATCAAAAACAAAAGTTTCAAAAGCAGTGACGGTGAATTTTCTGAATCCAAACCGGGAGCCGGTCCCACAGACGGCTTAATAATGCTCGGCTTCTGACTAAACTTTTATCAAATCTAGGAACCGCACGTAAGCCACCAGTCTGAGAACAAGGTGCTCTGTTAGGAAAATAAGGTGTTGTGTGACCTTTCAGAGCCTGAGTGTGCGGGGAAAGGTTTCAAATTCACCTGTGAATTTAACAGAGAGCCAATGAAAAGAAGCTAATATGGGAAACACATGGTTTCTTTTTATAGCTCCAATTCTGGATTAACTGAAGACTTTTCAGGGACCTGTTAGAGTGATCTGGTATTAAGGAAGCAGAGGAGTCGTGCCTAGAAGGTTATTTACTGGCACCTCAAAAACCCGTGGTACATGGCCTGATAATAAAGATGAGTTAATCATGTTTACAATTGAAGGATTAATTAATGGTGGAACTTTATTAAGCAGCAGGGATGGGGTCTAAAAGACACAATGATGGTTTTTAGGAAGAAATGATTGAAGTTAGCTTGTTCTTGGATTGGTCTAATAAAATATCATCATTTATCATAACAGAGCACTAAGTTAGACTTTAAAAAGTCTGAGAAATCCAATAGAAATTGAGTAACTGTTAGAATGGATATGCTTTTAGTCAGTTACTCTGCCAGCTTCTAACTTTAGGTGCTGTGACCCCTGATCACCGGAGGGTCAGACATGCTGTCTAGCACTATGTTAAACAATACATACCAAGTGGTACTCTGACAAACAGGCACTGGACCGACACACAATCTATGTAGCCAACGCATATACGCCCACCTACACATAAAGTCTTTGTTGTTTATCTTAAGAGTAAGGCTGCTTTGTTCAGTAAACAGAGCTTTAAATATGGAGCTCAAGAACAACGACTGCACTGTCTTGCAACAAGAAGGGTCATCCAACCCGGGGCCAACAACGGGATGTTTTTTACTAAACAAAGATTTCCTGTTGTCCGCTGAGGTGCCAACGGATGCTTTTATTGGAGCCAAGTTTACGTTATGCACTAGGAGGGAACTTCCCTTCTGCTGCTGCCGCTGAGCTTTTTCATGTCTGAGCTGCTCGTGGGCTTACCATAACAAAGTTGGCCAGCCCCAGCAGGGGTCATTCTACATGCCGACCTCTCAGAGGATCTGTATTTGAATTCTGAATGAGTGGCCGTGTGCTTTGAAATAACTCGGGAGGTTTGCCGTGAGCGTGTGGGATTTCACAGCAGGTGGTGGGATATATTTATTTGAAAAGCATGGAACTGCAGATGTTTGGCCATCTCCATGTCCCCTTACCGCAGTAAGGTCAGTGTAGTAAAGGGTGGTCACACGACACGATCCAGCAAGTTTATTTTAAGTGCTTTTGGTAAATTTACATTCACATATAAGCTTGCTGCTTCACATTGATTCATTTCAATTTCTGATCATTAGAAATTATTAGTAATTATTCAATAATAACCATGTATTCCATTTGGAAATATTGACAGAAAACAACACATTTAGTCCTGCAGACATGTTTTCAGATAAAAAGTAAGAATCCTCTCCACTCTGCCACTAACCTCACAGTAGAACAGTCTTTGTCACTACTATTAATGCAGCTCTCAAATCAGCTTTTTATACTCCCTGCTATGGTTTCCATGTATTGATCAGTGGTAAAGATATTTCTTACTGTGTTGATTTGTTGCGCATTTTCAAAAAGGTATTTTCAACCAGACAACTGTGGCTCATAAGATATTTGGTCATTTTTGTACCATTGCCTCATTGTGTGGGAAAATCCATTAGAGTCAAGTAGATCAGCACTCAGACCAACAACCATGCCACTTTCACTCACCTTTCTTCCTGATGTTCAGTTTGAACATCAGCAGCTTGTTTTGACAGGTGTAAGTAATAAAGTGGCTGCTGAATGTGTGCAGTGTGACTTTATTGGACTGTACAGTAGTTAGTGGTATGCTCTCCGATTGCATACATTTGCCTTTTCTGTTTTCTGATCTGTAAGTATAGTAAAAAAATAAAAAGTCTTAAAACAGTGGTTTTATTATAAAACCAAATAACTCTAAAATGATAATATAGAAAATAGTAACAGCACTATTACTACTGCCCGTCTGACAGTCATGTTGGAGTGTGATGAAGCAAGGACACAAATGTAGAGGTGGAGAGAGAAGGAGCATTAGTAAATAAATACTGGGCCATTTATTAAGGCTAGTATAAGTAGATGGTGGCAAAACAATGTTCAACTAAACACTAGAGCTCCATGAAAAATACTAGGAATGAGGAATTACAAATAGACAGAGTAAAGACAACAGTATGACATAAGAAGGACAAAGGGAGGGCAAAAGCTATATATACACACAAAAGGCTAATTAGGGGACTGAGGAACAGGTGGGTAAACACACAGCAAGGGATAAGGGGATAAAGGAAAAAAAAAAACTCTAAAGGCAAGATATAAGGGACAGAAGACTGCCAAAATAAAACAGGAAGTAATACACTGTGAACACTGCAATAGTTACACCCTTTTTATACACGCTCTTTTCTACTCTGGAATATTCTTGTCAATTTTCTTGTCAATATATATATATATATATATATATATATATATATATATATATATATATATATACATATATATATATACATATATATATATATATATATATATATTAGGGGTGCAACGATATTCGTATCGATATTGAACCGTTCGATACAGTGCTTTCGGTTCGGTACGCATATGTATCGAACAATACAACATTTGTAATTTATTTTATCAATTTTCCTTCTGACGATGCTGTCTGTGTTGAGCGCTCAGTGAATCTGTGTTCGACTACTCTGCCTAGGCTGCACTGTCGAGCGCAGATCCCCTGAGCGCTCCACACAGACAGCATAGTCAGAAGGAAGAGCACAGGGCAAGCTAGCGAGACAGAAGTAAGCTCTCCCTGCAACAGGCAAATTGAACCTCATTCAGATCTGGCGTTTGGAATTATTTTGGTTTTCATGTGACGTATGACCCTGAAGGTAAGCGAGTCATGGACTAAAGTAAAACAGTATGTTGGATGTGCCATGCAATGCTCAATTACATGGGTGGGAACTAGTGTGTTAGCGCAGTTAGCTCGTTAACGTGTTGGCCGTCTAGCCCCATGCACGGAGCGATCGGCGGTAGCTCGTTAACGGAGATTTGCCGTGTTGTGGCGTTAAGGTCATTTCAACGAGATTAACCTGAAAGCACTAGTGGGAACACAACGAATATGACTGCACATTTACCCCGACATCATCCTAGTGCAAAGACAAGTGGAAGCAGACAAAAAAAAGCAAGCATGCTACTAACTTTAGCCAAGTCATTTAGACAGCTGTTAGCACATGATTCTCCTTATATGTTTAATATGCTGCTGAGAATATAGCCCAGAAGAAGCAGATAGTATAGCTTTTATTTTGGAAAGAGCCATTTCTCTGTAATAAACTCTCTTTTCCAAAGATGAGTGATTCCTCAATCAGATACAGGGCTTGCAATATCGCTAGCCCGACGTCCCGGGGCTAGCGATCTTTTCAGTCGGGCTACCAAAATCTATCTCTGCCCTGCCCGTCGGGCTATTGTAGGAAAAATATATGTCAATGCTTTTGCATTCTTTCAGAAATGTAGCTGGGTAATTATGTCATTGGCATCGGTGAGCCACTGTCAATATGTGACATATTGAAGTTGCGTTTGAATTTGCGCTTGTTTTTTTGCTTTCACTTTGCAATCGTGCGAACTGTGTATAGAGAGCGACAGCACTGATCTGTGAGTGATGATAATTTGTGCACCAATTCCTCTGACATCGTCTTATTAATCGTTAGCTTACTATGCAAACATGACAAGTGAAATCTCCCGCAGCAAGCTTAAACATGTGAGAGGTTGATCGCGCAGAGAATCGCTGAGCTTATGTGAGTGAGTGTGTAAAAGCATTTCAGTTCTGCTGAGCCAAATAAGACAGGTCAGGGTGAAGAAGTGACAGCCAAAGAAAAGCTTACCACAAAACGGAAAAGTTATGACAAATCAGACTATAAGGCAAAAAGAAAGTGCAGCTTTATGGTTTCATGGACAAAATAATTTCTGTGGCTGCAATATGACGAGCTAAATAACCAGGGCTGCACATAAGTGGTCCGCAGGTGCGCATTTGGTGTCAAAATAAAAAACACGCACAAGGGTTAGGGTTAAATTTAAAAACTGTACTTTTGAGTTAAAATATATATTTATAATTTTAATAAATGACAAATTAAAAAGGCATGAACATTTTTTTTGTATCGAAAAAATATCGAACCGTGACACCAAAGTATCGAACCGAACCGTGAATTTTGTGTATCGTTGCACCCCTAATATATATATATATATATATATATATATATATATATATATAGCATATATATCTTAATGCTATTTCTTAAATGTGTAAAATCTGTAACATAATGTTACATAATGTTTGGAGTTTAGTCTGTTACTGTTAAGTATTCTGATTCTGATTGTTTCAGGATGAGCTGCCATTATCCAATCACACATCTGCTTACCTGCATCTTTTGCTCTTTTCTTCTCCTCTTCCTTTCTCTTTTTTCTAAACTGAGCACCTGATGGCTTTGAACTTTTCTTGTCCAAACCTCCATTGGTTTTAATTTTGCACTCCAGTATGAACAATCACCCCCCAACCTGAGGATCACCACAACATAACCTCATAGACCTACACCTTAGTTCACAGAATCACTTTGTCTAGTGTTTATTTCTGAGATTTCGCACAACCCAGGATTCAAATCATGAATACATAATGGGCTTGGATTTACAATATTATAAATGAAATGTGCTCTGTTTGGAAGCAGCCGGCCCCCTTCCCCTTTCGATGGGTTGTGTGTGAGACTTTAAATCATCAAATATAAATTTTAAATTGTTATTGATCCCTTCACCCCTCGTCCTAAAGTGTATATTTATTTTCTTACTCTAATTATATTTATTGTTTGTTTACTTGCACTGTTGTAACTGGAGCCTCGTCGTCTCGTCTCTCTATATACTGGACTGTATGTAGCGGAGATGACAATAAAGTTTACTTTGACTTCAGCCGCAAGCAGGCCAGGGGCGATTCTAGAATCACAGGTTTGGGGGTGCTGAGCACCCAGAGAGCTGCCCATCCAGGCAAGATAAACTTTATTCGTCACAATGAGACTTCTTCCCTGTCTCTGTCAGTCCCTGCATCCTTAAATGTCTCCAGTTGTCCTGAGTTCCCTCTGACTGTCTCCTTGGTGCATTTAAACCTCTGTTCCTCCCTCTTCGTCTCCGTCATCAGTCATCATAATTTTACCATCTCTGTGCAAGTCTGCAAATTTCTTTATTAAATCATAACATTCTTAAATTCATCAAGTCTCTCTGTGCCTAGGTCCTCGTCACAAAACATGACATCACTGTTTTGTACATTTTAACACAATTTAATCCCCACATTTGTGAAAGAAAAGCAAAACACTTTTTTGAAAAGTTTGTAACAAAACCATCAAATTTGATAAAGGTTATTTAAATGCTGCTAATGAAGAATGGACTGGAATTTTTAAAAAAAATATATCCTAACCTTAATTACTGCAGGAAAATAATGAATGATGCTCACAGTGAGTAAGAAGTAAACTGAGTGCATATTTTGGACAGAGACTCACTTTTAAAGTGTATGTATAATACAATACAGATACATAAAAATACACTCCAAAAATAGAGTCCTTGAAATGTACAAAATATTATTAAAAAATTAGAAAAATTGAGACACCTTGGCCTACGGTACAATGTATACAATGTATGAAAAGATCTTTACTGCAGATGCTACTATTGCTCTGCAGATCTTTTCTTTTAACCTATGTCGCCTCAGCTTGAGGTTGGCAAATCTGTCTATCACATTTTGGTGGTCAAGTCTCTCAAGCATCTTTCTCAACTGACATCACAGCCAGTTGCTGGAGTCAGCTTTGACCCATGGTCCTTCTCAGCCAGGTACTGTATGGAGCTGACTCAAGACACTAAAAGACCTCTCACAGCTACAGCTGCTAACTGGGTTTGTTAGGGCAACCTGAATAGCAGTTTTCAGTGTGGGGAAGATCTGATTATCCAGAAGATTGCACAATGTTAAACATATCTGGGATGGCACCAGCCTCACTCTTGAGCTTCAAAAAGTTTTTGGCAACCGTGACTTCCTCTGACTGAAGCTCAATATGGTAATGCAGTGCCAGGGCTGACAACCCAGTTTGTTTAGCAGATTCTGTATAGCAGCTTTAATATAGGGAGAACACAACTTCCAGATTGTACGAGTAAAATTAGTTTTTTTTTCTTTGCCAGTTTAACAGTTTGTGTTGTGCCTGTTAGTATTTCCTGCCTGTTTTCTTACCTGGTTCTTCCTGACCTTGTACTTTCTCCTCATGTTCTCCTCTCTCCCTCTTTGGACTGACAATCATACACAAATAGATTGTATTCAATTAGATAAAAAAAACAAAAACTATTAAGATCACTAATAAAAAAGTCCTCTCTCAGTGTACTTTAAACCAAAAGGCAAATAACCAAACCACATGAACATCTAATAAAAGATATAAATATTGAAACACTGATCCAACATTATCCTTTATCGATGGATCATTTGATTTTACACTTTTACCTGAATGTGGCTCCTTTTTTTGAAAAAAACTCCTCATATCCATTATTAACCTGGCTGTCTCTCTGTACACACACACACACACACACACACACACACACACACACACACACAAAACAGGAGTTATAAGGTTAATGGGCATCCAGTCAGTTAGCTAGTTAGTACCTTGGGTTCAATATCAGCACATGCACATATGAGAAAATAACCAGTTTCTCTCATTAGATTTCAAACAGGACAGTGGTAACAACAGTAGGCTACGGACAATTATAAGTTTTAGATTTTAAATAGGCTGTATACATTTCAATGGGAGCAACAGGACGGTCGCTGATTTTACTACAGAGCAGGACGGATTGTAGGGTGGCAACCGTAGTTGGAAAAACACGTTTTCAACACTGCAGGTTACCTGGTGTAATGTTTTTCAGCTAAAAAGAAACATGGTCTGACTCCTACCTAACTATATAAAGAGTAACTGAAGGTTAAATGCAGCCAACATGTCCTGTTTTAAGCCAGGCACTTACAACTCCGCTCTGCTGTGTCTCAGCCACCATCGCTCTGGCAGAAAGGGCGCTAGAGCCAGAGCAGGGGAGAGGCGAGCTGGAACAAACCACTTTGGGAGGGGGGGAGGTTATCTATACTTTTGTTGTTAAAGTGTTACGTCTCAACCAAGTACTGTATGCTTTTATATTTTTAGTAGTGTGTCACACAAACAGCAAATATTGTCAACAAAATCGCCCCTGAAGCGGGCGCACCGAGGGCTCTCACGCTCACTTTTCGCGGCATTTTGAAAAAACAGCGGTGCAAATTATAAGTCTGTCTTATAATGTCTGTTGTTTTCGTGTTTGGTTTGTTTTTATTTTGTTTTATTTTGCGAGTTGGTTATTAGATGCTGCTCCAGCCAGCCAGAGAATCCCCCGCCGCCCTGCCCTCTCCTACCTGCGCCGCAAGCAGCAGGCGCACGTCGCAAGGGCGCCTTTACTCCCAGCAAATGGGCGATAGAAAACCGATTGGTGCCTATGACTTTCCCAATATGCGCTGGCATGACGTCGGGCAGCATGAGTACGAGTAAATGGGCGTGATGCCGCCCCGGGCAACCGCCCGTGTCGCCCGTATCAAAAAACGCTACTGGGTGGTAGTCTGATGAAATTGGGGGGTTTTTTGTAGCTTTCCTACAGTACCGCAGCCACTGTGGTACTGTGATTAGACTTTCAGCTTTAATACAAGTGGTTTAACTAAAGTATTGTTTAAGTTTTACTAGAAATTTTTCAGGTCAATCAAATTCAATTCAATTTCTATAGCACAGTTTTTGTGCTTTTCCAAACACAAAAACTGTCTCCCCAGGACGCTTTATATGGTAAAGACTCTACTATAATACAGAGAAAAGCCCAACAATCCCATGACCTCCTCCGAGCACTCACTTACCGACAATGGGAAGGAAAAACTCCTTTTTAACAGGAAGAAACCTCCAGCATAACCAGACCCTGGTTACGACCTGCTGAGGATGAGAGGAGGGAAATGGGAAGAAAGACAAACTGTGGAAGAGAGCCAGAGATACTTTTTTTCATATGCAGAATGTCTTTTACACATAGAATTTACGAAAGAAACATCATCACTGGATTTCAAAGCAGCTATGTCAAAAAAACAAAGAAATCCCGATTAAAGGTGAGTCTAGAGAAATGTTCCCCATCAGTTAACAAATGCAAAAATGAAACTCTGAACACACGTCTTTGTCCTTTTTATTTCTTTAGACAACCTGTTAGAGTTAGGATTTCACTGGGTTTTCACCTTTCTATCAAAACAGAGTCAAAGTGCGAACAAGTTTTGGATGCGGTCCTTTTTTCTTCCTGTTATTGGTCTTTAGGAGAGAGCCCTGCGGACATTCTAGCTTCCTCCCGCATTTCAAAGACATGAATGTGAGTTTAAATGATGATTCTAAATTTGCTGTCAGTGTAACTGTGAGCACAAACGGTTGTGTGTCTGTATGCATTATCCCTCTGACACACTAGCAAACTTCTCCAGGGTGTACCCCGCCTCTGCGTTCATAAGAGTTGGGATAGACAACAGACTCTATTGCAGATGGAAGATAAACAGTGGGCTGTTTATCTCCTTTGCCCCACTTTTATTGGTTTCCATCATGACCAGCCGGAGAGAGGTGTACCACCTTCAAGCTAACGACATGTGTTTGATTTAAGACTTTGTATGATCAGTTCCAAGACTGCGAATGCAACAAAGACTCATACATGTGTTAAAAAAAGATTTCAGACATATCTAAATATTTCTTCAAGATGTTTACCCACAATAGCTCTCGGATATTTCTGACCTTGGACTGCACTGTGCATTTTTTTTTTAAATATGTTCCACGAATTTGTAGGCCAGAACAGGAAGAACATTAAGTGGAGTTGGCATCAACTAACTGTTAAGTTTGGCAGTTCAGCTTTTGAGTCATACATATACCTAAGAGCATTATCAGACATCCTATTATATAGCAGGCTGAAAGCGGATGCTGGACGGCTGTTTTCAAGTGATCCCATGTGGGGATTACCATCTCTGACTGAGAAGGGCAGGTAAAAATGAGGGCCAAACTCTAGGAGGTTTCCCTCGATCAAGCAGTTAAGGTGGAGTGGTGCACGGGTTCACAATGCAATCCCTGGGAAGCACTCCTCTGCTTCCTCTCATTAACACAGCTCTGCAATGGAAAATCCATCTGGCTGTATTTGCTGTTTGTTTTTGGAAGCAAGCTGTACCCTGTCTTTGTTCACACTGTCATGCACTTTTGACAGTTAGAAGTTTTTCTTTTTGTTTCTCAAGCAGCACTCTGTTTGGTTTCTATTAAAAAAGAAGCAAAAGAAGAAAAAACACCCCTTAAGATTGTGTTGATGTCAAGAATGGCATTTGTTTTGGCTCAGCTCTGGGCACTGGGTTTGGTTTAGTCTAGACAATTCATTCCAGTGTTTGTTTTTTCCTCTCTAAATGAGTGCTCATAACTCAGTCTGGACTGATATGACTGCTTACTGAAGTGCTGGTCTGATCCGCGGAAATAAATCTTGATTTGTTTCTGCTCAGAGGGCAAAAGTTTTAACAGCATGTTTAACACGAAACCAAATAGCTTCCATAGATATTATTTAGCTTTCAGAAAGCTTTAAATGAACTTTCAGGAACAGAATTTGGGGCAGCCTTAACCGTGAAGTACTGGTTTTTTTTTTCCTGCTGTTGTAGATGCAGACTTTCTCCTTGACACGTGCTAATGCACTTGTGCAAACAGCATCCTTTAAACGCAGGAAACAACTGAATTAACACAGACCGTTTTACAATAGCCATGTCAATTTATAGTGTCTACTCTGGATTTGACTGTTCAACAGAACATCTCAAGAATCTCATGAATTTCCGCAGAAAATGGTCAACTCTCGAGTGTCAGATCATCCTTGAATCCGTCATCAGGTGACTTTTTATTACATTTCCTGCTCTCGGCCCTCAGGAACTAGAGTCTAAAAAGGATTAAAGAGAAGAAAGCTCCACTTTGTTTTCCTTTATTGGTGTCATTCTTTCTGAACGCTGTAAAAAAGCAGGCGATGGCAGTAAAGTTCTACTTGCACCAACTCCAAGGCACCACTGTAGTTTCTCCCGGTCGCTTCGACCCATTTCTCAGAACTCTCTGAGTTCTTCGGGGCATAGATTCAACACGCTGGAAACACTGCTCAGAGATTTGGTCCATGTTGACATGATGATTGAGATGGTGCAGTTAGGCGAGCCTGTGCAAATCGTAGCCTCAGTTTCCTGTTTGTAGCAGCACCTGATGTGGTTGTCTGCTTCAAGGGTCAATCACAGTTGCTCTTCTGCATGACTTTGTTGTAACAAGTAGTTATTTACTGTCTGCAGTGGCCCCTGGAGACAAAGCACATACAAACACAACAGAGGTGCTCCAGGACGCTAGGGGCAGTGTTGAGCTCGATTTGCAAAATGAGAAATCATGCAGGGGTAGAAAAGCGCTATTTAAGAAATTGTCAAGTTATCATGTTTAACACTGGCCAAATGAGCCAGACATGGAATGAACCAACAGCAGATGCATGTAGGTGATATTGTATAGCAGCACACAAAAATCATACTTTTCTTCAACATTTAGTCAACAATTAACAGGAATAGTTCAACATTTAGGAAATTCTCTTGTTTGTGGTGAGAAGACAAACTTTCAAAAACTCCCGGGTGTCATTTTACAAAAACAAAAATAAAGAAATCCTTTTTTAATGTTTCTGTAGTATTTAATCCATCAGTGTGGACAAATAATCATATTTATTATCAATAATCATATTTATTAATCATATTTAATTATTTAGAAATAATTATATGTTTACTGGTTTGCTCATTTTTCGTTAAGCTGCCAAAAATACATATATTTACTTGCATCCCTGAACAGAAAAATCTGTTTTATTGTGCAAATGTTATGCTCGACTAATTTCTCAAATTTGGGTGTAAAAATGTGAATTCAGTCACTTTTACTTCTAAACAAGCTTTCTATATTTCAATCTAAATATCATGATCACATCCAAAAATGTAAAGACTGCTCTGCATTCAGACCGTTTGCGCAAACAAAGTCTGCTCGAGTGTCAGTGAGATGCGGCCTGCAAACGCAAACATTTACCTTACCCAGCGCCTACACATTCTGCATATTCATATACCTGTTTATGAAGATTATAAAACATCTGTTCCTTCAAACGGAACACAAAAGACAGTTCTGTCGTCAGAAGATTTCATAACTACGTGTGAAAAACTGCCTCTGACCTGACCCATCAAGGAAAACTCAATAGAGAGAACCTCCTGTCCTCTCCCGTGTCCAGTGTACACCGTCTGTCAGGATGGCTGCCCACTTGAACCAAAACAATGGTGCACTTCGTCACTCCTCTTGGGATATCCTGATTTATGTTATCAGAGTTTATCCATCAAGTGGATCTTTATTTAGCGATGGGGGGAATGCAGGACCCTGCCTGTGTGTGCCCGTTCAATCCACGCTGCGCTGAAGCGGCACACCAGCCTGTTTGTTTCGCAGCGGTCATATTAAATCATCGTTCTCAGGACTCAGAGGAAGTTCACCTTTGTTCAAAGCGGGGACGTTATCTAAAATAAACTCTGACTATATCTTAAAGTATTTTTCTTAAAATTAGTCAACAGTCCTTACACAAGCATGAGAATTCATTCCGTTTACTCTTGAGCCATGTGATCAGTGTTAAAAGTGACACTGGGTGGATCCATGGATATAAATATTTAGCTTTGGCCTGAAGCCACTTACACTGTAAACATCCCAACCTGTAGAGTTATTTGTTTTCCTTTGTTTAAACCATTTTGACGTCCATATAATAGTGAGAAAAAAAAACAAGGGGATGCTTTTTTCGCCCCGATTGTCTGTATTTATGCAAGCACATCCCCTAACCTCACAGACCTGGCAGGATGCTCAGCATCACCGCCAGTCGAGCAGTGATACTTGAGTAAATAAGCAGAAGGAAGACCTCTGCCCTCCAGGTAATGATCATAATAACAGAAGTAATGAAAGTGAATTATAAGCCTCAAAAACTACGAGACTGTGTTTTGGCAGTGCTATAAGTGCGGCTCTAGATGTGTATTGTTTTGTCTGACTAGTTACAGATGCACAGGCAAAACGTGTCGACAAATGGTGGTTGGAAGTGTCAACTTTTATTTATCCCAAAGTTGGGATATTCCTCCGCTTTAATATGTGTCGGTATGTCTTCCAAAAACAATTGGCATAAAAAGGTAAGGTGTAAAAAACAAAGAGCGCACAGCTGCTTGCTGTGTAATAAGTCCAAAAATCCCAAATTGTGATCTATGGGAGAATTGTGCAAACAGCAAAAAAGAGCATTTTCAAAAGCTTTTTTTTTTTCAACTTAAACATTATCTTCCCAAACTTTTTCTTTTTTCATATTTCACAAGTGCATCTAAAAAAATACAGATCTTATGCCTCAGAGGGAGACCATAGAAATGATAGTGTATTTAAAAATGATTATTCAAAGTGGGCAGCACGGTGGCACGGTGGTTAGCACTGTTGCCGCACAGCAAGAAGGTCCTGAGTTCAATTCCACCATCAGGCCGGGGTCTTTCTGTGTGGAGTTTGCATGTTCTCCCCGTGTTTGCGTGGGTTCTCTCCGGGTACTCCGGCTTCCTCCCACCGTCCAAAGACATGCAGCTTGTGGGGATAGGTTAATTGGATAATCCAAATTGCCACTAGGTGCGAGTGAGTGCGAATGGTTGTCTGTCCCTATGTGTTAGCCCTGCGACAGACTGGCGACCTGTCCAGGGTGTACCCCGCCTCTCGCCCTATGACAGCTGGGATAGGCTCCAGCGCCCCCTGCGACCCTGAAAAGGATAAGCGGAAGCGAATGGATGGATGGATGGATATTCAAAGTGGCCACAGAATGGCAAGACTAACTTGCAGAAGGACTTTGCAGGTGGATGAAGAGATCTGGAAAACAGCCTCCAGCTACCTCTGCTAGTCTGTTCTGTGACTAGCATCAATAAGAAAATGTTGCACTGAGATGCAAAGAGGGCATATGAAAATAAACTGTTAAATTTGTATATGTATATATATACATATCACAGCAGATGGCCCCGCCCCTCCCTGAGCCTGGTTCTGCTGGAGGTTTCTTCCTGTTAAAAGGGAGTTTTTCCTTCCCACTGTCGCCAAAGTGCTTGCTCATAGGGGGTCATATGATTGTTGGGTTTTTCTCTGTATCTATTATTTTAGGGTCTGCCTTACAATATAAAGCACCTTGAGGCGACTGCTGTTGTGATTTGGCGCTGTATAAATAAAATTGAATTAAATTGAATATATATAACATAACATATTGACAGGCTGATGAAACACATTTACACTCATTCCATGTTTTATAGTCCACTGACAGTCACAGCTGTTTCACTGTGAGTCCTCATAGTGTACCTTTACATTGCAATCAACCCTGTACAAGATTAGCTGACTGTTCAGCATGCAGTGATTTGCCATGCAGAAAATAAAACGAATATAATAATGATTTTGCTTCTGTGCCATGCAAATGTAATTAATGGTCTCAGGCTCACCACACCTGTGATAAAAGTTAGGCTCAACCACTGCTTATAGACCCAATCTGTATCTGGAAGTTCACAGGAGACTGAAATACCAATAAACGCACAAGTACATGCACCCTCCATGTTAGCAGCCAATCTCCAGCTGTATTTCTTTTATTAATCAGATATTTTTCCATAAATTCTGCTCTGCTTGTACACAACATTACCTGTCAGGAGGCTGAGAGCTGTACACTTCACAGCTGCACCAGCTTATTTCACATTTATAGAACAGCCTCAGTCGTGAACACTGGCCGGAAGTTATTAAACATTACAAGAGTCTCAGTCAGTGTGGTGGAAACCCACATCACACAGCCATGGCAAAATCAACGTCTGTAGTCCTGCAATATGAACTAATGATTTCAGCTTAGACAATAACAGTACCCGGAGTCTCTACACGCAAGGATATATTAAAAAGTGCAGAAAAGTCAGTGTAAGGAAGTAAAATTAAAGGGCAAGCTTAAAATAATTCAAATGCACTGTTTAATTTAGAGAAACATTTAGACTGATGATCCGAAACATTCCCCCGAGGTACCATGCACATTTAGTTTTTCTCAGACACAAAACTCTCATAAAAATAACGATTGTTTTCATGTGTTAATTATTCCTTGGCAGAATTACTCATTAGCCTTCTCCCTTGTTATCTGCTAGTTGACATTTGCAGCGTTTTTGGAACTTGACACTCACAAGAGGGTAAAAATAGGTGGAAGGCAAAAGATAGAAGAGAGAGTGGATATGACAGTGAGTGACTGTGAGGCTCTTTTCATGGAAAACAGGGTGGACAAACGGACATCCTTAAAGGCTGTATTTATGAGGAAAGCCTCACCTTTAGTCTCTGGAAACATAACACACAACTGTAAGAAATTCAAATGTTTGGACTGTTTGTGTTTCTGTTATGTTCTGCTCCAAATTCACCATTTGGGAAACATCAAAAAACTGAAACGGTCACTTAAACTTTAACACATTCTGGAGCAGTTTCCCGATGAAGGCTTGTTTGTGTCTGCTGGTGTTTCTGCCCACAAACAGAGGTGATAGACTCCCAGTTTGTTTTGTCCTGTACCTGCCAGTAAGTTGCCTGTTCCTGCTGTTAACAACAAATTTATTGGCTCGGGCCATTTGCAACAACGGAAACTGCTTTACATGGCGAGGAGTAACTCTGGAACTAAACAATGGTTACTCTTGTGAAATATGGCAACAGGGTCTCACCTTTGGCTCCTTGTGCCTTCTCCCCCGGCTTATTTACGTAAGCACGTTGTGTCCTGTACCCCATCAGGAAGAGGTGTTGCAGGAAACCCAAAACTGAGGTAGGAATTAGCGCAAACTCACAACATTAGACCCCAAAAGACAGCTTATCTGATCCCAGATGGAGGTGGAAAAAAAGGGTAAACATGAGCGTGACCTGTGCACCAGAACTCACTGGGTGTAATGTTTTCACATTCATGGGGAGTTATTTATGTTGACTTATAGTCCAACCTGTTCATTGTATTTGATTCCAGCAATACTGATTATCATTAAGATGTTTTTTTGGTGCACAATAAACTTTGAAAAGCAGAAGCTAAAAATGTGATAACCCAAAGAAGAATGAAACAAGAACATTTCAGAAACATTTAAAGAAGAAATTAATGTTACCAAGATTTCTGCATGCACAATGTTTATTTTCACTAAATTAAATGACGGCCTTTTTTAAAAAAAAACAATGTTTCCAAAAGACAGTTTAAAAAGTCTGAACTTTTTTTCAAGCACATTTTAAATGTTAATTTGATTGGTGAGGCTACACATGTCAGATTTAATTAAATCATTAAAATGATTGAAATATGAAAAGCTTTTCAGCTCCAGTGACAAAACAATAAAAATGCTATAAAATAGACGTGGACTTTAACTAAAAACAAACAAAATTAAATTGGAGAAAAAAAAGAAAAGAATACCCCTGAAGATCCTGCAAAAGCCTTTGATTGAAGTCCATGCACTTCCATGTCAGTATTGAAACCTTGGATACAATCACAGTAATGGAGGACACACACCCGTGGGAGAGATTCATAGATTTGGCCTGAACTATGAAATTAAACCTGTGCTTGGCTGCAGACACAGTTTTTATGCAAGTGAGAGACATCTGAAGAGAGTTCTTAGTGCAATGTTAGTTGAATCCACTAACAACCAACTGCAGTACTCTGGACAGCTTCACAGGTACCAATGAAAGTTTGGTAAATGCAGGGAAAAGTCTTTCTCTGCAGGATCTCACAAAACATCTTCATTTTTTTCCCTCCAATGTCCCTTGCAGAGCATTGAAAAGACAATGAAGTATGCTGAAAATAAAGCAGGTTACATTTGAACAGCTCATTTCATAAATGCAGTCATGGTCAAAAGAAGCAGCACGGTGGTGCGGTGATTAGCACTGTTGACTCACAGCAAGAAGGTCCTGAGTTCCACCCTTTCTGGGTGGAGTTTGCATGTCCTCCCTGAGTCTGCGTGGGTTCTCTCCGGATACTCCGGCCTTCTCCCACATTCCAAAGACATGCGGTTAGGTCAGTTAGTAAGTCTAAATTGTGGATGTAAATGCAAATGGTTGACTGTCTCCACTGGCGACGTGTCCAGGGCGTACCCTGTCTCCTGGCTCCACCCCAGAAGCTCTGCCCATTCTCAGGGCTTAAAATTAGAAGACTGCAACAAAGCAAAAACTGAGTGAAAATGCAAAAGCAATGTGTGAGAAACTTAAGAGAATAGGATCTACTGCTTATTGATTAACAGATTATGAGCATGTGTGAGCACCTCTATAAAAACAGATGTTTTGGCAGTTTGTTGGTCTGGAATATTAAGGTGTGTGTTAACACAGTGTCAAGGATGAAAGACATCAGCACTGATCTTACAATTGTAACTTAAATCTGAACAACCCAGAAGATTTCAGGAACAGTGTCCTTTGGGCAGACTACACCAAAGTAGAGATGTGTGGCCATAGTGCACAGAGCCACGCTTACTAAAAACCAAACACAGCATATCAGCACAAACACCTTGATGGCTATAAAGCATGGTGGTGAAGGGATGATGATTTGGGCTTGTTTTGCAGCTATAGGAGCTTTCACTCACTGATTCAACCATCAATTTCTCTGAATACCAAAGTATTCTAGAGTCGAATGTGGGAACGTCTTTCCAAAGACTAAAGATTCCAAGCACAGCAATAACAGAATAGCTGAAAAAGAGTCAACATGCTGCAATGGTCCAGCCAAAGTCCTTAAGAGAGTTGTACATAAACAAATGCCTGTAAAACCTCAACAAATTGAAATAATATTAAAAAAAGAGTGAGTCTAAATTCTTCAACAATAATGTGAGACGCTGATAAAGTTATACAGTAAACAAATACTTCAAGGTATTGCATCTAATTGTGCTCATCTCAGCTTATTTAGCTTTTTTGCCTAATTTTAAGACCCGGTAAGGACTAGATCACTTTTATGTCCCTATACATAGGACCTTATATCCTGACTTCATGATGATCTGATTCTAGTAGGATGATGGGCTTGAAAGAGCAGGCAGAGATGCTTAACAATACAACCAAGCTGAGAAGGCTTGTGGTATATGACATGAGAAGAGCGAGGCAAGTCCGTGTGCATGATGTTACCTAAACTATCTTAAGGGCTTTTTGGTGGGGCTGCAGTTTTGTTTTGTTTGTTTGTTTGTTTGTTTGTTTGTTTGTTTGTTTGTTTGTTTGTTTGTTTGTTTGTTTGTTTGTTTGTTTTTTATCCAAGTATCATCATTGTTTGCCTGACTCATAATAAGGCTGCGTCCTACTCTTGATCAGTAGCAGTTTTTGGCCTGTAGAAGTTCTTCTCTGAGCATACGGGTCAACAGTAATGTGGTTACTCTGAATATGAGTAAGTATCCTTTATACTTGTCAGCTCCAGTAATACACATCCCAAACACATGTTTAAAAATTAAGCACCTTATTTTTAAAAAAATAAAATAAAATAAAAAATCCGGGTGTCTTGTGAGTGCACATGAGGCTATATCAGCCAGCGTCACCTCTTCCTGACCTCACTCAGCACCATCATTCATCAACAGAGACGTAAAACTTGAGTCTAATGATTCCACATCCTCTCCTGTCTCCTGCTGACGCTGCTTCTCCCTTCCCACTCGCACTTGTGACCTCTGACATAAGAACCATATCTTTTTCATGCTCATCAGTAAATCTGTTGTGTAACAACGTCATTGTTGCACAACAGGTCGCTGTCTGTGGATCTTGGAAAAGAAAAGAAAAAAACAGTTGAGGGGGAGCGAGACAGATGCCAGGTTAGCATAGATACCATGTGTGAACCCTGTGGACACAGTTTGATTATAACTTTGTATGTTTCTTGTGTCCAGTCAGCAGAATGATGTTAAGTTAAATATGTTCAACAGTTCTTGACTCCATACCTATAAATCTTATGTCATAACCTCAGCAATTCTAACTAATGATTATTCTAAAGCATATATTAAATATCAGTGAATCATGAAACATCATTGTCATTAAGTTTAAACTGATTTGTCCACATATTGTTATATATCTTTTAACAGCCATACACTGTTAGAAAAAACATCTTAAAAAAACAGTAATATTCCGGCAGCTGGGGCACCAAAATAATACCGTAAAATAACAGAAAATAACTTACTCATAAAAATATGGTTATTTCCAGTAATGAAAATACAATTTGTTGCCCTAATTTTACATGGGATTTTGCCTTTTTCAAGTGCTTTTAAACATTAAATTAGGAACAATTTAATGTGATTAAACAATGAAATTACCTATAAACAAGGTCAATGAATGCGGCAATATGTATAATAATGCTTAAATGCACAGAAATATACAGTTAACTTAAATAATAACAGATTGCATTCATATAGCGCTCTTTGAGACCCTCAAAGCGCTTTACAATTCCTCTTTATAATTCCCGTCTGGCCATCACCAGTAGGTGAAGTGTCTTGCCCAAGGACACAACGACCGAGAGTGTCCGAGCTGGGGCTCGAACCGGCAACCTTCGGATTACAAGGCGAACTGCCAACTCTTGAGCAACGATCACCCTAAATAATGAAAATGATAATAATTATTTGATGTAAAAAAAGTTTATGAGAATTATTTTATATATTTTTCCATAGCATTACATTTGAATTTAACAGTTCAATCTTTCAAATAACGAACAAATATTTGTGAAATCATGATGCATTTGTGAAAGTATTTTAACAATCTAAGACAGATACATTTAAAAAACAAGAAAATTATGTTTTATTACATTACAGTGATTTTACGTTAATTTACATTTGAAATGTGAAATCACAGTCTATTGATGTGAATTTAATGATATTCTAGAAGAACAGTACAAAACTGTAAAATACACAGTAAAATACTTTTATATTAGGATTTTTTTTTACAGTGTATCATATCATGCTATTGGCAACAACATTAGCTACACATTGTCTCCCTCTGGTGGCTATTGCAAAGCATCGCCTGACCAAACTAGAAGACTTCACAAAGCTGATGTGACTTTTTTTTTTTAAATCTATGGCACATTTTGAACATGGAGACATTTCAAGTTTAAGACAGCTGGACAAACTCTGGAAACATTTCTAAAGTACCTCACACATCTTTTTATTCATGATGCTCTGTAAGAAAAACAGTTTTCATGTTGGATTATATTGGGGATCGTATGCATCACTATTGATATAGCTGTGATGGACTAATATCAAACAGTAATATCTGTCATCAGTCCAAATGAGCCTGTGAACTTAATGGTCTTTACAGAGGTCATAGCTGTGCTATTCTGTGCCATCTGCATTCCCAGGACTGGGCGATCTGGATATCATTCCATGATGAGTCAAGCACTCTATAGTGTTTATCTAAATGTATTCTTTCCTTCAATGTGAGTGAGTATATTGGGTATACCTAATGGATTTACACAATTCATCTTGAATTTTAGCCAAGCTAGTGGCAAAGCTCTGAGGATGCCAAGCTTGTTCCACCAGTCATCTGTCCACACTTGGCTTGACTCTCTTGTAATTTTGTATAAACAGTCAAAGTTCCCCCAGATTATTCATTCTAGAGACGTCTATAATCCCCTCACTTTTCCTGCAGTGTCATGAGATTTTGTGATTTTGAGTCAAACACATTTAGGCTCAGAATTTCCTGGATAATTGTAGTACTTTTGCTTCTCTGCACCACCAAACGTATTTTTAATCAATCAGTCAATATGTGATTGAAGTGCAGACTTTCAGCCTTAATTCAAAGGATGGTACAAAAACAAGTGTTAACTGTTAATTACTGACATTTTCATACATAATCCCCTATTTTGAGAGATTCAAAAGTGATGGGAGAACTGATTTACAAGCACTTTGATGGACAGGTAAGACCAGTTCCCTTGTTATTTCTTGACAATTAAAATAACTAGTCCCTAAAGCATTCATTCTAGTGACATTTATCTAAGCCTCCTAATAACATAATATCTGACGCATCGAATTTGAATTTTATAGCTTTGAACTGTAATTTTAATTATGAAGCCCAAGGAGATGCCAGTGCAAGCCCAGGAGACCACCATTAAGAAAAATACAATCTGAGAGACAGCAAAAACTTTCAGAGTGGTCAAATCAAAAATTGTGAACATTCTTAAAAAGAAAGAATGCTTTGGCCAGACCAGCAATACCAAACGGATGGAAGCCTACAAAAGGCAAATAAAGGACATGAAAACAGAATTATTTCCATGGTGAACTCCACAATATTTAACCAAGCCAAGCTGAAAACCACTGGTTACACTCAAGAACAGGAAGAGCAGATTAGAGTTCAACAGAAAACTTTGCAGAAAGCATCTGCACAGTTCTGAAAACAAATTCTTTGTACCGATGAAATCCAGATGAACTGGTAATGATAAAAAGTCATGATTGAAGCAGAGAAACAGCTCATGTTTGACCATGTTCAACCGCTCATCTGTCAGATACGGTAGAGGCAGTGTTATAGCATGTATGGCTGCCAGTGGAGTTGGGTCACTGGTGTTTATTGATGATGTTACTGTGAATAGAAGGAGTATGAACGCTGAAGTGAGACTTGCTTTCTGTGCAGATTCAATCAGCTACTGTAAAAACAGGTCAGGCACTAATTAACAGCACAAACAGATAATTACTTAAAGCACACTGCAAAAGTAATCTAAGAGTTTTTTAAGGAAACAAATGGGATATTTTTAAATGGTCAAGTCAGTCACCTGATCTCAACTCAGTAGAACAAAATAACGAAATAGGCTGCTATGTATAAATGGATATATTAGTTAATGTAAAGTTTTGTTAAACTCCTTGTATTAAAGCTGAAAGTCTGCACTTTTCATTTTTTTCTGATTTTTTGATTCACTGTTGCAGTGTACAGATGCAAAATTACAACTCATGGTGAGTACCATGAAACTTGATGAAGACATGATGACTTGTGATACTGTCTGTTAGTCCTTACTTCATGTGGTACCTATACCAGGATAGCTTCAGCCTATCCCAGCTACCATAGAGTGAGAGGCAAGACAGCGATCTAAACACAACAACTTGTAGTTTGTTTTCCCCAGAAACAAAGAAATTATAATTTAAAAACTGAATTTTAGAGTGAAATAAGTCCCATTTAACCACAAATTCTTGCAGGGCTTTATTCTATGCACTTTATCAACTCTGTCTACATCACCATGGAGTTTAGAATCACCAGTTTAACCTAACATGCATGTCTTTGGATTATATAAAAGTTTGTTCTATTGTTCAGGTGACAAAACTGACTAAATTAAGCAGGTTTCTTAGAGGGGAAATTGTTTATAACATTTTATGATTATGAACATGTGTAATTTAGTTTGTTCAACTTAATATAATAGAATATATAATAACTTCTTTTACTCTGACCTAATATTAAGTGACTGTCCTGACATTAAATCAAGCTAAAGTTAGTTATCATGGGTAAAGTATAAAAAAAAAATGAATATTTTAATTAAAGTGCTACATTAATAATAAGTTGTGAAAATGGTGTTTGTTAGGACACTATCCTGCTATCTGTTTTTATGTTTTATTATCTTTTTATGGCACTAACACAGCGTGCAGTGACAGTTAACATTTAAAAAAAAAAAAAAAAAAAAAAAAAATATATATATATATATATATATATATATATATATATATATATATATACCTACAGGGTGGGCCATTTATATGGATACAGCGTAATAACATGGGAATGGTTGGTGATATTAAAGTCCTGTTTGTGGCACATTAGTATATGTGAGGGGGCAAACTCCTTAAGATGGGTGGTGACCATGGAATTTGCAGAATGGGCAAAACGAAAAAATTGGAACAGGACCCTCAGTTCACGCAGAAGATTTTGTTCAGTGATGAGGCAAACTTTTATGTGAATGGTGAAGTTAACAAACAAAACCACCGCTATTGGTCTGACACTAACCCACATTGGACGGATCCCTCCAAGACTGTTGGAACAGCAAAAGTGATGGTTTGGTGTGGCATATGGGGTAGAACGATAGTGGGTCCATTCTTCATCAATGGAAACCTCAAGGCCACTGGATATTTGAAACTGCTACATGATGATGTGTTTCCCTCTTTGTGCACTGAAGCTGGCACGTTCCCTGAGTTTTTCCAGCAAGATGGTGCACCACCTCATTATGGGTGCCAGGTCTGAGCATTCCTAGATGAACAGTTTCCTGGAAAGTGGATTGGTCGTCGTGGGCCAGTTGAATGGCCCCCAAGGTCTCCCGATCTGACCCCCATAGACTTTTATCTTTGGGGTCATCTGAAGGCAATTGTCTATGGTGTGAAGATGCGAGATGTGCAGCACCTGAAACTACGGATACTGGATGCCTGTGCTGGCATTTCTCCTGCGGTGTTGCTATGAGTGTGTGAAGAGTGGGAGAAGAGGGTTGCATTGACAATCCAACACAATGGGCAGCACATTGAACACATTTTATAAGTGGTCAGAAACTTGTAAATAACTCATGAAAGAATAAAGTTACGTTGAAACCAAGCACACCATTGTTTTTCTTGTGACATTACCAATAAGTTTGATGCGTCACGTGGCCCTCTTCCTATTGAAAAAACAAAAGTTGTATCCAAGATGGCCGACTTCTAAATGGTCACCATGGTCACCACCCATCTTGAGGAGTTTGCCCCTCACATATACTAATGTGCCACAGACAGGACTTTAATATCACCAACCATTCCCATGTTATTACGGTGTATCCATATAAATGGCCCACCCTGTAGATTGTTTCAAGCAAAACATGCAGCGCAGCACAGACTGGATTTATTTTGTGTGCAGGTTCCCAAAAAGACACAGATTGAAAGAGCCACTGAGGAAAGGAGACTGAATGATTTGTCTGGAGCTCTCGTTTAAGCTAAACTTTGACAGGACTGGACCATAAAGCCATTTAAATGATGGATTAATACTGCCTGTTGCTCAGTTATAAATTGGGAAGAACTGTAATGTTAATTTTAAACATTACACTAAAGAACCATTATGATTACTATCAACATAATATAAGCATTTTTTAATATTTAAAAAGAAAAACAATGCTTGAAATTTGTTTGAAAATTCAGTGAGTGAGTTATAATAATTTTAATTACACATTTCTGCCTCTCTAGATTAGCATGCATTACAAGGCTCTGTAACAACATGGTGGCTGCGTTGACATAATTCCAGTGACCAGTGTAGCATCTACATGTGTACATGGGCCAGTGTTAGTATGCTAACATACTAATCTTAGATGGCACAACACACAAACATTAGACATTAGACTGATCAGCATTTCAGCATTTTCACTGTTAGCATGCTGACATTAGCACTGAGTTCCAAGCAGTCTTGTGTCCAATTACAGTCTCATACAGGTCCTAGCACAGCGGTTAGGTGTTCACATTCTTAAATCAGTGTAGTCCACAGTAACATTTACCTTTTAATTTAACAATGAGCTCCTATCGCTGTGAATCAAGTTCAAAGAAAGTAGAGGGAAACTGATGCCAGAAGTGGCAGATTCACAGACAAAATTTTCAAAGCTCATTTAAGTGCTTCAGTCTGGTATTTTATAACGATATGACTGCACAGATAGAAAAAACTGATTATCTAGTACATTTTTCTCCTTTGCATCGCTCCATCTTAAATGAATTTACACCTGGAGAAACCAGCAGCACTTGTTCAACACTGACATTTTTCCCTAAAGTTTAAACCTAATGCAATGCTGCATGAAGACCCAAAGATTGATTCATTACTGGCTTTCAGTCTACTTTTCAGAATGTTAATGATATCGTGTACAGCAGAGGATGAAATCCCTAAATTCTTAGCAATTGTCAGACTATTGAGCTATTTACTTATGAACCAGCAAGGACTGCTGGTGATGCTGGAATCTGGTTTTGTTGTAGCAACTTCACATATTATCACTGAGAAAATATATACTTTGTACTCATTTACATTTTACAAACCTGAGCGCTGTGATGGAAGTATGAACTGGAGGACAGTTCTCCTAGAAGACAGCAGACAGGAGGGCTATGAAAACATGATGGATGACAGATTACTGTCTCTGTTGGAAGTCTGGGGAGAGTGTGTAAGAAGTCATCTTGTGAAAGTAGCCTACTATTAGGAAGATCGCAGTGTAGTTGTAGGAGGGTCAGTGGAAACGACATAAATTGGTTTCTCAGGAATGGCTATATGCTTAACAAAAATAGGGCAAGCACAATTTAATTAAAGTCTGGATGGCACCTTTAACAGGGGCCTTCATTCTTAGAAACATAAGATAAGCCATCAGGCATGAGCCACACAAAAAACAACTTGACAGATGTGTAATAAAGCATCTGAGGTGGAGGAAATAGAGGGAAAAGCCTTGTGTTTCAGAAAACCTGATTTTGCCTCACACTTAAATAAAGCTGGAATTTGAGTAACGACAAGGAGATCGTTTGAATGACAACGGATGCAAAAGTTATTTATTATAGAGTTCTTTGGTGAGTACAGAAAAGGCATCTCTACCTAAGCAAATAACAGAATGCCATTAAAGCACAGCAAAAGAGACAATCAGGCTAACTAGCCATAGCTTCTTAATTCCTAGTTTTAGGGAGCTGTAGACATGCACATGTGCATCTTTTACTAAGTGCAAGACAAGACAGACAGATAGATAAGGCATCAGTCACAGTACCTCTGCACAGGTCGTAGTGTCATGACTGTGTGTTGGTGTGTTCCACAAACCCAGTGTGGACCATAGAATAGACATTAAACATTGCTGCTTTGTGAACTTCTTTTTTTAAAGCCTTGAGTGGAGCATCGTCGTTATATTCCATATGTTTTGAAACAGTGTGTCGTGAGCAAGTGTTAAACTGAGGCACTCTGTTCACACAGCAGGCAAAATGTATTCTTCTTTATCATCCTTCTGGAAATTAATGGAGGCAATAATTTACAAAATAAACATCATACTGTATTCAGTAAGAACTGAAACCAGCAACTGAGACCAAAAAACTAGTCAGAAAAGCTTTGACTGAGGTGATAGATGAAGGGAGCTGAGGGCCATTTAATCACAGACTTCTATATAGTCAGACATGTTCTGCAACCATAAATGTCACCTCCTGCTGGCCATCAGACAGAATGCAAAGCATGTATATGTGTGTGTGTGCAGACACTCACATATACACACGTGCTCATATGAAGCCAGTAGCCTAGAGGGAACCAGGAAGCACCTCACTGACAATGTGAAGAATAAAGTATCATTATTCCAGAGTTGATGAGTGGATATGAAGTAGCTTGGCACTTTTATTTCTGGATCCCTAAAATGTTTAGAATGTGTAATTTTAGGAGTGTTGTGTAGAGGTTTATTGGGGGGGGACAACATTTGCCTGGTTACAATTTCAAAACAGTTTTCCACCCATTATGTTAAGTTTCAGGGGATTTCATTACATTATACACAAAGGGATTCACGTTTTAACTCTGTGATGCCTCTGCCTTTTAAGGCATTCGCTCTAACAGAGAGAAGAGCCTCAGCTCCCACAGCAAACACTATCTCTCTCCCTGTGCAGGCCCCAGCCAGACACCAGGTCTTATAAAGGCAGAGAACCGCTTTATGAATCACTGTTTTGGATGGAGAAGCCTTGCACTTCGGCCATCTTTGGATAGTTTATGCTCATTTACGCACAAAACTACGCTGGTATAACCGGTAGTGGGTTGTGTTGTGCTGGACCTGTCAGCATCTTTGATGTGGCGCATCTAAGTCGCATCAAACGCAATACGGTTAGACAGCTCAGGCAGGAAGTTAGGAAATTGAGTTTCCAAAATAAAATGGTGAAGTTGGTCGATGTGTGGAGCGCTTCGGTCTGACCCCCAGTTAGCACAACGAGAGGGTGATACTTCTACGGCCTGCTTTATTATTGGTTAATTTGTAGCTACATTAATGCTCTTTATGGAGACCGATTAAGATACACACGTGAAAATAAAAAAGGTTTAAAATGAATTAACCACTCATTGAAACTCTGAGTAAAAACAACATCCAGGTGCCAGAAGAAAGCAAAAAGAAAAATGTAAATATGTAACAACATGTTTTAGGGAATCATCGGCCTCCGCCTGACCCAAGCAACCTCTTTTATCGTCATCATTGTTATTTTAATCTCACCATCATTAACATTAGGAGGAGATAATTGTTTGGAAACGATACACAATATGAGAGCATTACTGCATTATAGCATATGTTCCTTATGTTGATGCTGTTTTGTGTGTTCCTTTACATAAAGACACAACACAAAGGTATTTAATGGAGCGTAACAACTGACCACAATATAGGTTTAGTGTGCATTCAGATTAAAGCCCCCGGAGGGAGGGGCCCTGGTTCTTACCCTCATACACAAAGGCTGAAAGTGATCACCTGATAGATCAGATAATAGATATTTGAGTCGTTTTGTCTCGAACATCAAACATAACTTTCATATTGTCAGTCCCCCAAACCGACCGGAAGTCTCGTCCCTGTGTCTTCTTCCTGACTTTACGGTGGTGCGCATCTCACCGACCTGGAATACCGATTTCCGAACATTTCGGCCTTTTCCCTCCGCTGCACCGTAAAGCCGCGTTTTCGTGCTGCGGCTTGCATTGGCGTTGTGGGGTTAAGGACGGGCTCTGTCGGTCGGTATTATGACAGAGGGAGATGACACACATCCAGAGGGAGCTGTGTTTGTTTTGTATGGCGAAATGAGGATGAGGCAGGGGGTGGAGAGTCGCCACAGAGACGCTGGGTTCCGTCCAAACATCACCGCATTTTAGCACTTCTTCAGTGCTCGGGATTTGCGTTACACGGCATCTGCTGCACCGCTCATTTTTTCCCTTTCTTGACAGTGCATGGTGGAACATGCAGCTTGTTTGAGGACACCCCCCTTCCACATACCCATTGCTGCCATGATAGGCAGAGGTCTCCTCTCGACCGTGGCTCGGCCGGTTGGAGAAGAGGCAGATTGATTTGGGACGGTGGGTCATATCTGCGGATGTTATTCCGTCTGTGGAGCCTGTAAATCTCATCCGCGCGCGCACACCGTGATTCTTACTCAGGGAAAAAAAGGAGAAAGAAAACAACATGTCTTCTCGATCTGCATTACCGTCTGGAAACGACAGGAGTAGTGGAGACCATGTAAGTGCAATTCCAGTCTGCAGCCTGTGTTTGTGTGCCTGCAGACGATAGATCGTGCATCCCTTAAAAAAAGAAGAAAAAAAGATATCTGCATATGTGTGGCTTTGGGCAGTTTGTGGTTTTATTCATTGTGCGGGTGGTTGAGGGGAGGGGGGTCGTAGATGGTGATGTTTTTCCCGTTTGAGGCTCTGCTGTCCTGATATTGGACGGATATTTAAACAGAGCAGGCTCTTTGAAAAAAAAAAGGCTAACCTTGGGTGTCTGTGCAGGGAAAGAGCTGATGGCAGGCAAACAGCCCGGAATGAGTCCATCCGCATACGATAACGCTCAGCGGATATGCGCAGAAAGCCTGAAGACCAGCCGTCACCTCTTATTATAAGGCTTGGAGAGATAGTGATGTCACATTATACTCCTTGCTGCTGCTGCTGCTGCTGCTGCTGTGTGTGTGTGTGTGTGTGTGTGTGTGTGTGTGTGTGTGTGTGTGTGTGTGTGTTCCCTAGAAATTGGATGGGTGGGACGAGAGCAGCACAAGAGGCCAAAATAAACGTAGAGAGAATATCTGGACTGTTCGGCTGAAGCCAGGGGATTACTGCGTAAAATGATGTGCAGTCCATTGCTGCGCAGCCTACAAAGCGATCAACCCCAGAGCCAGTGGGTGTCAGACAGCGCCATACATTGTATGCTGTGGAAAACAGAAACGGCCTGCAGAAAAGAAGCAAGCTGACACCGAACAGGTTCTGCATATGTGGAATCCATCCATCTAATATCTAAATGGGCGCATGACTGATTTATGTTGCATTATGTCATTTCATTGCCCTCAACACTTTTGCACCCCCTCCCCCCACCCCAACCCCATCTGTTTGTTAGCAGAGCTTTCAGCACAGAAGGATGGGTAAGCCAATAGATGTGTGGATGTGTGTGTGTGGAAGTGAATGTGCAGGAGTGTGTGACTTTACGAGGTGTATGATTGATTGTGAATGGAGATTCATCTATTAGAAGTGATCTGGAGCTGTTACTGTTGCATCTCGATTATACGATGATGACAGATGAGTGGATGGAGCGGATGAAGCGGTGTCTTGCCATATTGGCAGTCACAGGTGAGGCTTGGCTTGATGTGCAACGAACAGCGCAGGGGGATTAATGCACTCGCTTGCTCGCCACGCATGCATGTTTGTGCTGCCCGTGGTATTGGTTGGAGATGTTTGATTGTGGAGTTTGGATCCCGACTGGCACCAAGGTGGGGCATAGGAACATGACTGGAAGCAAGAGAAGGAATAACGGAAGGTGGGGGTTAAGGCTATGAGTGGTTGTGTTTGCGTGTGAAACTAAGAGCAAGATGACATGCTGGGGGGGAATGGAAGTGTGATGCCTCAGGGCCCAGGGCTGGCCAGGGACCACTGTGTCGGCATCTGCTCCCTATTTTTTTGTTTTTGTGTTGTTGTTTTTTTACTTCTTCCTCTTACAAACATTGAAAGGTGATACCTCTTTATTGCCCCACTCACTACCACCTGTTCTTATGTTTCCCTCTTTAATATCTTCCCTTTGTTTGTCACATGACAAGTAGCTGTTTCATACTGTGCTGCATCAGGCTTTGCTTGTGTGATTGCATGTTGTCGTTTTCCGCTTGAAAATTATCTGTGACTCAAGCTTGAGACTATCAGAACTGCACAGCAATGCTCTAAAGTGTTGGGGTCCAGGATCAACTGTTTACAGGGTTGTGAAAGCTTCAGGGCCACCACATATTCTAGCAACAGCGTTACCTGTATCCCCTGTCAAAATGGATGAAGACATCTCTCAGCAGTGAAGTAGCAGACATCTGAAGAAGATGATGCTGAGCCCAAAATGGAAACAGTATGTTGTGTTGGAATACAGCTGTTAGCCCAGGAACGAGGGACATGTAGTCACATGCAGATCAGCTCCAGGTTGTTGCTCTTTGTCATTACGGGTCAAACATCTGTTGGAATGATTATGGGATATGGCACCAACTTGTCATTATGAGCTTAGCAGTATTTGATATACAAAGCTGGGTTGGTTATTGTAAGTGTTGTCACCAATGTGTTTTTTGTCACTTACACAGTATGTGTTACACTGTGCAGCGATCAATGTGACAAACACTTTAGCTACTAAAAGAGAGAGGTGTCTTATTGTTTGGAGACAGAGTTTATGAGTAGCTTGAAGAGGCTGCAGGCACTAACTAATGCATGCTATTTTACTTCTGGAGGCCCATCAGTCGTTTGAGGTTGTAGATCATCCTTTAAGTCCTTTTCCAGCCTGCTGCTGCTGCTCTGTGTGATATTGCTGTTGGCACAGTGACCTAACCTCTTCCCCTTCATTTTCCTCCAGCATGTGTCACTGGGGGCCAGCCGCTCAGATAAGGCCACCAGCCAGTCCAGCCGCTCTCTGGGTGCCCGGTGCAGGAACTCGATTGCCTCTTGCTCTGACGAACAGCCGCACATAGGCAACTACCGCCTGCTCAAGACCATCGGCAAAGGAAACTTTGCCAAGGTCAAGCTGGCCCGCCACATTTTGACGGGCAGGGAGGTGAGTTACAAGAGAAACAGACATCAAAGGTGGGAGTGAGTGATGGATATAACTGTAAAAAATGAAAGCTAACACTTGGCCGATGTGCTGGTGTCCTTAATATTATCTTAAGAATCCAGTAGTATGTCTTCATGAGAGCCCTCCTTTTAATTATATTTTCTAAAAAGTAAATTTTCCTTGCCTCCTAATTAGTCCTTCTCTAAAATGTATTTGTGTACTTTTCTTTGAGCCAGCTATTTTAACACAAATAGATTGACTTATCTTCTGTATCTTTAATGCTGAGCTTCAAGCTCCATATTTTATTCTTGGACTCAAGTAGAATTTCTTTGGATGACTCAAAGTTCAAAATAGTCCATATATACTGCATGTGCCTCAGCGAAGTCCTTCAGTTTAAGCCACCTTTCTTCTCATCGGCTGCCACTCACAAACAGAGAGGAGGGGCTAATGTGCTCACAAGGCGTTAGTTGTGGATACAGTGGACTCATTATATTAAACTATAGCCATGTTTAACATGAGCATGCACCACTGCAATACTACATGTATGACAGGAAATAAGGAAACACATACGAGGTCCTTTTAAGGGAAACTGGGAAACTATGAAGTGAAATTATTTCAAACTGTGGGTAAAAACAACCTAATCTAAACACACGACTAAATAATTGCATTACGTCTAATAAGATAAGAGTTAACAAGTTTTTCAATTCAGTTCCATTTTATTTATACAGCAACAACAGTCGCCTCAAGGCGCTTTATATTGTAAGGTAGACCCTAAAATAATACATACAGAGAAAAACCCAACAATCATATGACCTCCTATGAGCAAGCACTTTGGCGACAGTGGGAAGGAAAAACTCCCTTTTAACAGGAAGAAACCTCCGGCAGAACCATACTCAGGGAGGGGCGGGGCCATCTGCTGCGACCGGTTGGGGTGAGAGAAGGAAGACAGGATAAAGACATGCTGTGGAAGAGAGACAGAGAATAATAACTTTTAATACATGTTTTTATAATTTGTAGTACATGTTTTCTTTATGACACTTTATGATTAATTATGTATTTAACAAAGCTCGGAAAGAACTTTCATCATCTACTTAGCAGCACCAGTTCTAGTCAGTAGGGATTAAATCCGCTCAAATTCGCGTGACAACAGCTTGTGGAAGTAAATGTTCCGAGTGGCCTCAGTCCATGTTTACTTGCTGTAGAAGACGATTTAAATATGCCTCTCAAAATGAGATTTTTCTGCATTTCTTGAGTGCTGAGAAAAGAATTCTTAGATATGAGTCAGTTATATCAGTAGGAAAGGCTTCACAGCATCATATAAGAGTGGTGCTATCTTTTTTTCACTCATCAAAAATTCCTTGATGTCTCTTCCAGGTTGCAATAAAAATCATTGACAAAACTCAGTTGAACCCAACCAGCCTACAAAAGGTGAGTTTTTCCTTTTGATACTAATGAGACGAGGGAATATATGTGTTATGTGCTCAGGTACAAAATAGAAACGCACACTGGTTTGATGTTATTTGTCCTCATAAGCAGAAACAAAGCATTCAAGTGAGGTGGATTCTGTTGGGGGTTTAGAGGCTGGTCAGGTTTGTCCTCAGCTGCTTCCACCCTCTCACAAGGGACAGGAATGAGACAGCATCTGATAGAGAGCGGGCTCATGGGATGTGATGCTGTTTGACAGGTGCTAGGGACTGGATGGGAGTGAGAGGAGACCTCTGTTCCAGAGATCAACTCTTGTCTCTCTCCGGGCTAATCACCGGCCTGAGAGGGACTGAGTTATTTCATAAACCACAGTCATGCAACCTATACCTTCTTAGATTGCCATGAAAAGCTTGTTTCTATGCATAACAAAGAAAACAGAAGATTTTGTAGCAGTTCAGAGGTGGACTGGAACAAAATCAGCTGTCCTTGGTGTCTGTCGGGTGCATGGCACAGTCTGGTTTCTTGTTCCTGCTGGGCAGAATGTTGAGATGTGAGTCTGAACTGTAGATACTTGTATGGCTTGTTATACATGGATGTCTGGTATAGATGGAGCAGGAGCTGGGTTTATAGACACTTGGAGCTGGAGACATGGATTGAAGATTTCATTATTTTATTAATTAAAAGCTGTTGTGTCTCAAAATGTGCGCCTCATGTAGCTGTGTGATGTAGAAAAATAAAATGTCTATAGAAGCTCAGAAAATGCATGTGACATGTGCTGCATCCTATAATATCCACATAATGCCAAAGTCTCAACATCACAACATGCACAAGCTCCTCTGCCTGTGCACAAGACGTGAACAGACCAGGGAAAATCAAATCAGGGGCGAAATAATCCAGTTTTATTTGTGTGTAGTATGTGTGTGATTTCATTTGACTGAAGACATCTGCATGTCTGGCTTGATGCAGTCAACAAGACACTACTTCTATAGGATAGGACCCCTTGTTTACATTAATGTGGAGGGTAACACCATTGCAAAAATGTCCTGGAAGATTTTGATCACTGACTTCCTGCAATCCTCATTCTTAAAATCATATTTCTGGTGCTTATTTCATGGCATCCGGTTCAGGAGCTGTAATCCTAACTTCCATGTCATGCCATCTTCCTGGGTGCACCTTTTTTTGGATTGGATTGTGGGAGACGAGAGAGGTGAAGGAATTTTCACCAATTAGGGAGAAAACTCAACACCTGGCCACTGGTTATAGTTTTTCACATACCTGTGGGCTAGTGAAAGTCCTTAGATTTAAACACACAAAAGAGGCCATATTAACACAATGTGGATGGTTTTGTAGAGATTAGTTGAAAGATAACAAAGTCCGAACTTAAGCATGTTAATTCAGGCAGAATACAAAAGCTAACAGTGACATCCCACATCATTGACACCTTTGTATGTATGTAACTGGTCAATCTCGTTTAGATATTCGAGCTGCTTCAACCTGTCCGCACTTGCTACAGGTGCGTGCCACTTTGCAGCTCACCACCATTCCAGTTCCTCTTGTTCTGGCTATTTCTGACTTCATCAGTGCCATCCATCGTCTACTTTACAATGCTATGGGGTCTTATTGCTCTCCCTGCCTTCCATACATGTGCATAGAATTGGTGGAGAGGCCACAGAACAGAGCCTTGCCGCCAAATATAAATTGCTGCAGATGGAAGTAATTGTCTTCTCTTTATACGACAGTCCTGTCTGAAATGAAGTGTGTGTTAAAGACACATCACATCCAAGCAGAAATTTCTATTTCAGCGCGTTTCTGCTCTGTCCTAGCTACGGCCAGGAAGCTTATAACCACTGTTCACATGCATCCTGACATAGACCTGCTGTTTCTTTGCAGTGTTGGGGGTTTGTTTATTGTTTTGATGGATCTGACTCTTCTCAGCCTCGTTGTGATGAGCAAGGAATTAATGGGATGGCCTGGATGATAAGACACTTAAGCGCTACGCATCCCAAGATTCCCTCTAGCACAGCTGGAGAAGCTGGGAAGGAGCTTGGTCTTAATACCTAGGTTGCTATGGCAACAGTGATATTGGGGCACTGCTGAAGGAATTGAATGGAGAAGGAGGAGGAGGAGGAGGGGATGGAGGGAGATGTGGGAAAGGGGAGTGAGAAAAAAAAGAATAGAATTGCTTATCGCACCATCGTTTTTTTCTTCTTCCTTTTTTTTGTAGTTGACATCATGGAAGAGAGTTGCCACCAACTGCCTTTTGTTATGACAGTGGTACTGTTACTGTATGTTCATGGAACTGGGAGAGCTGGCATCAATTTTAAAGCCCCTGACTGAAGTGTACAAATATGTGCCTCACAGTATCACAGACAGGAGGGGGGGTCAGAGTAGATGTTGGTCTGAATTTGGCTCCATTCATCACACTGCTGTGTGGGCTTTGCTTGCTCTTAAAATGAAAATCATTTTATTATCAGGATTGTTATACATTTGTCTGCTCCTCTTTGGTTTTTTGTGGTAAAATGAATTGCACATTACTGTACTATAAAGACGAATGACTATATGTGTACTCTGTTCATGTCAGAAGAGATGCATTACAAGATAAGTTATAAATTCTTTGTTATAAAAGCGTTGTGGGCATTATAGGGCACACCGTTATTTACATCACAGACTGTACATGTACTGTACAAAAGGGCTATAATTTCCAATTTTGAAAAGTGAGGCAATTTTTTTCATGCCACTGACCAGCTGGGCAGCACCTCTGTTTTATAAAGGGTTTCTGGTTGCATAGATGCTGAGTTCTCAGTAAACACATTTCTAACGCTCACACTCATTGCCTGTTGCTTTAAAGCTAACTCCTGCCTGTTTGTGATTACCTAGATAACCCATCAATGTATTCACTACCAGGTAATATGTCAGTCAACAGTTCTACAGTATCTTGCTATCTCATTTGTAGTTGCTTCACTTGCTCCCCGTTTGTTGAGAAAGGTTTGTCTCGGGCTCTCCTGACAATGATGTTACTTTAAATTTTCTGGAACCTTTAAACTGGCGAATTGTCAAGGCAAGTGCTCGCAAGCACTGGATGCTGCCCTTCGACAGACTTACTAAATCTGCATGTGAAACGAAATCGTGGTTTTAGGTAGGGGTCATTAAGATGTATGCAGCTAATATTGCACACTTTAGGGAGAGCCTCACCTTCATAACATACAGTATTAGATTTAAAAAAAAAATTTGTTAATGTGAATCATGATGAGCTACTTTAGAGATGTCCAAGAATAAAGTGTATGGCTGGAAATGAGCATGATATGTATATGTATATACAAAGAGCAACATGCAATGGACAAATGTGAGCCCCTAACTGGAATTTATCTTTAAAAAGTTCTAAATTGTGCAATTAGAAAATGACAGATTTGTTATTTTAATTTAAAAGTGAATTAAATGAAATGGAGAAAATAGTTTACATGAAGTGTTTAACTGTGCTCAGTTTCTACTGACATTTCAACTATTTTAGTATTCAGTGTCACATGTGGGAATTAACAGCAACATGCTTCAAATGAGAAGCTCAGCCTACTTATAATTGCTTGACATTTTCATGGTTCTCTGGGATCATAAAACTTCTGGGAAACTCTAGTTTAACTGACATGGATCTCTACAAAGTGAATGCAGAAATGCCCTCTCCACCACTGTATAGAGACTGGTTCCATAGTTGAAACCAGTTCTCCTGAGCACCTAATTCCACTGAGGTTTTATTTATCATGAAATGTAAATTTTGTTTCTTCTTCCAGCTTTTTCGGGAGGTACGGATAATGAAAGGCTTAAATCACCCAAACATAGGTAAGTTAATGTACACATTACCATACTTTGTCACAAGGTGTGGGCGCAGCCAGTAGTAAAAAGGTTTGAGCTCTTAAGCAGTCACTGACTGAAGTGCAGAGTGACATCTCACATGTATCAATACCTCCCATTGCACTAATGACTTTCCTCCATATTAAGAGAGCCAGACAGATACCTGTGCATTTTTTATAACATTAACAGCTTTTGTTTTGTGTTTTGATGTTGATCTGGTTCTGTTTTGGGCTACAGTGCAGCTTTTCGAGGTGATTGAGACGGATAAGACCCTTTACCTAGTCATGGAATATGCCAGTGGAGGTAGGTACATCAACCATCATGTCCAGGAAAGCTATGATGGAGCCCAAATGATGTATAGGGTTGCAGATTTGGCATCTAAGCTCCAAAATGAAAACTGTTTGTGAGAGCACTATGTGGCTGATTTTACAGATGCGGTCTTTCTTTAGGATGTGCAATAAAACAAAATAAAAGTGGTACAATTTTTTAAAAACACTGATTCCTTTTTTCATCCATATCCACAGAACAGGTTAAAAAAGGGTTCAGTTTAATATTAGCTTAATAAGATTGATTTTCACTCTCATGTAAATAGAGGAAAATATATATATATATATATATATATATATATATATATAGTGGAAGCAGCCAGTTAGCCTTATTTAGCAGATGGAATTGAAAGAATACCCTGGTTTTCCTTCTTATTTGACTTCATGTATCTAATATATGCACAAAAAAGGGATTTTTCTCAAAGATATAATCAATGGCTGGTATGTTCTACAGAGCCAGAGTGGCTCTTTCCCCTTTCTAGTATTTACACAAAGCTAAGCTAGCTTTCTGTGTGTCTGTTTGGCTAGTCACACAGGGTGTGTGTTAGCTAACGGTACAGAGGCTGTATTTCCCAGGAAAGACAGAATGTGAAACAACTTTACGCAGAGACAGAAAAATGTGTAACAATGACAGGGCAGGAGAGGAAGAAGAGAGAATATTTTTAAAGATAAGGAGTGCTCAGTGACATTTTATAGACTGGAAACTTGAAGCTAGCTGCTAACTGTGGTGAGGTTTATAGTAATGTACCATATTGGACTGGAGCAGCTAGTGTTCATGGTCAATGTTAGGTTATATCGCAGGTATCAGACATCAAATTCAATTTAAGATGAGAATGTTGATTAGATTCATTGACCGTAATCATCCTTGATAGCTCATGTAATATCAATAACTTATGTCTTGTTGATTCAGGTGTGTCAGTAGTGTAGGGTGACCATATTTTGATTTCCAAAAAAGAGGACATTTGGCCCAGTCATGAAGAATTTTAATAATACTGTTTGTTTAAAGAAAATTTTAACATATTTAAAAGATGCCTTCTTTGTGCGATTAATGAATGGTGAAATAGAAAATGTCATATAGGCTTTTACAAGTCAACAAATGCAAAAAAAATAACTTAAAAACCTCTGGAATTAAATAATGTTACAGAAATAATGTCTCATCTGTATAAGAAAAATTATAGTGAGGTACCAGGGAGGTATTGTGCAATGGTTTCTGCTGTCTCATTTGGCGTTTCTAACCTCAGTTAATTTTGTTTGCACGCCACCATTCTTCCAGTCAAAGTATGATTGGGAATATTTTCCCTGTTCCATGGTTACTTAAGTCGGAGAAATGCCACCGTACTGGATTTCATTAAGAGCTTCAAGAGTGACTTCCACTGAATGTAGCAGTATCACACCATTGACAATAGCTTCAGTCTTGGTGCGGGCACTGCTGAACTTTTTAGGTTTTTGGGGTTTTTTTAGCAACACACTAGTGCAATCCATGGATCTGTAGCTATTATGATGCTTCATAGTATGAAATGTCAGTGCGCCTTCTTTTATACTTCAAGTACATTTCAGAGCTTTTACTTTTTCACTTTTTAAGTTCAATTGCTACTTTAACTTTACAAGTATTTGTACTTCTACTTAATTGAGGAATATTTATACTTTTTCCATCTGTGAGAACTGCTTTCATGCCTTATGAGTCTGAAAACAATAGCTTCCTGGTTTGCTTTAATATTATGTGGCGCGCTACATCCACACAGTTGTTGTTTTCTTGCTTGCGCACAACCAATTTTACAAACATGAAAGCCGATAATACATTTTCACAATAGAAAGAGTAAATCATAACCTTGTGTTTTGGCAATGTTATGTTGTATTTTTGATAAAAATGTTGTTGGGATGTAGTTGAAGTTGGTCATTGAGAAATATCAATAGCAAGACTGAGATCTGTCAGACTCAGTTAATTGATCCATTATAGAAACACAGTGTCAGGGGGTTTAAGTCCTTCCAAACACTCATTCACTTCGGCTGGATTTGTTCTTCACTATTTGAAAAATCGCTTTGACGTTGTCTCTCATCATTCAGAGAATTTATGTACACTACATATGTAAAAATATGTACAAAATAATCAATAGCTCCTGGGGTATTTCCAGTGCCTGGTAGACACTCTCTGCATTGGTGTCATATTAAAAGAAAATAAATTCCTGACTAGAAAAATGTCGCTACATGCAGAAATTCAATGAAAGTGCATGTTTGCTTATGTTTAGTTATGATTAAAGACACCCTGCACTTCCGAGTTTTCAGCTAGAATTTGCTATTAATCGAATCGCTCTTAATGAGCAAGGCAGTTGCAGGAGGCTGGACTTTGGTGGGAGAACCAGAGAAGTCCAACCATAATGGGAAAAACACTAGATAAAAGAGGACAAAAACACCTTCACATTAAAAAATATTTTATATAAAAAGAAAGAAAGAAAGCATTTTTTTCTGGTTATTTATTTACAGTGGATGGCATCATCACACTGTGGCAGGAAAACACCAGAAAAAAATCAAAATTGTTTATAAACTTAAACTACTGGGCCTGGGTTTCTGCGTTTTCAGTATCCTCTCCCATTATAATGATAATAATTATTATTATCAAATTTGCAAAAATTTGTCGTTACATTCCCATCCTGATATAGAGACGCGCATAAAAAAAGTTAGGCTGAAGAAGGAGAATAATAAAAATAAGTCTGACTTATTAATATCTAATGTGCCTCAGTGTTTCAGTGTTCTGACATACTCAACAGTAAATCTGACTAATAATAGTGTGCCTTCATGCTGATGCACTGGCACACCCAATAAGAATAATACATCTGATGAGCAATAAATAATGTGCCTCAATGCTATTGCATTAACACCCTCAAAAAATTGAAAACAGATGTTATTCTTAGGGTGAGAAAGTCTGTTCCACTCTCATCTCCAGAGTATCTTATGAGACCCAGTTGTCAGTTAGCTTACCTTAGCAGAACAAAGCAGCCTATTCTATAGGGCTGTAACCTTATACGTATAGTACAAATGGCAGTGTTGTCGATCTTGAACTCAAAAGAAATGAAAGGAAACGTTCCTTCTGTAACAAAGCTAATTTAAAGAAGCCTAAATAACATCTAAATAACCAAAACTACAGTATCACATCTTTTAATCTAAAATTGTGAAATATAATAATTTTGGTGGGCGATTGAACTCAAGTGATAGCTGTCCAGAAATGCATATGTCATGTTCAGGCACTATGACATATTGGAATATAGTGTGCCTAAACCTTTTTATGGCTATATGTGATAGACAGACTCTTTAAAAAGATGGCTGTGGGCTATGCGCTAATAGCTGCTCTGTATTTAAAGTTAATAGCATATGGGACCTCAACATAAATAAGTGAGCAGCCTCAGTGCAGTAATAATGTTGCTTTTAAACAGACTTTAGACACATTAATACCCGCCAGCACACGTATCTGTACACTATCCCTTTCCTGTTTGCGTCCATTGGTTTCTATTTGTGTCAATTTCTCGTCACCAATCCCATTTTTCTGTGTTGTGTCTGAGACCATATCATTTTTTTACTGTGACCTTGGCGAATGTCAGAGGCATTGTGGGGTTTTGTTTTGTTTTTTGTACAAGCCTTTAAGTCAGGGGGTAAAAAACAAGTATTACGGAGTCGTAGTGGTGTAAAATGCCTGTGAAGGCCATAATATGCTTTTTCCTGCAGCATGTTTAAGAGTACATAATAGTGCACAAACACAATAGTATTAAAACAACAGCTAAGCTACTGTAGAGAAATATTAGAGGTCAGACTTGGGTTATGTTTTTCAGTATTTTTATGATGCATATTTACAGATTTACAGCTAGTTTTTCGAGCAGATATAAGAAAGCAGATGTGGAGTCCTGTGAAAAACCCATGATAAACCCCATGATTCAGTAGCTTGTAGAATCAATTTTTGCTGCAATAATTCTCATGAATCATTGTCTGCAGGACTTTTTTATAAATCTCTTACATGTTTGTGGAGGATTTTTGGTGCACGCTTCTTAAAAATGTTGGATTTTTTCGGGCATTTCAGTCTGAACTTTGAGCCATTGCAACATTTTGAATCTTTTGTAGATTTTCTGCTTGAGATCATTATTCTGTTGCATGACTCACTTTTAACGTTAACTGTCAGACAAACTGACCTTTGACTCTAAAATTCTGGCATTCAGAGGATTTCGTGGTTGACTTGGTGACTGCAAGTTGTTCAGGTCCTGTGGCTGCAGAACAAGCACAGATCATCAACCCTCCACCATCAGGCTTAACAGCTGATGCAGTGTGTTTTTGCTGATATGCTGTTTGGTTTTCTCCAAATGTTGCGACAGGCCAAACATCTTCACTTTGGTCTCATCTGTACAAAGGACATTGTTCCAGAAGTCCTATGGTCTTTTTATAATAAAGAGGCTTTCTCTTGCCAACCCTTCCAAACAAGCCATGCGTTCATTCTTTTTGGGACTGAACTTTAACATTTAAAATGCTAACTGAGTCCTGTAGAATCTGTTGGTCTTGTTTTTCACATTTCTCTCAGCCTTGTACTGTCTAACACTGGTGGGGAATTTGCTGGGGCATGCACTCCTGGGAAAAGGGGTAGATGATATAAATTCAAAATGATATCACAGTATGTCAATAAAATATATGATCAGATTTTTTTTTTTTTTTTTACAATATTGAAAGAAAACGGTGAACATTTTTGTTGCTTGCATCTAGCAATCCATTTTCCATCCTTTCCCTGCTGACATTGATTACATAATTACTCATTTTAAGTGTAAATCTACTGAAATACTGCAGCAGGAGCAATGTAATAGTAGTAACATAGTATTATTGCCTGTGACACAGCATAAGTCAAATGGAAGTGTAAAAGTGGTGTTTCCAATAGAAATGAAGCTTATGCGTTCAGTAAGGAAGCTCTGTAGTCACACATCTGTCTGCTTCCCAGGTGTTTGGTGGCTAATCTAAGCATTGCATCACTTCCACTTTCCCACGCTTTCAAGCTCATTGCAGCAGCTGTGGTCCAGTCCAATCATCTTTCTGCCTGCCTTCTTCAGCCGAATCAGCCTCCACTCTGCTTACTTTAAATCTCACCGATCGTTCTCCCTCGCAGAGGCCTTCATGCAATTCACCTTTCTTGCCATCTCTGCATCTCCCATGTTACTCAGACTCTATCAAAGCATCCATCTTCATTTCCACCAATAGCGTGTAGACTCCAGGGAACGGGGCCCCAATCCCTGTCACCGCTGGGATTTCATCAGTCTAATCGGCAAATAGCTTCATTGAATTCTGTGCATCAATAAAGCACGTTCAGTTCCGTCAAATGATTTTTCCTTAGTAAAATGTGTAAAAAATGATAAAATAACTGCTTAACACTTAACAAGTAAACCCTGTAACTCCTCAGGAGTTGCTTAATTTTGTCACCTAATAGAACTGACAAGTATTGTCTGCCAGCTGATGTTGTATCCTCGGTCAAGCTTTTTAACAATTTGCATAAAGCCCTGTTTTTCCTCCATCTCACCGCATCAGTAATTTCCATCCACTGTTTGCTCTTCCTGTCGTATGGGGCGCACCTAGAGAGTGCTCCAGGGACGCTCAGTGGAGTCATATGTTTACTTTGGGTGACACATCACCAGCTGCTAGTATTTCCTCCTTCATAGCCTGGTTGTACTTTATGGTGTGTTTTTGCCTCAAGTGGTAAAATATGTTTGTTTTTTTCCACTGCAGGGACAGTTTTCTTGGATATTTTGCCAAGTACTGTGCTTTCTTTCAGATTTGTTGAAGTAGCTCCTTTTTTTAGGTATTAAAAAGATATTCCCAGATTTACCTTGTTACCATGCACACTACTGAAGATATACACATGGTGTTAACTATAGCAATGATATCACGATGTGGCATTTTTATATCACGTAAAAAGTGGCCAAACCTTCTGCTTTCATAGATGTGGTCACACACAAAAGAGCTTAGAAAGTATTAAAACTGAATGTTTTGATTGTTTTGAGGATTAAGCAGTTTGTTATGTTATTTCATTATATGTTAGAAGGCGTCAGGAGGTATTCTGTCTCTAAAAAAGGGAAGTGAGATAATTGTGATATTGAAGTAGGGTGCAGAAAAGACTTTTATCAAGTTTTTATGGCCCACATAACCAGACCTGTATGGCTTCAGTAGTTATGGATGTTCCTTCGTGTTGTTAGTAGTTGGAGGCTGCCATAGATGGCAGCCATGTGAATACAGGTCACACAAGCAAATGGGAACGCCTAACAGAAATATTAAATACATTTCAGTGAATTTGTGTCAGTTTGACCATGAAACAAGACACGTATATGCATTTTATATTTTAAAATATCTTTGAGAAATATCCAGTCATTGTTACAGACAGCCATCTTTTTAGGAGGATGTGCTAATTTTAGCCACTTTAAGCTAATGTGCATACCAGGCCTATTAGTACTGTAGCATCGCAACGCCTCAGCATACAGAAGGAAGTATTATTTAGTCTTTCCAAAGTTGTAGTCTGGTCTTATCAAACAAGATAAACCTTAAAACTATTCTCACATGGATTTTCATCACCTTCGGATGGAGCCAAGGTCGCTGCTACCCTCTTCTGTTATGCCTCAGTCGTTCATTTCCTAAAATATCAAACTGTTCCTTTGGTCTGCATGTATTATTTGTTTATTATATGTTTTCATGCAATTACATGATTTGTGGATATTAAAATTAACTTACAGTGCTTGCATCTTATTAAATATTAAAAGCTGCTGATGTGATTAAAATTGACTGTGTACGTCAGCAGTGTTTACTTAGCTAACAGCATAAAGCTTCTGGCTTTGTTACCTGACTGATGTGCTGATATGCTCCTCACAGGTGAAGTTTTTGACTACCTCGTGTCTCATGGGAGAATGAAGGAAGTTGAAGCAAGAGCCAAATTTCGACAAGTATGAATACGTTACCTCTCGGTGTCAACGTTACACCAGTTGTTGCATTTTCTTGTCGGTACTTTAAGGGTGTCTGTCTTTCTATGTCCACAGATTGTTTCTGCTGTCCACTACTGCCACACGAAGAACATTGTCCATAGAGATTTGAAGGTGAGGAACCTCAGAGGAATGTCTGGGGCAACTTTCAGAGGGGGATTAAGGCTAGTCTAGGACTAGAAAATTTATTTCACTGACAGATTACCCTGAACTCAAAGTTGTAATCTCTGACAAGTCTTAATCTATGTCTCTGTAAAGGGTTTTTAATCACACTGATGAGTGTATGGGAGGGTAGAATGTGCAAATGCACAGTGGGCACAGTGACATATATACACTATAAGTCATGCCCAGTTGAACTTGTGCATTAGTGGATAACACACAAGTGCAACTTCCCTCTCCTTGTTTGCACTCTTTGTATTCAGTACAACTTTATTCTCATTGTACTCTCTTTTCTCTCCCATCCATCTTTCCTGTTCTTCCTTGTCCTTTCCATCCTGCTGTCCCTCTCTGCTTCCTCCTCTGCGTGAATGGATGTGTGAGTCAGGCAGAGAACCTCCTGCTGGATGCCGATGCCAACATCAAGATTGCCGACTTCGGCTTCAGCAATGAGTTCACCCTGGGCAACAAGCTGGACACGTTCTGTGGCTCACCGCCCTATGCTGCGCCTGAGCTTTTCCAAGGAAAGAAGTATGACGGGCCTGAGGTAGACGTCTGGAGTCTGGGAGTCATCCTCTACACGCTGGTCAGCGGCTCGCTGCCCTTTGATGGGCAGAATCTGAAGGCAAGTGGAAGGCTGGAGGAAACTATCCGTCTGTTTGTCTGTCTGGGGATACTTGAGTTTTCCTTGGTGGTTTATTGTAGCAGCAATAGGTTTTCATGCATTAGTACACGACAACATTAAAATCACTGATTTATTCAATAGCTTTGATCTTCTAGTTACCAGTGTTGGGACTAACGCGTTATTAAGTAACGCGTTACAGTAACTACGTTATTATTGTGGTAACGCGCACGGTAACTAGTTATTATGCCAAAATCAGGAACGCGTTAATCGTTACTGGGATTTAGATAGGCTCGTTATTCGTTACTTCGTGTGGTGGCTATCGCGGAGCTTCCACAGATTCAGTAACATTAGCAAGTGGTGGAGGCAGCAGGTGGATGAGGGAAAGGGGACGCAGGAGGAGGAGAGACCCGAGGCGGCCGCCGGTCCGAGTGTCAGGTGAACTGAACTTCAGGTAAGAAGTTATGACCTGCAGTCTATCTGGGTCAGATATAAACCAAGTTTAGGTGGAGTTTATTTTCGTTGTGCTGACTTTTTACAGTCAGTTACAATAACTCGTACTGCGTACTAGCTAGCTTGACAGAGTTTATATACAGCTGGGCGGGTGCTATGATGTTACTGATGTTGAACTTTATTTTATTCATAAGGTTAGTTAGTAGAGTTGCCAACCATCCCGTAAAAAAACAGAATCGTCTCGTATCCAGGGAAAATATCATGCGTTTCGTATTGAGGTGAAAAGGAACAGTTTGTCCCAGACTTCAGCTAGAATGGAAAAAGACACAAAGCTGGAGTTATTCTGTGTCTGTGCTGCACAGCTGCCTCTTCTTCTCTCACCCTCCCTCTCCTGTTTCTACTTCAGTCATGAAACTGATCAATGATCAGCTGATCGGCTCTCTTGTTTGTTTATCGCTCACTTTGCGCCAGAAAGAGGAAACCAGCGGAGGTCGCGTTAAACAACAGCAGCATGTTTAAGCTTGATCAGCTGTTGTTAGAATTTATTTAATATTAATTTCTAGTATCAGCTGATGTTTGCTGGAGCCACAGCTGTAAAGCTGCTGGCCATGATGTCGGTTTGGTTATCTGGTGAGAGGGAAACATGAAGATAAAACCAGGAGATGTCCTTACTGAATCATCAGAGCTGAACAGGTGATGGAGAAACAGGTTTACCTTTTAGGTGACATGAATGAGTTGAAGGGAAGTTATGAACTGTTTCTGAGAGACAAATAACACCAGGATCCTTTTTTTTAGGTAGCTGACAGCTGGTAACTGTGCAGGGGCGGGTCTAGCAAAGTGTTGCCAGGGGGGCCGGTAGGGCATTAACAGGGAAAGGGGGGCACAAAGAAATACTTTTCTTTCTTATTCTCATTTAAAATGTCTAGCTTTTAAAAAAATAATTATCTGAATCTTCCTACAAACGATTGATAGATTGATGCATATACAGTGGGGCAAAAAAGTATTTAGTCAGCCACCGATTGTGCAAGTTCCCCCACTTAAAATAATGACAGAGGTCAGTAATTTGGACCAGAGGTACACTTCAACTGTGAGAGACAGAATGTGAAAAAAAATCCATGAATTCACATGGTAGGATTTGTAAAGAATTTATTCGTAAATCAGGGTGGAAAATAAGTATTTGGTCACCTCAAACATGGAAAATCTCTGGCTCTCACAGACCTGTAACGTCTTCTGTATGTAACTGTAACTTCGGTCGTTGCTGTGCTTTTTGGAAGTCGAATTTCCCAGAGGAACCCACCCGAGGGATTAATAAAGTTCTATCTTATCTTATCTTATCTTATCTTATCTTATCTTTATGTGAAAGTAACTTTGACTAGTACCACCCACCTAAATGGGTAGGAAGTGGGTTATTTGCAGACCAAACAGCCCTCCTGGCACTTCCAAATCCCACACCACCTCCCATACCTCAAACATAACTCAAAAACAGGACAATTAGCTGCTGACTGAACATGCAATATCCTCTGATTCAAATTTGGCCAAGCATCCTCTGAATGCACCAAATAATCCTGAACCACAGATGCTTGTTTGGAGGATCCACAAAGGATGCCCAAGTAGCATTCCAGTGCCAGAAACCAAAGGACTCCCGCAGAGGTCCTGTATCCATCCCCTGACATGTCAGAGGTTTTGGCAGCACAAGGCACACCAGTAAGCCGTGTTGTGGCTGATTGGTGCATGTTTATTAAAATGTAGACAGTGTGGGTGGCACATACATATCAGACATAAATGCCAAAACAGTCAAAATGCATTTAATTACAAGAGTTAGGATTGATTAGGAAGCCATCACACTACTGAACTGATAGGATTTAAAATGGTGGTGTATTCAGGCCATATTTAATCAGCTAATAGACAAATATAAATGTTGCCATTCAGCTACTGAGGCCTCTAAAAACTGTTGCATGCTGTAAAATGCTGACAACTGTTGTAGATATCTGGTCTGTCCATCATGCAGCAAGTGGAGCACTGTACTCTGTGCAGTTTCCACATTGCAGCAACAACAAGCACACGATTATCTTTCTTGCGTTTTGCATTTCAGACGTTTTCTAATTTCTCTAAGTGATAAAAATAAAAGAATCATAAATGTTAAAACAAATGTGCATATTTGCTTATGCTGACATTATGTTCTGGAGATGTCACACATGATTTCAACAGGCCTTCACCTTGTAGTTTGCATCCAAATATGATGTCACATTTGACCTCTGACCTCACCAATTCCATTTCTATTTCCATTTCATTAAAATACTGCCCAGACAGAGAGCTGCCTTGGCGGAGGTTTGGGCTCTCAGAGTGCTTCTTGTTGGTGATGCATTTCTCAGAAAGCAGGCTAGTTATTTAATATGTCCAAAAATATGTACATACTGCTAAAATTAAAAAGAGTTTGAACAATAGTACAAAGTTGCTGAGTTCAAGACTGCTGTTCAAAATTCTTCTCATTTATGTGATTTTATCTACTGTTTCATTTAGTGTATGTTTGCAGATTTTAGCCGTTCACAGCCATTACCGTTTCAGCAACATCTTTTTTGACATACCATAATGCCTGGAGAATCAAAGTAAACAGCTGTCAGAGGAAAGGATGTGGCAAATGTAGCTAGACTTTCGGCAGCATGGAAGGACTCCATTCAGATGGTTTGTACACTAAGGCATCATCATCAGTCTTCTGTTTGTAATATCATTACTCCGTGCAGTCGGCCATGCTGAATAAAAAATGAAGAATAGAACTTTTATCTCAAATTTAATAGTTGGCAATGAATGAATGCCTCCCTCCTCCCAGAGCTCCACTAAAGGAATGGTAGAGACCGATGTATATTTCATTTGTCACATATGTCACTATTGGTAATGAACATGAATGACCTGGTCTTGTTCTTCTCGTATTATGCTGAAGGAAATATGGAAAAACATGTATTTGATGTGGCCAACAGGAACTGAGGGAGCGCGTGCTGAGGGGAAAGTACCGCGTGCCCTTCTATATGTCCACAGACTGTGAAGGCATCCTTCGCCGATTCCTGGTGCTCAATCCCGCCAAACGCTGCACACTTGAGGTGAGCGTCGCACAATTAACAGAGCAGACGTGTTGTGAAATTCCCGCTAATGTGAAGCTCTTCTGTCTTTCCGCTTCTACAGCAAGTCATGAAGGACAAGTGGATAAATGCAGGGTACGAGGGGGATGAACTGAAGCCTCATATAGAACCTGTTGAGGACTACAGTGATCCAGCTCGCATCGGTGAGTCAGTGGGCTGTCAGCCTGTCCACTGAGCTCTATGTAATTAGGATACAAGGTCATCTGTGTTTTCTTACCTTCATCTTTGTTTATTTTTTTGGTTCAGAGGTTATGGTCGGGATGGGCTTCACTCCAGAGGAAATCAAGGACTCTCTGCTTAATCAAAAATATAACGAGGTCACCGCTACCTACCTACTGCTTGGCCGCAAAGGCGATGTGAGTTCTGTAGATGTATCTTACCTGTATTATTTATTTATGCATATTTGACTATAAGGTACATTAACCTTTTCCACACAGCGCTTCAGTGCTTTATCTACCTTCCATCTTCACACATAACCAGTTTAGAATCAACAGTTTACCTTTGAACTTGAGGATGAAGTTTCTGGTTTAAACGCACACAGAGAACATGCACACTGGATGCAAGACACTGGACCAAGAACCTTTGGACTGTGAGGAAACAGTGCTAACCACTGCACCGCCTTTCCAGCCTGTACGGTGGTGCAGATGTTAGTGCTGGATCACCAGGAATTGGAATCGTTTGCATCAGTGTTTAAGTTTGCCTAGTTTAGAATAGTATGATGCCTTTACCAGGCTTGTAGATAAACAACATAAAGCCAGATAGCCACACATTCTACTTAGCTCAGTCAATGTTGCAGTGCATATCGATGCAGACCGTATCTGGCAAGGATCAATGGGTCCAATGGGACAAAATTAATATTATTTAATTGTTTGTTGTGTGTTTTCAAAAATCTCTTTTTTCATATCTCTTCTCAGAGCCCTTATTCCAAATTCTGACTCCAATCTTTGTGTCTGAAATCACTACATACCATCTCCTTATCTCTTCAAACCCTCTGCACTGTCACACTTTCTAATATCATTCTGTCCAATATCACTGGGACATTATAGGACGGCAGTGACGCCCGCACTGCTAGTAGCCTGTCCCTGGCGAGGGTACGACCCAGCCCTATCACCAACGGGACCAACAAGCACTCCTCAGCCACTGGCTCCTCCTCCTCCTCCACCTCTTCGTCACATAGCAAGACTCAGCGTAGTGCCTCCACCTACCACAGGCAGCGACGACACAGTGACTTCTGTGAGTCTCTTTTCTAAACTCTTTCTGAGCTGTGATGAAATCTGGAACCACGAACTTCCTCCTTGTCCAGTGACCACAAACTGTCATTGGGTCTCGGCTGATATGACAAGGAAGGTTTTCTAATTGGCAGTTATTCAAATGAGGGTCTTATTTAGGTCTGTGAGCACTGTTGTGACAGCTCTGCTTTCACCCAGTCATCCACAGAATATTCCTTATATGAATTCCTATGTGTCTGTGCTCTGCTGTCCTCCACAACAAAGGCGGGCCCTCCATGCCCGTCATGCACCCCAAGCGGAGCCCAACCAGCACGGGCGACCGAGAACTGCGGGAGGGAAGGATGCCTCCGCGCAAGGCTAGCTGCAGTGTGATGGGGAGCCGCAGCCTGCCTCCCTCTAGTCCAATGGTTAGCAGTGCCAACAACCCCAACAAGTCTGAAATCCCAGACCGTCGCAAAGACATGACTGCCACCACGGTAAGTGACACATTTACTCTTCAAGAAGCAGAAAGCTGGGCATCGAACCAAGAGCATAGGTTTTACTGCAAGAATCGGAAAGTTGGTCTTCACTACTCCTCAGCAAGTATAGTTTTACTACTGTTAGCACTCACATAAGTAGTCATTAAGGTTGTATAGCTTCTTAGACAAGTTAAAAAAACACAAACCTTGTGCTGTGTATAGTCAGAAGGACATATATATGTCTATATGTATATATATGTATAGATGTGTATATATAATGGAAAATAAGGAAAGGCCTAAAATAATTATTTACATAATCGCGAAGCTATGGCTTTTTTATCCTTAAAACTATATATATATTTTTTGTCTACCTTTTTTTAAGGTAGATTTTTAGATACAAATCTTGTTTTCATGTTGTTAAAAGGTTAAAATGGTTTGTTGGAGGTCTGTAAATTGTAATAAATATTGTAACATTGTAATAAATATTGTAACATTTAAAAAATGCATTCTAGGTGTTTTATATTCACTCAGCCGTGGTCCTGTCTGCTTCCAATGTAGCTCCAACAGATATCTTTGTAAAATGTCAAAGTTCAGTACAGGTCATGGATTTGCATTACAGTACAGCTTCACTGTATGAATCACAGTTTAATTTCCTCAACAACTCTCTAAGCTAATATGTGTTCTGAAATTACTCTTCTCCTCGGATAGAATAACATCCCCGGAAGCGCCATGACACGCCGGAATACATATGTGTGCACCGACCGTTCAGGAACTGATAGACACTCTCTTCTGCAGAACGGCAAAGACAACAGGTACCACTTTGTGTCGTCAGTAGTCGTACAGATTCACAGAGACTTTAAGCGGGTAGCAGATATTTGGTATCATTAACCTTCAAAGGAAGGTGGATTGGATTGGGGTTTTTAGTCCTTTGTTCTGATAATATTTACGAACTGAGTCACAGGGCACCACAAGTCAGTGTCCTGGTGAGGGTGAGGGTTATGCCAGGGAGGGCATCCAGCATAAAATCTCGGCTGAATCAAATATGCAGATCCTAAAGCAAGAGATTACCATACCAAATCAGTAGGCTATCAGTCAATGTGGTGCTGTTGACCAAAGACAAAGGAAGAGGAGAGGTGGAAGGCATGTTGGTAGGCAGCAATAGGAAAAAAGAAGGCAGGAATGTGGAGGTGAGAGGGCTGTAAATGTAAAGGGAGAGAGCTGGCTGATACTGTATCTGTGTCAGGATGGAGGTCTATAGGATCGCTTTGGCCAAGAAGAGGAAGTGCGTAAAGGCAGAGGCAAGGATTAAGTGGTGGAAGTTGATGAAGGAAGAGCGTTTCGCAGAGTTCAAGAAGGATTGAGATGGTTCAGGATGAAGTACAGGACAATATTTAAAAGAAGAGGTTAGCAAAGAAAAAGTAGGTAGTCAGGAAGAAGAAGAAAGTAGACAGGTGCACTGAGAGGCAAAGAGAGAGGTGGCAAAGGATGAGGCTTATAGTTAGCTGCATGCGAGGCTGGACACTAAGGACGGAGAAAAAGACTTGTATCAATCGGCTATGCAGTGAGACAGAGCTGGAATTAAGGATAGAGATGGAAATGGGCTAACAAGTGACAAGAGTGTGTTGAGAAGATGGAAAGAGTATATTGAGGAGCTGATGTATGTAGAAAATGGGAGAGAGAGGATGGAGGAAAATTAGTGAAATAAGAAATGAAGGGGGTTAGCAAGGAGGGCAGCTTGAAGGGGATGAAAAATGAAAAGGGGATCAGTCTAAGCAACATACCTGCGGAGATATGAAAACGTCTAGCAGAGACCAGATTGTTTAACACAGTCTGAGTGAAAGGATCCTCGAGGAATGAAGTGTGTGCTGGTATGCTTTTTTTAGAACAAGGGTCATGTACAGAGCTGTAATAACTGTAGAGGGAAAAGGTCGACCATGAAACTATGGTTGTTGAAGCTAGGTTAAGAAGACAGGTGACGAACAGTGAGCACTACAGATGGGATGTTTGGTTTGGGATATAGTATAGAGAAGGTCAGAATGAGCTTCACTGTGTCTTTGTGGATCTAGAGAAAGCATGTGATAGGGTGCCAAGAGAGGAACTGTGGTACAGCATGAGGAACTCAGGAGTGGCAGAAAAGTATGTGGGTGGTGCAGGACATGTATGAGGACAGTGAGGTGTGTGGTGGGACAGCAGCAAGAGTAAAAAGGTTTAGAAGATGGTAATGACCTGCTGTGATGTATGGTTTGGAGATGGTGGAGACGGAGTTGAAGATGCCAACATATTGGTACGTTCTGAAAAGAATACGACATCCTTTTAACCATGACGTGGTTGTCTTGTTGATAATGTGGCCAATTTGCAAAATTAACTGTGATTTTTTTTTTACCACTATTCATCAACAGCATGTTTTAAAGCTCAGTTTTTAAAACCTTACAATTAGTGCTGTCAGCGTTAATCTCTTTAAAATGACCTTAACGCCATAACTGCATTAACATGGCAAATATCCGTAAGCGATAGGTGCACTCTATTTAGTTATTAGCACTCATCAGGCAATGTCTATGGGCAACTGACTGCACTCAGACCAAAGGGGGCTGAATAATTACGCACACCCCACTTTGCAGTTATTTATTTGTAAAAAAAATGTTTGGAATCATGTATGATTTTCGTTTCACTTCTCAGGTGTACACCCCTTTGTGTTGGTCTTTCACATGGAATTGCAATAAAATTGATTCATGTTTGTGGCTGTAATTTGACAAAATGTGGAAAAGTTCAAGGGGGCCGAATACTTTTGCAAACCACTGTATTAATGACTAACCTTGTGTTGTGGATGGATTATCTCAGTGGTTCTCCTGACTGGAGTTTGGTCCGTTTACAGCATCCTGAAATGCGATTGCATTTCAGGATACCTTAACCATCAGGAACCCTCACGTTAACTTTTATCAAGTGGAAAAAAGTTAGCATTCATCCTCCAGCTTCACTGTGCTAATGTGTTTATGTTATGCTAACCATAGCCGTGTAGCTAGCCACTACGTAGCACATCATTATATACCAGCTAGTCCCCCCTCAGTAACCCTACAAACATCACTGCTGTACTTTCTAATTGTGTAATTTTTTCAGAAATCCCTGAGTCAGAACATGTTATGTCGTCTTTAGATGGAAACTAGCGAGCTAACTCCCAACGCCGTTAAACTCCATAAATCCTGCTTTCATGGATGCCTGGATGTTAAACTTAATTGTTACACCTTGTGAAGAAGCTACACTGATCATTTTATTAAAGATGAATTTAGACAGTTTGTCAGTGTTTGTTTGATTTTGGGACTAGAGGCGGAGTTTGGACCCGGAAACGGCTAATGACGTCAGACTCAAAGGCCAGATTATCAAAAATTATAAGTCAATAAGACTAAAGACTAAATCCTGTTTATTTTTCTTCCTCGCTCCAGTTCCCTGGGCCACCGCATGCCGGCAGCGTCTCCCTCCACGCTCAGCATTTCTGCAGCTGGAGCTACAGGCTCATCTTCCTCCTCAGACCGATGCCGCCTGACTCGAGGCTCCACAATCCGCAGCACCTTTCACGGGGGACAGCTGAGGGATCGTGGTCCCCCGGTCTACTCGGCCCCGCCCACTTCACCCACTCTGTCGCACCACGACACCAGCCCATTGACCCATGCCCGCACCAGGGCCACCTCCAACCTCTTCACCAAGCTGACCTCGAAACTCACTCGCAGGTAGACTTGCACTACGTGTGATCTGTATAGTAGTACTGCTGAATACAAGAAACATGACAGTTTCTGTAGCTTTGTAGGTCTTCATTAGGCGATGAAATCAAAACTTCTTTGATTTAACCAGGAAAGTATTTACAGCCTGGGAAAACTGCTCTTTGTACAAGCCGCCTCTTCTGCAAGTGATAGGATAATAAATAATCAATAGAATGATATTGTTTAAAGTAATGGCTCGAGATGAGAACATTTAATAGTATGGCTTATGTATTCCTTCAATATAAATGAGCTATGAGACATTAGCTTACCTTAGCATAAAGACTAGAAGCACGTTATAAAAGCTGTGCTCCAGTTCACCTCCAAACGCCTTCAAGTTTTTTAAATATTACAAATTCAAGTAAAATCAACCAGCTGGTCGTTTCCTGAATGACTTGAAATTTTCATTGGTTAGGCTTTGAACACAGTAGCTTGTAGTATGTGAGTGTAGTTCTGTTACCTGTATCCTTAAGCACTGACATAAGCTATACTCTACAAAAGCTGTAGTCTTTTTAAGAAAGCTGGAGCTGTTTTGTTTTTGTTTTTTTTACTTTTAACAGAAGCAGACTCACAGCTTCTCCCTGCATCATACATTTGTGGAAACCACTTGCTATAACATTAGCAGTTACTACTTATTAAGAAGATAATAGGGGTGTCCATATTCATAGGCTGCATCCTCCTGAGGCCACATTTGTAGGCCGATTACATCACAGCAACGCGACGAAGGCTGTCCAAATTCATAGACTCCTCCAAATGCGTGCTCCTTTTCCCCAGAGTTGAAGGATGTTATTGTTTGGCTTTCAGTGTTTTATTTGTTCATGAGTAAATCGGTTTGGCTGAGATTACAGCTGAGTAAATGTCAAAGGGAAAACTGATTAAACAGAAGTGTGAGATGATCGAGAATTTACACCAGGGTCCTGTTATATTTTAGATAGCAAGGAGCAGACGGCCAAGTTTATTAAACTCCACCGAGGCAGCGATGACGCAAAACTGAAGGCTAGACCGTCCAGTTTCACAGCTGCTCACTTCCGCCTACCTGGCCTTCGGAGGACCCGGCCCACTTAGACTGTGAAGGCCGGGCCCTCGGGAGGATGCAGCCTATGAATTTGGACACCCCCAATATACACGTGTTTGTATGCTAAGCTAACGCTATGTTGGTATTATGTTGTGTTAATGTGACGTTGGGTGAGAGTACTTCTTGGGAAATTTCACTTCTCAAGACAGCTGCTGCCGTTTGTCTTGGACTGCTGCTTCTCACTCGTGACTGAAGTTGTGTTAATCCATAAACATGCAGAAGAACAAAAAAGGATAAAACCTCTGTGCTGGCTCACTACAGAGCTTGACATGAGACATCCATTTTACTTGATCTTATTAATTTTGAGCACAGTAGGAAACAGTCTTAATAATGAATCTGTTACACTACCTCATAGTGTAGCCCTTGCTACATGTACATAGCTTTTATTCAATTTCCATATTCTTATATGGTTATTGAAAAAAGGACACAAGTGTCTCTCACATGTTTTTGTTTTTTGATTTTTGTTTATGGCTTTCTTTGCTGTTCCAGTTGGTGTAAGATTCTTATGAACTCAAACCAAGGACGTCAAATGCATGAAACAAAGTCATGTAGAGTTGATGTAAAGTTCTGTGTTTCATCTTGAGCACAGCCTGGGATGGATCCATGCTTATCAAAACATTTTATCCACCCAGGCCTTTCAGCAAGCCCTGCTGCGGCCCCGGATTATCCCCTCTCCCTCCCAGTCATCATAATCACACATGTCTAATCTTATCAAACCTCAGCTTCATCCTTGCCAATCAGCTGCAGCGCTGCACTCTTTTTCCACCACTTGCTTTCCTGTGATTCACTTATACTCTCTCTTACTCCTCCCCCAAATCCCCTGCTCTTACCCTTTACTCCCTCTTTTTTCTCCATCTTTATCTCGTTCTCTTTTCTCCGTGTCATGGCATCAGGGTCAATCTTGACCCGTCCAAGCGCCAGGGCTCAAACAAATCAGTCTCGGGTTGTACTCTTCCACAAGGATCAAAAACAGTTAGTAAGTTTCCATGTCTCGCTCTTCTTTCTTGTCTGCCTGTGCCGCCCATTTCCTGTCTGCCTGCTCACACTGGAATTTGCTCAAGTTCAGAAATGCCTGATGTTTTTTCATACTGCTTGTCTGCATGCCTCGTGAATGGTCTTCATTCTGTCCAGGTCCCACACACTTGTTTTCAAGCATGGTTGCAATCAAGGAAGAATCAGTGTCATCGTCTATAAAGACTATCCACTAGCATCCTGTGTATACCTGTAGGAATAGTGTTTCCAGTTTGTGGTTGGTGGGGTAAAAATCATTTAATGTTTTCTCCATGTGAAGTTGAGTAAATGAAAGTAAGTAAAATGAAAACGTCGTAACACAGAAGCTGAAGGAAACTGTTTATATCTGCATGCTTTAGAAGTCGTGAGTGAGTGAGGAGTGCCTTTGTCAGGACAAGTTGTTTTGCAACATCACATGCTTGTTGTTGCTGATGCTTGCTCAGTTCCACATTTAATATCCACTTGTTAATGCCGTCTCATCATGAGGCTCGTTGTGCTCTGGTGGATTACCTCTTACGATGCCTGTTTGTCCAACAGGGTCACAAATGAATCTGAGGGAATCAGGAGATTTGCGGTCACAAGGTAAGTACATAAGTTCTGCCTGTGTCGATAGCGTTTAGAAACAGAGAGGATGTCAGATGTCTGACCTTTTTCTTCCTGTTCTTCCCTCCCTCTCCTCAGTTGCCATCTACCTGGGTATCAAAAAGCGTCCGAGCCCCGGGCCGTCGGACGTGGCTGGGATCTGAGAGGCGGCGGGCGGCGGGACCCTGCGGAGGTGGTATTGGCTCTGCGGGAGGCAGCTCTCGGATGTGGCTGCCAGGTCCACCACGCCGGCCCCTTTCTGCTCTCCTGCACCCACGGCGTGGCAGGGGGCCGCGTGGCTTTCGAGGCCGAGGTGTGCCATCTTTCCACAGGCACCTCTGAGACTTCTAACGGGGTGCGCTACACGCGACTCTGGGGGGCGCCGCTAGCTTTTCGGGACATTGCCACCCAAATCTCTAAGGACCTTGAACTTTGATCGAGAGGGTGCGTTTGCATACGAGTGCGTGGTTCCGTGTGAGTGTTGTTGATGTATGTGCGCAAAGGAAATCAAAAAAGGAAAACAAAAAAACAGAGAAGAGGTGAGGGGCTGGACCCGAAAGAAAAGATGTCTCCTTCTGTCTCTTTCAAGACTAACCTCCCCCCTGCACGCACACACGCACACACACACACACACACACACACTGATAGACACACACCTGATCCGTAAAGTCATACAGACTAAAACATCCACCCTCCTACCCCCTGCCCCCTTCTCTCTCCACCCTACCCAACACAGCTCAGCTTTCCCTTCCCTGAGCTACTGCTCCCACTGGACCTGGATCAGATGGAATAAGTTGAATATTTTTTATTGCTACTCCTAGCCATAATGACTCTTTATTTTGTTATTTATTGTTCTGGTCATTGTTTTTACTCACTGTCACTTTCACCACTGCAGAAAATCACCTCCTGTCTGTCTGACATCCTCATCCATCCTTTTTTTAACACTTTTTTTTTATATGTCACCTTTACATTGTGTTACTGTTTTGTTTTTAAAAATTTTAATATTCCCCCCTCACCGATAGTTATCCTGCTGAAATAGTAACATGCACAAACAAGGAAATGGTCCAACTCAGCAATCAGACGAGCAGCCGCAGTGTTACGTTGCTTTGAGTCGGGTAAATACAGCAGTGACAAACACGCCGGATTAAGGTCAGGGGATGGGGTTGACGGGCCGTTGAAACAGCCAGTCAGAAGCTTGAGTGCAGCACGGAGTTATGGCCTCTCAGTCACATTAGTTTCTCTGAGTGACGAGAGCAGACGCTTCAAATTTAGCTAATGTCGGTCAGTAGTAACTGTAAGGTCAAGCTCCATTTTTCAGCCTTCTTTAACGCTAAATCAGTCCAGCTGATTTCCTCCTTTTATTATCCCAGCAAACATTTCAGTGGTGAGTTAGATCAGTGCTCATTCTAAACATCCAACATGGGTTGAAAAATAGTTCCAAAGGGAAAAATGTGCTGATTACAAAGAGAGGACAAAACATTCTCACCACGAGGGAAACATTTCTTATCCTGATCAGCTGATCATTTATCACAGAGAGTCATCAACAAAATGCTTTTTCAGACATAAACAAGGCGATAACTAAATAAAAGCTAATGCAGGAGGACAAAAAGTGTGATGAAATGCACTTTCATCCACAGATAAAACTGATATGAAAACATCCTGGAGAGATGAGATCCAATCAGAACTAATGAAGTTGTGTAGAAGTGTAGAAAGGTTAGATGCGCATATATGATCTGCCACTGTGAAATGGTACAACTACGTCACAGCTAGCTGTCATGCTCCCTGTTTCTTATGTGAGAATCAAAATATCCAGCACTTGGGAGGAAGAGAAGATCAGACATGTGGACACATTTTGCATTTGATGTCAAAGAAAAAAATCCTTTGGAAATGGTGTGGAGCAACTGTTACCAGTCAAAACTAAATCTAAACCAATTTATGACACCTAAATTATGACTCAAACTACGTTATGCTTAAGTCAAAAGGCCAACAGTTACTGTCAAAATTAAGCTGTCAATCACGTGGGTTGAAAAAAGGGAAGACAGATGGTGCTCTTTTCCCATTACCGGTAGTAACCGAGTTATAACCTCCAGTAATGAAAAGAAGTTCAAGTGCCAAACACTGCAGTTCTTCTAGTGGCCACTTGAGGCAGGCTCCAAATGTGAATCAATCTCCATAGACTCTCATCTTCTTCACAGCACTTAATAGCATGCTTGCACTGTGGTACAGAAACAGTGTTGGCCTTTACAGTCCCTTTACAGATGTGTTAACAGATGTGCAACTGTAGCTCATTGGTGTCTGCCAATCTTTGTTAATATGAGCTACTGAACTGGATCCTTGAACTATGTTTGTGGTATTGGTACCTTTTGGATAATTTATAAAGAAATAATCTGGCAAATAATATAGAATTGCCCGAATAATCCAAAAACCAATAGGTCAGCCACAGAGGCTGTATCCATGTGTTAGTCTGTATGACCTGTATGCAGTCCACTGCAATAATGTGTGGGCAAAAAGATTCTATTAAGGCAGCTGCCACAAAGCTACCATTGAGGCTTCAGAATGCAAAGCTAAAAACCATTTGCTGATTTCACTCTGGCTATGTCCATCATTTATATTTCACTATGTTTGCTGGGATAACGCTCTTAAATTATTACATATGATAATTCGGTGCAGTAAGTTGTCCTTAATGACCCTCTATAATAAATACAGGAGCTAAAATTGGCTAAAATCAACGTCCTTCAGTATTTTTGACCGACCCCCAACCGAGTCATTTAGATTTCACCAACCTTCACTTTTCTTTAGCAGCCTTGTAATAAGTCAGTTGTCATTAGCAGAGGTGGGCCGTCACTCACCCCACCACAGACTTAGAGAGATTCAGTATTTCTGGTGTATTTTCAGTGCAGGGCAGCTCTTCTGCCGCTTCTATTCTGTGCCGTGCGATCTCACCTCAGTCGTGATCTCACTTTAGTCGTCGCCTCAGTTCTGTCGGTGGGAAACGCCAAAAAGTGGATCGGCCAAGCAGCAGCGCAAGCGCTTGGATTACACACTCGCCGTCACACACACAGAGGCGGCGTGCACTCCTCTAACGCCCGCCCTTTTTCTTTCTTCTTTTCTTTTTCTTGTGGTACGTGTATTAACTGCTCTGTCCATTACTGATGACCGTGGGGATCAGGGGAGGGGGGAGCGCTCTGTATTCGGAAAGGCACGACGAAGGCAGTGTGGACAGTGTTTTCTTCTTGTTAGTCCAGTTGCCTTTAAAGTGAACTACTCCCAGCGCCTTCATAAAATACACATTTAATGTAAAAAAGTAAAAAACAAAAAAAAGAGAGAGAGAAAAGTGCGAGAGCTTTCTATTCTCCCTCCCTGTTTTTAGTGAATAATGTACTGTGATATTTGCGTAGGCTACAGAGATCATATTGTTTGGCTGCTGATTTACTGTTAATACTGTCTCTCAGTTGTGGCTTTGCTCATGGTGACCTACCCCCACCACCCAGCCCCACCCCATTCCATTCCCACCCCTACATTTTACAGGGATCGCTGACCTTCTGTTCGCCGCCTCCATACGTACCGCCAACTTTATCCGGTCGAGCATTCGTCTTTCTTTATTGCAGGGAAATGGTCAGCCATCATCCACTCTCTCACATTGTTCTACATTTTCAGTCCAGTATGGTGTTTGCTGTTTCACGTAGCCCAGCAGGGGAAGTCGATGTTGACCTGCCCTCCCCCTCAGGGTGAGAAGCAGACACCAGAGTGGACATCAGGAGTCTGTCCTTGTCCTCTCCCTGGACGTTTTTCATTGTGGTGTATATTAGCATTAGGTAATATAGACCTCAATGCACTTTGCTTTGACTTGAATCAGCTCCTTCCAGTGTACCTGTATAGGTAATACCCAGAACTAGCCACTGGAAGGCGCCAATGTCTTAAATGTGAAACACTTCGATTTGTGGATATTTGCACAGGTACTTTATTTATTTTTTAGAATAATATCATTAAAAAAAAACAGGATTTATATCAGTCAGTTGATGGCTGTATATAAAATATATGAATATAGTATATATCTTAGAGCTCAAGGTTTATTTATAGCTAGAGCAAGGGAAGTAATTCTAGATTAAAGCAGTTTCTGTCAGTGATAATGGGGAACAAAACCAAGCTGCAATCTTGCATGAGTTCAGAGTTTGGGTTATACTGGAAAAAATGAAATGTGATGCACACCTTGGACTGGAAGCTTTGTGAAATGCAGACACACACAGTCACTTTTCAGATATGAGTTGCTAAATGAAATGCCAGAATATCCCCCACCCCCCTTCACAAAAAGTAACAGAAGGGCTCATGTGAGACACAGTAACTTCACTCCACCTTGTTGCAACAGGATAGCTTCAGCACTCATTCAAGAGGGCATCTTGAGTTTATAGAAGCCTTTGGATATGCCGTAAAACATACCACAGCGTAGAGTATGAGGTGCAGTCAAAGAATTACAAGACTTGTTGCGGCGAAGAAGACAAGGTCGCAGAGACGCACCTCTGTGTAGCAGAGCAGGCGGTGAGCTGGTATGGTCCAAACACTTGCACGTGCATTTGAGCTGATTGTTCTGTAGTAGGCTGCTACTATAGAACTCTACATTGGAAATACTCAGTTCAGTTTGATTTTATTTATATAGCACCAGATCACAACAAATTCGCCTCTTTATGTTGTGAGGTAAAAACCCAACAATAATATGACACCGAGGGACAAATTCATGCCAGATCCTGGGTCTGAATGTTGGGTCAAAGATGCCCACATGCTGCCTCAGCTCCATGGTACAAAGTGCAAAAGCCTATCTACAGAACTTTGTCTATCACAGGTTTTCATGTTGATAGAGTGACAAAATGTGGAATCACGTCTCTTAAAGTCCTACTTGACATCTTTTACATACACATGACCGTACCATGCTGCACAACAGGAGTCTGTGAACTCTTTGAGTGCACCTCGTACATAAGAAAAATGATTTAGATCCTGCACGAGGACAGCTGCAGTTGGAATAAATTGTGCAGTTTTAACTTGAATTTCCAAGTCCCTGTCTGCATTCAAGCCATAGAAACGTTTCAGGTTGTTTGCTGAGCATTTCAGCTGGAACTTTTGAACTAAATAGGTTGAAAAAAAGAGAAAAGCAAATAACTTATGGTTAAACAACTCACTCATAGTATAAGATGGATGAATCAGGGGGATTCTACTGTGAAGAATTCTCAAAAAGAGGTTTTGGTGACGTGAGCGTTTGGGTAAATACTTGTATACCTGCTCGGAAAAGGTGTATCACTGGTCTAAATGGTTTAAATGGTGGATGATGACAGTATTAGAAACCCGAGGGGCTCAGTATTTAACATTCACTGTCATTTCAAAACTGATTTTGGATACAGTTAATGTTACATGCAAAAGAGACTTAAGAACACACACAGTTTGACCTGTATGAGTAATTTTACTCTCTTCTACTGTTTAATTCCTCCCATCAGAAGCAAACTGTAACCTGAAATGAGTGGGTGTGATGCGTAAGGAGAACATGGAGCTGAAGATGAATAAAATTCACTGATGTTGGCAATTTTTTCCGTCATTTTGCCATCTTGTTTTCAAAGCTACTACTTTCCAAAACCTCTATCTGTCGATTATACTGCAACAAGACAAAAAACGACTCGTTTAGTTGTTTTACAGGGCACTTTATTATTGAGCAGTATGAGCAGCTTCAATAATCTTTACTTTTTATAACAAAAAGTAGGTGATGCCACATTCGCCAGGCAAGCCCAGCTCAGTGGAGGCTGATCCCAGGATGTTACCAACCAACACGGGAGAACTTAAAAAAAAAAAAGAGGACAGAGAAAAGAAAAAGCAGGAAAGAAGAGAAAGAAGTTTTCAGAGTCAAGAGTCTCTAGTTGAGCGGCTGTTTCCTCTGCGTGTCCATCAGTTGGCTCGATTACACATGAACGGTCACGAGAAAAACGGAAGATTGTCCCTCTCTACTTCTGGGCTGGGATCATGCTGTCAATGCTCTCTCCCTTCTCCAGCTTCTTCTCCATCTCAACCATCAGCTTGACACCGTCAACCACCAGTTGGACCTGCTCCACTTCAGAGGAGCCCAGACGGTCGGCGTTGGAGATGTCAAACACACCACCCACAGAGGCAGTGTCCACACCACCTAAAGAGAAAGGGCAAAAGTCAGAGTCGCAGTGGAGATTTCACTGGGCTGTTCAAGCTGGTCCACAAGCATATGAGTGTTTACCTGTGCCACGCTTCTGCAGACGCAGCCTGGTGAGGATCTCCTCAAACTTGGGATGTGTGCTCAGCTTGGACAGTTTGACATGGACGCCACCACGCAGGCCAGTGCCCAGGTTGGAGGGGCAGGTCAGGATGTACCCGAGATGCGCATTCCACATGAAGCCACGGTTGTGCTTCTTGAAGATCTCCTCAATCTGGCAGGTTTGAAAGAAGAAGAATCGTGGAAACATCCTGAACAATTGTTTTCATTTCATCCCGGCTTTCCGAGGCCTGTTATATCTGCATACCTTCTGCAGGCCAACGCAGAAACGCCTGAACACCTCCCTCATGTTGCCACCCTTCTGCATGGAGATGACACGAAGGTGATCCTCCTCATTCACCCAGACCAAGAAGGTCTTGTTTTCGTTGTGCCTGAGCAGATATAGTTTCACATTTAGGGGAACACACAGATAATGCAGACAAAAGATTTCTAAGGAAAATGTTTCACATTCAGCCTGTTAACACTTAATGACAGTGCTCACCAGATGCCTCTGCCATCAGGCCAGTCACGGGCCATACCAGCGCAGGTCAGCAGGGGAGACACGGGCTTGTCAAACAGGAAGTGATCAGCGATCAGCTGCTCCTGCTCAGCATCAGTCATGGTGTTCAGGGGGTAGTACTTTCCCTTGAACTCACCATCCAGGCTGTTCAGAGCTGCAGTTAGGAGCAAAGCAGGGATAATATTGTCCATACTGACACTGGATGCTTAAATTCAAAGACGCAGTCCTTTTCCTTTGAATACTTACCCTCAATGGACAGCCTCTCAATAATTCTGCGCTCTCCACGGCTGTTGTGGGGGGGCAGGGTGAATCCCTTGATGCTGCGACCAGTACGAACACGGCTAGACAGAACGTAGTTGGGGTCCAAGTCGTCACCACCCTAAAGACAAATAAACTTTGAGTCCCAGGTGAAAAAAGATAAATAAATAACAGAGTTCCTGGAGCAATGCACAGATGTGCTAAACCATTAAATCAGTTCAACATCTGAAGACTTGTGCAGTAAGTCTTTTGTTAAGGTACTTCTCCATGAAATCTGCGGTACCTTCAGGTTCTCATGGTTGAGGTCAGTCTTGTGCTTGTCAGTGGGCTTGTATCCACCATGACGGTCAGAGATGACAGGGTCAAGCAGATCCTTGAAGACCTCATAGGACTCCTCATCACCAGCAACACAGCCAACAGTCATGATGAAGGGGTGACCTGAAGAATGTAAGTAAGAAGTGTGTGTTCGGAGGGGGAACAGAAATGAAAGAATTAGTTTTTATGGCTAATGTTAATCAGGAATGAAACAGATTTCTTTATCTGATATGAAACATATCTCACCAGGGTTGTCTACACCAGTCTGGATGACATCATCCAGAGTGTAGCCACTGGGTGTCTGTTTGTCCCTCAGCTTGCCATATATCTCCTTGGTCAGAACCTTGGCCATATGGTTGTTGTGCTTGGACAGATCTGGGAACTCCTCCTCAACTTTGTAGTTGAGCTTGAAGTTGTTGTGGGTGTTTCCGAAAGGCATGATTGCTTTCTAACACTGCAAAATGAGGGAAAAGCCTTTGACTAAATCTTGGAACGATAATAAACTGTTTCATCTGGAGATTCTGGAGGTGATCGAAATAGTCACAAAATTTCTGCAGCATTTGGAGATACGGGATATTCTGTGTGACAGCTGCAAGTTTTAAGCGGTGTCGGCAGAGGAATCTTGGTAACAAGTGTCACTCAATTTCCAGCAGCTCAGATGTCACTTTGAAACAGAGTACAGGGAGGAGTGCCTGTTGGCTGGGTATTTTTAGCACAAGTACATCTGAATGTGTACCCTTTATGTCCTCAGTATCTACAAGCAAAGCTTTATACGTACAATCACAACTGTCCTGATTGCACATTGACACATAAATGCACATAAATGAAAACTTGACTGGTCAGTTCCAGCACAGGCGTGTTTTCACTGAAAGCACTACAAGGTCTTTGTGTCACTGTACAGGATTTCTGCAACAGTATAATTGTCACAATGCTGAAAGAAGCCTGATTAGCAGCACACTTGTCCAGCTACTGCGATCCAACAATATATACTCTTCTTACTCTCATTACCTGATAAGCTGTTCAACATGAGTACGTACATGATGCATGCAATGACGCACTCGTTACATCACATGAAATATGATCTGCACCTCAGTCCCAAACTGATTTACAAAATTAGCCGTTCTTTAAATCAGTAATCCCTTTCAATGTGACAATTTTCTGATTAGTTTACAGCCAAAAAGCTCCAAAAGTGTAACTTTGAAACAGCAAAAGTCGCAGATGACACATGGGGGACTTCAGTCTGTCTCTCCTACATGTATCAAACTGCGAAGCACCTGTCCACATAAATCACTGTCCAAAAGAAAATCATATGCAGAGAGCGAGAATAAAGAGTGGAGTGACACAAGTTATCACTGGAACCACAGCCTGTCTGTTAAAGCATGATCTTTAAGCTTAATCTTAACGGAGAACAATTCAATGAAATTAGCTCTTTTTTTAATGCATCATATGGATGCAAATGTACCAGATTTGTTGCACAATTATCCTTTGATTTCATCATGGACTTCATGTCCACAGCTTTTCATTAAAAGAAAAAGTAGCCAGAACTAATTGTTTGTGCTATTTTAAATGCTTTGCTTGTTCTCCCAATCCATATCTCCACGTCTGCTCTTCTTTAACCACACAAAACTAATCATTTCTTTACCTGCACACCAGACAAGTACAGAGGTAACAGTCCTTGGGATCAGATCCTGTTCACCACAGCCAAAATAGGGGTCACCCAACTCTGGAGGTCTCTGGCCCCTCTTTATATACCACACAGACACTAGCCATTGGCTTGGCCATTTTAGTGCCTACTGCAGCCTCATTGGCCAGAGCCTCTGCACTGATACTGCACAGTTTATGAAAGAGACACATTTACAGCTCAGTCATTCAAGACGGGTGCTGCAGCTGTAACCTCACCCCCGTCAGCCTCCGCACACCCCCCCACCAACCCTTGGCCCATACATAGCTGTAGTTGGAGTGTGGGAGCATGTGAAAGGGGAGGAGGAGGTCACATGAGTGAGGCTGGGGTGGTAATGGGGAAAGGCCACTGAAATAAGCTGAGTTTCACTTTTGTCAAACACACTTTGGAGGTCAGGGTTCCTTACTGTAGGTGTGAAGGTTAGAAAGAGTTGGTATTTTCTTCACTTATCAAATGGCTGTTATCTAGAAATGCTCCTCGCATCTTAATGGTGAGCAATGTCCCACCACCCACCGAAGCTGGTTTATGCTATGGAAGGCATAAACACACTGAATCAAACAGAGTGATTGGTCAGGTTTCAATCATTGCACTTCTTCTGGGGTGGCTGTAGCTCAGGTGGCAGAGCAGGACAGCTACTAATCAGAAGGTAGGTGGTTTGATCCCAGGCTGCCTCCTATCTCTTCCTAATGACTATTTTCTTAAGTCATCAGATTGTTGATTTGGTCACTTCTAAACTTTTTTGCTATCTTTATGATCTTGTTTTTGTTTTGCTCTTCAGCAAAACAATGCAAATGCAAACTTAACACTTGGAATTAACTCTATATTCTTTATCGGCTTATTATTTCATGAAATAACAAGGGTACAGGTCTCACCTGGCCATGAAATGATGATGAAAATTTGCACTTCAGTCATATTTCAGGTAAAATGGTGTACAGAGGAAAACCTACAACTGTGTCACTGTCTAGAAACTTAAAGACCCAAGAGTCCAAAAAATGAGGGTAGTTCAAATATGCTGTGCATGTATTTAAGGGAGTGTGTTAATATTTTCTGTGACAGCCCAATCTTCATGATTTCTCTGAAGACCGAAGGGAGAAAGATTCTCACGTATGTTTTGAGATGTTGTTGGTACCAGTGCTGCCCCACACCACAGACATCTGAAACCCTTGACTCAAAACTGATATGATAATTATCAGATGCTGAATCTTTGATGGGAATACTGAGCGATGGAATGTTGAGGAAGAAAATCGATGCCACCTGTGACTTAGAGAATCCATCATAGCTATAACACCGGCATCTTTCCAAGAGAGAGGAGCATCCCAGAATGCAGCTCTTTCTGTGGGATGGCCCACCCATCTTTGACTGGCAACTGACAGTTCACAGCTGCTCTTTCAATGTCACCATGTCTGTGAACCACAGCACAGAAAGGACATATCCAGCTATCCAATTCAACCATCCCAGACTCCTTAGGCTTGCATGCGTGCTTTCCTAGCTCCCCTCTCATTTTTGCACTCTAATTCGCCTGCTGTTGTATTGTAGAGGAGGGTCACCGTGCCCTTGCCCTGAATTGAAACCACTTCTCATGTTTCTCAGCTGTCCCCTGCCTGTCCTTCAACAAGTCAGATGTTACCAAATTAGTGCAGGTTTCTTCTATCTCTCCACATACCAATCTGTCCCTGTTAACTAGAGCAGCTACTTTTGTCTGTGCAGAATATTTAGGTACTTTGTAAGTGGCTGGGGTTGTTTTGTTGTTTGTTTTTTCCCTCAGGTAAAAAAAATATATTTTTGGCATATATAATATATATATATGTGTGTGGGGGTGTGTTAGTAAAACTTAGAACAGGTTTTAGCATTTAATTTTCAGGAGGAAGCAGTATGAGCAGACCCTAGCTGCTTCTACACACAGCTACTGGATAATACTGGTCTACAGCAGTTATGCAACAGGGCGGTTACATCACATAAGCTGCCTTCTACAAACGGTGCTCATGGAGTTCCTCCAGCGTCACAACAAGTTGGAATCACCATCATATTACAGAAATAGTCACCTATTGTGTTTGGGCACATGCTAACCGAAGGGAAGTATGTTTCTAGTCCAAAATTATAGTTATGAGAATTTCAAGATGTTTTATGATTTGGGCTCACCGGTTATGGCTGCTTACATTTCTCTGGAATTTTGGTGTTTTGTTCTTTCAATACGTCCAAACAAGTGAGCATTAATCTGCAGGCTCGCACACACTTTTGAAACAGCGTGAGCCTTTGAAAGGAATCTGTGCTGGCTGCACTGACCCATGTCAGAACAGCACAGTGTCAAGCTGCAGCTGCGTGTAATGCTACACTCTCAGTATTGGTGAGGCAAATTGTGTCACTTGGTCTAGGAATGGGAAATGGGTCATTTTAATTCCAGTGTCGACGCTTATCTGCAGTTCATTCATAATAAAACAGTTTCAAGAAATCATGATTGGAAAAGTAACTTCTGATGCTTTACAACCAAATACAATGATGGAGCAAGCAGCTAAAAATAGCACCTTTATGGCAGGCTATATATAAAGCTTCTTTCACACATTAACCTCAGCACCTGTCTGGACAGAACCAGCAGGCTCATGCCCACAGTATGAGCTGCATGTAATATGTAATGTGTTTGTTCTTAATTACTTAATTTCCAGATATCTACATTGTTACGAATGTGTTTTATACTATACTTTCCTGACTTCACAAAAGAAAACCCAAATTGCACCATTTTTAAAAAATAATTATTTTGATTGACGATTATGCAAATTATCAACTGGAAAAATTAGATTTTATGGAAGCCAGGTTTGAGGTATCGCAGTTGTTGCAGCGCTTGGTTTCTGGTTGGCCTTTCTTCATTTAAATTCTAACCACTTGCGTCACGTGCATGGGTGAGGCTATAATTATACCAGGTTTGCTGGGTCTATCCTGGTAGAGCAGCATGTGTACACCCAGAACCCTGATTCAATTTCATTGAGTCAGTTGTCTGTCCATCACAGACAGGACTCGAGGTCCCTTTGCTTTGGCTAAACACCCCAAACACTGACTGCAATAAGCAGTATGAATAAGTGTACCAAACGTCCATGGAAGTGGGCGAAGCGAGAGAGTTATTCCATTTGCTCACCAAAGCATTTACAACTGAGTCTTCCAGGTTCTGTTCTAAACAAATGAGCCTGTCAGTAGGATCCCAGAACCTTCCAGTACAATTCGTGACCATGGACCTTTGCATGTTTAATGATCCCAAATGAAAGAGTGTGCTGTCCAACATGAATCCACACCTAGTCCAGGACCATCGTGGAGGAGGTATGTCCTTTCTACCTTTTGTTTTCACAAAAGAGAGGTAAGTAGGGAAGCCATGTGCTTTATTTCAAAGATGGGTCATAGGTTGGGTCTAGAGAATAAAACCTTAAATCTGCATTTGCTCTACTGACCACCAAGGTACTCGTGCCAAAAGAAGTCCACCTGTACTAAAATTCTTAAATGCAGTCATTAGTTTCAAGCCTTACTAAATACAGTGGCACAAAGGTGGTTCACTTCCTACCAGGGTATACACTCATGACGTGATGTATGTCATATGTATGGCATCTTATCTTAATGACCTTGTAGTACCATATCACCCTATTAGAGCACTTCGCTCTCGCTCTGCAGGCCTACTTGTTGTTCCTACAGTATTTAAAAGTAGAATGGGAGGCAGAGCCTTCAGTTTTCAGGCCCCTCTTCTGTGGAACCAGCTTCCAGTTTGGATTCAGGAGACAGACACTATCTCTACTTTTAAGATTAGGCTTCAAACTTTCCTTTTTGCTAAAGCATATAGTTAGGGCTGGACCAGGTGACCCTGAATCCTCCCTTAGTTATGCTGCAATAGACGTAGGCTGCCGGGGATTCCCATGATGCATTGAGTTTTTCCTTTCCAGTCAACTTTCTCACTCACTATGTGTTAATAGACCTCTCTGCATTGAATCATATCTGTTATTAACCTCTGTCTCTCTTCCACAGCATGTCTTTATCCTGTCTTCCTTCTCTCAGCCCAACCAGTCACAGCAGATGGCCCCGCCCCTCCCTGAGCCTGGTTCTGCCGGAGGTTTCTTCCTGTTAAAAGGGAGTTTTTCCTTCCCACTGTCACTAAAGTGCTTGCTCATAGGGGGTCATATGATTGTTGGGTTTTTCTCTGTATCTATGAAGCGCCTTGAGGCGACTTTTGTTGTGATTTGGCGCTATATAAATAAAATTGAATTGAATGTCCAGCTTAATGTCTCCTATTGTCATGTGTGGCTGCGTGCAGGCAGGCGTGGAGGACCCAAAGTGCAGACACACAGAGCAAAAAGGTGAACTCAAATGCAACTTTAATGGTGGATGGCAAAGAAAAAACAGAAAACTGGCTGAACTGGGAATACAGAAACTTAAACTGGCAGGCAGATGGACAGAACCCACAGCGTGGGATGAGGGAGATCACAACACCGACAAAGGAAAACACAAGGCTTAAATACACAAAGGGAGCAGTCAGGGAATGGGAAAGAGGAGGGAAACACGACTGGGACAAATCAGACCTAACGAGACAAGGGAAGCAAAACCAGATACATTGACATGAGACGCGGACTTTCAAAGTAAAACAGAAAAAAATAACACAGATGCGGACATGCCAAGGGGATACAGCAGACAGGGGAGAAAGAGCAACTAAGGAACACAGAACAGAAACCAGAAGGCAGAACTCTCACAAACAAACGAAAAGACTATAAATGATAAATAAAGGCAAAATTAAAGTACAATAGTAAAGAAAACTCAAAACTCTGGGTCAACGACCAAGGTCTCCTAACACCTATGCTGAACACATAACTTGGTCAGTAGCAGATTACTTGGGTATGATGAACTTTGTAGTATAGGGCCCTGTTGTCTGGTATTAAAATGCTAAGCTGGCAAATGCTGAGCTCCAGGTTTCACAAATGATACCTTCCAAATGTGGCAAAGTGGCATCCATCCTTATGCATCTTCCTCGCGTCTCATTGTATGGAATGTCGTCGCCTATCTTTTGTTTGCCAGGTGTTTCCACTCCCTCTGATTGCCCCTCTTGTTTCTGGGTGTGATATATAAAACTTCAAATTTCTCTTTGACCTTTGTCACTGTGTGTGTTCCTTGCCTGTCTGATCTCCCTGTGTGCGTCGAGCCTTAGAGAGAGATTTGGCTTTTATTTTTGTTGGAATTTTTATTTTCTGTTTGTTTTTCCTTTGGGAGCCCCACCAAAGGCCCTTTTCCCTTACAATGCTAGTAACAGATGCCACGGTGCACAGCCAGAGATCCTATTGCCATGGTAACTTATGCTGCAAACCAGATTAGAGGTGAAAAGGTGAAATCACTTCTACTGACCAGCCAAGTCCCTGGAAAACAGTGTCACCATTCCTGGAAGATCTCTGAGACCTGGGCAGATAGGTGGGTCTAAAGTTGTTGTTGTTTTTTTAATAGTGTCTGTGTCAGGGTCTATGCTAGCAGACCATGTGGAGAGAGGAGGAGGACCCAAATGCAGACACTTGGAACAAAACTATAATTTAACAAAGAGCAAGGTTAATCAGGCCCAGTTGTCTCCCACCTGTGTGTGATTTCCCAGTGTCCCTCTGTGTATTTATAGTGTGTGTCTGCCTGTGTTCCTCGTTGCGTCGTCTGTGTTACTCCGTGTACTCTGCATTACTCTGTGTTCGTCTCCTAGAAACTGTCTGTGAACCTCTCCGTGAATCCACTGTGTGCTCTCCCTGCTGTCCTCCTTTCGTGTTCAGGTTTGCCATTTTATAGTTTAGTTTCTCCCAGTTTAGTTTCTGTTTTGCCATCCCCTCTTTGTCATTTATAATAAACCACCATCGCATCTCAGTAAGTGCTGCATTCGAGTCCTCTTTCCCACACATCACACGACACAGAGGACAGAGACACAAAGGGAACTTAAATGGACGAGATTACACATGACAAACAGGGGAGACGACAGGATACAAAGACACTGAAACTGTCACGGTTTGCCAGGGCAAGCCGTGTGGAATATGAAATAGGACCCAAAATGCGGCAGCTCTGGTGCAGATGAGTGTTTATTTACAGGGGTGTGAGTACAAACAGCGGTGGCGACAAAACATGAAACCGGAAACCTAAACTGGGTAAACTAATAAGACAAACCAGAATGAGGATGCAGGGAGGTCCGGAGAAATACATACAGGGAGACCGAGGGGAAACAACACAGACGAACCAGCGATTACCAAGACAGAAAATACAACTTAAATACACTCAGAGAACACAGGGAGATTACACACAGGTGGGAGACACAGCTGGGAGTGATTAACATGACGAGACCAGGGAGGCAAACTGAAAACACTCACATAAGACGCAGACCTTCACAATAACACAGGAACACACGGGGGGGAACAGGGTAAACACCAATTAGAGAACAGAACCAAAATCGCGAAGAGAAAACACAAAACGCTGGGTCAAAAGGACCCAGGATCATGACAGTACCCCCCCTCAAAGGCTGGCCCCAGACAGCCCAACAAGAAACAAAACAGCCAGAAAAAACAGAAAACAACCCGACCAGGGCGGGCGGCGGGGGCCCAGGAAGGAGGGCTCGAAGCAAAACAAAACCGGAGCACCGGAAGGCCAAAAGACAAAAACAAAAAACGAGTCCAAAACCAAAAGAAACGAAGCACACCAGAACACAGGAAAAAACAGAGTCCAAAACAGAAGAGTTCAGGGGGCCGACAGCACAGGAGTCCAAAACAGTTCAGGGGGCCGGCCAGGGGGCCGACAGCACAGGAGTCCAAACAGTTCAGGGGGCCGGCCGTGCGGAAGGCAACGGCGGCCACTCAGGCGAGGCTGCAGAGGCCGGACCAGGCGAAGCACAGGCAGAGGCCGGACCAGGCGAAGCACAGGCAGAGGCCGGGCCAGGCGAAGCACAGGCAGAGGCCGGGCCAGGCGAAGCACAGGCAGAGGCCGGGCCAGGCGAAGCACAGGCAGAGGCCGGGCCAGGCGAGGCTGAAGACACGGAGGCTGGGCCAGGCGAGGCTGAAGGCCCTGGAGCTGCAGCAGGCGAGGATGATGATGGAGCTACAGCAGGCGGCTGGACGGGCTGAACGGGCCCCTCGGACCCTCCAGCGGAGGCAGGAGGCTGAACGGGCCCCTCGGACCCTCCAGCGGAGGCAGGAGGCTGAACGGGCCCCTCGGACCCCCCAGCGGAGGCAGGAGACGAAGGCCGGAGCGGTCTCTCGGACCCCCCAGCGGAGACTAGAGACGAAGGCCGGAGCGGTCCTACGGACCCTCCAGCAGAAGTCACCACTAAGCCAGCAGTCATGGAGTCCTCTGGCAAACACGAAGGCAACTGGCGATGCACTGAGCACTGGCTCTGCCCAGGCAACGCTGACATGGTGCAGTTCTCAGGTGGCTGCATAAACTTCAGGGGTCCAGAATCAGCCGGGGACTGAGACCTAGCCTCTGGGGAAGCCCTGGAGCGGCAAACTGTGCCAATGGCGGCTGAACCATGAAAAGCACCTTGAGGTGAAATTAGACTTTCTCCCTGCATGGAGTGAATGAGTGAAACCGGTGATACTGGAGCCAGAGCTACGGGTAGCGGGGGCACTGGAGCTACTGGGGCCTGCGCTACAGGCGGCACTGGAGCTACTGGGGCCTGCGCTACAGGCGGCACTGGAGCTACTGGGGCCTGCGCTACAGGCGGCACTGGAGACTGGACTGAGGGTGGCACTGGAGACTGGACTGAGGGTGGCACTGGAGACTGGACTGAGGGTGGCACTGGAGACTGGACTGAGGGGGGCACTGGAGACTGAACTGAGGGGGACACTGGAGACTGAACTGAGGGGGACACTGGAGACTGAACTGAAGGAGGCACAGGAGACTGAACTGAAGGAGGCACAGGAGACTGAGCTGAGAGGAGCACTGGCTGCGGGGGAGCTAACCAAGCTGAGAGTGGCTGCGGGGGAGCTAACCGAGCTGAGAGTGGCTGCGGGGGAGCTAACCGAGCTGAGAGTGGCTGCGGGGGAGCAACTGAGCTGAGAGTGGCTGCGGGGGAGCTAACCGAGCTGAGAGTGGCTGCGGGGGAGCTAACTTAGCTGCCGGTAGCTGCACAGGCGATAAGCAGCTCGCGTTGACATCCGCCATACAAAACGCAGCCCCTGAATGAACAGTCATGCAGTCCGAAAATGAAAAAGAGTCCTCACTCACCACAGCCGGCGATTTAGAAGCCCGAACGTCCGGCTGTGGGGTGGCGCGCTTGCAGCGCGATCGGCGTTTCCTCCCCGCAGACGGCTCCGACGGGCCGGGCAAGATCACATCCGGCAAGTCGGGCAGCGAGGCAGGAGTGGCTGAGAGAAGGTGCGGTGTGAGCCGGAGAAAAGCCTGCATGGTCGGAGGAAGCGACTGCAGAAGCCATGGCAGGCCAGAAAAGAGCCGTTGTAGCCGACCTTCCACGGCACGACGAAGCTCCTCTGGAGGGTTCTCCAGCCATAGCCCGAGGAGAATCTCCACATTGTACGCAATGTCGTCCTGGAGCTCCTCGGACGAATTCACTGCCGCTGGGTCCATGGTGGCTGGTTCGTACTGTCACGGTTTGCCGGGGCAAGCCGTGTGGAATATGAAATAGGACCCAAAATGCGGCAGCTCTGGTGCAGATGAGTGTTTATTTACAGGGGTGTGAGTACAAACAGCGGTGGCGACAAAACATGAAACCGGAAACCTAAACTGGGTAAACTAATAAGACAAACCAGAATGAGGATGCAGGGAGGTCCGGAGAAATACATACAGGGAGACCGAGGGGAAACAACACAGACGAACCAGCGATTACCAAGACAGAAAATACAACTTAAATACACTCAGAGAACACAGGGAGATTACACACAGGTGGGAGACACAGCTGGGAGTGATTAACATGACGAGACCAGGGAGGCAAACTGAAAACACTCACATAAGACGCAGACCTTCACAATAACACAGGAACACACGGGGGGGAACAGGGTAAACACCAATTAGAGAACAGAACCAAAATCGCGAAGAGAAAACACAAAACGCTGGGTCAAAAGGACCCAGGATCATGACAGTACCCCCCCTCAAAGGCTGGCCCCAGACAGCCCAACAAGAAACAAAACAGCCAGAAAAAACAGAAAACAACCCGACCAGGGCGGGCGGCGGGGGCCCAGGAAGGAGGGCTCGAAGCAAAACAAAACCGGAGCACCGGAAGGCCAAAAGACAAAAACAAAAAACGAGTCCAAAACCAAAAGAAACGAAGCACACCAGAACACAGGAAAAAACAGAGTCCAAAACAGAAGAGTTCAGGGGGCCGACAGCACAGGAGTCCAAAACAGTTCAGGGGGCCGGCCAGGGGGCCGACAGCACAGGAGTCCAAACAGTTCAGGGGGCCGGCCGTGCGGAAGGCAACGGCGGCCACTCAGGCGAGGCTGCAGAGGCCGGACCAGGCGAAGCACAGGCAGAGGCCGGGCCAGGCGAAGCACAGGCAGAGGCCGGGCCAGGCGAAGCACAGGCAGAGGCCGGGCCAGGCGAAGCACAGGCAGAGGCCGGGCCAGGCGAGGCTGAAGACACGGAGGCTGGGCCAGGCGAGGCTGAAGGCCCTGGAGCTGCAGCAGGCGAGGATGATGATGGAGCTACAGCAGGCGGCTGGACGGGCTGAACGGGCCCCTCGGACCCTCCAGCGGAGGCAGGAGGCTGAACGGGCCCCTCGGACCCCCCAGCGGAGGCAGGAGACGAAGGCCGGAGCGGTCTCTCGGACCCCCCAGCGGAGACTAGAGACGAAGGCCGGAGCGGTCCTACGGACCCTCCAGCAGAAGTCACCACTAAGCCAGCAGTCATGGAGTCCTCTGGCAAACACGAAGGCAACTGGCGATGCACTGAGCACTGGCTCTGCCCAGGCAACGCTGACATGGTGCAGTTCTCAGGTGGCTGCATAAACTTCAGGGGTCCAGAATCAGCCGGGGACTGAGACCTAGCCTCTGGGGAAGCCCTGGAGCGGCAAACTGTGCCAATGGCGGCTGAACCATGAAAAGCACCTTGAGGTGAAATTAGACTTTCTCCCTGCATGGAGTGAATGAGTGAAACCGGTGATACTGGAGCCAGAGCTATGGGTAGCGGGGGCACTGGAGCTACTGGGGCCTGCGCTACAGGCGGCACTGGAGCTACTGGGGCCTGCGCTACAGGCGGCACTGGAGCTACTGGGGCCTGCGCTACAGGCGGCACTGGAGACTGGACTGAGGGTGGCACTGGAGACTGGACTGAGGGTGGCACTGGAGACTGGACTGAGGGGGGCACTGGAGACTGAACTGAGGGGGACACTGGAGACTGAACTGAGGGGGACACTGGAGACTGAACTGAAGGAGGCACAGGAGACTGAACTGAAGGAGGCACAGGAGACTGAGCTGAGAGGAGCACTGGCTGCGGGGGAGCTAACCAAGCTGAGAGTGGCTGCGGGGGAGCTAACCGAGCTGAGAGTGGCTGCGGGGGAGCTAACCGAGCTGAGAGTGGCTGCGGGGGAGCAACTGAGCTGAGAGTGGCTGCGGGGGAGCTAACCGAGCTGAGAGTGGCTGCGGGGGAGCTAACTTAGCTGCCGGTAGCTGCACAGGCGATAAGCAGCTCGCGTTGACATCCGCCATACAAAACGCAGCCCCTGAATGAACAGTCATGCAGTCCGAAAATGAAAAAGAGTCCTCACTCACCACAGCCGGCGATTTAGAAGCCCGAACGTCCGGCTGTGGGGTGGCGCGCTTGCAGCGCGATCGGCGTTTCCTCCCCGCAGACGGCTCCGACGGGCCGGGCAAGATCACATCCGGCAAGTCGGGCAGCGAGGCAGGAGTGGCTGAGAGAAGGTGCGGTGTGAGCCGGAGAAAAGCCTGCATGGTCGGAGGAAGCGACTGCAGAAGCCATGGCAGGCCAGAAAAGAGCCGTTGTAGCCGACCTTCCACGGCACGACGAAGCTCCTCTGGAGGGTTCTCCAGCCATAGCCCGAGGAGAATCTCCACATTGTACGCAATGTCGTCCTGGAGCTCCTCGGACGAATTCACTGCCGCTGGGTCCATGGTGGCTGGTTCGTACTGTCACGGTTTGCCGGGGCAAGCCGTGTGGAATATGAAATAGGACCCAAAATGCGGCAGCTCTGGTGCAGATGAGTGTTTATTTACAGGGGTGTGAGTACAAACAGCGGTGGCGACAAAACATGAAACCGGAAACCTAAACTGGGTAAACTAATAAGACAAACCAGAATGAAGCTGCAGGGAGGTCCGGAGAAATACATACAGGGAGACCGAGGGGAAACAACACAGACGAACCAGCGATTACCAAGACAGAAAATACAACTTAAATACACTCAGAGAACACAGGGAGATTACACACAGGTGGGAGACACAGCTGGGAGTGATTAACATGACGAGACCAGGGAGGCAAACTGAAAACACTCACATAAGACGCAGACCTTCACAATAAAACAGGAACACACGGGGGGGAACAGGGTAAACACCAATTAGAGAACAGAACCAAAATCGCGAAGAGAAAACACAAAACGCTGGGTCAAAAGGACCCAGGATCATGACAGAAACATACAAAGCGCGAGGGAGACTGATACACAGGGGACTTGACAGACTCACACACTGAAGACACACCATAACCAACATAGTGGGGAAGACACAGACGCGGGACGAACCTAGACAGACGAGAACTAAATAGGGAAGCAGAACTCACTATCAACAGAACTGAAGTCTAAACTATACAAACAAGAACATCATAACACCAGCCCATGACAGTGTGAAGTTAGTGAAATTGACAATAATGTTGTTGTTCTATGAGCAATAATATATAAATTAGGATACTTATTTGCACTTGGTGCAAATGAGGTAATTTTCTGTCATTCCACTTTCTGTTTTTTCTATGGAAGTTTGACGGACTTTTCTGTAAATGATAATGATAAAACATAAAATTCTGTAGATTTACAGTATATTTTCTGTATCATGAACTGATATTTTCCATTAATAGAAAAATGTAAATTTCTGTTTATATTACTATTTCCAAGCACTTCTTTTCACTGTAACTCATTAAATAAAGTTCTTTATATCCTTAAACGTACATTTCTATGCAACTACAACGTAGTACACCCTGTGCTCAAAAAATTCATAAATTAAAACTTTTTAAATTAATCTGTGCTTAGTACACAACAACATACAATTAATGTTAAATATTCTTTTATTCTCCTCAACTCAAAAACTATTCTAAAATATAACGACAGCATCCATCTCGTCATAAACAACTAAACAGCTGATACATGAACAAAGTAACTCACAAGCTTTCAAATTTGAGCATTTTTATTTTCCTTGAAATCTGTTTGCCCTCATGTAAATGTGTTTACATTCCAAGTGTTTTCTTCAAGCAGGACACCTGACAAACAAAAAATGTAATATTTAACGATATGTTCACATTTAATAATATCCAGAGTTTGGTTTACATCCATGTCTGTCCACTTATGATACAGTATACACATGTAGTCAGTTATAGCCACTCACCTTTGATGACTGAATACATTCACCTCATTAATGAAGTGAATGTAATTCACATTGTTTTGAACGTTTGTCTGAACTCTTTGGGGTCTTTACCTTGCAATATAACATACTTTGAGTCAAAAAAGTTTGACTGTTTAAGTGGTGCTAAAACTGAACAGATCTAAAGAAGGTGTTCCTGAAATTTGGGTTTATTAGAACAGGAAGGATGGATGACCCAAAGGACTTTTCCCCATATAATAACTAAAACACAAAATAGATTAGACAGATTACTGTTCCAAACTTAAAGATAAAAGTGCATTTACCGGACTTGTTTTGTCAGCTCTTGCTTTTCAAAGACAGTGAGGAGCAAAGTACAATAGAAGTGCTTTTTCTGATGAAGAGTTAAACTGTAAACAGCAGCGTGGTGAATAAGGATCTGTGTCCACGAATCCTCAACAGCAGAGATGGGCAGTAACACGTAATCTAATTACTTTTTCAGGTAGCGATTAAAGTAAGGGATTACTATTGCGAAAACGGTAATTAGATTACCGTTACTTTCCCGTAGTAACGCTGCGTTACTGCGTTACTAAAACCGTGATTTTTTTTGCAAGAATGTCTCACGACAGTGACGTAAGCGAGTGCGACGTTCGTGACAACAGCTGTGTGCAGATCAACAATGGATCATATATCGAGTGCGGGAGAGAGTACGAGCGTGCAGCGTTTAAAGCGTGGAAGTACTGACATTACTTTGAGTTTGATTCCATAAAAAGTGACAAAAACATTAGTGTCCGTTGTGCGTGGGAAGAAAACTTCTTTTTACAGCGAAAAAAACCCCTAAACTTCCAACAAGCACCGAGTAGCTACGACGTAATGGGAAATTCACAGAGAAACTCGCGGATTCTTCCACTGACCGCTGCGGCACACCTGCACCAGGGTAAACCTCCGCCTACCCCACTCCTGCTTTACAGGTGAAAATAGAGCAACAGGACCGCTGAGACTTTGATGTTATTTATTTTCTGCTGTGTTTTACTTGCATCTATTTGAAAGACTGAGTGTAAACACACAAAAAAAATTTTATTTTATGTGCTGGAATGTGCAGAAAATAAGTTTAAATGTTAAACAAACTTCTTCCAGTCAGAGAATGTTGCATATAATTAAATTTTTGCTTGATGCATAAAGTTAAAAGATTAAAACTAATAAAACAAGTTTTAAAAAGATAATTTTCCATCTGATTATATTTTGTATGATGGATTATGTAGAAAAAGTAGAATTGGGCTGAAAGATCTATCGCTTTATCACCTCTTCAGGTTGTAAATCGTGTTTTTAAAAAGTAACTAAGTAATTAATTACTTTTGAAAATAAGTAATCAGTAAAGTAACGGGATTACTTTTTTGGGGGAGTAATCGGTAATTAGTTACTGATTACTTTTTTCAAGTAACTTAACCAACACTGCTCAACAGTGACAACACTTAAACAGTTTCAAAATCCTTAATGCACACCTTTTTCTCCACTGTGTTCAAATGCTCTTAACTGTTTAAGTAGAGGAAAAAGTCTTATTTCAGACATATTTCACGGCCATTAAACGTTAAACATGGCTCTCAAAACGAGGTCATGGTTACTTCTGGAGCAAAAACCTCTGCTTGTGCGCACATAACCTAAATTGCATCAACTAAGACAATAATAAGACAAATGACTACAAAGTGACACCAGAGGCTGGAGAGGAGCAAGCATAAAGTGACACGTTGTGTGCACACACTTTCTCTTGGTACCACTCTTCACATACCAGTGTGTCAAAGTCCTGAATGCAGCCTGCATGCTAGTCCATCAAGTTCCATCTGAGCTTTAAATAAAATACACTCAGCTTTTCCTTGGATTTTCAGAGTTGCTCAGTTCATACAGGAACTGCAGCAGTCGGGGTTAATGTGTCGCTGTGTTGCTCCTCCATCTCAGCCATTGAGACTAGTCGCAATTTATTCTGAGGAAAACAAGAGACACAAAAAGATATTTTAAAAAGTTTATATTTTTATTCTTTTTTTTACCTTGAACATAAACAACAGCAACAAAAAACAAAGGATTATGGCTGTGCGATATGACGATATATATCGAATGATGATATAAAAATGTGTATTGTTTCATATTATACACTATCGTTTGTTTCGTGATGTTGCAAAATAAACTGTTTACGGCAATATTTTTTCATGGTTTTGATGGTCACTGTAGTGGCTATATTAATTTCTTAAACTTCTATCTATCTCTTATACTTAAAATAACCACGCTATGGATGAACAAGCGACTGTTTCATACTTTTGTTACCAACAATGACGGTAAAACCATCGTGTGGCTCCGCCGTCCGCTTGTTCATTTTTCACATAAACCTTTCACAAGAAAGCTCAAGATCCTGCTGAGACTTTTCAAAGTAAACTGAAATGATATACATTATTCTCAAACTTCAAATTTCAGAATATGCATCAAACAAATGACCTCAAATTAAAACATGAAGTAACTATAAATTGGCGCTTATAGTCACCATGCGCATGAAGGCACAGAGAATACCAGCATGGCCAGCGAGGATGAGGCAGAACCAGGTAGCTCCAAACAGAAGAACCAGTCAAAACAAGTCGAGTTATTGCTAAACGAGGGGCTACTACCTCTGTAGCATGGACATGGTTTGGTTATGAAAAGCCTGCCATCCATGGATCCTGTCAGTGTTTTGATCTGTTCACCATCAACATTGCGTGCAGCAGCAACCACAGCCTCCCAGACACTGTTCAGAGAGGTGTACTGTTTTCCCTCCTTGTAAATCTCACATTTGATGATGGACCACAGGTTCTCAATGGGGTTCAGATCAGGTGAACAAGGAGGCCATGTCATTAGTTTTTCTTCTTTTATACCCTTTCTTGCCAGCCACGCTGTGGAGTACTTGGACGCGTGTGATGGAGCATTGTCCTGCATGAAAATCATGTTTTTCTTGAAGGATGCAGACTTCTTCCTGTACCACTGCTTGAAGAAGGTGTCTTCCAGAAACTGGCAGTAAGACTGGGAGTTGAGCTTGACTCCATCCTCAACCCGAAAAGGCCCCACAAGCTCATCTTTGATGATACCAGCCCAAACCAGTACTCCACCTCCACCTTGCTGGCGTCTGAGTGGGACTGGAGCTCTCTGCCCTTTACCAATCCAGCCACGGGCCCATCCATCTGGCCCATCAAGACTCACTCTCATTTCATCAGTCCATAAAACCTTAGAAAAACCAGTCTTGAGATATTTCTTGGCCCAGTCTTGACGTTTCAGCTTGTGTGTCTTGTTCAGTGGTGGTCGTCTTTCAGCCTTTCTTACCTTGGCCATGTCTCTGAGTATTGCACACCTTGTGCTTTTGGGCACTCCAGTGATGTTGCAGCTCTGAAATATGGCCAAACTGGTGGCATCTTGGCAGCTGCACGCTTGACTTTTCTCAGTTCATGGGCAGTTATTTTGCGCCTTGGTTTTTCCACACGCTTCTTGCGACCCTGTTGACTATTTTGAATGAAACGCTTGATTGTTTGATGATCACGCTTCAGAAGCTTTGCAATTTTGAGACTGCTGCATCCCTCTGCAAGATATCTCACTATTTTTGACTTTTCTGAGCCTGTCAAGTCCTTCTTTTGACCCATTTTGCCAAAGGAAAGGACGTTGCCTAATAATTATGCACACTTGATATAGGGTGTTGATGTCATTAGACCACACCCCTTCTCATTACAGAGATACATCACCTAATATGCTTAATTGGTAGTAGGCTTTCGAGCCTATACAGCTTGGAGTAAGACAACATGCATGAAGAAGATGATGTGGACAAAATACTCATTTGCCTAATAATTCTGCACTCCCTGTACATTAAGAAGCCCCCAAATGCCTTCATGCTGTACCTTAAAGAGCAGAGGCCAAAGGTGAAAGCAGAACTAAGTATTAGTGACAGTGCAGCTGTGAATGCAGCTGTGGGAGAGAGAGTAAGTGTAACTCTGAATATATTTATGCATCTGTTAATGCTCTATCATCTTGTTTGTGCATGTGCACCAGCTGTCCTGTAGTTATGTGTAGTAGCAGTGTGGCTGTGTATTTATACGAGCTGACAGTGTGTTCTTGTGATCTTCTATCCACAGTGGAGGTCGCTCTCAAAGAAGGAGCAGAAAAAATATTTTGACGAGGCGGAAACACAAAGATGTCATCACGCCACAGAACATCCGAATTGGTCAACCAAAGAGAACTATGTATGTCCAAAGTGCCAACATACAGTTCATCCATGTGCCTTTCACTGCACTGAATGATGAAACAGTCACTGCAGAGAGTTTGTATCAGCTCAGGAAAATTCTGATGTGTTTGTTTTTAGGGCAAAAAGAGGAAGAGGGTCAGAGATCGTAACTGCACCAAAGGTGAGAGAATATTCCGGGGAATCGTTTTCATGTCAAATGTGATGAAAAAAGTCAAAAATCTATTAGAAAAAAAACCCGTTGTGTTTTTGTTTGTGTCTTCTGAACCTGAAGAGGACGCTCAGCAGGCCAAAACACGTTGTGTGAGGCCAGGTCAAGCAGAGCCGTCTTCTTCAGCTATAAAGGAACCACATCAGCTGGATAGAGTCTGGGTGTGCCAGCCACAGACACGTGTTAACACCCTAACCATTCAGGACACAGTACTGGTGCAAATGCCAAACACACTGAACCCAGTCAGTGTGCCTGTGTGCAATGTGCCATGTGCCACAACTTTATTAGTCCCTCCTGTAATAAAGTGAATTATTATTTGCAAGATGATTTGTTCCACAATGGATTGTGTTGCTGCACAGACATTTTAGAGTGGAACACAAGTAAGTCAGGGTTGGGCCAGATCGTTAGGCTGTATGTTATTGTTGTACGTGGCAGAAAATGTTGTTAGGAAGACACTGATTTAACTCCACAGTAATTGGAAAGGCTTAAGTTTGCAGTGCTGTTGAACTGTTGAAGTAAGATGTTTTCCTCAAGGCACTTACACCAGTCACCCAATAACAATGAAACCATGGACGGGTGACATTTCTAAAATTGATAAACTTGTTCAAATACAATGTTAAAATGCTGGAACATAACAACTGAGCTCATAGCATTGAGACAGGGTCCAAACATAAAAGTTATAAACTGATCCCCATGTCACTGAGTGAAATAAGGGTTTGATCCCCTACAACCCAACAAGAATACTGGCTGCCACAGATGTGTTTTGTGCCCATGTGGCACATAGACTGCAATCAATCAATCATGAAGCACTGATTTTATCCACAGAATCAGTTTCTTCCATTCTAACCTTTCCACCATCATGGGCAAGACCAAAGAGCTGCTGGTAGAGCTGCTGCAAAAACCCACGGAGCTCAGCAGCCAGCAACAAATTCTGGATCCTTTGCTTTTAGTTAGCAATTAGCATTAGCAGCACATCCTGCGTCCGATGTGAAAGGACTTTTATGCTGCGCACTGTGACTCACAGCAATGGTCCCGGGTCAGCCCTGACATTGTGTTAAACTAATCCTAAAGTAATAATGGTATTTCTAACCACTGATATACCACAACTTTATCCTTTCAACAGCTGCTGAAAATAAGGGGACCTAACTGCTATCGGATAAAAAGTGCCCCAATCCAATCAGAGAACAGATGGGTTTGGCTGTCGGAGGGGCACTTTTTTGAACTGCAGGTCCTTGAAGGGTAAACTCTATATAAATATCTGGGCCATCTCTATACAAATTTTTTTTACACATACAAATCTTTATTACAAGTACAAAACCGATTTACAAGTACAAAATATTTATGACCACATTTTGAGCCCATAGTTAAAATGATCATGAGAAAGGTGGAGGAATTTTACAAAATTACACAGGAGGAGCTTGTTAATGATCTGAAGGCACCTGAGACCACAGTCACCAGAAACACCACTGGTAACACACTACGCTGTATTGAAATCTTACAACACTTGTTTAAGTGCTTTCACAGTCAAGCTGAAAAGGGTAAACACTAACTAGCCCACTGGCTGGGCTGAATGTGCTTTACAGGTCTGCTGCTCTGCCCAGGTCTAGTGTATATGACAGTTAAATCTCCCACGAGGCCTTTTTTGTACCTGTGAGGTGAATCTATTAAGTCACTGTGACTTTCACCTGCTTGCCATCACCAGTGTGTGAATGTGTGTGTGAATGGGTGGATGACTGGATGTGTAAAGCGCTTTGGGGTCCTTAGGGACTAGTAAAGCGCTATACAAATACAGGCCAGTTACCGATTACCATTCACCTACACTAGTGATGGGATTTCCGGCTCTTTTTAGAGAACTGGCTCTTTCGGTTCGGCTCACTAAAAAGAGCCGGCTCTTTCGGCTCTGAACCGGCTCTTCAGGTTGTTTTGTTGCTTTAATTAATTAATTAATTAATTATTAACAATAATATAAAATTATGCACTAAAGGAATTACTAATGTAAAAAAAAAAAAAAGTGGTTTTATTTATCCATCCATCCGCTTATCCTTTTCAGGGTCGCGAGGGGCGCTAGTATGGAACGCCAGGACTGCCATAATGAATTAATTAAATACACCATTAAATAATTAATTAAATGTGGCAATAATTAATTAAAATTGGAATTAATTAATTAAATAAATAGTTATGACACATGTAATTAATTAATTATTGACACATTTAATTAATTATTTATGTATTTCACATTTTAATTAATTATTGACACATTTCATTAATTATTTAATGATATATTTATTTATTTCATTTTGGCAGTCCTGACGCCTGGCTCTCGTCATGAAATAATTTTATCTGTCAGCCTCACCCATCAAACTCAGGGGGCGGGGTTAACGCTGCCCATGCAGCTTCTCTAACATTTGATTGGTTGCCGTGCAAAGTAAGTCAAAACAGGTCGATCCTAGAAAATCGATTGCTTGTGTAGACTTGGGGCAGCCAGTTATCCCAGAATGCAGATCAAATCACAAGCAGCAATGGTGGTGGTGTAGTTTTAAAATACCCCGTTTTTCTGTCACCAGCTACACTTTTAACAGTGTTTTAGCCGCGAATGTCGCGACGTATGTCTGGTCAGGTTGTCAACATAGAACATGTTTGCAAAAGTGCTCAGATGTTTTCAGAGATTTCACTAGCTCTGCTAACAGTTAGCATGCAGAGTGCACCGAGGGGGTTACGTTAACCGGTTTGTTTACATATTCCACTCTCCGTGTTCCACATGTTGCATTCGCAGATTCTCATTTTCACCGAACGATCGTCTCTTTCCGCCTGGTCTTGTGTCTCTGTGCTTCTGTAACATAAAGAACGAGCTGACATTTTTCTCACGAAACCAGCGATCAGCTCAACAGACCCTCAGTTTACCTGCATGCATCCTCCTCCTCATCTGTCAGCTGTTTAACACCTGCTGCTAATTTAAGAAACACGCCTAGTTACCTGGTGATAGTCACAGTTTAACTGGGCAGCCGGTGCTCGATATAAAGCAATGTCAGCGCATTTTTCTGCACAAGATAAGTAAATATAGTGTTTTCCCCGAGCGCAGAGCTGCTGGAGCTCGTTTCCTTACAGAGCACTTTATAGGCGAACAGCTTTATCAGCGGCTGATGTCCAATCACCGGCACACAGCTTTGAAACCTCAGCTGAGTTTTAGCTCTCAGTGGTTAAACGCTGGACTTCATTCACTCAGGTTCTCTGTCGGGTCACGTTTACTTCGCTGTTTTATTTACAACTGAGCAAATCGGTTTGGCTGAGGTTAAAGTTACGTTTCATAACTGCATAGTTTCACAGACGTTTAATGGTTCACTGGCACATGTGTTAGACTGAACTATCATCTAAATATCATCTGTTTTTTAATAGTTATTCAACTGTATTCTAAGCACCAGCTGTCTGTTAGAATGTGATTTTTTTTCTCTCTCTGTTGGCAGAGGTATAAAAATGCGCAGGAAAATCTGACATGCATGGCGAACTTCACCGACGATATTTAGGGAGGAATAAACACACATCAAACATGAATGAACCATTTGTCTGTCTCCATAATTGAGAGAATTTTCTCTTCTTATGTCAACACTCTCTCTCTCTCTCTCTCTTTTTTTTTTTTTTTTTTTTGCTTTTTCGGTCATGTTATGTTTACCTGTCAAAGGCTTGTTACAAACTATGAAACACATTGTGCAGACTTCTGGATGTTAGAAGAAAACTAATACTGCTCATGAATGAGACTAAAGGCAGGAAGGTGTCCTTTAAAACTAAACATGTTAATAGGACCTCCCTGTTTATATCATAGTTTATGATATAGCACGTGTATTTCAGTAATAGCCTGCTGAGGCCACTATACGTGCTGGCCTCATATCAAATGTGAAGGCAGACTGAGTCTATGTTTGACGTTTGTTTATATCTAATCTTCCTTTTCAAACATTTAAACAGCAGCGAGTCTGCAGCTGAGGGAATACAAATTCAAATTGTCGGAACAGGTTTGCTCGTTTCTTGGATTCATTTGGTGATTTATTAAATGTATAACTGTTATTCTAATCTGCTGCTGAGTCTCTTACACTTTTCTTTATGCTGTATATTTTCACGTCTCTGGAATAGTTGGCAGTTAGATAGTCAGCTGGGAAACTTTGTGTTAACTCATGGAGCTGAGGATATCGTGGATATGCTGACCTCGCTGCGTGGTGTACAGAGCGAGGTCAGCATGATTAATATTCACAATAAAAATATTATCCGAACATCATGAAGTCTGTATGTGTTTCATAGTGTCGAACAACCTTTGTACAGTTAAAGCCAGCAGTTACTACATGACGGAAACACCAACGTTATCTCTTTTATGTGTTTATACACAGGTCACGCTGATTACTGAACAAAAACCCAAAGATCAGATGTTAAACAGATTTATTTGCTCTCTCTCCTCCTTAAACATGTTTTTAATGTTAGTTATAATTCAGAATTGGCGACTGAAACACGTAGGACACATAAGAACATCAGGAAATAAAACATCGATAAATATAACCTCAGTAAAAGAAGTCAGCGGGGGTTACTACAGCTGTGTACCGGGGCCTGCGCTTTGTCGGTGGGATTGCTTGCGAGGCGAGCGGGTCTATCCCACGCTTTGCCGTGAGACTGGGCAGACATCTCCGAAATCATCGAAAAACTTTTGCAAAGAGGCTGTATCTTGACAAACCGACCAGACACATGAAGATTAAACCACTACATTCTCGGCTAAAAAAATATTAAAACGGTATTTGGTAACACACAAACAGGGTTTTTCAAAGCTCAGTTCTGTTAGCTTCCACATGCCGGTTGTTGTGTGCTAGAAACAATGGCCACCAGGCCAAAGCAATGGTTTTGACTCGATCAGCATTAACCCCGCCCCCTGAGTTTGATGGGTGAGGCTGACAGATAAAATTATTTCATGATGAGAGCCAGGCGTCAGGACTGCCAAAATGAAATAAATAAATATATCATTAAATAATTAATGAAATGTGTCAATAATTAATGAAATGTGTCAATAATTAATTAAAATGTGAAATACATAAATAATTAATTAAATGTGTCAATAATTAATTAATTACATGTGTCATAACTATTTATTTAATTAATTAATTCCAATTTTAATTAATTATTGCCACATTTAATTAATTATTTAATGGTGTATTTAATTAATTCATTATGGCAGTCCTGGCATTCCATACACTGGAGCCTATCCCAGCTGTCATAGGGCGAAAGGTGGGGTACAACCTGGACAGGTCGCCAGTCTGTCGCAGGGCCAACACACAGGGACAGACAACCATTCGCACTCACATTCATTCGCACATTCACACCTAGTGACAATTTGAATTATCCAATTAACCTATCCCCACAAGCTGCAAGTCTTTGGACGGTGGGAGGAAGCCGGAGTACCCGGAGAGAACCCACGCAAACACTGGGAGAACATGCAAACTCCACACAGAAAGACCCCGGCCTGATGGTGGAATTGAACTCAGGACCTTCTTGCTGTGTGGCAACAGTGCTAGCCACCGTGCTGCCTGGTTTTATTTATATATGTTTATATATAAATATATGTGGTGGCACCTAGAGACAAAGCACGTACAAACTCCAAAACACTTTTCTAGCATGAACTGAACTTCCAAAACAGAGCTACCTAGATCACTTAAATTACACAATTGAAAGCATGAAAGCATATGTGTATTGTTTGTGTATTTATACACAAGCATTCATATATAGTCAAATAATAAAAATGTAAAAATAACAATAAAAAATGTTCATTTACCTGTTACTACCACACACCAAATCCGGTCGTTGGTACTTGGTGGCTTGTGTAGCCACTAGGTAACAAAAGTTCAACACTGCGCCTAGCATCCTGGAGCACTTCTGTTGTCTTTTGTACGTGTTTTGAGTTTTTATGTGCTTCTGAGTTTTTACGTGTTTTGGAGTTTGTACGTGCTTCGGAGTTTTTACGTGTTTTGGAGTTTTTACATGTTTTGGAGTTTGTACGTGCTTCGCAGTTTGTACGTGTTTTTACGTGTTTTGGAGTTTTTACGTGTTTTGGAGTTTGTACGTGCTTCGGAGTTTGTACGTGTTTTTACGTGTTTTGGAGTTTTTACATGTTTTGGAGTTTGTACGTGCTTCGCAGTTTGTACGTGTTTTTACGTGTTTTGGAGTTTTTACATGTTTCGGAGTTTGTACGTGCTTCGGAGTTTGTACGTGTTTTTACGTGTTTTGGAGTTTTTACGTGTTTTGGAGTTTGTACGTGCTTCGGAGTTTGTACGTGTTTTTACGTGTTTTGGAGTTTTTACATGTTTCGGAGTTTGTACGTGCTTCAGAGTTCGTATGTGATTTGAAGTTTGTACGTGCTTTGTCTGTAGGGGCCACCGTAAATATACTTTTATTTATTCACTCCACATAAAATGTAATAAATAAATCATATAATACAAAAACCAACTAGTCACATTTCAACTTTTAACTATTTAAATTTTCAGCTTTTTCCTTTTACAAATTTAAACTGAAACAACACAAAACACTGCAAACCACAACACAATTAAATATAAATTATAATATGAAAACAAAAAGAACATGCACATTCTCTGTCATATGGACCTGCATGAATTAACTTTCTGAATCCTTTATCATCCGCAACTGAAGATAGTTGTGGATGATTACTATACGTTGTTGTCCCTGGCTCTCTTTCTCTCCCTCCCGCTCTGTTCCTGTGATACTGAGTGTAACTACCGCCCCTCCCCCCTCTGCCCAGCGTAAAGCACAAGGCTCACGTGCAGAGTGAAGCGGAAGAAAAGTGCGAGAGAGAGGGTGAGAGAAAGAAAAAGGCTGTATCCCAATTCAGGGTCTGCAGCCTTAAAGTACGCAGCCTTAACGATCCACAAGGGCCGTGTAATCAAAGACAGCTAAGGCCGGAAGTGCGAGGCTTGTGAAATGGGACGTCTATCCTCTGCCCAGGTTGCCTAGCAACCATGATACTAACAGCTGGAAACTTTTCAGCATTGTTTGACAGAAATGAAGGAGAAACTCTTTTGTTCATTTGTTTGTTTGTTTCTACATGAGCTTTGATCATTCTCTGCAAGATTAAGCTCAGCTATTGAACGCCGTATATTTTAAAGTAAAGGCTTTTAAACCAAGTTAGTACAAACGTCACTAATGTCACATAACTTTGCCGGCATGTGGCCAACAGTAATGTTTTAATGTTCTTCATTATTAAACATTTGCACATAAATAAGTGACATAATATTCAGCACTTACTTAAAGTTTACTCTTCGGGCGCCCCTCATCTGCCGTTTTTTTCTGCAAATTTATCCACACCCACCGCTGCGCTATGCATCCTGGGATATGTTGGGCCACGAAGTCTACACTACCACATCCTTAAAATTCAGGGAAATGAAGGACGCATTTGAGGGCCGCATTTCGAGCAGCCTTCGAATTGGGACAGCCTTCGTCGTGTCGCTGTGATGTAATCGGCCTTAAAATGCGGCCTTTAAGGCTGCAGATCCTGAATTGGGATACAGCCAAAGAAAAACCCACGGCTGGCGATAAGGAGCCGGCTCGCGTCGTTCACCAAACTTACATTTACAGGAAATGCTCGATCAAAGTGTAGAACAAGTGATTGTAGCTTTACAGAGGAATATGGTTTCTTGGCCTGGAGCTCTCACTAAATCAACAGCAAGAATTACTTATAGATGGCATAGAAAAGATGGACATCCCCGCCACGATGTCATCCATTGGTTTGCAGTGAATATACTTAACCTTGCACCCCAGATTCTCATTTATCAGTTAACTCTAGCATGTTGGGTTATAATGCCATTATGTTAACACACACCTGAATGGTTCAGACCAACAAACTGCCAAAATGTCTATCTTTATAGAGGTCTCACACATTTGCTGACAATCAAATAATCGTGTGCATTTGATTAGCTGTTACTTATGATTTGAGAAATGGTGGCAGATGAAGAAGTAGCTTGAAATGGGTAACAATTGGCCAGTCACAGTTGGAGGCTGTGTCGATGCTTTGTTGGATTTCTAGAATGGCACAGGGAAGTAGAAACACAATTACTGCAGTATTAATACATCTCCAGGACGAATTAGGAGACAAGATCAACCACCACACACTTCTTATTAAGAGGAAAACTATGAAAAACCTTTTTCATATGGCTATCTGAGGGCTCTGCTCATATACTGAAGGTTGAATTAATTCTTTATTTGCTCTTACATAATTAAAAACCATCAGGGTGGCAGCTGAAAGAAAAAACAAACAAACACTGTCTTGTGAAATTTGGAAATTTGTGCAATCTGACTGATGGACAAGTGGAAAAAACTAATCTTCAGGAAGTTGATGTCTTCATTCTGTAACTGGTGTTTGGGTTTTTATCACTTGACATATCTTAAATGCTTAATGTGCAGCCATAGAAACAACAAAACTGTCCTGAACATTAGAACGTAAGTGAATCCAGATAATGAAAAGATACCCTGGATATGGTGAAACTGCCTAATAGTACAAGACGCAGGCCTCTGCCACATCTAAGCTGTTTTAACAACACAAGGCATCCCTACAATACAAAGCAAGCCACAGTGCTGTTGCGGCTGATCTGTGCACACTGCTTCTCCTCACAGTTCTGTATGCTATGAGTAACTATGTGTGTCAGAGCCATATTACAGCACAGCATGTTGCCCTGCAGCTCAAGCTGCCAACCCAGCATCTGCTGCAACCTGTGTGTCTGTGGCTTTCCGCCAGCCACACACACCCTGTCGACTCAGGGTCTTCCTTATGTCATTAGCATGTAGCCTGTAAATTAACCTAAATGACATTACATTTTATAAGTTTTAGGCTATAAATATACTGATTTCAACTGGTTCCCAACATCTATTTGTGTTATACTATGAAGCACTTAGAGAATACTATAAATGAACAAACAATGATCAGGCTGGGTAATTTTTTAGGCACATATTTGCAATTTCTACATGAATTTAAGGTGGAAATGTCTTTATTTACATAAAGACATGCAAAACTGAGGTAGAAGGATAAAAAACATGGAATATAAATCCCTTTAGACTCTCACACATTAATTACATTAATGATAAATGTCAGACTTTCTTATTTAATTTTAGGCATGATCTAAAAATGTGCGAGGCCCTGTTGTTTGATAATTCCCTGAGGAGTGTTTCTGGTTGCTGACTTTACTTTCAGTGAGTTGCGCATGCTTTGAAAAAGCTTTAGTGCAGCACAGTTGTGGATGAAATTAGGTGTCCTCACTAAATACATACAAATGTCTCCACCTTGTGGATGTTTAACACTGCAGTCAACATTAAACTCTTACTGCACTTAACTGCATTTAACACCTCCAATAGAAAAATGATGCAAAATGCATTTAGCGCTTAAGATGCAGACTGAGCCTTTTGATTTCTGTAACTAAACAAGCTTAACTTTAACTTGGCCAAGATACAGACTTCTAAGCATTGCAAAAATCAATGTGCAAGAGTGCAGTTATCATGCAATATCCTAAAAGTGCAAAGTGCTCCTTGCATCAGAATCATCAGACACTGCTTACTGACGAAACCTTCTGGGAAAGGTGTTTTTTTTATTGCAGAAATGTTTAAACCGTACTGCAAATAAAACAATTCCATATTTTTTCAAATGAGCTAAATAGACAACTTTACAAATAGAATGTTTTTTAATTAATAAGTGATTTATTTTGTGGTATTTTCAAAGTGCTTACTTTGACTTAAAATACATTTTTGAAAAAAATACATTCGAATAAGTAATAATATTAGAATAATATTAGAAGATTAATACAAGACTGGCAGACTGCTGTTAAGATTAAGCATTTTTATATTTCCCTGAGATTTAAATACATGAATAAATAAGTACAAGCTACTGAACCTAACAAAAGATTTAATATATTTATCAAAGAATTATGCACACAGAAAAAACTAGAGGCTACTGGAGGATACAGCGAAATGATATTATTATATTCACCTTATAGTTCATTTTAAACACACTTTCAGTAGTGAGGTTTCTGTAGCTTGTTTAGATAAAGGATTATACGTTAAACGAGATTCATCAAAACTTCATATGAATAAATAATATATAATATGAGGGCTTATATTATATATTAATGTATATTTAATATAAATGAGGTGATAGTAAGCTGATTTTGTTATTGTCTTAATGTGTTTTTCTAAGTTTAGGTCTGCATCCATCACTACACCCAAATTTCTCGCCTGGTTTGTGGTTTTTAGATGTATAGATTGAAGTTCTCTGGTGACCTGTAATCATTTTTCTTTGGCACCAAAGACTATTACTTCAGTTTTGTTTTTGTTTAGCTGGAGAAAATTGGGCACAACCAGTCATTAATTTCCTCAATGCATTTACCAAGAGCCTGTACAGGGCCTTGGTCTCCTGGTGACATTGTGATATATATTTGTGTGTCATCTGCATAGCTATGATAGTTTATTTTGTTGTTCTTTATAATCTGTGCCAGTGGGAGCATGTAAATGTTAAACAGAAGGGGCCCCAAGATGGAACCTTGGGGAACTCCACATGTGATACTTGTCTGCTCAGATGTGAAGTTATCTATTGATACAAAGTATTTCCTGTTTTCTAAGTATGTTTTGAACCAGTTTAGTAGAGTTCCTGAAAGACCTGCCCAATTCTCCAGTCGTTTGAGTAATATGTTGTGGTCAACTGTATCAAATGCTGCACTGAGATCCAGCAAAACTAAAACTGACATTTTTCCACTGTCTGTATTCAGACATATGTCATCAATAAATCATGTGATGATGGAAATTCTTTTAAACTGCTGTGACTTTAAGAGGCCAGGGAGGAGCAGCATGTTGGCTTGCAACACCGGGGTGTGTCACAGGCAGACCTCCTTTAGTTAGTCACAGAAAATTTGCTACTGTTTACGTACACTGCCTCTATTGGTGTTTTGTGCTCGAGTGGGAGGAGGGGGCGTTCCAGATAAAACTACCGACTGGGAACTCGGAAACAGCTGTAGTGCCCTGTCACGCTATTTGCACCATGTCTGCTGCCGAGTGGAAGAAGAAGTGCGAGGAAGAGTGGAGCCTGCAGAGTGCACCGATGCCCGATGGCCTGGACTGGAAGTCCGTGTATGAAGCCAAGCCCTTCGGAAGAAATTTACTGATGAACCCTGCGCCATACGGTACCATATCACTGTTACACACGCTACGCTTGTTGTTTTGCTGTCTCTCCCTTATCCACAGAAAGTTTGGATTACAGACAGATGGCATGTGTTGCACACATTTATGCTGGTGTGAATTCATCCCTCCAGTATTAGCGGGATTAAGTTAATAATTAATTCATTGTCTTTGGTCATTTACGGAAAAATGGATCCTGAATGCACAGACCCCTCCCCTAACTTGTTTTTGAGTACCTGTGTGCAATCTGACTAATGCAGAAGTGGAGAAGGGAAAAAAAAAACCTGATCTTCAGGAAGTTGATGTCTTCATACTTTAACTGGTGCTGTTTGGGTGTTTAGCATTCAGCATATATACTGTTGGTTATGTAGCGATATGTTTACAAACAAATAGATGCTTTGGGTATAGACATCGGAGACACTGTGACTTTAAGCCCGCTAAGCCAGTATTCTGCTGCACACAACAACTAAACTAGTTTGTGAAATGCATTGCTAACAAGTAAATGAAAACACAAACCCATCAAAGCATACAAAGTTTATGAAACGATGCCAATAGACACAAATCCAACGGTCAGAAATGGAATCTTGTGTTATCTCCTCGAAACTGCGGCCACATTCAGCTTCATATACAGACGGAACAAAAGTGCCTGACGCTTCAGCAGCTGTACTTTTGATAGTTATGTGAGACATAACTTTGCTGAAAACATTAAGCATTGAGTTAAACCTCCTCGTCATTTAAACCGTGCAGTATGCTGTTTTTAAGAAAGAAAGAAAACAGATCAACTAAAACGGCTGCTGTTTTTGCTTTTTTGTCTTGTTGTATAGAGCGCTTTGAGTACTCCGGGAGCGTAGAAAAGCGCTATATAAGAATCTGTCCATTTACCATAAAGATTAGATGTGAAAAAGCTTTTATGACCCTAAGACAACTGGAAACTGAGGTGTGACTCAGAATGCTGACTTAGTGTGTTTTTACAAAGAGGCACGCCCAGTGCTTGTCAGAAAGATAACTCTTTGTCTGTGAGCTGTGTATACTGGGATTACAGTGGCCAACATTGTCTCTTATTCCCTACACAGGGTTGAGTAAAGACATCCCACCACCTGAACCCGAACTGCCTGCCGTGCCTGACCGCGGACCTCCACGATTTCAGCCTGATGGTGAGGGACAGGAGTGACGTTAGCCAAAAAATGAATCAAATCAATGTGGTTTCATGACTAATCTCTGAATCCCCAGGCAACTTCACTGGTTGGACCACGAATTCGGAGGTCCTGCCCTATGATACAAGCGGCATACCTGAAGGTGTTGTGGTGTGTGCATTGCCTCGTTACAGGTAGGTGTTACTTGGGTCAGACATTACCACGATGCTGGGTATAACCGGGATTATCTGCAAACATACTTGTAGAAATGACATTTAAAGAGTGGGTTGCTATATAACCTCTAGTTGTATAATTACAGTGGTAGTAAGTATAACTCTTGTTTGTGGTGGTGTTCCCAGCTGGTTCACCATGGAGCAGGTTGTGGACCTGAAAGCAGAAGGACTGTGGGACGAGCTGCTGGATGAGTTTCAGCCTGAAATTGCCATCCAAGACTGGTGGGTAAATAAACATAGATACAAACAAAAAATGTAAATAAATTAGTTATAGTTGTGACTGCATCATTTTGGTTTAGTTCAAAGTGAAACGATAGAACCTTTGCACCGAGTGAGTAAAGTGTAAAAGGGCCTAATAATGCTAACAGAGTTTACATTGTCAAACAAGTTAAACAGGAGCAGTGTACCAATACCAGAGCCAATCCATATGAGCCTTTACCTCTTCTACAAAAAATGTCAGCAGTTCCTTCAGGAACACAGCAGAGGGCGCTTGCAGGCTAGTCCTCAGTGAATAAAAATGAATGAAACTGAACAGCTAAACTAAGGATGCACAACTTCTTCTAGACAAAAAGATCACACATTATGTTACTTTTAGCAAAAACTGTAATAAAAGGACACTTAATGTACACACACTGGCTACTTATTGATCTGATCTCCTCAATTAATAGCATTCATTTCCAAATGGTTATTGGTCAACAGAGACCTGTGTGTTTGTGTGTGTGTTTCAACAATCTGCTGCTAGAAATTCCCTACTGCTGCTTGTTTCATGCATGAAGTCAACACTGTAGATGCTTTTTTACTACAGTCAAAACCCATAAAAGTAAAAAAGCTAAACGAAACTGAACTATATGCATTCTTACGACCCCTTCTGTTAGCAATGTGATTAAAAACTGACAGGAAGAAAAGCTCATCCCATGACATGTATATTTTGGTCTCTCTTGAACACTCCCTATTAAACTGGAAGTCTCAGTCACAAAGGTTATTGGACAATACCAAGTGCTAGTCCTAGCTAAAACCATCAACATGGTCATTGTGCACCTTTCAGATCAACCTACCCTCACCAGCCACTTTAAGTGCACTGGCCAAACTTCATATTAACGCAAATACGTAATCAAGCCAGTCACACGGCAGTAAATCAGTGCAGGGGGAGGGGGGGATTCAAGTAATTTTGAGCACGGAATGGTTTATGGTCCTCGGCATGCTGTTTTAAGAATTTCACAAACCGCTGATCCCCTGGGTTTCCCACACAACCAGCGGTAGGTTTTACAGAGAATAACGAAATATCCAGCAAGCAGCAAGTCTCTGGGTTGATGTCAAAGGTGAGGAGATGGACATAATGCTTCGAGCTGTTAGGAACTACAGTAAGTCGATTAACCAGTTTTTAAAACCAAGGTATGCAGAAGAGCATCTCTGAACGTACAATGTGCTACAGTTCTCTTAAGACTCTTCAGGGTCATAGTCTTTAGGATCAGAATTTGGCATTAACAAAATAAAAGCATTGATTCATCCTGTCTTATATCAACAGTCGAGATGGACAGTGGTGTAATGGTGTAGGGAATATTTTCTTGCCACACTTTGGAGCCCTTTTCCCCCCACACTAAACATAATTAAAATTCTACAACCTACCCAAGTATTGTCACTGACCATGTCTAACATTTTTATGTGTGTTGTACCCATCTTCTGACAGCTGCTTTCATCCCTCAATCTGGTTTCTTGAACATGACAATGAGTTATCTGTAATCAAATGGCCTCCACAGTTACCAGAGTTCAAATCCAGTTAAGTAATGTTGTAAAACAGATGTTTTGCATCGTATATGTAGAGCCAACAAATCTGCAGCCACTGCGTAATGCTGTCATGTCAGTGTGGACTAAAACCTCTAGGAATGTTTTCCCAGAATCTTGTTGAATTACCACACAGACTTAAGTTGGTTCTGGAAGCAAAAGGGGTTCTTATGCAGTACTAGCAATGTGTATGCAGTGATTATTGTACAAGTTGAGACAATAAAGAGATGAACTCCAAGTTTAAAATGCTTGAATTGACACATGCGTGGCTTCTGTTTGCATGCCAAAAAGGAAGAACAAACAGACTCTCCTAACTTCACATATATAGATGTGTTTCCACTTAAGTGACTGAGCTAGATTAAGGCCCCCTTTGTCCCCTTACACTACAGACATCCTGGTGCCAGCATAATAGCACTCATTCCCCCAAAGGTCCCAGATATTTATACTATTTGTGAATATAAAGACATTCCACAAGCCTGGAGTGTATATGAGTGTATAGTAATCTGCTCTGAACAATTTAATCACATCACATACAGAAAATGTCTTTGAAGTTTTTAGGAAAATCTAAGTGTGTCATGTTATCAGGTATGAGGAGAGTCAGCTGCATGACTCAATCTACCAGCTGCATGTGAAGTTACTGGGTGCGGATAAAAACACAGTGATCTCAGAGCACACAGTCAACCCCACCGAGCAGCGACTGGTTTACTCTCACGAATGGAAAGAGGTGAGACTCTCATTTCTTTGCCACTACAGTGCACAGTGCTGTATTCCAGCATTTCAATGTACACATCTGTCTTGGCCTGCAGGTGTCACATGTGTTCTCCGGTTATGGACCCGGCGTGAGATATGTCCACTTCTTGCACCGACTGAAGAACAGCTTCCTAAATGGTTTCCACAATACACAGTTCACTGGCAGTGCAGTGATTGTACGACCAAGCAAAAGCAGCCCGTAGGCTAAATCTTACAGTGCAGCCATATCTGATAATGCACTCAGTGTAATCAGTTTCAGCAATATGTAACTGCATTTACAAAGGTTGTCATGACAATAATATAATGATGGACACAATCATCAATATTTGATTACTGGTTTTATGGGAGGCATGGAGGTGGGCCAGGAGGTGTAATTCACAGTTTTTTCTGAAGATTCTGATATGATGCAATAATAAAACATACAGTTTTCTGGTTTGAGAGTTGATCGTTTCTTTTAAGTATTTACATATTTGGGTATTTAAAATATTAGATATGTTTGTGCTGTGTGTGTAAAACACTAACCATGCACTCACTATTTTTACTATGTCAGGAGGTTTTATGAAATTCTTCTTGATGAAGAGCTTATATGTATGATTTATAAATATGATTTATGATCATATTTGAATGTAAAACGTGTTCATTGCAGGTTCTGGTAAGAATTATTTTTCCCAAATGTTTCTTGAAATTACAATGTTTTAATAATGTCATCCATCAGGTTTTTTTTAACCACTTATCTCCTTACAGCTCGGGGCAGGTCTTCAAGGATAAGGACAAACATAGTCCAACATTTTCTAAAAATCTGTTATTCATTCATTCATTCATTCATGATAAAGGCAGTATATTTAAGATTCATTAGTTATTTTTATGCCACATCATAAATATCTGTTCCACATAACACCTATCACTGAAGATATAACATTACCTTTGTGATCAGACTGTCATATTAGAAGTAATGCAAAGGTTAAGTACAAATAAACTAATTTATATTTAAATGTTTACATTTGCTTTGTTTAATGGTTACATAACAACAAAGCATCCAGAATGGTGACCATACTGTACTCTTAGTAGCCTTTTGTTTTCTTTCCAGTGGTGCTTTCTGATTAGAAGTGATGACGGATATACTTGGATTTTTACTACGAAGAGCTCTGTGCATGTCATAATATGAAAAATATTAACAGTGGCCTTTTTAGAACAAACAAATATACATTAATAGCAATTAACTAGAACGCTTTTCAGACCAGAGTAAGACTTTATTCTGCCTGAAACTCCTAACAAGAGCTTACAATGTCATTAGTTCTTGCCACACAATTCTAATAAACTGTATTTCAGCACATGAGCAGATTCTACCCACAAATATAAATATTAGAAGGACAAAAAGTGGGGTTTTAAAAAATTCTGGGGAGGAAGCAAGCCTTCAGGAGAGCACGGTAACATCAACGTCTCATTTGTGCATTTTAATCTGCTTAAGATGCGTTCAGGCGCTCTCAAAAATTATTACATAAACAACGACGTTAACCAGATTTATGTGGCGGGAACAAAGTCTCTTTGACGTTTGAGGTCGTGATTAATATATATTATTTCCAGTCTCAGAAACCTTTGCTCTTGATCCACTTTAAAAGCGTACAGTCCAAAACACGATCTCGGGAGGAGACCCTGAAGGCAGCACGTCACGAGCCGCGTGGGCTCGCAGCATCACCACCTCTGTTAGCCACAATGTGAGTTAACGACAAAGTTCACTTTGAGAGTTCAGCCTGCTGTCGACGCCGGGAAAGTTTAACCAGGACGCGTTTCTAGACTTTCTGAAGCAATGGCAGCCTGTGGTGGAGAAGTCCCATAAAGCATAAGGTAAGACACGAAGGGAAGGAATGGCCAGCGAACAGGTGCGGCGGACAAACCGCGGTTGTGGCGGGCTGCTAGAGGCTACGCCCTCGCGATCCATGTACAGTTTTGATAGCTAACATTAAATAGGGCCGGGGTCACTACGCTGTTACAAACCTAATGACTTTAGTGGTTAAGCTGTCAGTCACACCAGTGAATTATTTATCTATGTAATTATTTTCTATTATAGAAAAAAAGTGAGGTTAAAAGTTTACCGGGATTTTTAAAATTTAAAAGCAATCTTGCGTCAAAAAGGAATGGGTTCGGGAAGGAAATAGTAAGCGGTGTGTGGCCGGTAAAAACAGGAATATAAACATTATACCTCTAAACAAGTACCTCTAGTCCGTATTTTTAAGCCCATAATCTTTACCGTATATTTGCGTTATATTACAACTGGAAAAACATCTAGATGGATCATCACTGGTAGCTGCAAGTAAATGTTTGATGAGTGCTTGAAAACAAAATCTAATCTGCTACAGCTCCACCACATGTGTGCATTATAATTCATACCAGAACCTACTTACTCTCCTTTACTGTCCCATGAGTCCAGGATGCTCAGAGAATGTGTGTTTGTGTGTTCCCGCTGGACATTCAGAGGTTTTATATGTTTTATTCAGAAAGATCGCCCAGCTTCGTCCCTGACATTTAATTCTGATAAGGGCTGGACTTCAGAGCTGACATTTAACTGACAGATAAACACTGTTCATTTAGCAGATTGGCTTCACACAGTATCCCCACTCACTCATCTCTTGTGTCCGCCACAGCCCTGGCTGGCCATCGGTGTGTTAAGAGTTGCTGATGTGTGAGACAGGAGGCGCTGACTGCAGATACATCCCCAGTGCTGGTTCATTATATTTGCTTAGAGAGATTATATCAGTTATATCACTTTTCAGACGAGGATCCAAAAAAGCACTATGATTATTCATTTTCTCTTTGTAGTTTTTTGGCATACACTTATCTCTTCTGTTGTAATATCTATAGAGCTTAAATCCACTCCAATCAACTAGGAATGCAAAAAAGGTTGATGTTACACTTTGGGTGTATTTGAAACAATTAAATATTATGATGCAATGTCACATTTAAAGAGTCTTTGTAATGAGGAATTCAATATTAGGGATGATTATTTATTTGAGGCATGATGACATATAGATATTGAATATCAGTACCACGACATATATCAGTGCTAGTGGCTAATGTCTATCTGTTGTTGCTTTGTCTTTCTGTCTGAACATTCAAAAATAGTGTGACGATGAGCCGAATGACCCTGTTATGAGAACAGACAACCAAAAATATCCTCATCAGCATCAACTATTGTCGAAATTTTTATTTTATATTAGCCTCACAGTTAGAGCGTTGATGACTACCCACCTCAGCACTCGGGGTCCCTGCTCTGTAACTTGTTGCTATGGTAAGAGTTGATTATGAATGCATATGAAGTAAGACATTTATTTAACAGACCTGTTGCAACTGTGGCACCCTGTTACAGTGCCATGTTCAAATTCAGTGAACTCTATAGACCTGTTCATTCACAAGTGTTTATTCAAGCAGATTGCACAATTAGGTGCTTGAGTCCATACACATGTGCGATGAGAAACACCTGGATTAAAAGTGGTATGGTCTCATGCTTTTTCATTCTTTGTCAGTTCTATATTTTTTAAACAATTGTTTTAGTTAAAGCCCAGTTTTCATGTTGTTTGCAGACAGACCGTTGCTGTCTTGCTTATGTGTGATATCTAAGCACAGGGAAGACAATATGTGTTGGGGGTTCAGGAGGTAAATCTAAGTAGTCTACCACTAAAGCTCACTGACACTTATCCTGAAATGCAAGCTCCTTCCCACAGACTCACACGTATGTGAGCGCTCAAGTAAACCAATGCGGCAGCATTAGGTGCAGTCACCCATATGTGCACCATTCGTGAGTGCCAAGGGACAATGGGCTATACTACACCTTACATTTCTCTCATATTTCACATGCGATTCCCCTGCATGTTAATCTCCAGGATTAAGGAAAACCAGGGTCAGGGTCTTATGGATGATACTTCTTTTTGAATTAGATTGGCTTACCTTGTTTGGATATCAGTTGTTGAATAGTGCAACAGTATTAATGAGCCCAGAAAACCTCTGTCACATAAATCACAAGTGAACAATTTCTGTTTATTTTGAACTTGTTAAGCTTGCTGTGATGTATAGTATTTATCAGTTTCTCTGTGAGTTCGTGTGATTAATGGGAAAAGGAGAGTCGGTGCGTATCAGGGTCTGTTTTGTTTTCATTGACTCGCTGGTCTATTGTGTTTGCCAGCCTGCTGGCTGCCTCTGCACATTTTGTTGATCTGAACTAGGTTGTTTTCCTGAATTAACATGTTGTGACTTTTATCCTTCACACAGTGAAGGATAAAAGTCACCTTTCAAACAAAAAAAATAAGTTTGTAGCTTGCTGTGTTTCCATTCTCATAATCTATGTTAGACTTCAGGCGACTGTGTGATGTCACCCAGTTAATGAACAGTACAAGTAACGTATTCACTTATACTGGGTAATAAGTAGAGATTCTCTCTTGAATGAGTTACAGCAAAGGGGGGGAAAGGAGTAGAGATGGCTTACAGGGGTAAGGTGCTGATCGTATGTATCTGAGCTATTATTTTGCACAGCCATCAGTATGTATTTGTATATTCAGTCCACTGTTTATGTTTATGACAGTTTCCTGAATATTGCATAACAGGTGTCCCTGTCTGGGTTCATACTGAAGCTGAGAGTGCTGTTCCTTCTAAGGTGACAGAGCCAGTGGCTGAGCAGGCTGTCTCAGGTAATGGAAACCTCAGGAGCCGCTGTCTGCTGGCTGTCAGCCGCTTGTCTCCCGACCTCCTTTCTGTCCGCCCTCACCTCCGGCCCCATGCTGACTTTCTCTGTCCACCTGCCTTATCTTTTTACAGTGAGGTACACGTGGAAGTCCCAGGAAAAGCAGCTGTGTACGTTTCTTTTTTTTTTTTTTTAAACACAGGCACAATGAGTCTAGAGCGAGAAACAAGAGACGGAAATGGTTTAGAGATGTCAAATGAATTGTTTATCTCAGAGTCAAACTGATTAGAGAGGAAGAGAGACGTTAAACTCTGTAACTAGAGCTGGGCTAAACCGAGAACTAAAAGGAAATTCTCAATCTCTCCTTGTTGTATAGCTTAGCTTTTCAAACAGTTTTAACAGTTACTTTAGTCTGACAAAAGCCGAATGACGAATTAGCGCTTCCAGTCAGAGACTGAGGCTACGTCCACACGTACACGGGTATTTTTGAAAACGGAGATTTTCCGTTTTCGTTTTAAAAAATAATCCCGTCCACACATAAAGGCAGAAATGAAGGAAAACGCTGCTATGAACATGCCAAAGCAGCAGGTGGCGCTAGATTCCTAACCGTGCAGAAATGTTGGCCAATCAGAAGTCTAGAAGCCTCGGTGGGAAAAAGTAAACAAAGCTGGGGCATAGAAGCAGAACCGAGTCGTATGTGTGGAGGGACAGTAACTGTGTGTATATGTAAGCATTTAAACACTGCAGAGAGTAGAATTAACAGTAACAGTATTGTAGAAATTCATTTAACCGAAACAATAACGTGGCGCAGTGTGACGCATGCACCAGTTTATTGTATTTCCAGACTTGCTTTCGGCACAATTTACAGTGCACGCTACTCTGTTTTTTGTCAGACTTGAAATAGCCGAAATACCTTCACACTACGGAACTTCCATGGCTCTTCGGTTCGACAATCTCTCTGGCGTTGGAACCATCATCTGTTTTCTCTTCGGTCACGCTCGGTTGATTTTTCTAGTCGACACACTCATTTCCTCCATTACCCGCTGGCTGCTTCCCAAACAAACACACGTGCGGCTTGGCACTTGTGCTGTACGTAACAAGTCACGCGACGTGACGCTGCAGCTGTGATTGGTTCGGCTCTGCGCTACTTAATTTGGATTGGCTGACCTTTTTTTTTTTTTTTTTTTTTTTTTCTTTGAGGACAAGAGCGGCGAGGTCTATCGCGATAGCTTAATTTCTCTATCGAGTAAAAGTTATATCACGATACATATCGTTATCGTTCTATCGCCCAGCTCTATCTGTAACCCTTCTTTAGTCTGACAGTATGCAACTAAAGCTGCTCTGCATGTGTACACACACATATATGTATGTATATATGTATATACATACATATATGTGTGTGTATGTGTCTGTATATATATATATATATATATATATATATATATATATATATATATATATATATATATATATATATATATATATATATATATATATATTAGGGGTACAACGATACACAAAATTCACGGTTCGGTTCGATACTTTGGTGTCACGGTTTGATATTTTTTCGATGCAAAAAAATGTTCATCCCTTTTTAATTTGTCATTTATTAAAATTATAAATATATATTTTAACTCAAAAGAACAGTTTTTAAATTTAATGTTGCTGAAACAACAAAATAATAGTAAAAAATTAATCTATCTGATCGAGGAATCCCTCATCTTTGGAAAAGAGAGTTTATTACAGAGAAATGTCTCTTTCCAAAATAAAAGCTATACTATACGCTTCTTCTGGGCTATACTCTCAGCAGCATATTAAACATATCAGTTCCCCATGAGGCGAATCCTGTGCTAACGGCTGTCTAAATGACTCGGGTAAAGTTTGTAGCATGCGTGCTTGTTGTTTTTGTCTGCTTCCACTTGTCTTTGCTCTAGGATGTAAATGTGCAGTCATATTCGTTGTGTTCCCACTAGTGCTGTCAGCATTAATCTGAAATGACGTTAACGCCACAACACAGCAAATCTCCGTTAACGAGTTACCGCGGATCGCCCCGTACGTGGGGCTGGATGCCGTCAACACTTTAACAAGCTAACTGAGCTAACGCACTAGTTCCCACCAATTGAGCATTACGTGGCACATCTGACATACTGTTTTACTTTTGTCCATGACGCGCTTACCATCAGGGTCATGCTTCACATGAAAACCAAGATAGTTCCAAACGCCAGATCTGAATGAGGGTGGGGGAGGTTCAATTTTGGTTAGCGTTGAGGCAGTTGCCATGTTGCAACAAGCTTAACTTCTGTGTTACTAGCTTGTGCTGTGCTCAGTGGATCTGTGCTCGACAGTGCAGATCCACTGAGCGCTCAACACAGACAGCATCGGCAGAAGAAAAGTTGATAAAATAAATAAAACATTTTGTATTGTTCGATACATATGCGTACCGAACCGAAAGCACTGTATCGAACGGTTGTGTTGTTGCACCTCTAATATATATATATATATATATATATATATATGTATATATATATATATATATATATATGTATATATATATATATATATATATATATATATATATATATATATATATATATATATATATATATATATATATATATATATATATATAATAATTTTTTTTTTTTTTTTTTTCTTGGGGTTTTTTTGTCAGTTGAAATTGTGGCATGGTGTTTACACAGGGATTAGAATTAATAAAGACAGTGTAGCAGATCAGTTAATTTTAATTTGTCGTTATAATACTGTCTGGGTACTAAAATTCCAAACTTTATTTGCAATCATCATGTTGAAGTAATATAGGACATTCAGTAATGTCTGTGAACTGTTTTTTTCTGCAGCTGAATAATAATAAATATAATGTGTAAGTGTAAAAGAACAAAAAAAAAACCCCTTGGATTTGGTGCTTTTTTTAATGAAGGATGAAATTTATACACACTGATTTAAAATACACATATTCTCATTTAAGTTATTCATTCAGCTGCAGGATTAAAGCTCGAAATGTCTTTCAGTTTGTCAAGACCACTTAATTTCGTCTGACTGCAGAAGATTGCTTCTTCTTGCCGACGCAAGGCTTTTGTGACAGCATTTGTTGGACCGAGCAACACACAGTAAAAGTGGGCATCCCAAAGAGCTCAGTGCAGATCTGAGAAGATGACAGATTGACACAAACAGTACAAGTTATTAGAAAGTGTAGCCACATTGCCACGGTCTGAAAAAGATCCAAACTGTCGTCCTCAGCAGAGATTAAATTGGCCCAAACTGCGAGGAACCACCAAAGCCCGAGTCAGTGTCACTGTGTTGTGTAAGAACCAAGCTCCAACTCCAAAGCTAACACGTTCAAGCTTAACTAAAGTTGGAGATTGTGCAGGGGAAGCAACACAACTTCATATAAAATTATCCATTAACAGATTTAATTGATCTCTGCTATTTCTAAGTCAGATATCAGATATAGTTAAAGCACTTGTTCAGAATGCACCTTGTCCCAAATAGGCAGTTTACAAGATATGCTACATGTATAATTTTCATGATCTTGATTTCAGACAACTCAAAACTAAACTTGTGCATCATCAAAGGCAGAGCTGGTTTTGATATCGGTTCATGTTGTGCTTGAAAGTTGTCTCAAAAATTCACAAAACACAGTTTTAACCCAGTCTGTGTATCTGGCTTTCACTGCTTTCTTTCTATCATAAACACACACACACACACACACACACACACACACACACACACCATGGCAACTTCAAGTCTGTGTTAGAAGAAGCTAAATTATTTGACTAATAATAAATTAGAGTTACAGAGTTGAGTACATTTTAATTTGTGTTAAAGCCGCCAGTAGAAGTACATCTTTACTGACTTATCTTTCAGAAAATGCCCACAGCCCAAAATATTCTAGTGGTTCCATAAAATTTCTGTGAATGAATGCAAACCGTGTCACAGGCACTGATATATACAAAAAGATCATTAGCTCATCAAGTTACCAGTTGTAAGTTTCTTGTGTCTACAAGAAACTTTACCCTACAAAATATCTGAGTCTGGCTGACAGTTAGTGAAGCCTGGTATATAACTGAATAACAACCATGTAGTAATGATGGCAGAGTGTTACCTGCTCCAGAGTGTCAAATGTCCATTATATAACTGAACTGAAGTATTAGGGTTTTTTATGTTTAAGTATGTAGACATTTTTAAAAAGATGTTAAAAATATGTTTGCCCAATCAAGCACAGAGACCCTGTAAAACTGTAGAGCTAATTTCTTAAATCAGTCAGCGATCTCGTTCTGAAGTACAATAAAAAGTTACCTGATGTCAGTCTGGAATGCTATGTGGCCGTCTTCTTCGGGCTGCTCTCGTTGGGTGTCGGCACAGCGGATCATCTGCCTCCACCTCACCCTACCCCACCCCATGGTGAAATTTCAGTGACTAAATTTACAGGATTTAGTGAATGGGATGAAATAGAATCAGTTCCAAAATGATATTGAATGAGAAATTATTTGGACGTTATGCAGTCAGTTGTAATACAGTATGGGACTGTACATTATGGGTTAGACATGCAGTTGAGTCGTGGTTGAAAGTAGATCCCCACACTTGAGGAACTGAACAGCATGGCAGTGTGCCCGCCGTGTTGTAAACTAAACCTTGTGCTCAGCCGAGCTTGCACTGCTGCCGTCCAGATTGATGATCATTTTGACCTGGTGGACTTCTGGGGAACAAAGACAGTAAAGCAGTTGGGTTATCTTTCTCCTGCTGCGTGCACATGGACTTCTCAGAAAACATTTAATTCCTCAGCGGTACTGATTGAGCTGGTGTACTTAATTTATACATGCATAATTAGAGCAAACGTGGCAGATTTTTGTAAGACACACCTGATGGTATAAGTTTGTCTACATTACTCTCGTAGGCTTTCTGAAAGTTTTTATTTGGTTGTGTTCTCACTCATTTTCAGTCCTTTCGTGCAACGTTCCAAGTGGACAATAAAAGAAGAAACTGCCTTAAAAACATCTGCAGCAGGTGATTAATATTTGAAAGGCATGAGACACAAGAATACATCTCATCTTAAGTTTAGAAATGTTCTCAGTTAATAGGTGGCTGTCAAAAAGGCGAATACATTTTTTAATAACAGTAAGTAGAACTTTTTGTCTAGTTTATTCTGATATGCTCACCTTTCTGCTACATTCTGCTTGCTCAGTCTGTTAAACTTGATGTGTTAAACTTATTTTCTTCAGTCCTTTACTTAGTGACTATAATAACTAAATGTGTTTGTGACATGTTTTAAACTGGCTTAAACATTTGCTGAGGGCGCTTTGGAAAATCTGATGCAGTGGAAACAAGTAGATGATTCTTTAACATCTGTAATCTGAAGGTTGCTGGTCTGAGCCCCGGTTTGGACTGTCTCGGTCGTTGTGTCCTTGGGCAAGACACTTCACCCATTGCCTACTACTGGTGGTGGTCAGAGGGCAGAGGTAAAGCGCTTTGGGGTCCTTAGGGACTAGTAAAGAACTATACAAATACAGGCCATTTACCATTTTACAGATAAAGTATATTTTGATGTATGTTTGTGGTATTAACTGATTATTTGTTAGTGGTAAATTTTGCCTATTAACATTGAGAGTTATTATGATATTTTCTTGAACGGCAGGTGAGTGCGTCTGTGATTCACTGTAGATGTTGTTAGAATGCAGAGGAAACGCTTTACAGATGAGTGTAAGCTTGTGCTCTGTGTGCAATCGCAGGCCATGATTGGCTGGCTGTGAAACTGATACACGGTGTGTTATTGGTTTACCTGTGCATAGAGCTTACATCCTGGAAAATTGATCTGTGTCAATCTGCATATAGGTTAATGTTTGAGCTGTTGGGGCAACACAGTTTCTTCCTGCAGTGATGGATCGCTGATTAGAAGGTCTGTGTGTGCGTTTCAGGTCTCTGTTTTGGAGAATATGTCAAACGGGACCAAGACAGGAAGTGTCTTTGGTTTTCTTTTTAGTTTAGACAAGAGTGCTTAGTATTTGATATATATATGTGTTAATTCTGTGATCACTGTAATCAAAGTACTTAACTTGACTGTAATAGATAATCCATTGGTGAATAAGTAACACGCCCATCTGCCTCACTGTCTCTGAGTCTGACTGGTTTAGAGTCACAGCAGAAAGCCATGTCATCCACTTGGTTGTTGGCGCTAACACAGAATAGCCAGTGGTCAGGAAGACTTTGGACACCTGTGAAATTACTCCTGTAAGTCCGATTGCATTTTCTTCGTATTATTGATGCTTTAATTATTCATCTTTAACTCACCTGTATGCCCGACTGCTCCACATGTCAGAAAGAGCATCCCTTTATCTGACAATACCCCACGGCCAGGATACAGGCGGGAAATATTAAACTGTTAAAGGTGCTAACTCTTTTTTCTGCTGGCTCTCCTATCAGTGTAAGATAACCCCAGGCAATCACTTATCGGTGGTGCTGACAGATAGTGGCCGTGTCGGAGGCCGTAAGGGGAGAGGAGCTGTCATCCAGCTCACTGTTCCTGTGCGTGAAGAGGACAGAGAGACCACAGAGTTGTCAACACCCTGGGACCCCTGTACTCCAGGCATTAGAGAGGCTTGTAAGAAGAGAGTGCCACATTTTTTTTGCACTTTATGTTGTTCACTATCCTTGTTTTTTTTATAATCCTTAAAAGACAATAAAGTTCCCAGTGAACATCAGTCCTCCAGAAAAATCAGAGAGTTGACCTGAATCAGTGCCACTGCAGAGCTGCACAGCTCGAAGGGAGGAGCAGTAGTCTGCCAATTTATCTGCCTATTTACCCAGTCCCTGAAGTGGAAAGACTATGAAGCACGCACTTAATGTCTGACTCATAAATCCACTTGGCTCTTCATATGAATGATCCTTAAAGAGTAGGTGATTGAAAGGAAGAGATATCCTTCTATATTTAGGTGAATGCATTGATCAATAATGCATCCAGCTTATCCTGTACCAGCTTCTTGATTAGCTAGCACTCATTATCCACTGAGGCTTTGTTGCATGCTACCAATCATCAAAATTCACCGTGTACTATTCTGAACAAATCTGAGTTTATGTTTTAAGCATGTCTCGTCACAATGTTAAAAAGGTCATATAAAATATTGAAGTCTTTGGTTCTCACTTTTACATTTAGTGGACTTCTTAAAGGGGCTGGCATTCAGATTATTATTTTTTTAAATAATTTTTATGTGACAGTAAAACAAATAGATAAAGAGTGTTTGTAGTGTTATTGTCGTCATGCTCAAACTTGCGCCAAACAGTTTTGTTCTTTGTTCTATTGTCCAAATATGATTATTGGGGAGGTTATTTTTGGTGAGCCTGTTTCCCCCACAACAACCACTGGCGTAAGGTAGCCCTCTGTCTGAGGTCGAGGTAACCGTAGCAGGCCTTGGAAAGTGAAATGCGATGCTGCAGGCCCTCAGGGCTGTGTTTTTGAATCACAACTGCATAATGAGCTGGCAGAGCTCCGGCTGCATCAAAGATGCAGCACCCTAGTATCTGTTTCAAGTCACAGTGCACAATAGTGCAGTGTCACCTGTGCAAGAGCAGTGGAGGCGTTGGGATCAAGAGGAGCACTGAAAAAAGGCTGAAATCTTTCTCCCACCCTGCTATGACACCCTCAGACTCACTGCTTACACTAAATCTCCCTGTTACACTTTGTCTGTGTGGTGCTTGATATTGTTAATCTTCCTTTCAATCAAAAACACGTGTTGGAAATGGCCAAAATACTTGTTTTCAACTTGAGAATTCTAGAACAGCGGTCTCCAATCCCTGTGCCATGGACTGGTACCGGGCCGCGAGAGTTGAGGCTCGGATGTGAAATTCATGGTTTTCAGGGGTTTTATCGTTAACTCTGTTTCCCTGGGTCTTTTCCCGTGTTGTAGTTGTGTGTCTTATTTTGAAATAAATATTTGCGCGTTACCATAGCGACCAGAGAGCATTAAGGAGCAGAGAGGAGGATGTTACTCTCGATGTTGTTGGCACATTTCAGGAGGATGCTGCTAATAAAGTTACACAATTACACAGTGAATTTGTGTTTATTATTATACTTACAAAATACCACAGTTTTTGTCTCAGTTGTATCATTTTGTTTTGTTGTATTTATCCACAACACCTTAATGGCCGGTCCGTGAAAATATTGTCTGACATTAAACTGGTCCGTGGTGCAAAAAAGGTTGGGGACCGCTGCTCTAGAATACTTGACTGCAACATCATGACTCAGTGATCAATCAATAAGTGAAGGTAGCACATCTTTACAGTTAGTGACATTTTTGCCTGTGTTCCTATTTCTGGTTTAAATCAGTGAAGTTACTGAAAACCAGCAGTCTGACATTACTGGCTGCATAGAAATACATGGAAGGTAAGTGAAGAGCACAATAGTAATTGGTGGGGTTATTGGGAAACAAACAAGCCCGGTATATGTTGTTGTCAAAAATTCTGCTTATCGTTAATGTGAATGCAGTTTAAGCATTACCTAGTTGATTAAGTGGAGAGCTAGAAATAGTTGGACTTGACCTCAACACAGAACTCAGGTTCTTGACATTGTTTCCTGAAAAGGAGCTGGACTCTGGTCCACTCTGAAGTTGTATGTTGGGGTTTTCCTTGGTGGAGTAAAGGGTTTCTTTCCTTCACTTTCAGCTTGGGGATGACATGTTAACTCTTCTTTGCATGACGCTGCAGAGGACACAGCTTTACGGGACTCCTTTCTTTGGTGGATTCTTGCCAGAGATTTTCTTCCTGTTAAAAGCAAGTCTTTTGAGTCATTAGAACTGTGGTAGTATCTCTCGGGCACTAAGGTGAAGAGAGGACTGTAGTCTTATTGAGTTTGTGGAACTCCCGAAGCAGCTGATGGGAACCATTAGGCCAAGTGGAGTGTGGCTCAGGCAGTGGCTGAAGTAAAAACTCAAGTCTGAGAGGAATTTGGTGAGGTTGTGGATCAAGACTTTAGGTGAACATGATTACGGCAATGAGGCAACTCAGGAAGGGTTAACAGCACTCCCTCCTTAAGCGCTTATCAGCAATGTCAATAGCATTGTTGAGCCAAATCCAATATTCCATCAGTGCTTAGTATTGTTGTGGTTTGATGTTTTGGAAGTCAGCATGGGGGAGTTGGTGAATTCACTGAAGTGCTGTTTCAGGATGTCAGGAATCATCAGGAGTCTGGATGTGTTCAATTAAAATGTCCTTATCTAGTCTGATGGTGAAGACTAACATCTCTTGTGACTGCTGTTCTGTTGGTTTTATGTTTCACAATATGCTGTTCTGTCATTTCTACTAATAAATGAATGGATCATTGCTGTGAACCCAGACAACTGGTGGCTCCTTAATCTCATGACCAGGGTTACCTGAATACAAATCCTCCCCACTTTTGGTGTCTGAACCACATTACACGTCCCTAATTCTAACTAAATGTTAACTAAAATATGGATATGCTTTAAACTAATGTTATGAAAGTCCAATTCTCAATCGCAATGTTGGACAAAACATCAGTGCTGAAAACTAGCCAGTTTCATTACTGATCAATTACAAATTATTTAGAGGATAGCAAGGAAACTGTTGCTAGTAGGTCAACATCGACCATATGACCTGCTATAAAGTGCTGGATTCAGATGGATAATCTTAGAAAAAGTCCAGAGTTGGATACACGCACATATCTTCAATTTTTATCCATGTAGTAAACATGCGGGAAGGGGAGGAGCTTTGACAGTTGATACTAAAACACGTCTAATATTTAAAATGCTCACAAAGATCATAATAATACCAGAAATGAAGCAGCGTGTCTAGAATTTTGTGTGAAGACTGCAGAACTGTTCTTACAGCCGCATCCATGTTTTTATGTTGTTTTTATGGTAATCTGATGTAGAGCATATTTAAAATGTACTTATTTGCATGCCATTGCTGTTATAGTTTACATTAGAATTGCTTTAAATGCTGATGTTCACATTCTTGGATAGTGCATCCAGACCACGACACTCGAGGACGAAAAGACAAACTACTTGCTCCTGATGAATGTAGTGTGTGTGTGTGTGTGTGTGTGTGTGTGTGTGTGTGTGTGTGTGTGTGTGTGTGTGTGTGTGAATGTTGGCTAGAAAGCACTTAGGCATGTCTGTATGAAGGTGTATTAGTGGGTGTACGAAGCTTGTTGTCATATAAAGCGCTTCGAGTGCTCGAGCAGAATAGAAAAGCAGGGCATAAGAACCAGCCTATCATGTACCATCTAAGACATGGTGAGATATGTAAACTATCGTATACGATAAAGATTTTCTCTTTCTCAAAAAAATGTGTGCTCCTCTGCTTCACTAGGAGTTTCTTTTGACCCAGCGGTTCCCCCAGTGAACCCCACCCCCAGGCCCTTCCTGACTCAGGGATACCATGGGACCCCCTCCGGTTTACCTTTCCAGCCTCCTCTTCCTCTCGTTCCTCCTCCTGTGCCACGCCGGGACCTCCTTCAAGCCCCAGGTTGTGGAGCGAGCATCTGACCCTGAGCTGCCGCAATCCTCTGGTAACACCTCAGGCTCTGGAAAACGGACGTGTTCTGACACTGTGGTTTGTAAACCCGGCATCCTGCTGCCGGTGTGGCTACCACTCAACCCTCCACTGGGGGAGCAGGCAGGGAGGGCAATCATCTATTTCCTCTGTCTCATGTACATGTTCCTGGGTGTGTCCATCATTGCAGACCGCTTCATGGCATCTATAGAAGTCATTACCTCGCAGGTATTATTGAACTTAAAATTGGGAATTAAAAAATGCAACCATTAAATGTTTTACTATCAGGGTTTTGTGTTTGCTCATAGTTGAAGAGTGTTTTGGCTCCTTTTTATCAGGAAAAGGCAAATTTTGTTTGCACTTTGAGCTTGCATTTTTTTAAATATCAAAGTAAAGTGCCAGTATATGTCGCCTTAGATGAATTAACAGATATGAGAATTAGGTAATAAAGAGAAACAGTTTTAAAATATTTACTATAAATTTTTAAATTTTCAATCTTCAATTTAAAAAAATAATTTTATCACATTAACTCGTTGCCAAAACAAAAGTAGTTCTAGTATCAGGCCCACTGTGTTTGAAGCATCGACTGTAAGTATAAGATGGACAAAGCCATTGTCACCTCACCCATTGCTGCTGGATTCCACTTTTGAATCACAGTCTTAGTTTGTTTGTTTTTCTGGGAGCTAAAAATGGACGCTAAAGGTAGTAATCCTGGTTAGCAAGCTGTAGACATGCTCATCAGTGCTAAATAACAGGCTAGTTTAAATTTCAGTACCAAAACCAAAGCACAAATCTCTTGGCTGTTCTACAACTAGATAATTATTTTACAGATAATTCTATTAAATAAGTGGTGGCATACCTGTCAATCAAAGCAGCCAGACCCCTAAATTTATGCCTTACACAAATTAAATTACCACCCTCTTCCAAAAATGTTGGATCACCATGTAAATGTAAAAGCAGAATGCCTGATTTTGCAAATCCTATAAATTCATATTTTGTTCACAGCAGAATACAGTTTCATGCAAAACCAGTAGAAACGTTTTAAACTTATTAGATGACCTAGCAACAGGTCAGTAACATGACTGGGTGTAGAAAAACTATTTTAGAGAAGTAGAGTTTAAATAAAGGTTTGCCAATCTGTTAAAAAATAGAATATTGTTCAACATAAAATTGTGAAGGCTTTGAATATCCATCATCTTTAGTACCTAATATCATAAAAAGATTGATACATGTACACAAGGGATGGGGCCAAAAATCAGTACTGGATTCTTGTCTGTGGCAAAGCTTGTTTAAAATGGACCGTAGTAGACTCAAAAACTGTGATTAGAGTTTACATTTTACACAATGTAACAGCATTTTGAAATTAGAGAAGCAGTCCTCAGTGCAGTTATTATGAAGAGTAAAACTGTCAACAGTCAAATGAGCTGTTTTTTGTACCAGACCGTAAACAAGATTTGGGCATTTCAAATATGTCTTAACTGAAATTAAGCATTTTGGGCATTTTCCCAAACTTCTGTGACTGCAGGAGAAAGTGGTGACCGTCACCAAACCCAACGGTGAAACCACAGTCGCAACGGTACGGATCTGGAATGAGACTGTATCCAACCTCACGCTCATGGCACTGGGCTCCTCCGCACCTGAGATCCTGCTTTCTGTTATTGAGGTGCACAACTCATTACATTTGCAGCAACATATGCGTAACATATACAACAAATGCTGGAGCAGTATGTGCACTCGGAGTCTGTTTTGAATTCTAGTTGTTACGTGGCTCTTATTCGGTTCTAGTTAGCTTAACAAATGAGCTTTGATTGACTCTTTTTTTCTCACTTTAACAGGTGTGTGGGCACAACTTCCATGCTGGGGAGATCGGCCCGGGCACCATAGTGGGCAGCGCTGCCTTCAATATGTTTGTGATAATTGGTCTGTGTGTGTGGGTGGTCCCTGACGGAGAGTCTCGTAAGATCAAACACCTCCGGGTGTTTTTCATAACGGCTTTCTGGAGTATCTATGCCTACATTTGGCTCTACCTCATACTGGCTGTCATCTCACCTGGGATTGTAGAGGTATGTTCTGATGGTTGCATACATTTTAACTGAAAAACATATGTACTTCTGGCCACAGTGCTATTGTTGATTTTTGGAAATGCAGCCTCTGCACTAAACACACTTTAAAAATGAGTATTTCTTTAAAGTTTGTGGTTTTATGAGATTATTTTCTTGAAAAAATGTGTTGTACTCATAAATATACAGTGACTAGTGTATTATTATTTCTTTCAACAAATTGAAAACTCATTGAAAATGCCATGTTGGCCCTTCACGTGGAATACACAGGACCGGATGAATATGGCTAGAGACTGCCCGTACACCATAGGCCAGGCTTGGCCAACTCCAGGCCTCGAGGGCCAGTGTACTGCAGGTTATAGAGCCTTCCCTGGGTCAACACACCTGAATCAAATGATTAGTTCATTACCAGGCCTCTGGAGAACTTCAAAACATGTTGAGGAGGTAATTCAGCCATTTAAATCAGCTGTGTTGGATCAAGGACACATCTAAAACCTGCAGAACACCGGCCTTCGAGGCCTGGGTTTGGACACCACTGCCATAGGCGGAGGAGAAGAGGACTCGTAGGGGTTTGCATTCTGTGGAGGCAAACTTGTAGTTTGTGCCGGCACTTGCGGACAGGATCATACCCATATTTTTTCATCTAAGAAGGGGTCCCCTTTATGAAAAAACATAAATGCGAGTGGAATCTCCTGAAATGAATTCAAGTCTCCAACACATTTATTCCGGATATTATCACAGTTACCTTTTGTCAGCAGATTAGACGTGCGACGCTTCTGACTCCGTACAGCTGACAACGGTCCAGCTAAACAACAATAACAGCTGGTTATAAGCCAGTATTACCCCAGCTAATGATAGACTAGATTATTACAAAAAGCACACGGGTTGGTTACATTCTCATATAATACAAGAGAATTCCCTAAATGTCCAAGTCAGCAACAGTAGATCCACTTCAAAGAAACTTCCACTAACACTGGCTAAAAGCAGCTAGCAGTGGCAAAAACAGCAGTACTTATGGACGGAAGAGTTGAGGATATCTTCAACAACTCACTGCAGTATCCCTGTCGTCAGTCAGAAGTAAGCGTCATTGACTCATACGCTCACACTGGACTCTTTTTACACAGTTTTACAGCCTCCTCCAGAGGCAAGGTAAGGAGAGGTAAGAAAACAGGATTCAGTTGACTTCAATCTGCAGTCTGCTGAGATCTAGTGGTGAGAATTCACACCCCGCAGCTTTAAATATTAATGCATTGTTACTTTTATTTGTATGACATTAGTGCCATTTGTTTTCAAATGTTTGTTCAAATTTACTCTCTGCTAAATTTACTTTCTTTCATCAGAAAGTAATAATCATACCAATTCTACCAAATGTGGCAATCCTAACAATCTTATGCCTAAGCAGCAGATCTGAAAATATCTTTTTATAGCTTCCCTATGCCCATGTGCTTCGTTGGCATCAATTAGTTTGAAAGAACCTGAAATGTCAGTAAGAGGAAACTGTGGAAGACCTGAAAGATCAATAATACTCATAAAAACTACATCTCTGCATGGCAGAAGGGCAAAGCAAAGCATCACATGACTGAGCTGCAGACACAGAAGTGGTGGCTCACTGTTGCACTTTGCAGTGTTCATGTACGGACGACAGATTAGCAAGAAAACAAATATTTAAATCAACACCTGAATTCTGCTGTAAAGAACAAAAGGAAACGGTGGAAAATGTAAGTGGCAAGAATCTTCAAACAGATGCGGGGATCTTAAATACTGAATCTTACATGACATTCAAAATATTACGAGCTGTATTACAAGGTTTGGTAAATCCTCACTTGGTAACCCTTTGCACACCCACAGTCTGTATTTTTAGATGTTGTGTTTCTAAAACTCACCCAAACATCTAATTAGCTAAAAGGTATACACATACCTTTTATTCTATTTTTAATATATCAAATGAGTAACTGATTATTTTTCATGTTGCCTGCATAATCAGGTGTGGGAGGCCATAGTGACGCTGCTGTATTTTCCGGTGTGTGTGATCTTGGCTTGGATCGCTGACCGCCGCCTACTCTTCTACAAATACATGCACAAGCGTTACCGTGCTGACAAGAGGCACGGCATCGTGGTGGAAATGGAAGGGGACCTTGCTCCCAAAGGCATTGACATGATCGTGGACGGAAAGCTGTCAGACAGCAGTGCATGCCCTGGAAACTCCTCCACTGTTACGGTCTCTGTGCAGACAGGCAATGAACTAGACCCGAACAAAGATGAGGTAAGACTCAGGCAAACGTCTTATTGAGCCACTCAGCCTGAAGGCTTTAAAAGAGCGTTTTTTTTCTCCATTAATTTCAGGTTTAACATCTGTTTTGTTTTAGCTAATTAGAACTCTGCTCCCTGTAGGGGTCAGCGCAGCTGATCATCGTCCTCTATCTCACCCTGTTTCTAGCACCAACCCTCAGCATGCCCCCCTTCACTACATCCATGAATCTCCTCTGTGGTCTTCTTTTTTTCCTCCTGCCTGGCAGCTACATCTTCAAAATCCTTTGTCCAATATATCCTTCTTTGCCTCTTTGGCACCTGTCCGAACCATCTCGACCTTGCCTCTAACTTTGTCTGCTAACCGCTTAGCCTGATCTGCCCCTCTGATATACATTTAGTTATGGCCAAATATCTCGTCAATGACATGAATGTCATGATAAGTTTATTTTCTAGTGATTTCTTTGATCGGTTCTTTATCCAGACTGGAATAATTATACAGCATATATCTTGAATGACTGAAAAACAAGCATTGGGTTGCACAAGTTTGATTTTGTTTTACTTTAATCCACTCAGGGTCAAAACTTTGCTTGTATCCACACTAATGGTTAAATGTTCCTCAACAAGTTCCACCTCAACCAGGTACTTTTGGTAGCCATCAGCAAGCAACTGCTGTAATTCTGACTGGATATTTGACCAGTTTCAAGCAAAGTCAACAAATTTTGATTAGGATTGAGGCCGGAATTTTGGGGAGGCCGTTCCAGTAACCTGATGTTACCTTTGCTTACTTTACCCATTACAAAACCAGTTTTGATGTGTGCTTGGAATCATTATTCTATTCAAACACCCAACTGAGACCAGGTTTCAACTGTGTAGCTGTTGAATTAAGGTGAAGCTGAAGAATTTGGAGGCAGTCCTCAGTCTTCATTATTCCATCCACTTCATGCTTTGCTGCATGAACTGAATGTGATGCTGCCACAACAATTCTTGACCGCTAATACGATCTTCAGAAAGCCTTACCTTTACTCTTCCCAATATATGTCTTGTCATTGTGACCAAATATCTCAATCTTTGTTTCATCTGACCATAAATTTTTGCCCAGAAAGCATTTGGCTTGTCCATGTGGGCAGCTGCACATTTTAGAGAAGGAGCATGGACTTCTTTCTTGGTCTGCAGCCTCTCAGTCTGTGGTGATGTCACGATGTCTTCTTCTAAATCGTGGCAAAGTGGTCCCACATCTAAATAATCTGCAGCTATGTACATTGTTTAAACTGGTTATCTTTGAGTACCAAAGCTCCTCCCCTTAACCATGTTGAAAATTGCTCCAAAGCCAGATCTGTGCCGAGAAACCAACTAATTTAAGTGAACACTACAAATTCTTCCAAGAAGTGTGGCCAAAACTATGCTAACAGCTCGTTGATGGCAAACCCACTAAAATGTAGCCAAATATTAGTGGGGGTGTATGTATGTATTTTCATGTTCATGCTCATGATGAATGCATGTAAAGTTCTTACTGCTACTGCACACATTTCCAATCAGTTCATTTTTGTTTAGAGCTCAGTGAGTTTATAAACAGTCATATTTAATGGTCACACTAGACATTAGTTTTTAGTTTAGTTTCACTTTATTAAAGATACGCATGGGTCCATAGCAAATAAAATAAATACAAAGTACATGTAATATTAAATAGTGGCAGTTCATTATCACGTTTCCTGAAGCAAATAAGATTTTATCTCAGTTGGAGTCTCAATAAGGGAATTGCAGAAGAGCAGACAGGTCGTCAAAGAAACAACGACATGTTGTGTCATCGCAAACTAAGATATTTATTTTCGTTCTGGTGTGAGCATCCCTCTTCACATCCCCACTGCAAACCCTGTCTGGATAGTTACAATAAAATCTCTTCTTGTAAGACACTGTTGAGCAAATCGTTTTTAAAGGGCGTTTTTACATAACATTAAGCAACACACATATCTGTGTAAACACAAGACCTAGTCTGACTACTAGTTCTCCTGCTCTGATAGGTTGTCCGCATCTTGAAAGATCTTAAGGAGAAACACCCAGACAAAGATTTGGACCAGCTGATCGAGATGGCCAACTACTCTGCCCTGGTTCACCAGAAGAAGAGCCGTGCCTTCTACCGTGTCCAGGCGACTCGCATGATGATCGGTGCTGGTAACATATTAAAGAAACATGCTGTTGAGCACGCGCGACGTTCAGGCCACGAGACTGATAAGGCCACGTGCTCGCACATTTGTTTTGAAAGCTCCCAGTATCAGTGCACGGAGAACTGTGGCTCTCTGACCCTGGGGGTGATCCTCGATGGGGGAACTGGTCAGAATACATTCTATGTGGACTACTGTACAGAAAATGGTTCTGCCAATGCTGGAGCAGACTATGAATTTACTGAGGGAACCCTGGTGTTCAAACCAGGGGAGACCCACAAAGAAATCAAGGTAAGAAAGGGAAAAAAGGTAATGTTAGTGTCAGTGTTTAACGTTTATCGTCACTGTCAAGTGTCAAACACAAAAATTGTCCTGGAGAGGTGACCAGGAATCTAGATTTCTCCCCTATAGTTGTGGTGTCTGTCATCAGTGGGATCAAAGAATCTGTCATTCTGAGAATTTAATTGTAGTGAATGTTCAATAAAATGGTTAACAACCACGTGCATCTGGAAGGAATGTAACTTTAAAATACTTTGCTCTCTCCAGGTGAGGATCCTGGATGATGACATCTTTGAAGAGGATGAGCATTTCTTTGTGCGCCTTCAGAACCTGAGGTTAGAGGAGGGTGGAAATGAAGGGATGGGGACTCCACCCAAAGGGAGACTAGTGGAGCCGCTGGTTGCTACGGTCACCATCTTGGACGACGATCATGCTGGCATCTTCACCTTTGAGCAGCATGTGCTGCGGGTGAGTGAGAGCACAGGCATCCTGACGGTGACTGTGTTGAGGAACTCGGGGTCCAGGGGCACAGTTGCTGTGCCGTACCATACGGAAGATGGCAGCGCCAAGGCAGGAGTGGACTACGAGGAGACCAGAGGGGAGCTGGAATTCACCAATGAGCAGACCAGGTAAGGTATAGTAACATAGAGGCAATGACTGGGAGATAGGGGCACACTGTTAATCTAGCTATAAGCTGTCATTCCTGACATCTCTACTTTGGCTTCGGTGCTAAAACTTAAGCCTATATTTATTTTTCACTTTAAGTCACACAAAGTGACGAATAAAAAAAGGTCTGCTTGAAATTTTTGCAATTTTATGAAAGTATTCACAGTCTTTGCTATGAGCCTATTCATTCACTATTGAGCTCAGGTGTGTCAACTGGTAAATTCAGTTCATTGGACATTACCTATGCATGTTACATATATATAGGTGCAGATGCTTAAGAAGCAGAGACTATGTTGTATTTCTGAGTTTTTCTTCCTGTGTAAAATCACAGAACTGTTCTGTAAAGAAATAAGTGCGTGTGTGTTTGTCTGTGTGTGTGCTTGTGTCTTCAGTCAGACATTGCGAGTGTGCATTATAAACGTGGAGGAGTATGAAAAGCAGGAAAACTTCTTCATTGTGCTTGACGACCCCAAATGGCTAAAGCGAGGACTCTCTTGTGAGTGTGTAATTATTTCAGATTTCATTTTTAATGTTAAAGTGACTTCTCATGACTCTGTCACTTAAAAAAATTAGTATAAGATAACAGTTGTAGTCTGTTTTTCCTTTCTCATCTACACTAATAGAAAGCATTAGATCGCATCAATGTGCAAGATCAAGTATCAAAACAGTAACAACAACACACGCAGCTGAATGCTGCAAGTAACCTCACACGCAGGCGTTCACTACTGTCTCTGTTTCACTGCAGCACAGACGCTACAGCTAATTATGAGTTACTGGTGTAATTATTTGTTCGTGTAACCTCATTGTGTCAAAAAGATGCAGAAATTGGATATTTGCATGCCAGTGGAGGGGAAAGAAGTAGTCGTGTATAAAATAATTTTTGTGGAAGTTCAGAAGGGAAATGAGTGTAAGGCTGTTTTATCACAGCATGAAAATATTGCTTGTACTCAGTCATTATCTGTCTTTGTTCACAGCACTGCTGCTAAACCAGGGTAAGATTGTTTGGGTGTGGTTTTGCATGTGATCTGTGCAGCATTTTAAAATAGCTGGCTATTATTTTGAAATTCCAAATCCTTGGCCCTAAATGTGACAGTGTGAAGTGGTCGTTTTGCACTATCAGCAGAAATTTGCATTTCTTGTTTTGAGCTCAGTGAACGCCCAAGCTCTTGCTTCTTTTTACACTCACTTTAATACCTTACTGTCAATTTGTGAGTTTGTCTCAATGGGCATGAAGACGTCTGTAAAACGTTTATGAATACATTAATATTTATTCCACGGGTTTGTGTTTTTATTAAAAAAATAGTGGCAGGGCCAGAGGATGAAACACTAAATGTGCTTGTGAAGAGGGCCAAACACTCGGGAAGTACATGTAGAAAGACTGGAAAACCTGGCTAGCTTATGTGCAACCCAGGTGAGCACATTTCACTCAAGCAAGCAGAAACCATCTTTGGGCCAGGAAAAGCTTCAACTCTGTTGGGAATGCTTTCCACAAGGTTTAGGAGTGTGTTGATGGGTTTATGGGAATTTTTGACGATTCTTCCAGAAGCATATTTGTGAGGTCAGACACTGATATTAGACAAGTAGGCAGTTGACCTCAGGTAGAGGTCAGGACATGCCGAAGCATGTTGTGGAAATTTTAAATAACCTGCAAACACCCCCAGGGAGCATTTTGAAGTGGTTTAATAACATATTGCAATATGGATATGTCAGCTTCCACAACTCTTACATGTTGGCCCATCTCACGGGTGGGGGGGGGGGGGGCTTTACCTTCAGCCCCATCCTTAAAACCTCCCTTGAGCAGGATGTCCGTCTACAATGGATCCATTGTGAAGGCGTAATAAAACTTGGGGTCCACTTGTGATAACATTCTACATGCATGCATACAACTGGTGACAGGACTGATCTTGCTATACTAAAGTGAGAAAGCGATATTACTATTACTAATGTGATATGATTAAAACATATGATTAATACAAAAGAAATCTGCCACCACAAGCATTAAGAGCTCCTTTCATTGGAACTATGGGGGCCAAGCCTATTTCCTGAAAAACAACCCCACACCATAATCACCCCTCCACCAAACTTTACAGTTAGCACAAAGCATCAGACAAGTAACGTTCTCCTGGCAACCACCAAACCCAGACTTGCTAGATAGAGAAGCATGATTTGTCTCTCCAGAGAACATGTCTCCACTGCTCCAGAGTCCAGTGGCGGTGTGCTTTACACCACTGCGTCTGACGCTTTGCATTGCTCTGGGTGATGTACGGCTCTAATGCGGCTGCTCGGTCATGGAAACCCATTCCATGAAGCTCTCTACACACTGTTGTTGAGCTAATCTGAAGGCCACATGAAGTTTGGAGGTCTGTAGCGATTGAATCTGCAGAGAGTTGATGACCTCTGTGCACTATGCACCTCAGCGATCTAAGTGTCCAAGTTTCTGTTGTTCCCAATTGCTTTCACTTTGTTATAATACCACTAACAGTTGCCTGTGGATATATTTATCAGTGAGGACATGTCATAACTTGTTAGACAGGTGACATCTCATTGCAATACCACAGTAGAATACACTGAGCTCCTGAGTGTGTTTGTGGAAGCAGTCTGCCTGCCGAGGCGATTGAAACACCTCAATATAATAATTTGGATGGGTGAGTGAATACCTTTGGCAATATAATGTAATTGATGCACTGTACTGTGCACTTGTCTTCCCACTCTGATGGCAAAATTTACAACCAGTTGTAAATGGTTAAAAATGCAGAAGCTACTATATAACATGTTACATTGTGCTAGTGTGCTATTTTTCTTCACCTTAGCTTCAACTGAGGTTAAGAGCACGTGTGTAAGATATCATTAAGGCTTGAATAGTGATCTCCTGTCTGCTCTCTCTCACAGTGAATCCCACCCCTGAGGAGGAACAGGCCAGGAGGATCTCTGAGATGGGAAAACCCATTCTTGGAGAGCACAGCAGGCTAGAGGTCATCATAGAGGAGTCCTGTGAGTTTAAGGTGTGTGTGGAGTGAGTGGGGGGTGTTTGTTTCTTATATTATGATGCTCATACAAGTGTTACACTGCAAGTAAAGTGGCAGTTACTGACATGAAGTTATGTTAAACACATGCAGCCTGAAGATTGACAAATTAAACCAGAACTTTACTTGCAAATTTGGACAAATTCCTTTAAAAACTTTGAAAAATAAATGTGTAAGATTGTACAAGTATGTGGTTTTCTTCACTAACCTCCTGCTGCCTTGTTGTGCGTCAGAGTCCCAATGGAGTACTAGACCAGGTACAGTTTCTACTCACGCGCTGTTTGATACTCATCTGCTTCCAATCTATCTATTTTATTTCATTCCATGTACCTTTATTTCCCATACATAGAAGGAATGTATGTGTACATTGTGTATTGTGTAAGCACTGCTTGACTAAGTCCATCTCATTTGGTACTGTGTTTATACCCATCAGCCACTATATTAGGTATACCTGTATAATACCAGGTTCAAACCCCTTTTGCCTTCAAAAATACATTTATTCTTCATGGCAGAGATTTAGCACGATGCTGGACGCATTACTCAGTTTGGTCCATGTTAACATGACAGCATGACTCAGTTGCTGCAGATTTCTCAGTTTCAAATCTCTTGAAAGGTACTCTGCTGACTGTGGAGACCGTTTGAGTACATTGAACTCATCGTTATGTTTAACAATCAAGTTTGAGATGATTAGAGCTGTGTGACAAGGCACACTATCCTAACACTTGGGATTATAAAGGGATGAAAGTGTGCCAAGAAAAAATGCCTCATAATATTATATCATTACTGCAGAACTAAACTGTTAATACAGGGTAGGATGGATCCACCCTGCCAGATTCTGACCATCCAAATGTGGCAACAGAACTAATTAGACTGATTAGACCGGGCAACAATGTGAGTTGCTGCTGCTTTCCTATCCGCTTGAAACAGTCTAGCTTTTCTGCTCTGACTTCACCAGGGCAGTTTCACCCAGAGAACTGGCACTCATTGACCAGTCTTTCTCTGACCGTTCTCCTTAAATTCTAGTGTGAAGGAAAATCCCAGTGGATCAGCAGTTTCTCAAACAACCACACCACATTCAGAGTCACTTAAATCACTTTTCTTCCACATTCTGATGCTCTGTTTGAACTTGAGCAGGTTGTGTTGACCCTGCGTACATGCCTAAACGCTTTAAGCTGCTGTGTGATTGGCTGATTAGATATTTATGTTAAAGAGCAGTTGAACAGGTATACCTAATTAAGTGGCCAATATGTGTTCTTATTCTCAATTAGATAGATGAATGATCATTTAAATAGTATTTATTCTTTTTGGTGTCGGGGTGTGTGTTAAATAACAAAACAAGTTCAAATGAAAAGACATTTGAGACGTGGTTTGAAAAAAGTCTTGAAACTGTGTAATGTGAACCCATCTGTTGTGTATGCATCCATGTAAGCAATGATTGTTTCTGCTTGATTACCAACATATTTAATTTGTTGCAACAGAACACTGTGGACAAACTGCTCAAGGATACAAATCTGGCCGTGGTGATTGGTACGCGCTCATGGAAAGAGCAGTTCATCGGGGCGGTCACAGTCAGTGCAGGTCAGTGGCATCTTTGTATTTATTTATTGTTTTGTGTTTTTCTCATTTTTTTGGAGCTTCACTTGTAAATTTCTGAAATTCAGGTTTGCCTGTGAATCTTTATGCATGAAATTTATTGCACTGCATGTAATTTTATTACAAGACTTTGTGAACGTTATAATTAAGACTTGTACTTTTGATACCAGGTATGGACACAATGTGGACTGGGAAGTGTGGTAATGTCTCTGTGTTGTAAATGGTAAATGGCCTGTATTTGTATAGCGCTTTACTGGTCCCTAAGGACCCCAAAGCACTTTACACAACCAGTCACCCACCCAGTCACCCACTGGTGATGGCAGCTACATTGTAGCCACAGCCACCCTGGGGCGCACTGACAGAGGCGAGGCTGCCGGACACTGGCGCCACCGGGCCCTCTGACCACCACCAGTAGGCAACGGGTGAAGTGTCTTGCCCAAGGACACAACGACCGAGACTGTCCAAGCCGGGGCTCGAACCGGCAACCTTCCGATTACAAGACGAACTCCCAACTCTTGAGCCACGATCGCCCCCAAACAGAACTCTAACTTCAACAATAAACTTTTGGTGGTTAAAACTGACTAGTGTACAGTAAACGTCGCCTTGGCTCATGGATGTGAAAGATTTAAGATGCTTTAAATACTGATAATATTTTTTGATGCGTTGGGTCTTACAGGGTTAAAGCTTCATCTGATACTATGAAGCGGTCTGTGATTGGCCCAAAGTGTGATTGCAGGTATTGACGTCTTCTCTTTTTTTTGCCGTGTTTGATTTACTTTCTCTGTGTCTTGGTAAACAGGTGATGAGGATGAGGGAGAGGAGCAGCGAGTGCCCAACTGCTTCGACTATTTCATGCACATATTTTGTATCTTCTGGAAGATCCTGTTTGCTTGCGTCCCACCCACAGGGTACTGGAATGGCTGGGCGTGCTTCATAGTGTCAATCACTGTCATTGGTATTTTAACAGCCATTATCGGAGACCTAGCCTCCCATTTCGGGTGCACCGTCGGCCTGAGAGACACTGTCACTGCAGTGGTCTTTGTAGCACTGGGGACTTCTCTTCCTGGTTAGTGAGGTGTTCTTGTTGTCATAGTTGTTGTTGTAAACACTCTTGTATTGCAGAAGTTTGAATTAGGAAAGTGAATGTAAGAATGTACAGCTGATTAGCCTCATTCTCTAACTTGACTGTTTTTTTTTTTCCAGACACCTTTGCTAGTAAAGTTGCTGCTACGCAGGATCAGTACGCAGATGCGTCTGTGGGAAACGTGACAGGAAGTAACGCAGTTAATGTGTTTCTGGGCATAGGTGTGGCCTGGTCTGTGTCTGCCATATACTGGGAAGTCAAAGGGAAGGTTTTCCGTGTGGACCCAGGATCACTGGCCTTCTCTGTCACGCTTTTCACCATTTTTGCCTTCTTGTGTATGGGAGTGTTAATGCTTCGCCGAAGGCCGTCCATAGGTGGTGAACTAGGAGGCCCACGCGTCCCCAAAGTCCTTACCTCACTGCTGTTCTTTGGACTCTGGTTCCTCTACGTCCTCTTCTCTAGCCTGGAGGCCTATTGCCATATACAAGGCTTCTAAATGAGCACAGCTGTGGAGAGTCATGCCTGCACAATAACACACACACACAAAACTCCCACTGATAAACAGTTGCCGTCATCATTTGACATCTGCTGCCACGGTTTAGAAACATACGTATACACACCACAGATTCAACCACGGAACATCCGCTGCTGGACTGTGAAATTATTGTGACAGCACTCCTTCATTTTCACCTCATGAAGTGCAGCGACTGCTTTTTAAGAAAGCAGAATAGATGTGAAGTCGCTGGATTTTGCTTGATACCTGGAGACTCGCATCCTGGATGCCCAGGATTTGGTCGTATGTCTCCCCACACCTGTAGAGTCTGGGTCAGAGCTTATTTTACAAGATGACTATTTCAGGCGTTTATATACAGTAAGCTGCTCAGATACATAACAGTTGGAAGAACACTACTTTGCTTCATATGTTTCTCTCGCAAAAAGAGAAACTTTGTTTGTTAGTTCATTGTTGTCAGTATTCATGAATCCAGGTGATTTGAAGGAAGACTGCAGGCCACTCAGTAGCAAGTGAGCTTTTTTGACAGTCCACAGGAGAAGCAATAAGCTGCTGTTATGAAATATCTCCCGCTGCTCAGTTGTGTGTCTGTGTTGCGTTAGGTGACATGAGGCACTGTTTGATGTTTAGCGCTCTGCACCTGCTTAGTTTGATCCCACTGTAGGCATTGATAATAGCAACACTACATGGAGCCAGTATTGAAATGTGAAACTGATAAAAAGTTACACGATGAATTTCTCATAAGCACCTTGTGTCTGCCATTTAGTTTGACTCCTTGAAAACAACGATTCATTCACCCCTGAAGTCTTATCTGTTTATTTATCAATGGTGTAATGTTATTGTATTTCTAATTTTATGAATTTGACTGTTATTGACAAAAGCACGTTGTAATTTATTGTAAGTTGTCATAATTACATTTAAATTTTAACTGCATGTGTCTCGATGAGGTTTGTCTTCAAGTCCACGTAAGTAAGCATGATGGTATGACTTATTGGGGTTATACACTTACCTCTTCTGTGTTTAACAGATGCATTTTAAGTTTGTGCACCCAAAAAACATGGAAAGTGAGGTTAAAAAATATTTTTCTCTTAAAAGAAAGAAAAATCAGTACATAATATATAATTTAATATAATATAATAACATGTCATGCAGGTCGGACCTCAATTAAAGCCTAAAAAATTCACTATCTGAGATTTTAAGCAGAGCAAGATGAGTTGCTGTTGCTGGGGAGCAACTGATAACACCTCTTATTGTAGAGAAAAGTCACTGATAGCATTAAATGGTATGTGAAGAGGAATGTCAGCGTATTTTGTTTCCTTTTTTCTTTGTTGATTGATTAGAGGGAAGGTTTGTTTTACGCTATTGTTCTTTTTTTATTAAACATAGAAAAGAATGGATGATCCACTCACTGAAGAACGACAATGTCCTTATTTATTGAACCTGTGAAACATGGGGGGGGTTAAATCACCTGCGATAGGTCACATGACCAAGACCAGTGACACTAATATCCAGTGTAAACCACGTCTTATACAAGACAAAGAGTTGACAAATAATCGTCAAGTAATACATATTACCTTGGCATGGGTCAGTTAAAGATGGTGTTGACTTTGAAGACGAAAATGTTTAAATAAAAACACTTTATAAAAGACTTTCTACAACCCAGGATTCAGTAGCTTGTAGAACCATATATAGCAGCCTGAAGCAGCTGACTTTATCAGTCTTTGTTGTGGTTGTGGTTTTAGCCCACTCTTCTTTAAAGTGTTGCCTAAGTTCACTGATGCTTGCAGGCATTTGTGCCGCAGTATTTCAACAGGGTTGAGGTCTAGACTTTGACTGAGCTTTGGTTCTTTTCCTTGCTGCTGTGTTTGGGATCATTGTGCTGTTGCATGATCCAATTTGGGCCAAGCTTCAGCTGTATTACAGAGAGCCTCACATTAGACTGCAGAGTTCATCATTACTGACTGTTACCCAAGGTACCCAGGTCCTGGGACTGTAAAACAAACCCAAATGAGCAGATGTTCGTGATGTGCTGCGATTAACTTTAGCCAAACATGAAGATTTTTTTTCTCAAGCAGTCCACACCACAAACAACAGTAAAAATCGCATCTAAACTTCACAGCATCAGGAGACTCACAAAAAAATCATAGAAGTATTCATTCTGTGCATCAGATGTTTTCCTGATTGTTTACAACTTGTTAACTGCACTTATGCACAGGGGCTGCTGCTTGCTGTATCCTGCAGTTATGGCAGGTGTATCAGATGAAACTAGGTGCACGCTTCATTGGCTTTGCAAGTGATGGTGCAGAAAAAGGTGTAAAAAGGCCAACCTTTATCTGACTCATTTTCCTCACTGCATCATTCACAAGTTACAACCTGCGATTCAAGACGGTGCAGAACACGTGAGTCAGTGCGAGTCACTTCTGACTGATGACTGCGATACTGGCATGAGTTGTTAAGGATATCCTGAACTTTCCTGTTGGTAAGTTCTGCTTTTTTTGCTGCTGTTAGCCAGCAACAGTGAAACTTCCTTTGAAGTGGATCAAACGTGGGAAAGAATAACTCCCCAGGAAGAAGCATCTGGCAGGACTAGGCTCAGGGAGGGGACTCCATCTGCAGCGAGGGGTTTGGGGCGAGAAAAGACAGGAGAGATAAACACGTAAAAATGATCAAGCTGTTCAGAGGGAAAGTTTGATTTTTAGGACACTTGAGTACAACATTAGCCCACTGGCTTAATGTTAGCTTATAACCAGCTGTTGTTGTTTAGCTGACTTGTTGTCAGCTGTCTTCAACTGCTGATAATAAGTGATAATTGTGATGTCGAGAATAAAACCATAGCCATATTTATTGACGTTTTCATGTCTTAGAGCCCTGACTCCAGGAAGAGGATGATGTTTTATCCAGATCACACTCTGTCTTTCCTTCACGTTTTCACTTCTTTGGTGAAGGGACTCTTTTTTTCAGATAATAAAGGTATGGTTCGTCATATCTTAAATGTTAAAATTTGCTTCCACAGCATGCAAACGTGTGCAATTTCTTACTGGCCATATGTTCAGTATTTAGCCACATACAAAAAATATGATCAAAGTATTCAAAATGGGAGAGCAACATGGCCACAAATCAGCACCTGCTCCTATGTATTTATAATGAATGAACATATGTCTATATGAAAATGTTTCGAAACATATAGCCATGACTGAACGGCACCATCTACTAAGTTTGACAGCACATGCAACTCCACTTGTATGCACAGCAACCTTGTGCAGCGCAACATTCAGTCTGGTTGGTGTCTTGTATTGTCAAGCTCTTGAATTGTTCACATCCGCTATAACACGCATGCACTCAAGGAAAACTGCCCAAGGATACTTCAAAATGCAAACTGGAATACCCAAAGATTGATGCACCGACCTTCCAATTAGTAGACAACCTGCTGAACTGACCGTATACATGCATGAGGCTGTTTTGAGATGACTTCCAAGCTGCTATTAGCAATACTTAAATACTTAAATACTATCAAATCCCAACTGTTGTTGGGATTTGATAGTGGATTGTTTACTTTATTTATTTGAATATTTTACACTAAAGGAAATGTGTTTATCTTGTTACTGTATATCTTTTCTGTCTTGTAACTGTCCTAAACACTGGACTCCTGTTGAGAGTTACATTATTGCTGCAACAAAATCTTACTTGCGATGATCCAAGGCAAGGGTTCTCATTGTGTAGCCTGCAGGCAAGGAACCACAGTAATGTTTCGTGCAGTCTGTGAGTGCCACGAGAACAGTGTGCAAAATTGTACATTTTATCCGTAGCTCAACAACAGCCTCAAATATTTAATGCACATCCATTTGATGTGAGAAGTTTTAATTAATAGGTGAAACGTGCACATTTAAGCTGATTTGTTTCTCACATCTGTAACCAGATAAACATAAAAAAGACAGAAGAATAAATCATATCTTCTTGTGTGTCTATGTGAGTGATATTATGAAATGACAAAAGTGGAAATAATATTTTCAAAGCAAATACAGAATGCCTGAGATTTTCATAGAATTATTTTCCAGGTCAGTAATAAGGACAAATCTACCATAAGCTGGTAGGTATTGGTACATAGAAAATTGCCAGAAATGAGCAAATAAGTGTTTAATCCTCAAAATTCCCCAGTGGAAACTGTACTTGGTGTTTCACACCCTGTTTGAATTCTACTAAAATCATGTGGTATTCAGCAGGCCCTAAAATTCTAATAAAACCTCAGACATAACAAGACATAATATATATCACTCATTATTCATTTGTCAAGAACTAAAGCAGAACAAAGAAGCATTTGGAAGTGCATCCTTGCTACTTTTATAAGAAGAAGAGAGTAAATAACACCTAAGTGCTGTTAATCAGATACACTTGATTAATCTTCATCAATAATCTTAGTTGCTGCCCATCAGTTTGGCAAGGGTTACATGGACAATTCGAAGTCCATCATTATTATTAAGATTATTCACAAGTGAAAATTATTTAAGAGAGTTGCCAATCTTCCCAGGACTGGACGTCTCATCAAATTCACCGCAGGGTCGTCCCATGGAGTCCTCAGTTACTATAATAACCCCCCAGTTAGCATTCTTTTATGTTAGCTTAAAACCTGTCTGTCTTGCCTGGAATTATTTCAGAGCTTAGAGGCAAAATCCACATCTGTGTGTGTGTGTGTGTGTGTGTGTGTGTGTGTGTGTGTGTGTGTGTGTGTGTGTGTGTGTGTGTGTGTGTGTGAGAGAGAGAGCATCTCCCTAAACCAACCTGCACAGAAGGAGCATATGGTGACAACTTTGTATGTGCAGTGAAGGTCAGGAGGCTCCTCCTGGTGGCTGAAGAGTATGTTGGAGGGCAGTTATAACTGTGTTCTCTGGGTGTGACGCGCTGAGAGCAGTTGGGTTGTCTGAACAGATTTGTCTGATGTCCACTCGCAGCTGTTCCAGGAGTGCCGGAGACACTGCCCTGTGAAATGGTGAAACACAGATTCTATCATTTTGGAAATAGAAAAAAACCCTGTTGTTTTATTTTCTAATGTTTCTAATTAAACCCACGGTTTTGTAGGCAGAGGACAGTTACAGGCACCATCATTTACAGTAATGTTTGGAATGATGTCATCAGGGGGCGTTGCTCTTGAAACACTGGCAGCTTAGCCCAGCCCTGTAATTGTTTGGATTTTCACTTGATAAAAATACCTTTTTAAAGATGTTTAGTATATTTGATAGTAAAATCAGGTCAAACTGTCTCACAGCTCCTGCTTTTACTGTGTTATAATTAAACTTTGTCATCTCTGTCTTATCTGTTCTCCTCTTCTTCCCCTTTCCTGCTCTCCTGGTGTCTCATCAGTCTGCTGCACTCTTAATCAGAGCTGCACTCTCCTCCTGTTCTCTCTCCTGTCCTGGTTGTAAAAAGAAAGCATCACCCTGAGCCAACCTATGCAAATCTCACATACTTTAAATCTGAAAGGAAAACAGTAAGTACTTTAATACTCACTCTCAATACTTAGAGAGAACAAAATGCACAGTGGAATATTATCAGTCATGGATTAGCCTCCCCAGCTTCCAATACTCACAGCTCCTTCATTGCTGACCATTTTGAGTCAGAATAAATGAATATTAAGACAATTAGGCCGCATAACACTGTATCCACACAAGTGTTTTATAATTACAAATACGTGCCATAAGTATGATACATGCGATTAGCAAAGAACCATTTTCATGGTCTTAGAGGACGCACGTTATGTATAATACATAACAGTAATATTACAGCTGAATCTGATGTTTTCACAGTGATTGGCTGAATATGCTCCATGGATGCATATTTCCATGAATGATATAGTTCGGTTTTCTCCCATAACATTAACGTGGTGTGGCTTGCTGCAGTACAATTCTAATTCTAATTGCATTTTTGTTGTAACCCACACCTAATTTGTTTTTATTTTGTTATCCTCCTTCATTCACTTTATTTTGCTGTCTCTGTTTTTCTGATGGGGACGTTACTTTGCAACCTAACATCCAGAGATATTAATGAAGGAAACGCTCTTTTCAATTCACACATCTTTTCATTCCAAATCCAAGACCTTAACTGGTGAAAAGGGCAAATTTAACCCTTCCACTAATATATTTTATAATTGCTTGATTATTTCTATTCATTTTTTTCATTAATGTGCTGAATTTAAATGTTGCTGCTGGACTTAGAGTATTGTCTTTTTTCCCTTAGGGCATCTTTGTATGTAAAAGCAGAGAATGTGAGTCCTGTAGCTCAGATAAATGTCTCCATTTCACAACACAGTTTACTGTTGCTGAACTTTCAACAGTGGCTACAACATTCACACATCTGGAACTTCTAGTACTGAACATGTGAATTATTTTGATCGATTATTTAGATAGATACTTACACTAATATTGGCCCAAGAAACTTCCCAAATAGACCAAATCTGATGATGCCATAGCCCCGACACTACATACTGCCCTCTCGCACCTGGAGAAGAGAGACACATATGTGAGAAGGCTGTTTGTAGATTAGAGCTCAGGAGAGAGTGAGCAGCTTCCGTTTCCTAGGTGTATGTACATCTGGTGGAGGATCTCACATGGTCAGTTCAAACATCAAAACAGTGAAGTGACTCTTTCTCAGGAGACTGAAGAGATTCGCCATGAGCCCCCGCATCCTCAGGACCTTCTACCGCGGTGCCATTGACAGCATCCTCACTGGATGCATCACCGCGTGGTGTGGCAACAGCACCGCTTACAACCGCAAAGCTCTCCAGCAAGTGCTGCGGTGTGCTGAAAGGATAATTGGAGGTGAGCTGTCCTCCCTCCAGGACATCTTCAGGAAGCTGTGCAAGGATGATCAAAGACTCCACCCACCCCAGTCATAAACTGTTCAAACTACCTCCATCTGCCTGATGGAGGTACTGCAATATCTGGGCCCAAACTAGGAGACTGAGGGACAGCTTCTTCCATCAGGCCACCAGACTGCTGAACAGTGACACTTCATAGGCACCTCACTCTCACTTACCAGAACTTCAACACTATGCCTATTTTACATATATGTATATATGCGCAGACCAATGACTGTTTTCTACAGTAATTGGTGCAGACACACACACACACACACACACACACACACACACACACACACACATATAAATATTTGTCATATATATTAGTAATGTGCATACATCCTTAAAGTTGTACATGTATTTATTCTTATAATTCTCACATTCCTGCCCTTATATTCGCTTGAAGCTTGTACACAAGAATCTCACTCTCATGTGCTGTACCAGTGTACCATTAATGTGACGTGACAATAAAAGTGATTTGATTTGCCAGGAGGGGCCACTGGTGGGTAGGCAGCAAATTTGGGGGGTTGACCAGTGCCCCCTTGTATAATAGAATATCTATTTGATGGAGACAATCAGACAGATAAAATTCTTCTTCTCTTTCTGGTCTTGCTCTTGTTCAATCACCATTATTTCATCATATTAAATATGTGCTGGAAGCAAGAAGTGATGTGAAATTACAACTTTTTAGGCTCAAGTTTCTAAATGTTCTGTTTTTCACTGTTTTTTGATTGTAGATTAAAACTAAATTAAAGCGTTTTTCATACAATCATTGGTTCTAAAACATGAACAAAGGGATCAACTCCACCTCCTGTCATGACATTAATAATTGACAGGCAAAAGTGACCAATAGGAACATGCTAAGCGCGAGCCACTTTCTTGTTGCATTCAAAGGTCATCATGGGAAAAAGAAGCTTCATAGCACATTAGTCGAAACGACATTTTTTTTAATGTCGAACGGACATTCACAGAGAGAAAAATGTTTAGTCATTCGAATCATCGTCTCACATGCAGAATAAAATATGACTTTTTTTTATGGGAAAAGGAAGTCTCCGGTCTTACACCGTGGAAGTCTAGAGTGGTTTATTGAAAATAGAGCCGTTGCTGATGGTTATGGAAATACCATCCCGTTTTTTCCCACGTATCTGGAATGCAGCAATAGGCCGGCAGTGGGGACAGGACAACATGGCTGCTTCTGCGGGCCGATACTACGGAGAAGGTGGCAGAGCAACGAAAAGACAGAAAACTGAAGACGGAGGAATGACAACGGTAAGTGTTTCCTTCTGACTCCGGTAGTTGGTGTTTTAGTATGCTTAAATGGGCCAGTTTTGTTTATCTAAGAAACAAATATACTTTATAGCAAAAGTAGTGCTTGTCTCACCGCTAGCTAAAATTAAGTAGCTAACTAGCGAGCCAAACCAAACAAGCCAATGGTGTGGTCAGATTTCGTTTAAACAACAGTAATTGCATGTTTATTGTGTAATATGAAATAGCTGTTTAATGACACGCAATTTCACTGTGTGTACAGATAGAAGACACGTTTTAGTTTCAGTGTTGCAAAAAAACTCTGTTGCAGTTTAATGTCAGTTTCTAACACAAATCCCCAGTGCAGTTATTGTTAAAGGGCTGATTGACACAGATTGGCTGTTTTTGTGTTGTTTATGTCTCGGCAAACATTATCTTGCGTTTCCTTTTTCTTTTTTCTTTTTTTAAATGAAAAAAAATAGGAGAGCTACGATGACCCTCACAAACCGCTCCCCTCCCCGGTGGTGCATATCAGGGGTTTGGTGGACGGTGTCATGGAGGCTGACCTGGTGGAAGCCCTGCAAGAGTTTGGCACCATCAGGTAAAAGCTGAACACACTTAAAATGAAGCTTCTCTATCGTGTTTGTCGCATTCAGTGGACTGAGATTGGTGCACATGTCTGATGTCAACCATACACTCCCGTATGTTCCACAGAATATTAACAACTAACAAAAAAAAGGTATTGAGCTGATTTAAATGTTGGTTCTTGTTAATTTCATATTCCCTAACTCAATTTATAACACTAGTTTAGGTTTGATAAGTTATAGGCAAAGTAAGTTTGCTTGTAACTAAATTCAAGTTGTGTAGTTTTAAAATTAATAGGCTGATTGTGCCTTTATTCATTAAACATGGTTCAGTGTGGGAACTATAAATCTTTCTCTTGCTTAATGTCTAGTTTTGTGGTTATGATGCCCAAGAAGCGGCAGGCCCTGGTGGAGTATGAGGACATGAACGGCTCCTGCAATGCTGTTACTTATGCAGCAGAGAACCAGGTTTACATTGCAGGTCACCCTGCCTTCATCAACTACTCAACTAGTCAGAAGATTTCCAGACCAGGAGACTCGGATGACACTCGGAGCGTCAACAATGTTCTGCTGCTCACAATTATAAACCCCATCTATCCCATTACCACGGTAATGTAAAAACATCTTCTTATAATTTATTATTGTATATTCCCACAGATCATTCAGTGAATTCATTGTTAGATATCAGGTATCTGATAATGCTAGTCAGATAATCCATTGAAAATCCCCAAAAGTTGATTGTGTTCATCTGGACGCAGCGTTTTCAGTGGGAGAAACGTTTGGTCACTCATCCAAGTGACTTCTTCAGTCTCAGCTGACTGCAGGTTTCCCCAATCTTATAAACACTACATTTGCATAATGACTGAAACTATCACCAATGAAGAAACAATGGGCTGGGAGGTCAGTTCCTTGATTATTAATATACAAATTCTCATGACCATTGATCAGCAACCACTGATCAAGCTCATTGAATAACAACCACTGATCAATGGCCATGAGTCCCATTCACAGAGAGTTGGGGAATCGCTGCAATCACAGCATTGTAAGATGGCGAAAGATGTACCGTTAGGCCCCCTCCTCGATTCAGAGATCGTCTTTCCCATTTCATGTAAATGGCCTCTTTGACTCAAACCAGCGTTCCTCCCTGTCCAGGATGTTACATCCTCATCATTGAAAGAGTGTCCACTGGCCTGTAGGTGTAAGTAGACTGCAGAGTCCTGGCCTGACGAGGTGGCTCTTCTCCGCTTCAAAGGAGATTGTTTGGTTTCCCTGATGTATAAATCATGGCAATCGTCTTGGTATTTAACAGCGTACACTATGTTACTATATTTGTGTTCGGGGACCTGATCCTTGGGGTGGACTAATTTTTTTGGCGCAGCGTGTTTTGGGGTTTGAAAGCCACGGAGATGCGGTGTTTAGAAAAAATGCATTTCAGCTGTTCTGATACTCCTGACACATATGGGATCACTACAGGTTTTTGCTTAGGTAACTGTTGTCCTTCTCTCCTGGATCAGCTGGAGCCGAAATCATTGAAAATGTTACAAGAAGCACACAGTGGAAAAGTCCAAATTCATGACCTGAAGTAATGGAAATCAGGGCTGTAAAATTATAAAAATATTTCTTTATTTATTAACTTCCGAGTCTGTAATCAGTGGCACCTAGAGTAAATGCAGTTAACCTTGCATTAATGTAATGTTTCTGCTCTAGATGTTGCCTCATAGTCGCTGTTGACCAGTCTACAGCTGTATATGGTAGCTGTGCTGGTTAGTTTCCTTGCCTGTATCCTACAGACCCAATCAGAACTTCACATGATTCCATCTTAAAGAATGTTAACTATCCCCAGCTTAGTGAAAACAAACATCAGAAAGAGATATGTGAAATAGTTATATTAACGTTCCTGAAATGTATTTCCAATTCTATTATTTTATATGATTCCAGCTGCTCTAATGAAAGTACTTGTTGTGCTGTGATCTATTCCTATTCCTCATTAAATACTGAGATATATGTCGTATGTTCTTATCCACCCTAAAAATACCTGTATGAGTTTTGTCTCATACATCTGGTCCTGCTTCACTGTTTATCTTTGCTGGTCTCTACAATACTCGTCACTACTATCATCAGTATCTTTTCCCCTTTGATGTCGTTTAAAAAATCTAGTTTTTGACTTTGGGTAAGAGCTTTCAAAGCACTGTGTGTTTGTGTTTTAAAGGTGAAATGTATGTTGTCACATAAAGTATTCTCACGATAGTGATGTATCAATCTGTGTGTGTAACCCTACAGGATGTACTCTACACTATTTGTAACAACTGTGGCCCTGTACAGAGGATTGTCATCTTCAGAAAAAACGGTGTTCAGGCCATGGTCGAATATCCTTTTAGATCATGTTTTTTTTTACTACTCCCACTCAGAAACATCAGTATGTTTCTACATGAGCATTTAAACCTTTATGCAGTCAGACCTCCCCTTAACTCACTGCTTCCACATTTGATTCGGTCCAAAGTGCCCAGAGGGCTAAAGCCTCTCTTAACGGGGCAGACATCTACTCTGGCTGTTGCACCCTAAAGATTGAATATGCCAAGGTAAGTGTCTAACCACCCTTTGTAGCTCGACTATTAATATCAGGTGCTTGTGAGAAGAAAATCATTTTCATCTTGCCATCCTTTCTATAGCCAGCGCGACTCAATGTCTTCAAGAATGACCAGGACACATGGGACTACACAAATCCCAACCTGAGTGGCCAAGGTAACGTGTAGCCCCTGCCTGTCCCTCCCTCTTTTTTTTTCTTTCTCTTTTCCTCTCATGGCATTGTATGGGATGGTTAGGGTTCTCTGCCTCCAGGGGTATTGCCTTTGATCACAGACGAATGGTTTCTTTGACCATGCAGCTCAGCCCTGTCAGAGGCAGTATTCCTGCGATGCCTTCACAGTCTTCGTGCATTTTCTCGCCACACAGCAGGCACAATGTAAGGGCATGAGGAGCAACCTCCAGGGCAGCTGACATAAATTATAGGTTCGTGCATGTGAAAAGCCCATCGCACTAATCACAGCAGCATAAGCAGGCACACCATTCTTCACATAGGTTCACATTCCCTGTAGAGCATGTCACAGCTGCACAATCTCACATCTCTGCCAACTGTAATCCAGTGAACACAGCAGAGGCTGTTACACCAGTTAACCTTAAAAACATAGTGGAGATTTTGTCAGAATTAAATCAGGCTTCCTGCTTTCCAACTGAGTGTCCTTGTTGGACCTGTAGAAGGCATGTGATGATGGGTTTCAAATGTTGGCCAGACTTTGCAGGCTGGAAGGTTGTTGGGTGTTAGCATTGACAGCAGAGACAGTATGTGTCATATAGGGCTGTGCGATATGACCAAAATCTCATATCCTGATATAAAACATTTATCGTGGCGACAACAGTATTTATCACAAAAATATTACATTTTCTGTCAATTCTGTGAATCTCGCTCAACTCGACTTGCGTGAAGTGTTTTCAGCTCGGCGTCGTGTACCTGGAGTCGAGTGTTACATAAGTTGAAACGGACGCAATTTTTCTTTGTGAGTATTTATTACACGGCGTGCTGCAGGGAAAAGCCTGTTCTAAGGTTTGTTTTTTTAGCACCTGACGGCTCTTTTTAGCTTCTCATCCGTAAACACTCTGCATCTTTCACGTGATTCACTGTATTTTGAAAAATCTCAACAGGATCTTGAGCTTTATTGTGAAAGGTTTATGTAGAAAATAAGCAAGCAGACGGCAGAGCCATGCGATGGTTTTACCGTTGTTGTTGCTAACGACAACGCATAAAAACAGTCGCATGTCCGTCCGTAGTGTAGAGAAAGAGAGAACTTTAAGAAGTTCTACTGTGACCATCAAAACGATGAAAAGATATTGCCATAAACAGTTTATTTTGTGACACCACGAAACAAACGATAGCGTAAAATGAAACGATAGACGTTTTCATATCGTGATATCGAACAGTCCTAGTGTCATAGTGTGAGACTTAATTTTTTAATTAATTTTCGATGAATGGTTTTCACACGTGTCAAGTATATGATCACTTTTAACAAAAAAAACAAAGTGAAAGTTAACAATATGGAAAGTGATGTGAGCTTAAAGATGGGTTAAATGCAGATTTCATGTGTTATAATCTTGGTGGAACCCAAGTAATTAGCATTTCATGAAATAAATTAAATAAATAGTAAAGCTCCAAAGTTCAGTGTTCCTAATGTGTTTTGCGTACCTTGAGTATTGACGATATGTTAGGACCAGCTCTAGCAAAATTGGTGTAGAATGAAAATGGCTACCTTTTTGGGTAATTATATAAGATTTTTATGCTTAAACATGAGTGTTGCTGCACTGCCAAGTCTGTGACCAGTTTAATACTCTTGGCTGTTCAGATGTCACGGTAGCTGGAAAAAGACAATTCACCTTGATCACAAAGACCCTACTGCTGCTGTTTGTTCATTTGTTGTTGTTTTTTGTTTGTTTTTTTAAAACCTGATCACAGGCACATGCTTTACTTTGGTGCAGTTGTCTGATGGAGAATTTATATTTTTCACTAGACACTGTAAAAGGTGTAGTTACTTGTCTGACACACAGCCGGAACCACAACATGTACATTGCAAGTTTCATACAGGTTTTTGACATCATGTCCTCATAAGAAAGTTTTTGATATTGCATAGCTTGCACTGCCTTACGACCTAGAGGTACTCCTTGTGTCCTCACGGTGCAGAATCATACAGGCTTACCTCAACCTCTAAGCAGACACAACGGCTTCTACAGCATAACAGCAACCACAACTAATGTAAATCTGCTTTATGGCATACTGTACGTCGGACACAGTGGGGCATCAAATACCGGAACACAACCTCAACTCGGTACTTCCTTATTCCAAGCTCATCACCACCACCTGACATGGGAATCCATTTCATTTTTGATGGTGGGCAGTAGCCACCATTTTCAGATTGAGGGACAGAAATACTCGAAGGCCATGCGAACAGACACCCCGCATATCCACTACAGACTGATGTTGTAGATTGATAAGCATCTACTACCATCACTTTACCACTACAGTACATGCCATCTGCAGAGCTCCGAGGAGTCCCCACTTTGACACAACACATTGATGATGAGGGTGGGGGTCAGCTGTGTGGCCATAGCGACCACACCTCCCAACTGTTGGGATGTGCTTACCCTAACACAACCACAGGAAGCAACAAAGGAGTTTTCAGACACACTCAGCCTGACCAGGGAACAGATGACACCACATATGGGGGCGGTATACAAAAAAGAGGCCATGCTAATACTCCTCATCTCTACCTTCCTGTGCCGAACACCACATGACAACACAGCGATCCGAATATCCAAGGCAACATACAGCTGAACTGCTATGACAGCACATCATATTTCTAGTGACTTATTGTCAAGCTTTGCAAGTGGCTGACAGCTATTAAACCAAATAAACGACATCAAGTGAGTGCCATTTTTACACAAGAAGAAATATCCATGGGGGGTCCATGAAGACACAAGCATCAGACACCTATCAAGCATACAAGCACAGAGGCAAACAGATTACAGATCTTTCCCAAAGCTTTCTGCATTTATGGACTCTGGTGTTCTGTTTTTTTTTGTTTTTTTTGTTTGTTTTTTTTCCCCCTGTACCTTCCTTCCCATTTCCCTTCTCCTCTTTGTGCTATTCTTGTGTTGTTTCTGCATTGTTTTCATTTTTCCTTTTTTTTTTTTTTTTTTTTTTTTGCACTGGACCATAGTGATGCCTTTAACGCCTCCCGTGTGATGCAGGTTTGGCTCAGTGTGTCTGTGGACTGACAGCCCACTCAATCGGTGCATATGTCCTGCTTTATGGTCAGAGCACGGTAAGCTGGAAATGAGCCTCTAATAGCACAATTTCCAAAAACAGAGCGGCAGCAAGTCAAAACCCAACATGGACGCATGGAAGTACTTTTCTCTCTGGTGGTGGAGATGCAAGGAAGGAAGGAAAGAAGAAAGAAAAGACAAGAAGAGGGAGAATGAGTTGAGGCTGGAGTCAGAGATTGGCGAGTAGCATCCTTGCTGAAGACTGCCCCCTTTCTTCTCACTGTGTCCCATGCTCCATGTATGGTGCTGTAAGTACTGAAATAAATGAATAATCTAACTTCATGGTTAACAGTTCAAAAGTATTGTGGGGAGAAATCGCGTACTGTTGATTTAAATTGGGAGATGGAGATGTCTTTTATGTAATAGTCACGTAATTCATTTTAAAGAGTACAATTATAGGTTGCTGCAGTACAACACATGAACCGAGCAGTTGTAAAGAATATTTGATCTTGACCTGTGTGTGTAGAGTTGTTTTTTGGATGAGAGATTAAAAGTTTTCACAAAACTTCACAAAGTCCAGTCAATTTCAAAGCATTTTAGACTGTAGTATGAGATAAAAATTTCAAATGTGAGTCACAAGGCAGATCTTTAACTTCTTTTTTTTTATATATGTGAAATTTGGTTATCATGCATAATGACACAACAACATGGGAGATGGTTTGTAAGGATGTAATGGAACCAAGTTTTTCTTTTCTTTCTTTTTTTAAATCAAATAGAGAGAGAGAGATATTGATGCTTATATTTTTGGAAAATAAGACTTGACATCTGGTGACTCCTTCCAGATTTCTCAACTCGCATTGCTAGTTTTAATATTTCTGTCAGGCCAATGTAGCTGTCCAACATGGCCAACACTGTGATTGTGAAACTGTCCATGACACTAGGATTATGGGTGTGCTTGAGTGCCGTGCCAGATGTTCTGATGTTTAGGTTTAAATGCACCATTGAAAGCATTTTACATAGAGGTTCCACATGAAGACCTTCATTTGCAGCCTGTAAATAAACAAACAGGTGGCGGAAATGATTGTTTACCACGGATGATGTGCACATAGTGACAAAATTATTACTGAGAACTTGATGGTTTAGATAAGTGATTGCATAGGGAGTAAAGAAGTTCTACCCTAACCTTACAGAGAAGGTGCCTGCTAAACAGATACTGGTTTAAGAGTTTAATTTACTGAGTTTTGGTGAACTGAGCTGAAGGAAAGCCTTCTTTGAACAAAAATAAATCTGTTCGTACTTTTTGTCGAAGTTAAATCAGCCGACGTCACTGGTTTAATTTTTCACCATGTTATTAGTTTCAGTGCTTGATGTTTTTTCACTCATGTTATATCTGTGTCCTGGCTTGTAATAAATGTATACTGATATTCAAATAGTTTTCAATAAAACAGCAGGTGCTGCTCTTAGCACATTGCGTATTTTACTCTTTGATTTTCTGTTTTAATGTCTCTATTCGAAACAACTGAGCATGTGATGAAATGTGTTTATACAGTGTTGCCAGATTGCTACTTTTTTTCATGATGTTTTATTGGATTTGACGTGTGTCATGTGTACCTGCACAGATGCTGATGGTGAAGGCAATTGGAACAATTCACAAGGTGTGTGCGCTTGTAGTAGAATGGCAGATGTAAGACTTTAAAATTTGAACGCTATCTTTCAAAGTCACTGTGGAAAAAGAAAATCTCCATTATGTCACCTGTAAAACCTGCTGACTGTTTGAACACTTTTTAAAGATTTCAGGCCCTTCAGTTGCATGCCATTCACAAACATGTCCCTTAGCATGTTGTAGCCCATGCAAGGTACCTTTGAGACACGTGGTAAAGAAGCTGTTTGATGGGCAACTTTTTTCTTTTTTAATCTATTATAGATCCCAATGCCAATCCTAACAAACGGCAGAGGCAGCCTGCTCTTCTGGGCGATCACCCACCTGATTATGGTAAACATCGCATAATCAAATTAGTGTGACATGTAGAAAAACGGACACTGCTCAAAATCTGTTACAATTATGTTTGTTTTTTTTGTTTTGCTTGTTTGTTTTGGGGTTTTTTCCCCATCTTAAGGTGGACCACAGGGAGGTTATCATGGCTACAACGATGACAGCTATGGCCCCCCTCCTCCCCATCGCATGGGGCCAGGCATGGGTGGGCGTGGTCGGGGTAACCAGCGCTACGGTCCTGGATATGGACCGCCACCGCCCGAGTACGGTCCTCATGCTGACTCTCCAGTTCTTATGGTATATGGCCTGGAGCCCTCTAAGATCAATGCTGACAAGGTCTTCAACATCTTTTGCCTGTATGGCAATGTAGAGAGGGTAAGTGAAAGCTGACTGAAGCATCAAGTCATTGTTTTGCTGTTAGACCCCATAAGTGAAGGACATTTATAATATTTTGCCATCTTTCCAACAACTGAAAGGGGCGCAAAGAAGATTTGCAGACACGTGAAAGCTTAGCACGCGATACTAACTTGTCAGCCATTTTGGTCGTGTACTAATGTTGAAACATTTTTTGAATATGATCACTTGAGAACAAGGCGATGCAGAATTTTGAAACTGATATATAAACTGATATATCCTTCTAGCTGTATCTGCTAGGAGGCCGAGGGGTAGCACTGAATGCCGCCAGTGTTTTGTTTTGTTTTTTCCACTGAGGGCCAAATTCCAGTTTCCTCAGATGATCTTTTTTGGATAAAGCTTTCATTTCTCTGATGGTAGGTAACACCTTACCTGCTAAGAGGGACAGATCGCTTGTTATCCAAAGCCAGCCAGCTGGCTAGTCTTTTTGTGCTTGATTGCTAACATTGCTAACAATAACAAAAAAAAAAAGCCTGTTGGTTGTTGATGTTAGTGGGCTCCATTTCTGAGCTACTATGTGATGGTGTAGCTTACTGTTGATGCTGGAAGTGGGAGAAAGACAAGTCCATCCTTCAGACAATCTGAAGGTCTTTTTTGTTTGTTTTGAAAGGTAAAGTCCCATTGCAAGGAGGTGTCGGCACAAAAGTCATCATAAAAAGTTCATGTTTAAATACTGTGTGTACTGCTGGGTAATATTGTTTTAGTCTATTTTTCTTTCAGGTCAAGTTCATGAAGAGTAAACCTGGAGCAGCAATGGTGGAGATGGGAGACTGTTACTCTGTGGACAGGGCCATTACTCATCTGAACAATAACTTCCTTTTTGGACAGAAACTCAATGTTTGGTAAGAACAGAAACAATTTAGAAACATCAGCACAGACTTTTAGAGATAAATTTCTCCCTTAAAAATAAACAACAGATGCAAGACCTCTGGCCTTATTTCTTTCAGTGTGTCCAAGCAACAGGCTATAGTGCCGGGACAGTGCTACCAGTTAGAGGACAACACAAGCAGCTTTAAAGATTTCCATGGATCACGCAACAACCGCTTCACCTCACCAGAGCAGGCGGCTAAAAACCGAATCCAGCATCCGAGCAACGTCTTACACTTCTTTAATGCACAACCCGACATCTCTGCTGAGATCTTTAATCAGGTAAAAAAAAAAAAAAAGCAACAAAGGTTGCTATCTGTGATGGCCAAAAGCATCCATCCAGTGTTGCCAACTTAGCGAGTTTTCAGACCCCTTAGCGACTTTTTTCTAAAAAGCGACTAGCGACAAATCTAGTGACTTTTTCTGGTGTTATTGGAGACTTATGACGACTTTTTCACATGAAAGCACGTATCACTCTTACTCTCAACAAGCAGCGGGTGCTGCCGTGGGCAACTCGCCCATGTGAAAATGCTCACAAGCGGCAGGTAGTCCTCACGCAGCAGTCGCCCCGAGCTGATGTCAGAGCAGGAGATATTCCCCTATAAAAATGTTCTTTTACTGTTACTTTTTGTGGATCAAAAGGTTTAAAACTAGTTAAAAAGACACACACACCAAAACAGTAACTCCACCAGAGTGCCTATTTCGGGTCACTTTTGCAGGTCCAAAATCCGGATAAAGGAGGAGGGTTGGAATTATTTTTTTAGGGTTTTTTTTTTAACTCACTTTGTCTCTTCCACAATGTTATTTCTCTCTCCTACAGCGTCTGTTATAATTACATCGGTAGGACCAATTATGCAAAGATGTCATTTAGCGACTTATAGTGACTCTTAGGACAGCCAATAGCGATTTTCCTTGCTGAGGAGTTGGCAACACTGCATCCATCTCACATTTTCACTGAAACGCGTTTCTGTGCTCAGGTCTGTGATGAACTTGGAATCAAGAGGCCCACAAGTGTGAAACTTTTCACTGGAAAGAGTGAGTAATATGTTGTAAATGGTCTGTATTTGTATAGCGCTTTACTTGGTCCTAAGTACCCCAAAGCGCTTTACACTATACACAATCATCCACCCATTCACACACACATTCACACACTGGTGATAGCAAGCTACAGTGTAGCCACAGCCGCCCTGGGGCGTACTGACTAAGGCGACACTGGCGCCACCGGGCCCTCTGACCACCACCAGTAGGCAACGGGTGAAGTGTCTCGCCCAAGGACACAACGACCGAGACTGTCGGAACCGGGGCTCGAACCAGCAACCTTCCGATTACAAGACGAACGCCCAACTCTTGAGCCACGATCGCCCCACACTTGTTGTCACTAAAGTTATTATCTCATTATTTGGTTGTGCTGTTGTGTACTAACGGCTTTTTAATACAGAAGTGTTATTCAGCATGGTAATGTCATGTGATTTGACAGGTGAGCGCAGTTCATCTGGCCTGCTTGAGTGGGAATCCATCAATGATGCCATGGAAGCACTAGCTATGATGAACCATTATCAGATGAAAAACCCTAGTAAGTATTTAACATGTAGATCAACAAGCCAACGTGGTTCTTGGTATGTTGTACATTTGAACCCTTAATGACATTTTCTACATTTTATGATGAAAGTTTTCTTCTGGCTTCTATATTCTAGGTGGGCCTTACCCTTATACACTGAAGCTGTGTTTCTCGACTACACACCATGCCAACTAAATCTTCCTTGAAACCATTTGTAATGTTTTCTGTCTTTGGCTAGAGTATACTGCAGCTCTGTTTCACGTACCATTAAAGCTGTGTTGACAATAATTAGGATTAACGTGCTTTAGAAAATGTTACTTAAATTATAATTTTTTTTAAAATAATTTATTTTACTTTTACCATGTTCTTCAACTTGTTGTTTATTTTGTATGTTCACAACACTACGTTTGATCGCCCGCCACCTTCTGTCTTTTGGTTATTAAATAAAGCCAACAGTAACCATAATGTTGCTAATAATTTAACCAGTGTCACATAATCAGAGATTGTGTTGTATTATTTCTTCAAATCCATTCTTGAAAATAAAATGCATTCTCTCAAATCAGTTTTATTCATATTGCTCCAGTTCAAACTTACAGTGTAAAGCACCTTGAGATGACTCTAAGTCAAATACCCTACAATATTATAGAGAAAACTACAACAATCAGACTATTTCTTGTAGCAAAGCACTTGATGATATTGGGAAGGAAGAAATCCCTTTTAACAGGAAGAAACACCTGGCAGGAAGAGATCTGCTTCAGCTGGCTGGGGATTGTAGGGAGGGGATAGTTGTCATAACATCAAATATACAAGCACTTGTATAAAATAAAGAGATATGGGTATAAATTGGATTAATCCTGTTCTGTGTGTGTGGACCTGACCCAAGTGGATGATTAAAGAGTCTGATAGCGGTGGGAAGGAATGACTTCCTGTAATGTTCCCTCAGACAGCTAGGTTGAAGGAACCTAGTGCATCTTTCTTACTGCCTGTCCTAACTGCCCTGCAGGTGGGCAAAGTTGCTACTCAGAGCTGTGTACCTGAGACCATATGAATATCCACTCTCACTGACAACAGAAAAAACAATCAGCTTTCAGCTCACAAGGATTATTTACTGACATAATTTTTGAACTTTGAGCATAGATAATATGAACATTAATTATTGTAACTTTTTATACATCTCAAGAAATAGGTATAGAAAAATATACCCTGCGATTTGTTCAATGCAAACCTATTTCTATTGTCCTTATAAGATTATTCTCCAGAGTTATTCTTCTATTAATATATATATATATATATATATATATATATATATATATATATATATATATATATATATATATATATATATATATATATATATATATGTTGTAGAAGAATCAGTTTCCCTGTTACCACTGTGAGAGAGACGAATCTTAATGCAAAGTACATCGTTCCCACTGGAGATTTTCACTATGTGACCTCTCATCATCCCAGTGAAGCTGAGTTTGAAACTGTCACGTCTGTGCAGGAAGTGGAGTATATATATATAATATTTCTCATATGTCTCCAGCATTACAGCACCAAGACTGCCTGTCCTCTGTTAATCAAAGTAACCGCAACACAAGCCGTGTTTTCTGTCTCCCATCCCAAAACAAACCAGCTCCAGTTAAACTGAGGTTTCACAGAAAAACGCATCCGACTAGCGTCAGTATCTCCGCTACTTATGTATCTTGTCGCCAGTAAAGTAGTCCCTCTGAATTTTTCCCTTTACTAATTGTTTACAACTGTTCCGTTTCTATGTGGTCTGATTACTTTGTTGCTCAAAAGAAATTTAATATTAAAAATCTAGAAAATAAGAAACAATGGCTTTAAAGAGAAACTACGTCTCCCATAGTGCTCTGAGCCCTGGCCGCGTAGGTGTTTCCGGTGTCTTATAACATTTTACTTCCTTCCACACAGGCTGACACGAACAAACGAGAAAGAAGACGTCGTTAAGTTTTGAATGTTACCGCCAGTAGTCGGATTTTGAACTTAGTTTTTTGTTATTTTCTGTTGTAAAATCCGCAGTATGTGGCGAATGGTTTCGGAGGACTGAAGAATCGCTGCAAAACGTAGTCCGTAACGTGTAGGCCTCCGAAGAAAGTTTGGTCGAGGGCCTGTAAACAACATGTCCTCCGCCTCGCAGTCTTCCTCGAGACGGCAATGGTGCTACCTCTGCGACCTGCCCAAGATGCCTTGGGCTATGCTGTGGGAGTTCAGCGAAGCTGTATGCCGGGGTTGTGTCAACTACGACGGCGCAGACCGGATAGAACTCCTCATTGAAACTGCCAGGCAGCTGAAGAGCACTCACGGAGTTTTAGACGGCAGGTCCCCTGGTCCACAGCAGGGCAAACCCAGCTCTGCTGGGCCCCTTGAAGCGGGGCGGCATCACGGAGAGCGTGTAGACCGGGGGAGGGGTGAGTATGGGGCTTCTTCTCGCCTCCCCAATGGTCTGCATAGAGCTGAAGATGTAGCTTTGTCAGAGGGCAGCCGACAGAGCCCGAACACTCGTCGGGCTATGCCTGGGGTAGTTTCTAGTCTTCATAACACCATACCCCATGCCTTGATAGCTCAGGGGCTAGTAGCAACAGCTTCTCATGGGATTTTAACCCCATTAACAAGCACGAGAGCTGGGGCCGCTCCTATTGCCGTCTCAGCTGGCCCCATAATAAGCGACAGTGGCAGAAGACAGGCTGTGTCCCTGGGTATGGGACCTAGCACTTCTACTCTAGTGGGCATAGATCCGGCAGTGTGGAGGAACAGTGAAGTAATGGCTGAACTGAATGAGGTGGCTCGTAGTAGAGTGGAAGGCTGGCCTAACCGTCCCAAAGCAGTTCGGGATGTGCTGGTAGCTCTCAGCAGCTGTGTCCCCTTCAATGTGCGCTTCAGGAAAGACCATAATCTGATGGGGCGTGTTCTGGCCTTTGATGCTAGCGCTACTCCAGAGTTTGAGCTGAGGGTGTTCGCGGAGTATCCCTCTGGCTCTGGAATGATCTACTCAGGAGTTCCAGATCTGGTCAGGCAGATGTTCCGTGACTCCGCCAAAGATGCTGGTAAGGCAGTAAACTCTGGGCTGCGCTACGTGGAATATGAGAAACGGCAAGGCACCGGAGACTGGCGTGGGCTGTCTGAGCTGTTGAATGATGGTGTGCGTATGTTTAAAGAGCCTCCAATCCCAGAGGTTCTGCCACAGCCAGACCCAGTGCTGTCTTTGGCAGCTCCTGGACGCCCCGGACCAGCCAAGGGCACCACCAGGCGCCGAAAGGCTTCTCCAGGCTCTGAGAACGGAGAGAGTGAGGGAAGGGCCGAACACCCTGTGAGGGAGCCCTGGCCCCGGGGCACGTACTCAGGCATGGAACCTCTTCCTGGCATGGCTGTACCTCAAGAGGGCCCACCTCGTCTACACAACCAGCCTTCACCCATCTCAGCACTTATGGGAGTGGCAGATGGCCTGAGTTCCAGTCACATGGCCAGAGAGAGCCCCAGTATGTCCACAGCCCACTCCTCCTCAGCTGGGCGCCCCAGCAGCAGCAGCCCCTCGACTCCCTCCACCTCAGTCTCTCAGGCAGCTGTAGGGCAGGGTCTGAGCACTGGAGGACAAAGTAACAACACAAACACTGGGGAGTCTACAAGTAGCACCCCAGGCACCCTGCTTTGCTGCACCCTCTGCAGAGAGCGCCTGGAGGACACTCACTTTGTCCAGTGTCCCTCAGTCCCGCACCACAAGTTCTGCTTCCCCTGCACCCGAGGGTTCATCCGCAGCCAAGGTCAAGGAGGAGAGGTTTACTGCCCCAGCGGAGAACGCTGCCCCCTGGCCGGATCCACTGTGCCTTGGGCCTTCATGCAGGGTGAGATCTCAACCATCCTAGCTGGAGAAGGAGATGTGACAGTAAAGAAGGAGAACGACCCTTGACCCTCCATCCTTTTGGCAGTGAATGGTGAGAAAAACCTGAGAGGAGCAGGCCTCTTTGTTTTATAGCAGAACTTTATCAGCGAGTGTTAAAGCAACTATCAAAAGCAGTTAAAAATAAATAAAAATGGCAGACAAGTGCAGGCATATGGTTTCACATGTGCTTTTATTAAATAGGGTAACTGCAGCCCAAATTGTTTAACAAATGTTATATATAAACATTTGTTAAACAACTTGTGTGTTAATATTTCTTCAACACTATTCTAGAAATTAGAATATCTTTGGTGGTAGATGTCAGACAAGGTTTTTGTTTTGTTTTTTTGACCAATTTGGGAAAAAAAATAATTTGTAGGTGCTAGCTTTGCCCAGCCAATTTCTCTGATGATTTCAGTGACACTGTTGAGTTACTTTCAACTCTTCCTTGTCACGAGGGGTCACTACGCCACATGCAACCCGAAAATGTATTAGTCTCTGGCTGGAATTGAACTAAGCAAATGTGTAAACTGCTACAATAGTGATTTCAGTGTTAGAAATGGATGAAATCTCCTTATGACGACTTGATAGTTTTGCTGAAGTTGTGGCACACTCCCATCATCAGGTCTGAGGTGCTCATATGACTTGGCCAGAGCTCAGACAGAATCAAAAGTGATGGAATAATACATGACTAAAACTTTTGACTTCTGATAAGTTGTCTTTAGATGTTAGAAGGCACCAGATTTCAGTGTTAGTGTATGTTAGGCATTAGACAACCTGATGTCTCATTGGAGATTTCATGTAATCTCATGATGCTGTGAGCAGGGCTCTGTGGGGGCACACCATCTGTGGCACAACTTTGTTTCTTAAAAATTCATCTACATGAGCCTTGTAATGTTTTTAGCCTCTTTGTTCTCTTTTAGAATGATATCAGATATCTTCTTGATGTTACTGTGTGAGGAGAATATTTTTGAATGTGGAGTTACCTGTATGTATTAGATGCATCTCAATATCAGGTCTGAGCTGTGGGACAAAGAATCCCTGTGTCACTCTGCTGTTTGATATTCTTACATGGCTTTCTTCTTTTTCCACAGTGGATTAAAACACAGTGAAAGCACTTACCTATAATCTCAAGCAGAGGTCCACTTTGGCTGTAGTTCATCATGTGTGCCTCCAAGAGCCAAATAACTCTGAAGCCCAGGAGGACCACTACACAAAGACCGGTAACTCGAGACAAGACTCACTCACGAGAGGAGGGAAACGTCTGAGCATCGGGGCTGCATCGTGATCGAATCAAGTCTCGACCCAATCTCTCTCCATCCTTTTAAAAAAACAAAAAAAACCCCCAAAAAAATCTATTTATTTTTTTTCCTAGTGTGGTAGAGGCCTCATTTCAAAAAGCCCAGGATTAAAAGCACACACTTTTTTTTTTTTTCCCCCCCCTAACAATGACAATCTGATCTTTTTTTTGTTGTTGGTTTTTGCATCCTGTCTGACACAGATGCAGGATACTTTTTACATGGTTTGACAGAATGATGCAATTCTTTAAAAACGAATGTTCAAAAAATGTTAAAACCATTGGGTCCTTAAAGCCAAGGGGAGAAAAATGTAAACCTTACAATACGTCACTTGTTATTCTCTTTATATTGTGTGTCAAAAATGTGAATTTTCTTTCAATATGGCTATGTAATTTCTATTTTTGATACAATACAAATTTCTATGTATTTGTTTATAGTGATGAGAAGACCAAAGATGGCTTCATGCTCAATGTAATTTTATTGTATTGTAGCTGTGTATGCTGTATTCACTGATAACCCTGGCATCAGTCACTAATTAGTTCTTCTATCATGCAAGTAAGCTTGTTTTGTCTATTTACTTTTTAAATTCTATGTATGGTAAAATTATTAGCATCACAATCTTCAATGGTTAACCCACATACTCATGTGATCTTAACAGGTCAATTCTACAATAAATGACAATGTAGTTAAAACTTAGTCACTTTGCCGCTTTTCTACTAATGACCGTTGGAAGCCTCAGTTGTGCATTTATATAAAACTTTATTAGATAAATATTTTTGACAGGAAAAATAGGGAAATCCCACACCAGCTCACTGGCATGATTAGAATCTTTTCCACAAACCACTATTAGCAGGGTTGTAAACAAACTGAACAATGTGTATTTACATGCACTTAGGTGACCTGGCTGCAGTAGTATGAACAGCCTGAGGGGTGTACTACGAATGAAATTAACACGTCCAGGCTTTTGGGTACCACAATGGTGGTATTATCTGTTGGGCTGTGCTTTCTGCTTCGGGGTCTGTGGGCACACACATAGAAAAGGGGGTGTTTTATGTACCATGTGATTGTTCTTCCCCACAAAATGATCGCTGAGTGATAGAGACATTATCAGCCAATAATACAGTGGTTGTTTAAAATCTATAAAGAATATAAAAACTAAAACAGTGCTGGTAATTCAGTGCATAGATGCGGTAAAAAATTTCCATTTAAGCTAATAATTGTAATTGCCAAGTGTGCTCTTTGGTGCTGTTCGTTTCTAAGGTGACAGCTGGAGTTCTGGAGCTTTAAAGTGTATACATTTTAATATCAAAGTAGTGAATTGTATGTATATATATATATATATATATACCATAAACAAAACATGTTTTCTGAATCTCCAAATTAATACATGCGCATTCCCATGACAATGGAATGCATAGTTTATGCTTCATTGAGTGGTTTTAGTTAGGTACAACAAATCAAATCAAATCACTTTTATTGTCACATCACATGTGCAGGCACACTGGCACAGCACATGCGAGTGAAATTCTTGTGTGCGAGCCCCACAAGCAACAGAGATGTGCAAACACAACAACACAAACGAGCAAAATACAATTTGCGTATATAAAACATTTTCCAGCAGACGTTCTATATTGTGCTTAATAATACATACTGTAATATTGGCTTCCAACCCATTTCATATGGAAACTCCAAACATAACACCTTGCTGATTTAGCCAGGTAAAAAAGCCATTTATGTGACACAAAACGGAGTTTCAACATAGCTAAACCATTAACTTCACAGTACACCCCGCTGGTTACTCCAGAATTTAAGTAAATAGCAGCTGCTCTGTTACTGTTGAAAGTGGGAGGCCCGACATTCATTTCGAGATGTGCGCACTCAGCTGTAAAATGCTTTGGTGAGTCACCGGTAAACAACAGCAGTCACAACAAATAGTTGCTGCTATTTAGCATGTTGAGAATGTGACATTAGACAGATTACACATGTCTGTCATCTTGGAAGTGATTTATGCCAGACTGCTGTTTACCCACTATTTACTCACATGACTGATCTCTGGTAACCACATTAATGCTCAGGAGTAAAAAAAGAAGTACATGTAAAAACCAAGCCAGCTTCTTGGCACTGGTAAAAATTTGCATTTGTGTCCATGAGAATAAATCACTCTGACTAGTGTGCACAGAAAATGAGAAATGTGTGTATTCATGGCAGGATCCTCTAATCTGTTACACTGTTCAGTGCAACCAGGATTCTCACTTTCATGAATAAGTCACTTTTACAGGAAATGTTGACTGCAGTCCTGCTCCTTAAGTGCATGTGAATGTTTAATAGTGATCAGCCATACAGGATAAAATGCTTGACCAAACAATTATATGTAATATTGTAAACACCACAAGCAAACCCAAAGAGCTTTAACTAATATCAAACCAAAATGTGTTTAGCTGTAAACATACTTTTACAAAGACAGTGGTATAAACCTATATTCATTTACATGCAGTTATTCATTTCATTCATACAACTGAAGAAAAGACAGAAGTGGTGAGCATGATCACGGTGCATATCAGTGCTTCAGATGGGACACCCGCCGTCTACCAGGGCCTCCTGGGCTGCCTTCAGGGTCTCCCGCTTCACACACTTCCAGTAGCCAGAGATGCCATTTTGAGGCTGCACCTGAGGGCAAGACACTGTGCATCACACCAACGGTTCTGGGAGACGAGCATTAGCATGCAGCCTAGGAGTGATATGTAAAATATCTATTGCTAATAAACAATTTGTATTTTTGCCATGATTAAAGTCAAATGATGGCAGTTGTTTCTACAGTACATGTAATCCCAGGGACACCAATTAGGATGTAAATATATGACATGTTGAGCAGTGTGCCCACTACTTTAACTCGCTTTGATTAGCTAATTAAGGGGTGGATGTAGCTCAGGAGATAGAGCAGGTCCTCTACTGATCGGGAGGTTGGAGGTTCGATCCCTGGCTCCCCCAGTCTGTGTGCCGAATATCCTTGGGCATCCATCGGTGTGTGAATGATAGTTAGTAAGCACTTAAAAGCATAGAAGACAGTGCTTGTGTAAATGTGACATGTTGTATAGAGTGCAATAAGAATCAGTTTATGTAAGGAAAATAAATACAACTCTTAGTTAAATGAGACACACTCATGTCTGCTAAAAATAAAAGTTGACCTAGGCTGGCCAGAAGAGCTGGAATGCTCCACCGTCTCCTCGGCTGTCTGTACAACAGTGAAGCCAGAATATTTTGAAAGCAGATCCTGCAGTTAATCGACTTAAGCACCATTTCACACGATGCTTTATTCAGTAGATTTATGGCCGGCTCAATAAAAGTAAAAAAAATGATTAATGATGATCCTTAAAACAGCAATAGAAAATGAAGCTTACTAACTGAATTTTACAGAAGCCTGAACGGAATTAGATCAGTAACATAGCTCATCATCTGGATTCAGAAAGCTTGTAAATCTACGTTTTTCATGCGAGGCAGCAACTGGACGAGAATCAGATTTTCTTACAGCAGCGCGACGTTCAGAGTTCGACAGTGGAGTTAACAGACTGCTGCTGAAAATTCAAAACATTTTAGCAGGTTATGCTTCTAATGAACATTTGCAGATGTATGCCACTATTGTTTTAGTTGATCGTTTCCAGGAATGGTCGGATGATTTGTCGCTATAAATTCTGGGACGGCAAGTAAGCACTGAAGCGCCTTGGTTAGTATTCAGAGAATTCAAACACTTCTTCTTATGGCTGCACAGATACGTCAGCGTCACTTCACTCCTTAAACAAAATGAACAACTGGAACAGACCCTGAGATGGATGGACCTTGGCAACCAAAAGCTAACAGTCCAGTCTAATATGTTCATGTGCCCTTTTTAAATAAACTTGTGTAAGTAAGTAGTTCTTAGTGATAGACAATGTTGCACATGGATGACATGAGTTAACGATGTGCCTTAGTGTTTGTGTACTTCAGTGTGATCTACACTACAGTTAGAGGAGCACTGACGATCTTTGATAAGTGTCTTATATCTGTACCCACACATCAGGCTTTTACAGTTTTATATTTAACACATGGAGGTGAGAGAGGCATTCACTTCACTTAAACATGGTGACAAAGTAGAAAAGTCAGTGTTTTATGGACACAAAACAGTCTAAGAAGATGGGGAGAGTACCTTTAGACCCCGCAGTACTCGGTCATTCATCACACCAATGAACTCCTTGTGGCTCAGGCAGTTGTCTCCATCTACGTCGAAAAGCTTAAACACTGTGTCCAGCACGTTCTCGGAGAGTTCGTGGCCTGTGGCAATCGTCACAGCTCGCTTGAACTGGGCTGTAGGGAGAAGAAAAAAAATAAATAAATCTATGTCTGGAAGATTGGAAGAAAACTACAGACTGATCTAACCGACAGAGAAACCGTACCCATGCCCACAGGACGGTTGGCTTCTGTGACCATTTTCATTGAGAAGGCAAAATCTTCCAGGTTGTTGGTGAACAGGCAGAAGGCTTTGAACTCATCGAATGCGATACTCTACAAAAGAAAACATGACAGCTGACTTTCAGGCCACAACAAATCCTATTCTGACGGCACCGAGTGGAGGAAGCGTGCTTGTACCTGACCCGCAGGTATCTTCTTCCTCATGTTTTCCCAGTAGACTTCATTGTCTTCTTCGTTGGTGTAGTGTAGCAGCCATTCTGCAAAGTCTTCCCTCCGCATGGTGTCCATACCTTTGGAAAACTGCAGAAACTCCATCTCCTGGACTTCAGCCTGTAGGTCCTCCATGAACCTGAACAACAAAGACTAATTACAAAGAAGGCTGACCCACCAGTGTTCTCCTGCTGAGGTTTGCCAGCGACACAGGTGAAGACCACACAGTGAAGTCCAACATTTTTATATTCAAATGAAAGGAAAAAAGAAAAGAAAAAGAAAACAACTATATAAAAAGGTGAAATTCCACAAAAAGTAACAGTGGAGTGATAAAGTAAAGACAAATTCAGCACAGTGAGGTCTTCTGGTATCCTCAGCCTCAAGTACAGCTACATAAAGTTAGGTAATCATAATTGCTACATCCTTATTCCATTAGGGATTGGCTGGCCTGTCACAGCACCTTTCTAGTTATGGACCACTCAAAGCACAGACTACAGTGGAGTCACAGTGGACCGGTCAAGTAAAGAGAAACTGAAAAGGTCAACAGGGAAAACCCCACAAAATACACAGATTTATATCAGAACATCAGTGGCTTAGTAGCACATCTGGCTCATAATTAATCAAAATTCACAGGTGATTGTAATGTGTGAAGTATAGATTCTTTTGGTCATTTGGTTGGCTGTATTTCACAACCATATAAAAGTATCTGAGTTAGTCAGAAGTAACATGACAACATGCCAGAAAGGTCCAGACAGACTTGGTACCGGGCCGTGAGACTTGAGGCTCGGGCGTGAAATTTATGGTTTTCAGTGTTTTTTATCGTTAACTCTGTTTCCCTGGGTCTTTTCCCGTGTTGGAGCTGTGTGTCTTATTTTGAAAGAAATATTTACGCGTCACCATAGCGACCAGAGAGCATTAAGGGGCAGAGATGAGGATGTTACTCTCGATGTTATTGGCACATTTCAGGAGGACGGTGCTCATGAAGTTACACAATTACACAGTGAATTCACGTTTATTATTATATTTACAAAATACCACTGTTTTTGTCTCAGTCATATTATTTTATTTTGTTGTATTTATCCGTGACACCTTAAAGGCCGGTCCGTGAAAATATTGTCTGACATTAAACCGGTTTGTGGTGCAAAAAAGGTTGGGGACCGCTGGTTTAGACAACTCAAAATGTGATGTCCACATATGTGGACACCAGGTCCTAGGAGGTTAACACATAAGATTTATCACCATGAAGAATCTTAATAAGTGGAAGAAGATGGGTAGCTGGATAAGGAATCTTCTGTTAACCATTGAATATTGTTCAGAAGTTAGAATTTGGTCAGTTTAAGTAAGGCAAGGCAAGGCAAGTTTATTTGTATAGCACAATTCAACAACAAGGTGATTCAAAGTGCTTTACAGAGACATTAGAAACAAGAACAAATAAAAAGCATGATTTAAAATTGAATAAAACAAGCAAATAAACTAACTAACTAATTAACAAACAAACAAACAAACAAACAAACAGTATATAAAATCAAAACAGATAAAATCAGAACAGTAGATAAAATCAGTAGTTAAATGTAAGTTTTGAAATTTAAGCTTAAAGTGTGGATTTGGTGCTTTATTCAAATGCAGCTGAGAACAGGTGAGTCTTCAACCTGGATTTAAATAAACTGAGTGTTTCAGCTGATCTGAGGCTTTCTGGGAGTTTGTTCCAGATATAAGGAGCATAAAAGCTGAATGCAGCTTCTCCATGTCTGGTTCTGACTCTGGGAACTGATAAAAGACCGGATCCAGATGACCTGAGGGATCTGGATGGTTCATACTGGGTCAGGAGGTCATTGATGTATTTTGGTCCTAAACCATTCAGAGCTTTATAGGCCAGCATCAGAACTTTAAAGTCTATCCTCTGACGGACAGGCAGCCAGTGTAAGGACCTCAGAGCTGGACTGATGTGGTCCACTTTTTTGGTCTTAGTGAGGACTCGAGCAGCAGAGTTCTGAATGAGCTGTAGTTGTCTGACTGATTTTTTAGGTAGACCTGTAAAGATGCTGTTACAGTAATCAAGCCTACTAAAGATGAATGCATGGACTAGTTTTTCCAGGTCCTGTTGAGACATCAGATCTTTTATCCTTGAAATATTCTTGAGGTGATAGTAAGCTGACTTTGTTATTGTCTTAATGTGTTTTTCTAAGTTTAGGTCTGCATCCATCACTACACCCAAATTTCTCGCCTGGTTTGTGGTTTTTAGGTGTATAGATTGAAGTTCTCTGGTGACCTGTAATCGTTTTTCTTTGGCGCCAAAGACTATTACCTCAGTTTTGTTTTTGTTTAGCTGGAGAAAATTGTGGCACAACCAGTCATTGATTTCCTCAATGCATTTACCAAGAGCCTGTACAGGGCCTCGGTCTCCTGGTGACATTGTGATATATATTTGTGTGTCATCTGCATAGCTGTGATAGTTTATTTTGTTGTTGTTTATAATCTGTGCCAGTGGGAGCATGTAAATGTTAAACAGAAGGGGTCCCAAGATGGAACCTTGGGGAACTCCACATGTGATACTTGTCTGCTCAGATGTGAAGTTACCTATTGATACAAAGTATTTCCTGTTTTCTACGTATGTTTTGAACCAGTTTAGTACAGTTCCTGAAAGACCTGTCCAGTTCTCCAGTCGTTTGAGTAATATGTTGTGGTCAACTGTATCAAATGCTGCACTGAGATCCAGTAAAACTAGGACTGACATTTTTCCACTGTCTGTATTCAGACATATGTCATTAAACACTTTGGTCAGAGCGGTTTCAGTGCTGTGGTTCTGTCTAAAACCTGACTGGAAGGCATCGTAGCAATTATTCTGTTTTAAGAAGTAACTGAGCTGTTGAGAAACTGCTTTTTCAATGATCTTACTTAAAAACGGGAGATTTGAGATCGGCCTGTAGTTGTTCATTTGTGTCTTGTCAAGATTGTCCTTTTTCAGTATAGGTTTGATTACAGCAGTTTTTAGTGATTCTGGAAACACACCTGATAATAAAGAAAAGTTGACGATCTGTAACAGGTCTGACTCTAAACTCTTTGAGACCTTTTTGAAAAAACTTGTTGGCAGGACATCTAAACAGCAGGAGGAGGAGTTCAGTTGACCTAAGATGTCCTCCAGGTCTTTGCTGTTAATAGGTTGAAACTGTTTCATGGTGTTTAAACAGTTTTTTGGTGGACACAGTACATATCCTGGATCTGCTGTTGATGTACCAATTGCTTGTCTAATTTTTTGGATTTTTTCAGTGAAGAATTTGGCAAAGTCATTGCAGGCCATGGTCGAATGAAGTTCAGCTGCCACTGACACAGGAGGGTTTGTTAGCCTGTCAACTGTAGAAAATAAGACCCGAGCATTATGTAGTATGCATTAGAGTTGTACTATGAAAATGACAAATATGATCTTGACCCCAGTTTGAATGAAGACCCATGAGGTAATCACTGTTAGCACGTGTCACTAAAATCTGATCAAAAGCTATCGGAGAAGCAAAAATTCTTATGAACTGCGAATAGATGGAAAGATGACGACTATCTCGCTATGGTATGAGCTCAACACTCCTTTGGCTGGATGAGTTAAATTGGGCAGAAAGAATGTGTGCTCCTGAAACACGTGGAGAACTTAAGTTTCTTTCTCTCTCCTTTTTTTTTAAGAAAGCAGTTCAAGCCTAATATGAGCTTTACTGTTCTTTTCCTTGCCTTTGCCTAACGACATGTTCAAACAGTATTTCTACATGCAAAGGATTTAGGGAGCGTCTACATCCCTTACAGGTGAGATTCAAATATTGACAATGTCTGAGATTTCAAAAAGACAGAAATGTTACATTGTAAAATTTGTATACAGAGCTGCTACTTATGAAAAAGAAAATGTCATGTGCTCTGTAGTACATGACTGTGATTATTAGGGGGTATCCCTACCGGCAGAAGTCCTTATACTGCAACTTGTTGTCCCCTTTCCTTCCAAAGAAGTAGGCCTGTAGTGTTGTGTTCACACCTTCTCCTTCTTCTGTGGTTTTCTGGGTAACATGCAGACAGTGTTCAACAACATCATGTGTGTTAACATTCAAAGTGAAGTGGCAGAAATGACACCATAATACTGATGAAAACCCCCAAAACAAAACATGCTAATGTTTGAGGTAGAACTAGAGTAATATACAAAGTGTGTCAAGAAGAGTCATCTGATTTCATAGTGTTTTGGTGAGAATGGAAGCACATACTGTTGGAAAGACAGGATTTGTGAGTATCACATAGCTGTACACATTTGACGTGTTTGAATATTGAATGGACATATGCCGTGCATCCAGAGGGAAACACATTGAGCACTTGTGAAAATTATAAGTTTTGCATGTAAAAGTGTAAAATCAACCATGTATTTTAAAATTTTCTGCAAACTTTTGAAAACAGATGATTCTTTCTGGTCCTCGGCCAGTGTTATCAGCCTGTATGTTTTCAACTAGCCCATCAACCAATGAACACTCACCTCTGTAGTATCTATCGGGGCTCGCAGTTTAGTTTTTCCCATGATTTTCTTGAGCTTCAGCAACAAAAAGAAGAAATAAATTAAATTTAAGTTAACCAGTTAATCAAAATAACTAGTTGTACTGAAAATGTTTGGCTGTCCAAGTGTGAGCAACATCCTACATTATCAAACAGACAATACAAAAAACAAACAAATAAAAAACAGCATGTTTGAAAAGGGGTTTCTCTTTACAACAGTCACAAGACAAGTCCAAACAAATATAAAGCTGTGGTACAGTTCACTTATCAAGTTAGAGATGTGGCTTTCATGTAATCACATGATAGAAACCAGAGCAGATGAGAATCCATGCACTTCTACTTTTCACTAAATGCCTTTGGCTTGTTCACCAAGTCATAACATGAAACTATAACAAGGTGAAGGACGTGCCAACATGCAGTCTAAAACAAAAGCCCATCGTTCTAAGCCTGAGTGCTACACAAATCTTCTCTGTCTGGTTGAAAAGTCAAAGAAAAAAAAAAAAAAAAGTCAGGTGACTTTAAATAAATCCACTAAACTCAAGCAGCGACAGATAAAACACAAGACTCGAGCAGCTACAGCTCTCCCTCACCTTCACGTGGTGCCTTGGTTCATACTTACAACTGCAGGAGTTGTAGCACATGAGGAAGCGTTAAAAGTGGCGACAGTTTGAAATTAAGTGCACACAGATATTTAGAACAAATATTCCTGTATAATAAGTCCGCCCATGAATTTACTGCTTCATTATGATCTGTTATAATCTACTTCTGCTTTTATTGTCAACACATCCTAACACATCACAGCTCTTACTTTCAAAAACTCCTTTTTGTCCACATGCTCGTTGCCATCAATGTCGAGCATTTTGAAGGCTATATCAAATCCAGTGCGCGGCTCTGCAATAACAATGTAGGGCAGTTATGTAGTTATGTCATGTAGACAAAGAGTATCAGAAATAAACAGTCCAGAATGGAGTGAACCAGTCAGCACAATATCTCCTGCAGGAGCTTGGACTATTGGAGAGACTTACTGGTCAGGATGGACAGCAGGAACAGATACTCTGTGTAGGATATCAAACCTGTGAGAGATAAAATACACTGTGCTGCATTTCAGATAACAAACAGGGGGACACACTGACAAAGAGGATTATCATTAAACATGAAAAGGTGGATTGTTGATGGTCTGCTGACAGGTTAAAGCGGACCTCTCATTTTCTTTATATTTTGCAAGGAAAATGGGAAATAGGCCATTTACTGAAACGTGCAAACATGCAAGCAAATGCAGAACATAAGATGAAACCAGAGTTTGTAGACATTGTAACCTTAATGCCCGGGATTACTTCTGATTGGATCTCGTCTCTCCAGAACATTTACATCTCGTTTTTAATCATAGACAACACATTTTATCACTGTGCATTCATTTTTATCTAGTTATCGTCCTGTTGTCATCAGGAAAAACAGTCAGTGAAATGAACACCATGGCTGACATGCAGCCCCAAAACGTGACAAATCCTCCAAAACGCCTGAGGTTTTTAATAGATGCATCAATTTTGAAATCCTACGCCTTGTTCTTGAGTTATTGCATTCACACACTCATGACAATGCCCCATCACTCTTTTACAGCTGAGGGTAAAAACGTTTCTCTAAAAATTATCAGCTACGAGCCCTGGACTGAAAATGACTGACAAAAGCAGCCAATGTCCAAAGAAAACCTTTTGAAAGACTTCTGAAAAACCTGGAGAACTACTGCTCAACAACACCTTTAAAAAATGATAAAAGGAGCTGGTGATCATTCTGGTGTTATAGTGAATAGAGAAATTGGGGGGAGGATTTAAACAGATGATCCACCTGACAATTAAAAGGTATGGCATTGCAGTCCCCTTTGAGAACTTACCTTTGTCTCCCAAGTTTCTGAAGAGATCATTACCAGCACGAGCTTTAGAGGCAGCCACCAGCATACCGTTCACATCCTGCCGGGATAAAACGAACCATTAGCCTAAAGAAAAGTCTGCATGTGCAGGTTACACACTGCTAGGAAGTTAATGTACCTGTTTGGTTAAAATTTTCTTTTGCAGCTTTCCTGCAAAAACCAGAGAAGATGTGTTGATAACAGAACAGCACAAAATTATTCAATAACAGGCACGAGGCAAGCCGCGCACGTGAAGTTGTTCCATGCACACAACAAACTACTCTGTTTTGCTTTGTGGGAACATGGAGGTTCCTCTTCCCAGTCAGAACTGCACTCAGTCTTCTCGTACTGCTGCACGGCCACTGATCTGAAATGTTTGGGAGGTCTGTCTGGGTTTGGATACATACAGATGGTCTAGTCCAGTCTTACTGACACATGAAAGCACTGTACACCATAGGCCACACTCACCCATCCCCACACACACAGCATTTTTTTTTATTAGTTAAACACAGTAAACATGAGCAGTTTAAGTTTCACTATATTCGCATTAGAAAGATTCACAAAATAAGGGCACTGTTCTTTGAGATACATGACACATAGTGGGGATGAAAAAGTATTTAGCAAAGTTAAATCTACCATTTGACCTGGCAAATTACATCCTATATATATTTAGTTAAGAAAGAACAGGGATGTAGATTATGGAAGGCTTTGAGCTGTTTGACATGTTGTACGCTGTATGAGCTGCTTACGATCAACTTTCTCCAGCATCACAGAGAATAGGAAGTCTCTGGGGGTCATGTAGGGCTCCTCTTCATGGACGACTGAGGCAAACTGGATGAAGCGGATTTTCCTTGCAGACATCTGGGGAGCTGCATCTTCCTGCAACAGCACAAGGAGCACAAACACCAATGTAAGCTACAGAACACATGTTCGACAGCACCTCCCTTTATATGTTTAATGATTAAATGGACAAATGAGTGGTTAGTTAAAAATTAATTTTATTAAATTATATCTAATAAGTCAGACGAACAGATTCACTGTGTATAAGTACAAACAGTTTCAGTGAGCACCGCTAGGGGGCACTAATTGACACTATGAATTTGGACGGTCTTTTTGTAGATATCCAACTAACATTATTGTGTCGCTTGTACTTGTAATTACGAAACATCGTACTTTAAAGGAACACAGACAGGTATATGAGCGGTACTGTTCGTTTGCGGTGAATTTTGACGACAGAAACTTTCTGAAGTGTCTACTTACTTTTTCTTCCTTAGCATAAACGGCGAAGGGCAGAGTCCTGTTGTTTACATGATACCGGTAATAATAGACAACCCCGGTGCCAATTACAGAGGCCACAATGCCGCGACCGACAGTACGGTACTGTGCGAAGGTTTTCAGAGATCGAGGGCTCCTCAAGACACCCCTCAGGAGAGCGGTAACTTTCCCCCAGCTGGCCATTTCCAGGAAGCTAACTCGCTAGCTGGCTAAACTGCGTTCGTCTTAGCAAAGCGAGGCCACGCCCCCTCTCCAGCCGTGATAGGTAAGGACTAGATGACGTGAAGCCGTCAGCGCCGGATTGTAGAGTTCACCTTTTTAGAAGAACACTTTTGAGAAAATATTATATATAATTGTAAAAGACACTTCATCTGGATTGTTTACAGAGCTGTGGCAACACATAGAAAAAGTAGCTTATGCCTAATATTATTTTAAAAAGTCAGATAAACAAGCTTAAAAATCTCGAAATAGCCTTTATTGAGTTTTTAAAATAACCGAATATGCATTTTTATTTCAAAAGTAAACAAAAAATAATCATATATATATATATATATATATGTAGAGAGAGAGATTCCAAGGCCTGAAGGCTGCCTGTCACAGGCTGTATATCACCCAGGTACAGACCGAAGAGGAAGGAGTGGAGCAAAGGTCAAGATCCATTTAATTTAACCACTCCTCATTCCTAGACTATAATGTCACAGAGGGCATGTTCTCTGGTGAAACTAGACTACCTGAAACAGTGTCTGCTGAATCGTTACTGTAGTCTTGTTTTGGTTTAAAATACAATTGCATTGTAATAATATATAAGAGAAAAGATGCATTGTTTTAGTGCAATTTATCAAACAGAGTCAATATGTATCAAGTATCTTAGAACAAGAAGAGGTCCAGGATTTATTTTTGAAAGCAATCATCAAATCTGTGTCAGAATTCCAGAAAAGATTATCGGGAACATATTAATGCGCCGTGAAGATCTATAAAAAATGTGTTCACACCTACAGAGGGGGAAAAAAGACAATAGCAAAATGAAGGGATGAACAGATTTTATGAGACAAAACCACATTTCATATTTTCACAGATACATACTGGCAGATGTAGCTTTACATTCTTCAAATATACATCGAATTGTGCAGATTTTGTGCCGCACTGTGTACATGGATGTCTTTAGAACAGATCCTGCATCACTGCTGCTCTTTCTCACCGTGCACAGGGCTGCACTTGAGTGCCCCAAAAAATTGCACAAACCTTTATTTTTACTCACATTAATTATTCACATCTGTCCAATTTTTTTGATGCACCGTATGCTGCTTGGATAGGAGAACTTTAGTTGGTTGCTCTAAGAAAAAGCCAAGAATACAGTATACATCTTTTGTTGTTGTTGGTACTCTGGTTACTGTGTGTACAGAAGGAGATGTAAAGCATTTGGATGACTTCTCAGTATGGATACAGTCTGGAGCCCTTCAGCAACGATTCCTTCTTGCAGCAAAGTGTCAGTATGAAGGCTCCTGCAGCTCATTCCCATGAGGAGCGCAGTACACTCAAAGACTAACCCTATGTTTAATGAAGGTTTCGGCCATGTTTACATAATCCATAAATACTTTATTGTATGTTACTGTTATATGCAAATTACAACCACCACATTTGTTACACAACCTTAGAAGGCTTCAGCATGGAGAATATGAAGTTGTTACTGCTGCTGCTACCTTGTGACGATAATGCTCTGGCTTTTCAGCTCAACTCTGAGAAGAAAGACGGTAATAAACCACTCGTTTATCTTGTAGTTGAAATCAGTGTGTGGTGTCAGTGGGTGTGTGCAGGTATGCGTGTGTCCACATCAATTCCACGTCAAGTTTTGCATCAGCAAGTTTGGAGGTTTATTTAATGTCATAGCAGCAAGTTTTAATGTAAGGTAACAAAGACATACACACATGTAAGACCATCAATCAATGAAGGAAACAGATTTTTGCACATTTTTTTTCTCTTCAGTCACGTTTATGCTGCCTATTTAGTTCGTTGACTGCTGTAACATAGTGGAAAATACCCCCCCACCCCCCTCCCCCTATGTGTTTCATAAAAGTAATGGGAAGCAAACATTTCAAATGCACATGGTAAGGCAGGCTAAGTATCTGCCACGAATCAGAACAATCACAGCCACATGAAAATACCAAAGCATCTAATTAGATGACTGAGAATATGTATTGCAACGGCAGACGAGTGTCAGGTCAAACAAAACATTATTCATGATTAAAGGACCAACTGTTTCCCGCTGTTCCAGCAGATTTCATGACATGGCACTTATGTAAAAGCAAACAGTGTGTGACAAATAAAAAACAAAAGAACATTCACATTGTAGCAAAACTTCTCTGTTCGCAATCTTGTAATGTGAAAGTGGACTTTTGGTGTTTTCAGAAAGGAAGACTGTTAAGAAGTCATTTTACACAACTGAAGAAGTGCAATTCGACAGTATGGAAAAACTTTGTGTTGCGAGTCATTCTCACAGCACAAATTTCAGGAGATTCGCAGTTTCTCATTAGCTCCAAAATAAGCACTGTAAAGACTATTTGGACCTATGTGTGGAAAAATAACTCACATATACGACAAACGAGCACTATTTTATAAAACAAAATAATCACTGTGATGACAAAATACTTTTATTCCCTGAGCAGCAGGTAGTGAACTGCCCAGGCTAGTTGATCCTGTTGTGTGTGTAATCCATAAACTGAGCACACCTCCCACAGTAACACTGGCTACTCAATCAGCTAATATTACATGGGGCAACTCTTCAGTCTGATATAATAAATATATGCATATAAAAATACAACAAGCATACCTACAGTACACCTGCTGCTCTTCCCCAGTACAACGTATTTAATACATCTAGATACTGGTGTACTTGTATATACACTGTGATAATTAATAGTGACTCCTAATTTGCATAATTTGTATTTAAATGTAATAAACATTAATATATTTGAGTGATGACTGATTTTATTTGTGGATTAATACAAATGTTTTAATTTTTACCGATTCAGAGTATGGTTTTATTAGAGCACAGGTTTTATTGGTATACATACAAAGATAGGTCTATACACTTCATGACTTACATGTAACTCGTCTTTGACAAATAGATTCCAATTGCTTTGAAGGTCAAACGAAGGACAAAGGGCACAGAGAGGTCTCGTCTCTCACACACCTGCTCAGGTTTTGACATTATGGGGAGGGGGGTACCTGAAATCAGTACATTCTGTGGAAAAGAAATAGCAGTGATACAGTACAAACAGCAGCAGGGCCATTTGGCTTCTTCCTCTCATGCTTACTGCAGAGAGAACACAACTCTGCTTTTTCAAACAACCCTCGGGATTTTGAGAAGTCGTCTATGACAGCAAATACAACCCACCCACCCGCTCACATTAGATTATTGCAATTTCAGTGCTGCCTGATTTATGCCAAGAACACAGAAATAAAGGCAAGTTTAACAGGTGCACTAAGACTATTTCATGCAATGTTCTGATTTTTTGTCATGTACACAAAGGGATCGTCTCAGGCTTAGTGTTACTTTGAGCGTTGCCACTTTGAACATGCCTTGGGGTGATGGATCAGAATTTGAAGGGATGCTCTTCTCTGGACACGGATCGTTACGGATAAATCATAATGAGAATCAGAAGAAGTGAAAAGAAAAGAACTGTGGAAATGACACCAGTGAAGTCAGTTGGTAACACAAGCATTCCGTTATATTAAGATGAGTCAAAGCTAGCCATGTGTCGGGATTAAATGTCACTATGATTAGTATACAGATGTGTCAAGTGTTTAAGGTGCACAACTGCCTGGAGTAAGCTTACGTGGAGGTGACAAAAAAATGAGAGAATTTACAGCTGCTTCTACATTACTTCTTATTTCATTTCCCCCATTTCTCTCACCGACAAAGAGGAAACATAAAAAAGTATATTGCTTCAAAAACATTTTTCTTTTTTTACTATTGAGAAACATTTCATTCGCCACTTCTCAGGTTTGTCTAGATAGACAGAGCATTACATTATCAGTCAAAGATACATAAACAAAGATGCTGTGAATCCGAGAGATTAAACGATCAACAATAGGAAGTGACAGTGACTAATTCTTGGGACCATTTGTTGGAGTCTGTCTGCCTGTTTGTCCACCCGGCCGGCCTCCTATCTACCAGCAGGTGGCCCACCGCAAGCACTGATGTATTTCCTGGGTGAAGGGGGAGAGGCTGAGAGATTAGTCTGTCACAGTTACAATAGTCAATCAAAGGACCGTGGCCTCGGTGTGTTCCAGCTGTGTGACCGAGGACCTGCAAACCTAACTGCACATGCTCTCCATCCATCCCTGCCTCCTATGCTGTTTGTCAGTGAGTAGCAGTAAAACAAAAAAGGGCTTCTCATTTGCTCTTTCCAGACGTGCTGGAGCCCCCCGCCCCACCCTCCAGCTTGTCAGCAATTTCAGATGTGTCTAACTTCTCAGAGCCGTCGCCTTTCTCTGATCTCTCCTTCTCAGACCTCTCCTCCCCCTCTACAAGCTCGGACCTCTCTGACCTGGCGTCTGCATCTCCCTCCGACTTCTCCTTCCTCTCAGAGCGGTCAGGATCCATAGATGAGGTGCCTGGCTTATCCCACGTGCCCATGGCCTCGTGCTCAGCTATACAGGTGGTGATAGTGGAAGTCCATGCCTTTAGGTCCTCCTACAGAGACCAGGATCAGACAGAGAGCTTATATAAGGAGTCTGCTCATCATATAATGCTTTTTTCTCTTTGCATTTGATTCATTGTGTGGTTTGGGATTTACACATCGCATTGTTACGCATCCAAATCTGAGCCTGCAGCAGATATATGCAAACCATCCAGCTGAAACGCTACATTTTCTTTATTTGAATAAAGTGTCTTCAGGTGGGAAACAATGTAATCAAATTTGCCTTTGACTGAAGGTTGCACCTCTTCTTATTACATCAGTGGTTTGTGGCTTTGTGCTGCACCTCATTCACACAAACCGAACCCATCAATTACTAAGTGGAAAGAGTTCAAACTATAAAGACAGAACCAAGAGTAGAAGAAGTATTTAGGTTCTGTACATGCCAAATACTGCAAGAATGTAAAATGAAGTATTTTCATTTCATTTACTTAAAATTGCACTTGATCTAAGGGACTGAGAGATGGTTAATGTGTTGTGGAGGATTGTTTCCTGCTGCTGCTGGGATCATTGTCCTGTTGCATGACCCTATTTGAGTCAGGCTTTAGTGGTTGGACACATGAGCTCATATTTGACCCTAGAATATTTCTGTATACGACGCAACTCAAAGTGTTCACATCACTGCAAAACAACTTCAAAACATTTGGAAATGGCTTCATAATCATTCCAAGAATGATGGGCACCAGTAATTATTTCACTAAGATCATTGCTGATGTCTTTCCCTTTTTGTGTTAACATGCACTTGAATGGTCCAAACAGTCAAAACGTCAGTATTTATAGAGCTGTTCACACTTGCTCAAGATCTATTAATCTATTAACACATTTGATTAGCAGGACCTGCCTGCAACCTACCCTTTAATTCATATGGAAGCAGTAACGGTGTACTTTTAACATAATGCTGACATAAATACTACACTGAATACTACACTCCCTAAGGAAATTATGTGGCTGCAGTGGCTTCAAGACAGTAACAGTAACAGACTGAACTAATTAAATAACACAATATATTACAAAGTTTACAAAATATAAGGAATAGCTCATATATATACAAATAGCTCAATTATAAATTTCCAGAATATTACAGAGGTTAGATATATATGACTGACATTTTACTCTAACCTGTAAAACTTTGTTATTTGTTATTTTCACTACAGAGCGTGTGCAAAAGGGTGTAACTATTGCACTGTGTACTGTGTATTAGATGGAGGAGTTGTACAAGGAGATAACCACAGGCAGGAATGATTTCCTGTGTCGCTCACTGGTGCATTTGTGTAACATCATTCTCTTGCTCAACATGCTCCTCTATGCTGTCCTTGTGTGATTTTAGTAATCCAGTGGCATTAAAAAGAGACAAACTGGTAATATTATAATCAAAATGTGTGAAAATGTGTTGGATACAAGTTAAAGAAACGTCATTCTGTTATCTGTGAAGTTCCATTAACAAACCAAAACCAACATTTCTGTTGTTCTAGATCTTCAGTACCCTCTTGTCAATAGTAACATATCACATACACATGTGGCCAGACGTTTACATAGACTCATCATGGGTATGAATGTTACGGTAATGGAATGATTATACAGCAAACATCTTCACTGACTTTAAAAACAACAACTAGGTTCACAGATGACAAATATCTTTGATGAGAAGATCCAGAATGCTAAATACAGGCTCAAATACACCCCTGCTACTATTTGGTGAAATATCTCTTAGCAAGCTGCAGGGACACCAGATGGGTTTTGTTCGCTATCAACAAGCAACAAGCTTCCAGCAGAACTGTGGTTGGGCATTTGACAACTCTTGTCAGATTTGGTAGAATTCATTCAAACTGGTTGGTTTTCTGGCCCTGCTTTTGAGCCCAGTCCATACATTTTCATGATGGTTGAGGTCAGGGGTGTTGAGTTTAAAGATGCTGATTTTGGAGCAGGGGCTTCTTTTTTGGTCAGAACCCTATTAGTCCAGTGGTGACACATCTGAATTACTTGTATTTATGTACAATTGTTTAAACTGATGATCTTGGAATGTGCTGTTGTTTAGAAATGCTTGTGTAAATCTTTAATCCTCATTTTTAGATATTCATCATGTTCCTTGGATGTTCCCTTTGTTGCAAGTATCGGTCAATCCAATGAGTGATGCCTTTTTATGCTGGTAAAGAGAAACTACCAACCAGTCATGATCACTAACAAGAAGTTAACAGGGCCTTGACCTATCAAGTTAAGACATTGAAGAGCCTTTAGCACCACTTATTAAAAGGTTTAAAGTGAGCTTATATGTATTATTTTGACAATTTTGAAAATAAAAATCCAAAAGAATTCAAACTTGTGCTCCTAGTTTTTGCCTTTTAATGTCATTAAAGACATATGCTGTATAATCGTTCCACCCTGAAACAAGAAAAAGCCAGAGAAACAATTAAAAGCCCAAAATGACCATGCCATTCATGCCCAAGGTGAGGGTATGTAAATTTCTGGCCAATACTTTATATAGTATTTACCTGAAAAGCGATTTCCTAAAACAGCTTGACAGTGTATTTTTAAACAAATGTTATTGAAACTGGAGTAAATAGTTGATTTGTTCGGCATATTTTGAGTCTGGTAGCAGGGCGACCTGTGCAGATCAGTGCCCACGTTTAAGGTAATGTTCAAGATAATGAAGGAAGGAGCCAGCCGGTGCAATGCTGTAGATTATTACTTTAATCAAAATTGTTTTTGCAGAACAATGAGCAGCAAATACATTTATTGATGATCTTTGTCTTTTCATGAGTTTGATAATGTACTGACTGATCAGAATGCTCCATGTCTTTAAGTTCTAACATACTAACACCAGTAAGTTAATTGACCTTACCAAGTTACAAATGTATCTTACCTCATCTTTTGCATGAAACACGAAGTTGTTTCCATCGTTCACTCTGTTGCACAGAAAATCAATAGGGACTTGTCAGTTTTTATGCATTTGCATGTATTTTATAGCCATGTGGTTAATCAATAATTTAAAATCTTTTAATAGGCAATAACCTTTAAAGACATATTACACTTTTCAATATAAACTCAGTAAAACCACAATTTGAAATCACAGTTACTGGCAATAAAATTTGCCATAATAATATGAATAATTCTTACTGAAGGATGAAGACATTTTTCTTCTTCTTGTATCCCATCGACGGATCAAACGAGCAGTTACTAAGGTCAACAGGAGGCTCTCCGTTGTATGTTGTGTTGTGGTTCCTGGCATCCTTATAGAAGGTCAGCTTTCCATCTTTCAGCACACAATATACGTTCACCCAGGACTTGCTGGAAAATCACAATGAGACATCAAACAGATTTGTAATGCATTTCTGCAGATAAGTTGGGTCACATCAGTTATTTTTGTTTCAAACAATACACATTTAAATTTTAGAATAACTAATAAAAATCAATGAAAATTTGCAATCAACCTGTCAAGCTCTCTGTTTTCCCAAATCAAATATGCCGTTAACCGAGATAAACCACTTGAATCAAACATGCAAATGAATCTTTGGAAAATCCTTTCTGCTGGTTTTGGAGGCAAAAATATTTAACTGTCCAAAAACATATAGATCTAACTATACTGTCGCTCTGTGTCATAACACATATATAGTGTGACTGACCAGGACTGAAAGCTAATCGTCGATGGTTTCTTCAAAGTTCATGACACATGCTAACATTGATAGCATTGATAACATGATAGCTGGATCCGACTGAGGTCAGTTTAATAAATTAGTCTTCAATGAAGACAGTCAGCTCACTCTGGTCAAAGATAGTAACGACAGTGAGCGTGAAGGTTGCTTCTAGACAACCTGCTTTCTTTTCGCAAACACAAAAGTAATACCCTGCTGGCTGAAACCATAAGCTATTTGACCTGGTTTGCACAGTTTTCCATAGTTTGCAAATTTTTGATCAGACCTTTAATGAGGCAGTTGTTATTGCTGGGGTGGTGTTTGTCTTTTGTTCATGACTTCTTTACCTGTTTGGGCTTCGCTGCTGAGCTTCAAGGTCAGAGCTGGTGGCCTTTTTTCGGTAGAGGGAACCTTCGTTGTGGGCAGTGTGTGAAGGCGGCTGGGGTGTTGTTGGGGCTCCAGTTGCCGGGGCTGAGCGGGATCGTCGAGTCTCCTCAGGCTCTTTTGGACGGGGCCTTCTCCTTGGTTTGGGACGGTCTCGGGCACGAGGACGTCCATCAAAACGGGTCACGGGTGCTGAGAGGCTGCTAGGAGGTCGATAAGGCTCTCCTCGTGCCTGAAAAACCCGATAACAAAAGAGAGAATATTGCATCTATACATAATTTAAACTAAAGTGACACCACAATACTGTGGTGTGCAGTATGTAAACTCACATGTGCTGCCTCTCTCTCCTGGACCTGCTCTACAATCTCTGCCATGGTATTTCTCTTCTCCCTGGATGGACAGCAAACATGAGTCACCCACACAGCAAACACAATCGTTACGTAACCTCCAAATGATAACGATCATGCTGGACTGTGCTGACTGGGCAAACTGTAAAGAAACCACTCATTCACATACCCTGAGCGCTTGTCAGAGCCCTCCTTAGCAGAGCCCTCCAGGTCACTCGAGTCCTGCCTCTGCAGCCTCTGCTTGCCGTTCCCCTCCTGTTCACTAGACGACTGCCTCTCCAGGCGCCTCCGGTAACGCTCTTGCCGCACAATCAGCGGCAGCTCATTCAGCCTCGCTTGAATTTCCTGTTCGCTGGAGGTCTGTCTGCCCAGCTTGTACTCCCTTTCTCTCCTCAGATGGTCCATCTGAGGGTCAGAGCGGCTGCCACGGGGATCTCTCTGGAGGCGGCCGTGGAGGAGCTCCAGCCCTGACTCTGGCCCCATCATGTCTGCCATCGGGATGTCGCCAAACTGTTCACGCTGCACTCTGCTGGCTTCGAGAAGAGGGTTTACAGCCTTGTGGATGTGGTTGATTCTAGGCTGCATGAAGTCAGCTTTCAGGTGCTGCCATGCATATGCCATTTTAGGGTCCATGATGCCACCACTCTGTGCCAGATATCCAGAGCTGCCCAGGCTTCCACTGCTGTAATGATTTTGTGCCAGATAGCCTGAGCTACCCAATCCGCCAGCGCTCTGATAATTCTGTGCCAGGTATCCAGAACTCCCCATATTAGACTGCTGTGCCAAAAACCCAGAACTTCCCATATTGGGCTGTTGTGCCAAATACCCAGAGCTCCCCATGTTGGACGGTTGTGCCAAATATCCTGAACTCCCTAAATTTGGCTGCTGTCCCAAATATCCGGAAGTCCCGATGTTTTGCGGTTGCGCCAGATATCCAGAACTGCCCATATTCTGCTGAGACAGAAAGCCTGGGCTTCCCATACCTCCACTGCCTGGCTGCTGAGCTAGGTTACCTGAACTTCCTAACCTGCCACTCCCCAGATGATTCTGCATCCCACCCATGCTCCCAGTAGTTAGTCCAAAGTACCCAGAGCTTTCTGCGCTACAAGCAGTTTGATGGTTCAAACCGAGATAGGTGGAGGTGTCTACTCCACCACTCTGAGAGGTCAGTGCTGAGAAACCAGAGTCACTCCCACCTCCGGCTGCCGGGTGGTTCATCCCAAGGTAAGAAGTACCCATCAACTTCCCGCTGCCCTGATCCAGTCCGTGGTAGCCTGATCCATTTATAACTGGACTATAGCCGGCCAGTGCTGAAGACAGTCTCTGGCTTGCAGAGGTGGCACCCAGATCCAAACTGGGCTGCAAGGGCTTCGGTTCAATTTGGGCCTGTACCGTCTGCCTTAGGAAAGAAGAGGTAGCACTGGTTGAGGGAACACTGGGAGTCAGGCAAGATAATGGGAACATCCTTCGGCTGGAGAGTGGGGTCCTTTTCTCCTCCTCTTTTTTCTTCTCAGCCTAGAGAGAGAGTTAGCTACATAACTAATAGCACCATATAAACTTGATTAACGCCACATTTTATGCGATGGTTCCAAAAGATGCAGGTAAAGCTAGTGATTTGTTCATTTCAAACATATGCCAGACAAAACACTAAGCAATGTAGCGCGGAAGGCAGATTGGGTGCAGTGGGATTAGGGTACACCACATGCACTTAATGTCACGAGCCAGATTAAAGCCTGTGATGATGCAAACTCATGGTATGCGCCCATGCCTGCTAAGCAAACACAACACGTAGTCACTTTAAAAAAAAAACTGTGACTCCGGCAAACTGATTCATTATTTATCTACAGTCAAGCTTACAGCAGAAAGCTGGCGCAGGGAGCTGAAGCGTTCTTTCCAGGTTACAGCAGCCTTGCGGAAGGCCTCGTGGCGAAGGATGAGCTGCTCAACCTCATCAGTTTGGGCTTGGGCTACTCCTCCCTCTTGATGCCTGGTAGTGATCAGCGGCTCCTTGGCCTTTAGCCAGGCTTCTGCTTTTACTGTCTCCTGAGCAAACTGGAATTTTTCTTGCTCTGGAAGTGACAGAAGACCAGCCACACTATTACCAACTCACTACATGCTTAATGCATACTCAGTAGAATCTGTTATTTACATGTTTGTGTATGTATTATGAGGGAATTTTATCATTTATGTTACAGCTTGGATTTCAGTCTTTTTGGTTAAATTGTGTTGAGAGTGAATCTGCAATGTCAGCTCAACCAGAAAAGAACAGTAAGATTCATACATGATTCATGATATATTAAATGCACATAGTGGCATGAAAGGGAAAAACATTTATAGTTTAGGCCCATTTAACATTTAACAGAGTGTTTTGTTAAGTATTCATCTATTAAGTATTCTATTTACTCACTGCGCTGCAGCCGTTCCTGGTGTTTGTCCCATTTTTCAACAAGATCCTTCTGCTTAGTCAGAAGACTGTCCAACTTCTCTTTTATCTGCGGCGACAGGCAGGTTGGTTTCATTACTACATAAAGTAATTGTATGATTTTTATGTATTCTTATATTAACAGTGTGAATATTTTTTGTCAGACCTCCTCTGAAGCAGGGTTGCCAGCAGCAATCAGGATCTTGCCGAGATCTGCACACTGCTGTATGGTCTTGCTGCGTCCATCTATTTTGGCTTTCAGCTCCTGGTGTTGTCTCATCATTCCCTCCAGAGCTGTCAGATCTCTGAGGAACACAGATCATTTTTTTCTGGTTACATTAACCCCCTCACAAAATATTTTAAAAAAGGAATCCTGACAGTTCTACTTCTTAAACAGTTGTTTAACAGCCATATTAGTCTCCTTATTTAGCAGTATTAGCGATGTGATTGTATTGGCAGCAATAGTTTGCAAATCTGTCAGAGAGCAAAAGATTGCCAAAGGGCCTCATGTACCAGCCATGTATATGAATGATTCACACACAAATCAGTGATTGACCAATATTATGTCAGCATATTATAACAATATATATAATACAAACAAATTCAGAAAAACCTCTGATCCGGACGGAGGGACACAATACTGTCAGGCTTTATCACACCAGCCTTCATTTATTACCTGGACGAGTGTGAAAACATTCTTACCCTGCCCCAGACATTCTCTATGGATTGAGTGAAAACATTTGGGTGTCAAAGTTAATATTAAAAAAACTAGCAGACTGCATGAAGAAGAAGAAGAAGAAGAAGAAAAGGAATAAGAATAAGAAGAACACAATCTTATAGCCAGACATGAAAAAAAGAAAATTTTCAAGGGCTTGTGCCAAAAGATGGCATTGCAAGTGATGAGAAAAAAGGATGGTGGGGATCAAAAGTTGAGGAAGGCTCAATTTTTGTAGAGGCATAAAAATGTTAGCTGCATCAAAACACACTACATGTGCATATGTTTCGCCATCTTTGTGGCTCCCATAGTGCTGTATGTTCATGCATATGCTGATATGTGGACATCTGCTGAAAGATTTCAGGCCAAATATGAAAATACTGCAAGTTGGACGGTGGTACTGGTTGGGAACATGACAAATAAAGGCAGTGATTAGAGTGTCAACCTGAGAAGCCCCCAACAAAAAACAAAAACAAACGGTGTAGCAGGTGTCATATGAAATTAGGTCAAAGCGGCACAGAAGACAATATTAACATTTTGTCTTCATTGACCATATAAGACCACAGAAACCTGCAGGTAAAAATGCACTCTCTAAAGCTCTAATTCATCTTTTCCAAACTGTAATAAAGGAGAGCCATACCTTAACAAGCATATGCTACCTTACCTTGGCTCATCCCATCCTATCTGGCCCATGATTCCTTCCATCCACATTAGGTTTTCACGCACCACTGAGAAGAACTGGACCTTATCAGTTACTGAAGTCACTTGGACACGACTGGCCTCACAAGAGCTCAGCAGCTCCTTCCATGCATCCATCACTTCTTGTTCCTTGACCATAATAGCCTCAGCCTTCTCACCAGCATAGATGGTCCTCAGCTGGGCAGCATTCTCCTGCAGCTGCCTCACCTGCATAAAGACATGCGTCACTCTGTTTAATTAATAAAAGATTAGCCTTAGTTTTTAGTCAAAGTTTGCTTTGTCTATGACGTATAATCTATTTTGTGACAAACACAAGTTTGGTGAGTATATCACTTGCCTGTGCAACTAGAAGTTGAAGGGCATGCTCAAAAGAGTGCATGAGTCTCTGCAGGGTGGCTGGATTGGTAATGTTGGCTTGGCACGCCCTCACTTCTGGCAGCTGCTTCATCTTCCCTGCGATCTGAGCCAAGACCTACAACACAGGACAACGCTGTCATCATGAGTGCTTTAAAAATAGAAGCTGCAACTCACGCCCAGACAGTCTACCTGTAATGTTGAGGAAGAACAGGGCACACCTGAGTCACTGTCTGATATCGGATGTGACCATACCTCCTTGCAGTCGGTGAAAAACTTGTGCAGCTGGTGCGATGCTGCCAGCATTTGTCTGCGGGTCTCCATCAGCTCCAGCAGGTCAGCCCACGACTCGTTCAGTCCGTCTTTCCACTCAGCAATAGTGGCCGCGTCTGAGTGGCCACAGTCTATCATCTCGTTCACCATTTTGTTCACTTGCTCCATGCGCTGCTGGCCAATGCTGTTGGTTTCTGATGCAAACTTGGTGAACCTCTCCTGAAGGACCTGAAACGCAAATAAACAACGCAACGCTACAGAGACTCACACAAACATGAATCATTCTTTATTCTCATAAATGTAATGTAATTTAACACAGTGGATGATTTCCACCCTGCAAATACAGAATGCTTTCTCCTGTCCTGACAAATAAGTTCCTCGTCAAAAATGTCTCCAATGAACGTAAAAGGAAAGTCAGATGTATCCTATCAATGCAAAAGATGTTTGTTAAATAAATCTGTTGAGTGACTGAGCAGCTGATTAAAACTGGACCAAATTGCACCACTTCCAGTGAATCCTTGCAGGCCATGGTGCCCCCCTGCAGTTCACCCCATTTAAAACAACTTTTCTCTGATCAGCTGTCCCAGACAGAAAGAACACATGAAAAACAGGTGGGTGGTGCTGTTGTGCTCATTAATTTTCCAATCTCAAAAAAAAAGTTACACGGTGTAAAGTTTTCACCACAAGATGTCAGTATATTGCAGATTGAAGTCCACTGAGTTTGCTTTCTTACCCCTCCCAATTCAAGCACATGATCCTAGCTATGGCCATGGCTGTTGGTGGAACAAACATGTTGCAGTCAGCCAAGAGAGATCAAAGTTGAAACACAATATACGTCTGTCTCCTTTATGGTATACACTATATAAGTATTCACCCACCCATCCAAATCATTGAATTCTGGTGTTCCAATAACTGTCATGGCCACAGGTGTATAAGATTAAGCAACCAGGCATGCAGCATGCTTCTACAAACATTTGAGAAAGAATGGTGTGGCACTGTATTAGGATGCCACCTGTGCAGTCGTGAAATTTCCTTGCCACGGTTCACAGTTTGGGCTCAGAATTGACTGAGACTAGAACACCTCATGTGTTCCTGTTGTTTGACTAGATGCTAAAACCTTGTAGATATACTGACCGTGACATCCTCGAGGTCCTGGCCTAGCTCAGTGGAACTGGCTACTGCTTCACGCTCAGTGATCCACTTCTCTAACTCCTCTACTTCCTTGTTGAGCTGGTACAGCCAGTACTGCTGTTCCAGCTTCATCTTTCTGTGTTCCACCATGTCCTTCAGAGACACATAGAGGCGGTCTATGTGGGACTGCTGCTTGGTGATCTGCTCACTGTTGAAAGTTAAGACAAAACAAAAGAATACAATTACAATTTCAAAACAATTTTCCGTTAAACTTTAGTACTTAGAATGTGCAAAACAAATTTAGGATAATCTGCAGGGATTATGGCACACCTGTCTGGGTGTCCTAGTTCTAGTAGATGTTGGCATTGCTGAGATAACATGCCTACGGTCTCTGCATATGTCTCCACGGTTTGCTCCAGAGCCAGGTGGGTCTTCAGAAGTTGTAGCGTGCTCGCCTCATCCTGAAAAATAAAACACCATGATCACTTTGATGATAACCTATGGCTGTAAAGAGCAGTGTGAATATTACAGGGGTACATACTGTGCCTTTTTCTTCGCTGGCCAGGTTGAGCTTCTGTCCTGACAGCCAGGATTCCACTTTAGCTGCTTCGCTGTAGTACTGCTGAGCCTGTAGCGCAGCTTCCAGCAACACAGACCTCCTCTCCGTCTCCAGCTGCAGCACCTCCCACAGCTGGCGTACATGTCCCGCCCCCTCACGTACAAATTCCACCTCAGGAGTTCTCAGTGAAGCAATGATTGCTGCCCGATCAAGAACCTCCTCAATACGAGCCCGCCGCCCTGTCAGCTCCCTCTGGATTGCCTACAGAACCGATGAGAAAGTTCTCAGTCTTATCAGAATGTGGATTACATTTCAGCTGACCATGGCCAAAAGTCATCCCTGACTTACCTGGTTCTTTTTGATATACTGCTGTACGCTCTGGAGGTTGTTTCCATAATCCTTACAAGTAGCTAAAGGAAGCCTCTCCTGAATCCACAGCTGCCAAACAACCACAGTGGGGTTATTAAATATTTCAGAAGGCATGTTTACGATCAAACGTAGACCAAACACGGAAGCGATGGCAAAGACATGATATATTTACTTTGCAAATTTTGAATATGAAAAAGCAATTATGTGTGATGATATTGTAACAACCATACTGGCACATTTTATAAGCAGTGTTTAAATTTAAGACAAAATATATGAAACAAGAAGAGGAGGGACTCACTATCTCATCTTCCAGGTCCTGGGCGACTTGATGCATCTCTTTGGAAGCCAGCAGGATGCGGCGTCGCTCCTTCAGGGGCTCGATGAGGCGGACTATACGGGTCTCCACTTCGCCTGACTGCTCGCCGACCTCCTTGTCACCTGCCATCAGCCCTCGCTGGGGTAGGCAGAGCCCCTGCAAGCTTCCAAGCTCTCCCACATCCTTGTAAAAGTCCCCTATCTGAGACTCCATAGCCTTCACCGGATAGAAAGGAAAGGTCATGTTACAACCATATGAAGGATGGACAAACACAGCACGTCAGCTGTTTCCCTAACAGAACATTTCAGGGTTATATAACAGGTGCATTTTTGAATGCCTCTGAACCCCATGTTTGAGAGCAGGCCACTACAAGGGCCGCTGTGGGCTATTTATTGAAAATTTTCAACTATACAGAAAAATGTTGCAATTTAAGCCAAACTATACAAGAAGGCTCCACACTTCAGTGGAAATATGCACCTACATCCAAGGTGGTGTTAACCAATAATAATTAATTACAGCTTTCTTGATATGTTAAACACATTTGGTTGAATTTTATGTTGCGCTGGTTTAAGAGACAAGTTCAGACCAAGAGGAGGGCCTTGGGACTTGCCTGAAATTTCTGGAGCTGTTCATTGAAGGTTGGCAGGTGGTGTGCCTGTTCCAGCTGGGGGGGCTGCTGCTCCAGGTGGGAGAGCTGATTGTCGAGGTCTGAGTAGCTCTTCACTGCTGGCTCGGGTTTGTTATTTTCAAAGAGCTGGCGGGCCTTGGCCTTGGTCGTGGTCTCCAGGTCAGACCAGCACTCCCTAATCTCCTCCAGCTTCTGCTGCACCACTGAACGGAGCTCAGGTTTCTCCTGGATCAGCTCCTGACCTTCCTGCAGAAAGAAAGTGCAAGTGTTAGGGTAGGTTTTTAGAGAATGGTGCATAGTCGTGAAGTTTTATTAAAATTACATTATGTAACTGTCACTTCCTGGCCAAGTGATTTTGTTGCTTCTCGCTCTTGCACTCCTTTAATGTCAGGTTTTGCTTCAATGGAAGGCTCCTACAGATCGCCTTGCTTGCTACTAGAAATCTATAAGTTGCACGATGCTGCAAACAACTGTCAATTCAATTCAGTTCAATTTTATTTATACGTCACCAAATCACCAAATTCATCAGACTTGACATGTATCGTAAATCAACTTTCCTTTTGAAAGCATTTTTTTCATGAACCTTTTATTGATTCATTTCACCAAATGAATATTTAGAATTGAATAAACACACTAAGCCACAAACCTATAGATCCTTTTCCCAAGTCTGTATGCATTCTTGTATTTCAGGAAGGAGCTGGGAGAACAACAGATAGAAAGTGAGTGGCTAAATTTGGTTTTGTCCCCAAAATAGCTCAGCACGACAGAGCTCCACGCCAAGGCTGCAGCCCCCCGCTTGCAGAGAGGCAGGTGTACGGAGCAAAGTTTGGCCTTGGGCTGACCTAAAAATGGTATATGGCAAGTCTGATAAACCCCCGTTCCGCCCTTCGCTCATACTCCTCTTCTCTCCCCTAAATATTTGAGCTCTGTTCATGACATGATGTGGATGAGGAGATTTGATGAGATCAAAGCTTGTGGTGCTTCCCTTTGTGTCAGTTCTTCCCTAGAATAGATAATTACCAGTCTCCAACTACAGTGAGACTTAGGGGAGTAGGAGGCGTTTTCCTTCTATGACAAGGTACTCCTTCGTGATTTGAAGCACCAGAAAATGCTGCACTTTTTAAGGAAACGTCCTGTTCTGGCTTGCTCTGGATGATGCATTGCTTATTTACTTCCGTCCTATTATCACATCAGCCATGTGTATGGTGGGGTGCATCTTCTAAATCCTGCTTCTCTCATTTATCTTTCACAGAGTTGAACCTATATCCTATGGCTTTCATAATGCAGTGCTGCATTCCTTCTTTTGGCACAGTCTGCTAAACTGCTGCTAGCGCTCACTCGCTCACATCCCTCGCTCTCCCTCTCATAATGCAGAGCCAGCAGAAAGCAGGTCTTTCTCACTCTCTTTTCTCTTGGCTTTACTGACACACAGAGTGAGGCAGAAGGAGAAGAAATCAGAGAGGGGGTGGACAAAGGAGATGAGAAAAGGCAGACTAAAGGAAGAAGGGAATCGAGAAGAGAAAGAATCAAAGGTTTATGGTGCATACAGCCCAGGCACAGTCAGATCCAAAGGGTATCTGTGAAGGGAATTTTTGGAGGCCATCGTAGCTGACATAGTACCATATTTTAATGGCTACCACAAATAAATCACGCCATTATGGCAGCATTGTGTTGCCAAATTCTGCAGGCTTCCATTTAAAGCTGATGCAGCATAATTCAAAAGTGGGTGGGATTAAAGAGCTTGTTTCATTCCACTTGCAAAAACAACAGTGTATTCACACCACACAGATCGATGCACTGTAGGTGTGAATACACTCTTCTGCTCTGCAACTTGGACTATTATCTGCTGAACACCTGCCGCTAATGAATCTTTAAAAAATTACTTATTGTACAATTGTGGTTAAAAAGTGCATGAATTTTGGCCAGTTTACCCACTGTAGAGTCCACATGTCATGTTCAGACCAGTAAAACAGATTATGTAAGACTAGAAGAAACATATGCGAGAACAAAAACAAAGATTTGTTATTCTGTTCAACAGTCACCTCAAGGTAGACCCTACAAGCGCTTAAATTCAGTGAATTCCAGCAATTCACTGAATTCAAGCGCTTAATTTGAGATTACATTATTAACTGTTAATAGTGTGGCAAATCATCACTATTCAATTCAATTCAGTTTTATTTCTATAGCACCAAATCACAACAACAGTTGCCTCAAATCACTTTATATTGTAAGGCAGACCCTACAATAACACATACAGAGAGAAAAGCAACAATCATATGACCCCCTATGAGCAAGCACTTTGGCAACAGTGGGAAGGAAAAACTCCATTTTAACAGGAAGGAACCTCCGACAGAACCAGGCTCAGGGAGGGGCAGGGTAAATGCCCCTTAAGTAGTTTTATTCAGTCTTATATAAGCATATGGGACATGTATTAAGAAATTATATATGCTGAGCCTTTAATGTGGTACAAGATGGCAGTGTGACTTCCTCTAATGTATGGTTTGGAGATGGTGGCACTGACTAAAAGACTGGAGGTGGCAGAGTGGAAGATGTTAAGATTTTCACTGCGAGTGACCAGGATGGACAAGGTTAGAAATGAATACATCACACTGATGGCTCAGTGGCTTTTGAGATAAACTTTGAGAGGCAAGGCTGAGATGGGCTTTAATGTGATTTTCACTTTCCACTGTTGCCATTTGTAAAATTGAATTTGACGCCCTTGACCTCTAAAATAGGTAAACAATTAGAAAAAAGGTCAAGACTTGGATGATTACTTAGTTAAAGGGGCTAGTGGAGTTTCCATATGGAGAAATCTGGCTAGAGAATACAATATGAAGAATGATTGAGTTAATCTGAATATTTGTGTTAGCACAAATACACAGAAAAATGTGCAATAATTTGTCCAAATATTGGGCAAAGAAGATCATGTCTTCCTTTGGAAAGCAATCTGCTGTGCATGTATAGAACATGTGTATCCATACAAACTAAAAAGGTGTATAATAAGAATAAGTGAGCTCTGTATCCGTAAAAGAGTTAGAGTTGCTAACACAAAGCAGTTTGATGGATGTACTAAAAGAACACGTTACTGGCTCAGGTTGACCCTAAAGCCAGAATTGTCTTTGCCATATATGTGATTTCTTTTAATCTAGCAAGATCACCATAGTAACTTGTGCTGAACACACAACCTCGTCTGGAGCTGGTTATGTTCAGGATTTTTGCTGTTTTCTGTCGGTTCATATGCTTCATACCTGAGGAGGAGGAAAGCCATGCGGCAATTTTACAACATGCAAACTGTATGTTTTCTTAATGTACAACTCTAATCTGCTTCCTGTATTGTAGCTAACTAGTCTATTAGTAGGTTACTTGTGACAAAGAACATAAATAATATTAGTTTCACCTTAATCTGGCAACAGACAGGAAAATGCCACAGAGGAATGGACTGAATGTCCTAAATGTCTAAATATGTTTCAAGTTTCAGATCTGTAAAGGACTGGTGAACAGCAGTCACAAGTCATAAAATAAATATATTAACTCAATAATTCAGAAGATTAATGGTTCTTTTGCAACATCACTAACTGATGTAATTGCAGGCACAAAACTCTTATCGCCTTTTGCCATTTTATGTTTTACGTTCTTTATTCAACTTTCTCATCGATTTCTCTAACGATTTCACTCAGTGCAGCAGACAACATTCAATCTGTCCATTCTGTGCAAAGGATGAGTGAAATGACATGTCAAATGCCCACTTACTGTATATGTGACAGTGCGCAAATCCTGAGGCAGCCAGCCTGGTTTAAAAGCATGGCTTTGAGCCACTTTTACATTTTGTGAATCAGGTAAAGCAAAGAAAGCTTGGCCATGTTGACCAGGTGGAAAACAGGGAGATAAACAAGGGGAAGACATGCAGAAAAGGGCCACGCGTTAAACCCGAACCCAGGCCGCTGCACTCCATTTGTGTGGCAGATGGTCCCCAGCTCACCCACAGGGCCAAACCGGCTCCCTGCATGTGCAAGCCTTTGACTTGGATCAAATGAACCAGTGTAGTACAGATATAAAAGTGTAAAGAGCCTGTAGGGTTGACACAAGATTATACATGCCTCTCAAATCTATTTTACAAATAGCGAGCAAACAGAACAGAAGCCAGAAAATGAATTAGTGCCTATTGGTAGGCTTTTTATCACATAAAATAACCAATCAATACAGTGAGTTTGATGAGCTTTCATTAGCTTATGCTTAAAACACAACCTCATCTGGAAAATCCCTGATGTTCCATTCAGAGTTTCAATTTAAAATAATCTATAAGTACCACATTTTCACCTACTTTTATCCTGGAAATATGTTCTAAGAAAAATAAATATTCTTTCCTGAGAGAGTATATTTAATACATTCATCGAGGTGTATGTTGGTAATACCACTGAATAATACCATGCGGTGCAAACTCTGTAAGCCAAGAGTGTTTTACTTTGGTTGAAATGCAACTGATAAAAGAAAGTTTTAAACCAGCTTCCTGGTTTAAACCACCTGTTTGACTCAGTGTGTCTTCTGCATGGAGTTTGTAAGTGCTCCCTTTTGCCTGCACAGGGAGTCTGGCTCCTCATGCAGTTCAGACAAGCTTTTGAAGGTAACTGATTATTCTTAATTGGTTTACACTGGGTCTTTAGATTTAGCAGATTGTGAGTGTGTGTCTGTCTGAAATATACACTGGTGACCTGTCAAGGCTCATTTAGGCTCAGTCAGAATCAGAATACTTTAAGAATAATATTAATACTTTAATAATCCCTAAGGAAGCCCCCATGTAGCCCAAAAAAACAATATGTAAATGGATGGATTTTAGGAGGCTGTTTATTAGTAAGAATATTCAGTCAGTAACCAAAAATGTATGCTATTCCAAATCTTCTCCATTATGCCATGTAACAGTGTTATTCTCAATGGACTTAGTAGTTTTTGATAATTATCTGTAGCACGTTTATAGTTTGTAGAGCCCTAAAACAGCAGAACTGAGTGCACAATGAGTAGTAAAATAAATAGATTAAGTTAGCAGAGTCTGAAGCCTAGCTTAACAAGGAATATTGATAACCACCAATGTGATCCCAGTCATCTCTGACTGGGTTTTGAGGTTTTTGTTGAGTCAGCTACAGAAACAAGAAGCATGGCTATGTTGAACCTGTCAAACTGAAATGTGATTAAAAAAATGAATGAATTCATTAAAAAGTGACATAATGCTAAGATAGCAGTAAATCTGAAGTTGTGTTAAGGCTAATGAAGACTATACTAAAGTAAATACTAGCATGTAACAGTGCTGGGAAGCATATCATTTTTTCAAATATCATTGAGCAAACAGAAGACAGAATGTGACAGTTCACGACATCAACACACAAACATCTGTGAAAAATGAAAATCTAATATTTGCATATTTACAAAAGTATAAGGCCAAACAGGATGTTGGGTGATCCTAGCTTGCCAAAAAAACATTACAAGCTGGAAGGGACTCTGTTGCTACATTCAAGAACAGTAAAAACAGATGGAGGATGACAAAAATAACTTGTGACCAATAGAGGACATGTGTTTGTTGTTTTGTTTTGTCTTTTTCTTTTTTAAATTGCACCTTAACTTAATTTCTAGACTTGTTGCTTCTGTGCTAGGCTGTCACTGTGGGAGGGCCTCATATAACTATCTCACAGAGCTAGATAACCAAAACTGTCAAAGATACCATGTTACTCAGTGGTAACAGGTGTCTTTAGCAGTGACAGAAACATTTTGGCCACACAGTTTCTACTGAAAAGCACAATAGGCACCCAGTTAAAAATTTAAATTGTAGTAAATGGTAAATGGCCTGTATTTATATAGCGCTTTTACTAGTCCCTAAGGACCCCAAAGCGTTTTACATATCCAGTCATCCACCCATTCACGCACACATTCACACACTGGTGATGGCAAGCTACATTGTAGCCACAGCCACCCTGGGACGCACTGACAGAGGCGAAATTGTAGTACAGCATGAGACCTACTTGACCGCCCAGCTGTCAGTAAACAGTCTTGACATTTGGTTATTGAACACTGTGCTATTAAATAAATCCGTATGAAATATTGTTTAACTCTTGATTTGGATAAAATGTTTCTTGGTCTGCAGCCGTCCTTCAGGGCAATCAAGGCAAGCAGTATTTACTTGTCAAATCTAAAATTAGAGATTATTTAAAAAGAAAGTATTGCAGTCTCTCCTTTCTCCTCAGGCAGTGCTTTCATAAAACTTCTGTCCTGTTTAGATCCATTCTTTACATTACTGCCATCTCATGGCTGCAGTTGGAAAGCTCGGCACTTGGCTTGTGTTGTGCTCATAGGAAACTGCGGCTGTCTCTGTTTCACCGGCATGTCAGTCTCCTTAACAGTGACATGAGCTGGGTAAGATGAGCTCTTTTCTGGTGGTTTGCGGATGCACTTTGGATAAACCTCTAGTCTTTCATGGTAAACTGATGGGAGATCATCATGAGTTGGAAGCTGCCACTGGCTCTGTTTCCACTGCTCTGAAATCAGCTATGACCAGCACTTTTTTGCTGAAACAGAACTAGCATTAGCAAGTAAACAAGCTTCTGTTACTTAGCATAGTAACAGATGAGTTTCTTCTTGCTAACCACTTTGACCAACACGCGTAAAGACTGAGATTAGCAATTCCTTTAAAAAGTGTGCGTGTTAGTCCCCATGGGGAAATAGTTCCTCTGCATTTAACCCATTCAGTACATTAGCTAAGACACTTCTGACGATAATGAAGAGGGGAAGGCATCTGGTCTAAAAACGGGCAAGGTAATCAGTGCAGGCACAGCAGCACTTTCAGATTAACATCTATGAGAAATCACTTGACTGAATGTAAAGCGGTTAACCAGCTGTTTTGCCAACACTCCACCTTCATTTTTAATCCACCTGTAGATATTGACAGTAAACCATGTCACAAACTGCTCGAGCTTGTTAATTAGCAGATTTTCTTTTGTTATTAATATATCTTAATGCACTTTTATTTTTAAATCATCTGCTTCTGAGCTAATTAACAACTTTTTTAGAGATATATGGTCCAACCACAAAAACGATTTACAGGATATGGTGAATGGTAAATGGCCTGCATTTGTATAGCGCTTTACTCAGTCCCTAAGGACCCCAAAGCGCTTCACACTACATTCAGTCATCCACCCATTCACACACACATTCACACACTGGCAATGGCAAGCTACATTGTAGCCACAGCTGCCCTGGGGCGCACCTACAGAGGCAAGGCTGCCGGACACTGGCGCCACCGGGCCCTCTGACCACCACCAGTTGATATGCTGATGATGATTACGAATATAACATAGTTAAAAAATATCAAATTAATTAATAGTTAAAATGTGCAGCAGTATTCCATTTAACACTGATGGGGAGCATTTTTCTGCAGAATAATTATTTTACTTTTGATATTTTATGCACAGTTTTCCAATAACACAGTTTTATGTGTACAGAGGTGCAGTGTTGGGAAGGCTACTTTTAAAATGTATTCCACCAGAGATTACAGATTACATGCCCCAAAATGTATTTTGTAACATATTCGGTTACGTTACTCAATGAGAGTAACGTATTCTGAATACTTTGGATTACTTAATATATCATCATGCTTTTTACAACTACATGAATGTCCTATTGCTGTGTGATTTATTACTATTACTGAAGGTTACTCTCCATACCAACACCAACTAGATGTTTAAATCTTAATATAAATGAGTAACAGTAGGGTGGACATTAGGTAAGGCTGCACTTTTTGCAGTGATCTCATATAGAAAACTACTCCGTGCAAATATAAAACAGGTCCGCGGCTCCGAACCGTAGTAAAGGGACCTCTGGCTGATACGTCGGGTTTTGTGTCGTAACCGAAAACGAGCTTTACTTTGTTGTCTGTGTCAACTTTGCTAGCAAGAGACAGAGAGAGGTGTTGAAAGGCTGCTGCAACGGAACTTATTGTTTCGGAGGAAAACACGAACACAGCCAACAGTCGAGTCTTAACGACTTACTTACAGCTGGGCTCGTCAGGCTCTCTTTTTGGCTGCAGTGGTTATTATTATATTTACATGCTTCCAGCTCCCAACTCGTATTTTTCAACTCTCCTTTTTTTTTTTGCACATAATGGGTATAGGGCTATGCCTGTAACACTCTGCTCATATTGCCTTCATATTAAATTGTTTTTTGAATAATAATTTTAAACATTATTTATTCACGTCATTATGCAGGACGCAAGTCGAGGTGACATGGGCCACGAGATTGAAACACATACATTCGAGCCTCTTATTATTATTAGTGTTTTGTTTGGGTTTCCACCAGTGTGTAATTACCAATAATAGAGAGGGCACAGCCTAACATGTGAAACAGGAAAAGAATGTAATCTATTATTTCAACAAAGTAACTGTAATGGAATACAGTTACTCATATTTTGTCTTTTAAATACGTAATGCCAGTACATGTATTCCGTTACTCCCCGACACTGCTGAGGTGTTGTCATGATCTTTTATTGCTTCTTTTCCTAAATAGATTGTTTGAAAAATTCAAGTTCAAGTTCAAATTTTATTCGCCACATGCAGTGGCAGGTTACCCTGCAGTGGAATGAACCCGCCCCCGACCTAACACACACAACATAGAGCACGTGACCAGCAACAGGGTTGGGTAGGAGATAAGGAGTAATCCCAGGCAACACAGCAGCCATCCTGCCACTGCGCCGACTCTCCAGCGCGGGCCCAGACCTGCCTCGTGCTCCCAGGAGGCAACAAGCATCGAAGGCAATTCTTCCACCCATTGTCGCTGTCAGCCAATAGGGTACAATTTTTAATAAAATACTAGATATTTATTTGTCTAGATAAGTAATAACACTTTACAATTCTTCAGCGAGGAAGGACCGCAGAAAGGCAGACAGCACAAATGGTATGCTTGAATCTGATCCAACTTAAATTGTTGTGGAAGATGTTTTTGTCTGTTTGGGAGCTGGTGCAAGTTGTCTCTGCTTGCCATTCTGTAAAGTCACATGCCACTGCCACAATGATATATCAGCACCACTACTTTATATGTTAAGTAAGTAACAAAATAAGATAACAATATCTATGCTAAGGTTAAAAAGCCAACTCTTCATGAAATTATTCCAAATTTATTTATATAACCCCGGAATTAATTAATGGATGGTCCAAACAAAAAACAGTATTTCCCATGATCTCCACAAAACTCCTGTTGAACCTGCTCTTTAAATTATGATTTTTGTTGTTGAGTATTGACAATGTCAAGCAAAGTACTTAAATGTTCTTATTATCAACAACTTTGATTCAAAATGAGCATTAAACTGATCCTACACTGAAAAAAAGGGATTGGCCATCTCTTGGATTTATGTAAGCATCTTGAGTGTATTTAACACAATTGCCTCATGCGTTCAAGTTAAGTGTAACTATATAGTGTAGAAACTACATGATATGCAGAGAGGGTAGATTAAATTGTCCATATCATGTTCAAGTGAAGTAAGTCAATAATATAGCAATGTTAAATCTCACGACACCGCACAGGATTTCAGTCTCACGCGCTTTGGATCGTGGTTTGAGGAAGGAGCCTCTTGGGTGGCTGTTACATTAAAAAAGTCTACCTTGTAAATTGAACACAAAAATTTCATGTTTCTGTCTTGAATGTAATTAAATCATGTAGGATCTGTATGAAATTCAACAACTTAAGGCAGACAACTACACACACACCACGTGTATGCTATTGCTATTTATTGTGGTTTAACCTGTCAAGGACAAAAAGGCACAGAAAATTCTGCATCAAGCCTTGAAATCATAGCTTTCCTGCTTTTTTTTTTTAAAGCAGCAGGTGGCATGGTGGTTAGCGCTGTTGCCTCACAGGAAGAAGGGCCTGGGTTCAAATCCACAATCTGGCTAGTTTGCATTGGTTTCTCTCTGGGTGTTCTGGTTTCCTCCCACAGTTAAAAGTCATGCAGTCGTTAGAATTAGGGTTAGGTTAATTGGATTCTAAATTACCTGTGAATATAAGTGCAAATGGTTGTTTGTCTCTATGTGATAGACTGGTAAGCTGTCCAGGGTGTACTCTGCCTCTTACCCTATCACTTCTGGGTTATGCCCCAGCCCCTCCTGCAACCTAGATAAAGATAGAAGGATGATAGTTGTTCAATAGATCCATTCATGTTAACCAGACTCTAAACTTTGTTGAACATTATGTAATATGAAGACAACATGTAGTATTTGAGTGACCAAGTAGTACTGGGTTAAAAGTTATTGAATAGTGTTGAGATAAAATGTCAAAATTACGAAGGATTAAAATATTCCAAGAGCTCACCTTACTTCATCTAAACATGTTTCAGTCGCGTTTTATCAACACAAAATGCACAGGTTTATTGAATATGAATAAGTTGTGTTGATTTAACTCAGTTGTTTAAGTTTCTGCCAAAGCAAAACAGTTGTGTGCAACCAATGTCCACTATTGAATTAAATAAATCCAACATGGATTTTTTTCAGTGTACCAATGAATGATGAATAGTAGCTTATACCCCTGTTACAGTCAGAAACCTTACTGTCCACACAGTGGGAAACAGTCTTTCATCATGTATCATTAAAAATCTGTAATCTGTCACTGAATCCAGTTCCCAACAGGTGCACAATACCTGAAAATAGTAGCCACAGGCAGGATAAGGACACTATTGGTTCTTCTGACTTGCCGTACTAATAAAAACAGCATTGTGTCTGAGCACGCCATGTTGGATTAAACAATCCAAGGAGCTTGAATGTAAAGCAGGCACATGAAATTGATCCATCACGTATGTTAAGATGTCTGAAGCAGTTTTGTCCAAGTGTTTTTTCCCCTGTTAGATCTCAATTGTTAAAAAAGGGGAGCTGCTGGAAATACTTGTATATTATCAATGTCCACTGTCTGTGAATATGACATATAAACAAATCTATGTTCATCTCAACTCACTGCAAAAATATACTGGGTACCAACCTTGAGCAAAACACAGATAACCAATTTGTTAGGTATCCATTTTTAGTTACCTAATTTGTGTCCGTTCAGTGATCTATGTTCTCCAGCTTGTTACTTCCACAGTGTTTGTTTACAATCCACTGACCCCTGAGCCCACAGCAAGACAAAGCACAAGGTCAGCTAGTATTCCACCCACTGTAAGAGAGAAACACCCACAGTTCCTCCACATATATGAGCCGACATGGATCTTTGTGGCTCTGCTGATTAAGTAATGTGAGAGAACAGAGGTAAGGCCTGATACAGGAACCCTTCCAAAAGGACGCAGAGTTCTCCGGTCCCAGCACAGCAACATCTTTTTTCTGTGTCTCTCAGGTAATGACAGAGATAGCATTGGGGTAGATTAAGAGGTAGATTAAACTGTCACTGTCGGGAACACAGGAAATCAAGGCAGTTAGCACATGTTAGACAGTTTTTATGGAGTAGCCATCTTCTGCGCTCTGTGTCAGTCCTTTCAGTTTTTCTGCTGTTTGGCACGAAAGGTTAAAAACAAATGCACTGATTTGGAAGAAAAGCAGTATCCTATTTCATTCTGTTTTCATTTTAGAGGTAAAAGTGGATTCACATTACAGGCACAACCAAGCAACAATCTACAAGGCTAATAAACTGCAGTTCTTCAAATAACCACTTGAAGCCAACTCCAAAGATGAGTCAACCCCCTTTGAGTCTTATGTTAAAAACACTCAACTTAACAGCAAAAATAAGCTCAACGGTACAAAAAACCAGTCTTATTAAAGATACAAGTAAGAAGACCAAATGTTCGTGAATGCCTCTCGTCCAAATATGGCCCCTTGTTGGCTCCAACAGAAACAAGATGGCAACAGCCAAAATGCTAAAATTAAGACTTCAAAAAGGGACATTGTATACCAGTGCTTGTGCCTTAATAATTATATCCATCCTTATATAAACTCAGTTGGCAGAACATCAAGTGTATTCCTTCATTCTAATGTAACAGTTTTCTATCCCAGTGGTGGACGAAATATATAATTTAACTGCAATGTAAGCTGATCACAAATGGTTCAAGATTTTACTGTATGTTTTAACTGTCTCACTTTATGTTCTACCTCCAGCTTGTGTAAAGCAGCTCATGAAAGCATAAATAAAATGAACAAAAACATTGCAGTGGCAGGTCCTGAGACATGTCCAGCCTAATCCTTTAACTGCCTCAGTGCTGTTTTTAAAACAATATTTGTATTCTAGTTACTGCAGTACCAGAACACATATATTGTGTTATAATTGTATCATTTATCAGTGTAGCTGCCAAATGACATTACACTAATAAATAACACATTTGAATACATAAAGATTGATTAAAAGACTTATCTTAGTTATCAAAACTATGTGTACTAGATATCACCAAATATGACAAATATTGTTATTAAAGGAGACATTAAATTTTAACAGGTTTACAAAGTTTTCTGCACAAATACAACAAATACAAATAATTGTTGTGTGTGTACCTATGGATTACACCTACAGGTGCTGCTCTGCCATAGAAACTCTCGGCACACAGTTTTTGTGTTGATGTTAACGCCAGCACCAATTTGGGGCTCTGAGTCAGCAAAGAGTTGGCAACTTCATGGTCTGCTGCTCTGTGGCTGAGTTATTAAATGTGGTTCCTAATTTCCTTCTCTCACCGCAACCGCCCGCGGCAGATGGCCCCGCCCCTCCCCGAGCCTGGTTCAGCCGGAGGTTTCTTCCTGTTAAAAGAGAGTTTTTCCTTCCCACTGTCGCCAAAGTGCTTCCAGCTGTGGAAATGGGACTGAAAACACCTGAATTCAAAGATTGAGATGTGTGGCAGAAAGGTGTTTGCAGTTCAGAAGCTGGAACCATTCACTACTAGCTAGAGACACTGAGTTAAACCCACTAAGTCAAGATTGAATGTACAGTTTTGGCAGAACAATATACAAACCAAAAAGGTAAATATGAAGGTCAAAACAGATTTGACAGAGCAAAAGGTCCAACACAGGGTTTCTATGGGGAGATCTCAGTTAAGCTGTAGCTGCCAACGTCTGTCTTGTAATCTGTTAACCAAATTTCTTTCTAATAAAGAGATACCACAACGACTCCTAAGTTGTATCTATTTGACAACATTAGGTCGTTTGAGTTGTGTTGTGACATTAATTGAGTCTTTTTGTAGAAATACATTTTTACAGTAGTTCACTGCTCAACTGGTAAGATCAGAAAAAATAGTGTCCTGCACTTCTACACCACAGTACATAACCCTAATGAGAACACAAGTGAGTGTGGCTGCTTGGATTCTCCAACTATCCCTGGTCCACAGCATCAACAACATCTCCAAAAAGCCTGATTACTAGAAATGTAAGTCCTACTATGTTTTTGTTAGTTTGCATCGTTATTGAACTACGCTAAGGTGTCTGTCTCAGTCTGAGGGTCTAGACTATAGCACAATGAACCTTAAAATGCATTTCACACATGGACAACCAAGATGGCTAATGAGGATTTCCTCATTATACCATTGTAAGATTTGTCTGCAAGGGTTGTGCTTACAATTGGTTACACTGTCACCCTATGAATATCTAATAATTCAATATATCCTACAAAAAAGCTCTAATAATTTAAAAGCAATTAATTTCTTTATGCATTCAATAAAAATGAATGACTTAAACATACTGAAAGGTAAATGTCTGAATTTCTCTTATTTATTTATTTCTACTGCAGATGAATATATTCACATAATCTGATAGAAGCAACTCATCTGCTGTGGACATCAAATAGTCAAAAACATTGCTGCCAGAACACCCGTTACACAATAAGAGACAAAGTAATGATGGTTTTTGTATGATAGGAAATGAGAAATCCGCTCATTAACCTTCCTTTTTTTCAGAATATGGAAAAAATAGTGATTAAAGTACTTAAAATGGAGCCCTTAGAAGACTGCAGTAGTTTCTGGATGACATTTTGCTAATGTTCATATGATGCTTGAGGGACAAACTACTGCCTGATTCAACCAGTTCACAGTGTTTGTGGATGGTCATCAATCTGAATGCATTAAATGACATCACTACACATGCACAGTGCATATGGAGTCAGAGTCAATAAAATAATTTAAGTATCAAACAGTGTTATACTGTACTCAAGACAAAAACTGTATCCAAAATATGTGCAAAACTGCAATTTATTCAAACTTTTTTCGTATTTACTACTAACATTTAAAATGTCACATATAATGTACCGGTGATTTAAACCAGCAGATTTCAATGCAGGCCTAGAGCACATCTAAGCTGAAAAACATTGTGTATGGATGGGATGTTTCTCTGTCAGGATTTCAGGAAAGCAAAGCATTATGGGAAAGCAGAACAAAAAAAATGATGTGAACTGACCCTATATCACTTGTGTCACATAAAATTAGTACATACAAGCAAGTTACAGTGTCTGCACTTTCTGCATGTGTGTCCATAACTGCTGCACATGTTTAAATGTCCTCTGTATGAATCACTGTAACCTCCATAACTGAGCAGGCTGGTCAAATGTCTGCATCAAGAGGCAAAAGAACCACAGGGATCACACCACCTGTGAATCTGAAAACAGCACAGCTACTGTAGCAATGTAACCTTGACACTGTAATTCAGGATGTCCCCAAGCTGAGTGATGACATGTCACCCACTTTCACCTATTCGATTTTACTGCCACCACACCCACCATCAACACCGTTTCTTTGTCACGTGCTCTCTTTGGCTCACGTGCTCTGCCTCTTTGACCTCCCCATCCCTCCCCCACTTTTCCACAAACAGCCCTCGATCACCTCCACTCACCTGTTCTATCTTGGCCAGCCATTCTTTATTGCGGGCCAGTTCTGCCATAAAGGCCTGGTGCTTCAGCCACTTCCTGTGTAGCTTTTGAGCTTCATCCCGCGCTGTGTCTCGGGCCATAAGCATCTTCTCTTCCACCCGCTGTCCCAATCACTGAACTAGAGGAGACAAAAATAGCCACTATCAGGAGCCCAATGCTCGAGCCAGCCCTTCTTCCCCCCTTTTCCACAGGACGTCCTGCCTACCTCCTCTACGCAAGAGCCACCCGCTCTGCTCTGCAGGGGCCTAGGTACCTGTGCTGTCACCACCCACCCCAGCCCCCACCAGGCACACTTTTCTGGGAAAAAAAAAATCAAGATAAGCACCTCAGCAGCAATGGTAGCAATGGAAACACTCAAGCCCTTCCTTCGGGTTGCCCCTGGGTCCTCATGCCCTACCAATTCATGGTGTTGCGGTCCTGATGCTGCAGTGCCTGCTAGCCAGTCTCAGAGATGGCAAAAACAACCGGCTAAAAAGAAGAAATGCGCCAATTACAACACTGGTAAAGAATGACACGCACATCCAAGATTCCTCGCAGGTCGTGTGTTATCGTCTAGCTCCAAATGTCAGTTACAATCCAACCATCAGTGATGTGTGTGTAGCATAGCAGAATCCTTCAGCCGGGGCAAAACCTGACCATCCACCACTCGCCAGTCCCGGTCAATCTGTAGTCCTGTCTAATGATGCTGTAGACACAAGGAGGAGGAAGAGTTGGAGTGGGAGGAGCAGGGTGAATGGGATGCAGAGGCAGTGCAGAGGAGGCCGGATAACATAAGGTGTCCGCTCTTGAAATGCATCGTTCCTACCGCTGCAAGATGCACATGCAGGCTGGTGTGAGATAGTCCACTATTTTCTCTCCTCACTTCTCCTTCCTCAAGTCCCTGAACAGCTCAGCCGTGGTTGGTGCATGCTGCTGCAGTCCTTGCCTCTCAGCTACGCTTCTGTGTGTGTGTGTGCGTGAATGAGTGTGTGTGTGTGTGTGAGTGTCTGTGCAATCACAATCAGCACTGCAGTGCCGGAGCAGAGAGAGAGAGAGAGAGAGAGAGAGAGAGCCAGAATGAGAGAGAGGGAGGAGGAGAGGGAGGAGGAAAGGGAGACAGTGAGAGGAAATGGAGAAAGAGGGAGCGCCAGAGCAAAAAAAAAAAAGCATGGGAGAGCGAGTCAAAAGAGGAAAAAGATGATGTTAGTGGGGGGGAGAGGTGAAACAGAAAGAAGAGAGAGCCTGCGTCATCCCTCTGTGTCACCAGGGACATTTCTCTGCACTAGAAATGACTGCACTCGGAGTGGGAGCAGGGTTTGGGAAGGAGGGGGGAGGTGTCGTTTTAAAACAGCTGAATGAGAGGAAAGGAAGACGCATGCACACATGGTCCACGGTGCAGCTGACTGATTCCCATCACTGTTCATTTACTATCTGCAAGAGCACCTACATGCAAAACTTCCCCTGCAAATATGTCATTTAAATGCAAAGGGTTCACTCTTAAGTTAATATCACAGCCCCAGCTCTGAATTATAGATAGCTACATGCTATCACAATTACAGTTCATCTTTGCTGCAGCATTAGATTTCTTTTTAATGTTATTTAAAGATAACATTTTTGTCCGACCGAATCACCATGGCATTCAGTGGCATTTAAAGTTTCATGAGTGGAGGCTGAACTGGAGCACTGCCCCGATCTACCAAGTTCTGTGGTTCTGCTGGCATTTTGTTTTTGTGTTTAGTTCAATGGATTGTCTTCATTTTCTTGAACCAACTGACCGGGAATATTTCATAACTAATGAATACTACAACACAGTACATGAGGACAAGAACCAACGAACCAATGAAGCCAACTTCATCATATTTCAGCAGACCACACAAAAAGTACTTTACTTGTGAAACTTGCATTTACAAACCTTACTGTTGTTAAGATTTGCAGCATTATAAAACATGAATAATTTAGACTATTGTTCTATGTGTACTAACAGCTGGTGATGTAGTGAATTTGAATTCAAGAATTTAAAACTAACCCATTTTGGATTAGGTCGCATGTCTTTGATATCAAATATCAAAGAGACAACGCTGACATAATGATTATGAAAAAGTCTGCATGAAAAAAATTGATACAGCATAGTATCGCAGTATTTTGCATGGCAATATGACTGCAATCGAATTGTTGAAGGTTTGCAAATAACTACAGTCTAATTTATAAATCCAGACAGATTGGCAACAATCAACAGTCTGAATGAGGTTTTGTCAATGAGCACTAGTCGCAGAACTTAACCTAACTGACTGCTAGCTGGTAATAATTAAATGTGAACTTCTGTCTATGCAGACAGCAACATTTAAGCAACATTTGGTGATTTATCACAGCTAATTGCTGTATTATCTGAAACACATTGCATGTAATTGCCAACTTGACCCCATTTAATTGCAGACAGATATCAGACTGATAGCAGACTGACTCCTGGCAACATATATGGCAGGTTTTAGTAGCAGTGTTGATATGCTTGACAATCTCATTTTGCTGCAAAATAAATTTGCCATTAAAAAAGCTGATAAATCACAATATACAGTATGTTATTACAATACTCTGAATATCACAAAATTGTTTAAAAATCCCATCCTCTAACAGGAACAATAGGCAGTTTTGTATCTTTAAAAAAACAGTTTAAGGAAGGAGCACGATCTGATATCCCTGTGTTGGTGTTCCGACACCATTGTAACATTGTTGGTGCAACTGACCAGTTACATTGACTGAGCATTCAGTTAGCATTAGCCAAGAAGTAAGAACTAATGTTATTGCAAACGATCACAAGCAAACCAATATGAGTAACCTAAGTTTGTCATGGTCCTTCAGTCCTTCTTGGCTTGTTTGTTTGTCTCTGTGTTCGAGAGCGGGACTCATCATGGGTTCTTGCCTCTGGCCGAACACATCTGCGCTAACCAACCACCTGGTCCTCATGATTAGGGACCGGGTCCCTACTCTTTCAATTAAATTGAATTGTTTGCCATTTTTGCACACAATTCCCCTATCGATTCCAGTAGCCTCGAATGACGTCACCACGTTGCATAGCGTCATTTACCTGGCAGGAAACATGGTGCCTAAGCGGCACAAACGCTCAAAAGTTTGGTTATAATTTACGAGAATGGATGACAACAGTGCAACTTGCAATACTTGCAAAGTAGATATTTCATTAAAGGGAGGAAACAACAAGATAACCTTAAATGAATGTCGTGTTTTTAATTCCGCTCCGGACTCGTGAATCTCAACCCAGCAGCAGCGGTAACGTTTGCACGTCCTCTCCCGTTAATACGGCAGGTAAATAATCAACTAACATTGCATATTATGTTAGCGCGATCTGCCTTATTGCAAAACCTGCCATTACTGTGCATTTAGATGACCATGATGAGAGAGACAGACAGAGTCTGGCTCAGATGCTGGCAGTTCTCGCTGCAGTCTACCGGTAGCGTCTCCTTTCAGGCCAGGATAGACGAATGTCACCAAGCAGTGACTAAGTTTGTGGTTAAAGGCTTGCATCCATTTTCCACAGTAGATGCCTCCGATTTTCGGTAAGTGAATGTGTTTAATTGGACACTTTTGTGTAATTGCTACAGAATAATTTATGTTATACTTTGTTATTGCTACAGAAGAATATTTATTTTATTAATATTTTACACCGTGACACCCTATCAAAGAGCCGTAGGTTGTGGATCTCTTAAGATCTCACTGTTGGGTTTGTAAGGCCATGTTACTCCTAAATTCTTATCTTGTTCAAAGAGAAGATATAAAACAAAGTTCTAAGCTAATCGACCTGTGTGTTCTCCTTTTTAAAAAATATGAATATGATAGGAGAATCGATAAAGAATCGAATTGTTAAACAGAATCAAAAATGGAATCGGAATCGTGAAAATCTTAGCAATTCCCATCCCTACCTAACGGTGAACTGAGAAAGTGTAATCTGTAAATACTGGATGTGTGGATTCCCTTCCTCCCTGGAACCCCCTGCAACCATTCCCCCTTTTCCACTCTGATTATTGCAAATATATTTTCTTATTGTAAATAAACGCACTGAACTGTGATCTCTGAGAGTCCTGTGCTTGAGTCCACCTGCCAATTAGCCTTGACAAATTTTGACAAACTGCTCTTGATAATATATTTATTATATTGCATAACAATTTAAAATGCTTACCATTTGTTCCAGAAAGAGGTTTTATGTAAACAAAGTATATTTACGGTGGCCGCAAGAAACAAAGCACAAAACACGTAAAAACTCCATAGCACGTACAAAACACAACAGAAGTGCTCCAGGATGCTAGGGCGCAGTGCTGAGCTTTTGTTACCTAGTGGCTACACAAGCCAGGAAGTACCAACGATGTGTATAAATACACAAACAATACACTTATGCTTTCAATTGTGTAATTTAAGTGATCGAGGTAGCTCTGTTTGGGAAGTTCAGTTAACGCTAGAAATGTGTTTTGGAGTTTGTACGTGCTTTGTCTCTAAGGGCCACTGTATATATTTATATATAAACATATATAAATAAAACCACTTTTTTTTTACATTAGTAATTCCTTTTGTGCATAATTTTAGATTGTTGTTAATAATAAATTAATTAAAGCAACAAAACAACCTGAAGAGCCGGTTGGGAGCCGAAAGAGCCAGTTCTCTAAAAAGAGCTGGAAATCCCATCACTAGTGAGCAAAAACAAAACCAAAAAACCCCACCCTTTCCTATTGGTCGAAAAAAAGTACCATGTCCACCAATCAAAAAATGATATGGCAAGTTGTTTAGGAAAGGGGGAAGTTTTAAGAGTGACGGCGGTGTTTTGAGATTATCTAGGGATTGAGAGTAACGTAGTTTCTATTCTCTGTATGTCCTGTACATGTGGCAGAATTGACAATAAAGTTGACTTTGACTTTGACTTTGACTTTGAGAGATTTGCGAAGTTTAGCGCAAATCTTGTGTCGTTAGTGTGTAGTGTAGTCAATAGTTTTGTTGTGTGTGTCAGAACAATGAGGCGACTGCTGAATGTTACAGGTGTTACAGCAGTGATACATCTCCTGTTGTCAGGCCTGCAGGTATCAGGCTGTTGTTCTCCTTCATCTCATAGTGGACAGAAATTATTTTGGAGTGGCACAAATAATTTGTGTGGCATCAAATGTGATGCAGAACAGCTGATTGTTCTGTAAATAGTTTGAAATGTTTATTTAAAAAAAACGCCTTGGCTGCATTTTTAGGTAAACAGCTGCTTGCAAAACTTTGTTTGCAAAACTCAGTTACTTTTTTGAAGAAGTAACTATATAATTAATTGCCCAACATTGGTCATCATATACTGTATTTTGCAGACAGAGAGTTACATACTCTCTCCCAGACCACAGACTCATACTCATAATACAAGTCAGAGCTTTATTAAAAAAAAAAAAAGAAAGTTGTGTTTTCAAAATTGGAGTTCAAGTTATTTTTACTTACAATAGTGTTAACATGCTACACAGGTCATGAACAAGATTTTTTTACATTTTCATTGTAATTGGGCTAAAGCAGTTAATTAAAAGTAGTCTAACATAAATGTAAATGCTGTAATTTGATTATTTTAATAAACCATGTAACCTGGATGGATTCGATGCTGGCGTGACCACAGTGCACACGTCTAATGTTGCTCACAGTGGTCCAAGGGACCGCTCAGGGAGTTTGTGTGTTCGCTCACACACATGAAAAATTAGAGGTGGTGACAACTACTTTCCACTCTCCTTTTTCTCCCTTCCTCGCGCTCACACACACACAGCGGGTATGGCAGTCCATTCTCCCTGCAGCACGGACTACACTGCCCATGAGGCTACATTCTTTAGGGCTATGCCTGTAACACTCTGCCGATTGCCTTCATATTAAATCATTTTTGTGAATAATTAAAAAAAAAATTTTCTTCACGTCATTATGCAGGCTGCAAGTAGGGGTGACATGGGCCGCGAGATTGAGACACAGGCATTAGAGCCTCTTAATGCGTGTTTTGTTTGGGTTTCCACCGGCGTGGAATGACCAAAAATAGAGATGTCATAGCCTAACATATGAAACAGGAAAATACTGCCGTGTAATCCATTTATTTCAACAAAATAACTGTATTGTGAATACCACCCTTTTAAACGGTAACTGTAACGGAATTCAGTTACTCATATTTCGTATTTTAAATACGTAACGCTGGTACATGTATTCCGTTACTCCCCAACACTGTCAGGTTAAGGCTGTGTGCAGGTAGGAGTGGAAGTAGAAGGACCCAAAGTGCAGACACTCGGAGGCAGAAAGTAACTCAAACTCAGCTTTTTATTGCTGGATGGCAAAAAGTGGCAAAACGTAACAAAAATCCAAATAAACTTACATGACCAGACAGACAGACAGACAGACAGACAGACAGACAGACAGACAGACAGACAGACAGACAGACAGACAGACAGACAGACAGACAGAAAACACAGCATAAATGAGAGTAGATCACGACACAGACACAAAAAAACACAGGGCTTAAATACATAGAGGGAGCAATCAGGGAATGGGTAACAGGAGGGAAACACAGCTGGGGCAAATCAGGCCTAACGAGACAAGGGGAAGCAAAACCAGACACATTAACATCAGACATGGACTTTCAAAGTAAAACAGGAAACATAACACAGACTCACAGGCAGGCACTATAACAAAGGGAACAGAGACGTGGGACCAGGGCAGACACTGACACTGACTTGACGTGGGAATACAGCAGACAGGGGAGACAGCAACTATGGAACAGACAGAAAACCAAAACACTAAAACTCTAACCAAACCCCACCCAGAGAACCTTAACTAAGAATAATCCTAAAACCTGTAAAGCAAAGCTAGAATATAATGAAATAACAAAATCAAAGAACCAAAAACACAAAACACTGGGTCAACGACCCAGGGACCCTAACAAACACTGCTTACGACACCAACTGTCTGCCATCTATGATCCAGTTTTGAGAGCCTTCCCAGACGACTTAACGTCTACTCATAATCCTTGGCCATTTGACCTCAGTAAATCACATAATAGGGTGGGGCTAGGTTTCACAATGGGTTCACCCGAAACCTTGGCTGATTGTGGCCCACACCCATTTTCACACCTTGACTCGTGTGATTAGGTAGAGGATCAATAGGGGTCCATGACCCTCTTGGGGACACCCCCATAGGGTTTAAATCTGGGACTCTTCACCAAGTCCAGATGCTTTTCTTTCCAAGCTCCTTAGACTACAATGACTTGGATGACTGAGAACCTTCATAGACATCTTTCTTGTCGGAGGTCATTTTTGACAAAACAAACAAACAAAAATAACGGCCGACAGCACTGTACACAACGGTAGACTGGTGCGTAATAAGCAAGTGAATAATGCAGAAAACAGAGATTTGAGATGGTCAACTGGTCTTGAAGTACACTGAGGGAGAGAGAGCTGTGCCGGAAGTGTGATTTTTATCATGGTGGAAACAAAACAACAAAAGTAAGAGGGAATTAATGATGATGTTTTTCAATCGTGAAGTGTAGTTTGGATCTTCTTTTGCTGCTGATTCAGGTAATTTTGGTCGGATAGTGACGAAACCTGCAGCTGGACATGATCACTTCTTCTATAGGGAGTATCAAACTAGCTTCCTACCAGTGATTTTTGGAAAAGGCTTCAAGATTATGTCCCTCGGGCAACCAACGGTTCTACCAATCTTCATTATACTTTGGCACGAGAAAAGTGTCAACCATGGTAATCTCTGTATAAGATAAGATATACTGTATTTTTTCTAGATTTAGGAAATTCATTTGCTGCAGCAGTTAAAAATGCAACAAAATTAAAAACAAAAATATTATCCATCCATGCACTTATACTTGCACTTATCTGGGGCCAGGTCGCGAGGGCAGTAGCCTTAGCAGCGTGTCCTGGGTCTGCCCTGGGGCCGTCTCTCAGTGGGAGGTATCCGGAACATCTCACCCGGAAGGCACCCAGGGGGCATCCTTATGAGATGCCTGAATCACCTCAACTGGTTCCTTTCGATGTGGAGGAACAGCAGCTCTGCTCTGAGCCCCTCTTGGCCTGACAGTACCTATCAGCGGCCTCCGAACTCCTACAGGCTAACTAAGCCTGATAGGCCTCCTTCTTCAGCCTGGTGGCTCCCTTCACCTCTGGTGTCCACCATTTGGTTTGCGGGTAACCACCACGACAGGCAGCAACCACCTTCCGGACTCATGACCCCATGTGAGGGTAGGGACGTAGATCGACCGATAAATCGAGAGATTCACTTTTATACTCAGCTCTCTCTTTACCACGACAGGCCGGTACAGCGACCGCATCACTGCAGCAGCAGCAGCACCAATTCTTCTGTCGATCTCCCTTCTCCCGTCACTTGTGAACAAGACCCTGAGGTACTTGAACTCCTCCACTTGGGGCAGGAACTCGTCAGGCATAGACTTTCCCAGGGAGGATGAGGAGTGTGATCCCCCTATAGTTGGAACACACCCTCTGCTCCACTTTCTTAAAGATAGGAACTACCATCCCGGTTTGCCAATCCAGAGGTACCGCCCCTGATCTCCACGCAACACTACAGAGGCATGTCAACCAAGACAGCCCTACAACATCCTGGCCTAACGGTAGCTATCAGCAGCCTCCGAACTCCTACAGGCTAACTAAGCTTGATCGGCCTCCTTCTTCAGCCTGGTGGGCACCATTTGGTTTGTGGGTTACCACCACGACAGGCACCAACCACCTTGTGGCTCAGTGCAGTGGCTTCGGCAATGGAGGTGTAGAACATGGTCCATTCGGACTCAATGTCCCCACTCTCCCTCTGAATGCTGTTGAAGATCTTGCGGACTGGGGCCTCTGCCACGCGTTCCCAGAGCACCCTCACTATACGTTTAGGTGCGCCAGGTCTGTCCAGTATCCTCCTCCACCACCTGATCCAACTCACCACCAGGTGGTGGTCAGTTGACAGCTCAGCCCCTCTCTTTACACGAGTCTCCAGAACATATGGCTGCAGGTCTGGTGAAACTATTACAAAATCTATCATCGACTTGCGGCCTAGGGTGTCCTGGTGCCACATGCACTTATGGACACTCTTATGTTCTAACATGGTGTTCGTTATGGACAAACTATGGTTTGCACAGAAGTCCAACAACAAAACACAGCTCAGGTTCAGATCAGGCAGGCCGTTCCTCCCAATCACGCCACTCCAGGTCTCACTGTCGTTGCCCACAAGAGCATTGAAGTCTCAGAGTAGGACAATAGAGTCCCCAGGTGGAGCACCCTCAAGCACCCCACCCAGGGACTCCAAAAAGGCTGGGTACTCTGAACCACCACTAAGCGCAGACGACAGTCAGGACCCGTTCCCCGACCCGAAGGCGCAGGGAACAAACCCTCTCGTTCACCAGGAGAAACGTCCAACGTACAGGCAGCAAGCCGAGGGGATCCTCTCACCAAGGGGAACTCCAGACTGAGACCAGCCCCTCTCCAGGAGAATGGTTCCAGAGCCCAGGCCATGTTTGAGGTGAGCCTGACTATATCAGAGAGGTGATGTTTCATGTCAGAATTGCTAGTCTTGGTAGCCGGGGGATCATTCCGCCAGGGCCTCCGCTCCTGGCTGCCGCCTGGCACACATTGCACCCAACCCCTACGGCACCTCCTCCAGGTGGTGGGCCCATATCCCTCTTTCGGGCTGTGCCCTGCCGGGCCCCATGGACCACCAGATGCTTGGGCACCCTGCCCCAGCCTGGCGCCAGTGCGGGGCCCCGGTAACCCTATCCCAGGCAAAGTGAACTGTTCCCTTGGTCTTTCACTCATAGGGTCGTCTGAATCGCTCTTTGTCTGGTCCCTCACCCAGGACCAATTTGCCATGGGAGACCCTACTGGGGGGCAAAAGACCCTGGACAACATAGCCCCTGGGATCCCAGGGACACCACATAAGGTAGTGATTCGTGGAGGGGATTAATATTATATATTAATATATCAGGTCTGGATGTACTGATGTGTGATCCAAAAAGTAAACACAAGAACAACAAAGCACATAAGTAAACATAAGAATTCATCCTTAGTGAAAAGAGTCTGGACATTCGAAACTGTCGTCTGCAGACCTCAATGACTAACTGAGAATAAAAAAACGATTCTGGTTAGTAGTTGTATGAGAGACAAAAAATCTCACCACTTCAAAAAGCACAACACTATTTGAGGTCCACAAAAGGAACCCTAACAGTCAAAAATTTTGATCAGGTATCAAGAACCAAAAAACAAAAAACAACATACAACAAAACAAAAAAAGTTTACAAGGCAGAGAGAGCTCTTTAACTGAATATATTTAACTTCCTTCATGCGACAAGTAGTTATAGAGTTCCAAACTTTATTTCTGTAGTCATTGTGTGTTTTGTGATTATTTTACCTTCCTGGTCTTGTTATCACTGATTACTTTCACCAGTTTCTTGTTACCTGGCCTTTCCACACCCCTAATTAGCCCTCGGTGTATTTTAGTTACCTTTTATTTTGGACTTTATCAGCGAATAAATGGCTGGACTTTTGCTTCAAACTCCATCTTTCAGTGTATCTGCATTTGGGTCCTCACTTCAACACACACTCTGCACCATGACAATTAAACCAGCATTATAGAAAAGCCTTGAAGCTTCCACATGTAGTGTTTTGGCAAACATCATGCTTTTGTTTTTTAATTATTTATTTGTTTTTGGTAAGTTACTTTTTATGGAAGAAAACATGCTAGTTTATCAGCTAGCTTAGTTAGAAAGCTGCATTCCTAACGTACAGCTAATTAGTGCTAAGTAACGGACTACTAAAACGCTAAAACTTTACTCACAAAAACTGATTCAAGGTCTGTATCACATAGCAGACCATAATATTCATCAGATAATGCGACAAAAACAATTTTATATTAATATTATTTTTTTAATGGTGCCAAGTTGGAGCTGAGTCACATGCAAGTGTGCAGGCTTACTTTAAATAAAATTAAAAAAAAGTTTTTGTGAATTTTTTTGAAACTTTACATAAATTATAAAATTACAGCTTAAAAAAATGTTTAGTACTCACCTGTCTGACCATCTTCATCAGTTTACTTTCACACAGGGTGTGTCTTCTCTCATTCTTTCACGACACCCCGCCCCCAACTTTGATGTCGTCTCTCCCTCACTTATTCTGAGGCGATTGTTTTACAATTCTGCTGCTTTTTAATTAATTAATCAGTTAGATTAATGGTAATGTTATAGCTTTATCTGACGGTTTAAGTGCAGACAGAATTCATCCACATTTTGGACCAGAGGAGCAGCTGCTTTATTATAAACCATTCTGTTGTCTAAACCTGAAATCGGTGTAACAGCTGGCCTGTACGCTGTGTAGAGAAGAACATGAAAACAACGTATACCGTCATTTCCTGACCCGCCCAGGCATGTAAGTTACACATTAACTTGCTCCAGTGTTGTGCAGCAGTGTTGTATACCTCCGAGTGAAGAAGAATAACACACTACATGAAAGTAATGTGTGAGCTGTATGATTGGTCTTGTGTTCATTGTGGACTGATTTCTATAATTTGACTAATAAAGTTAAACACTGCAAGCTCACTTAGCTCACTTTAAAATATATCTCAGTTGTCTCCATGCATCTTGTATTGTTTAAGGGTCTGAAAAGGAAACTCCTACAAATACATATTTAATGAGGTCAGCTGCAAAAATAACTGTCCATGGGCCAACATGCTGCACCAGAGGAAACCCCTATTTTGGCATTAATAAGCTGCTATTGGGTTGGGACTTAATGAAGATGCTCATTGTCAGTTTGTGCATGACAGGCGTTGACAATGCAGGTATTCTGGTACCTGACCTTATTACATATGGTTACTTAACACAGAATATATTAAAAAAAAAAAAACAATGTAAATTTACCATGAAAACTGCAAAATAAAACTTTACTAAGAAGTAAAATACAGGTTTATACAGACACACACAACACTCAGCTACTGGGTGTAGGCCTGTGAGATAAAAAGTTACATTTATTTTTGAGTGTAGACACAGTTTTAGCTGACCTCAGGTCAGCAGGCGGCTTGTTCCAAAGACCTGGACTCTCATTTCATCTAATTCTTGGGACAATTAAAAGATCTGCACTTGATGACCTGAGAGGTCTGACTGGGTCTTAGACACTGAGCAAGTCAGAGATGTACTGGGAGACCAAATCACTGAGAGCTGTATGATCTAATAAAAGGATTTTAAAGGCAATTTTGAATTGAAGTGGGAGCCAATTAAATGACTACTGCACATTTTCTAACTAAGATTTAATGCTAAATTTTACCTGAAAAAACACATTATTTTATTTGTGAGAGTGTGTAACTATGATGGCTCAAAGCTCAGCGCTTAACCTGTTACTTTGTCCCGTGAAGCTGGCTTTATGGTCCTGCAAACGTGTCCCACCTGTGTAAACAATTCCGGTTGGACAGAGGGGGAGAGGGCTCCCTTGCAGTTTTCCAACAACCCGACTATGCATCTGTGGAACGTATCTGATGAATGGTGACATGTTCACAATCACTGGGAATGGGAATACTGCAAAACAAAAAAGTTCAACATGAAAAGCACAGATGTTCCATTTATGCTGCAGCAGACACTTTTCATTGTTTTTAATGTTTCACTTCAGCTCTCTGTATGTGATCATTTTTGCTCTTCTCTATGGTTGGCTCTCACCAACAACAGCAAAGGTAAGAGTGGCCCGCAGACCAGCTGTACAGCATACTTTGTGCATCCAGCTGACAGAAGAGCTTTTTGCAGGCTGATGGGCCAGTGAATGCACTGCCTCTGCTACACCATAAAACTCACTTGACTCTTCACTCATCCTTCAGATCTGAGCCACTTTCCCCTCATCAGTAATAAACTACTTTCAGCTGCTGACCACAGTGTAGCTCTACATGTTTGATTTGGCAGAGATTTACATAGGATGTCCTTCCTGACGCAACTCCAAAGGGGATTTGTGTCTCATTTATTGAAATCGAGTGAAACTGAACTGGGACATATATTGAAATATATCAAAATACAGCTGTTAATGTGACTGTGTTTGTATGTCTGAACCTGAAAATATCTAATATAAAAATATAAATAAATAGTCTTTTGTTTGTCTTTTAAGCAAGAGGCCCAAGAGGCCCAGTATCTTTGCTGTTTCTAGGACGGCACTCTTCTGGACAGAGATCTTGGGTGTCGTTGCTGGGATCTGTTGGAACCACCTGCCCAGTTTGGGAGACCCAGAGTGCTTCGATTACCTCAGGGACTTCCTTCACTCTCCACATCTTCTCTAACTACTCTCTTAGCCCTTGGTATTTGTAAAGCTTCTTGTCTTCCTTCTTCCTGATTTTGCTGTCACTTGACATCGCTCCCCATCACTGGGGCCTTCTTCCTCAGCTTAACCTTTGCCAGTTTGTCCGTTTGTATCTGGAAGTTACAATGAATCTTAGGTTGGTCATTCTTATCCTAGGGGGTGTGTCCCATTTTTACCTTAGGCCATAGTCATCAAGGGTGTTCCTGCATACTATGCCACTTGGTTATGGCGTTCCATGTATGCTCTGCCCGCTAGCATCTTACTGTAAGATTACAGTTTTCAGTTATAGAGTTTGAAAAACATTTGCAATATGTTACTATACTAATTTGTCTAATTACATTACAGGTACAAATATGTTGTTACTTGCGTTATAAAGATTCTTATCTTTAACTTAACTTATCTTAACGGCTGCTGGACAGAAAGAAAAAATAACATTAAGTGAACATGTTTTTTCTTCATTTAATTCATGTGTAGGAGAAAGAAAATGCAGCAACACAACTTTTCAAGAAAGGAGATACAGACTTTGTACACTGATTTACATTTAAAGAAGGTAATGTGTTTGTATATCTATATAGAAACAGAGGTGATAGAGTTTAATCTAAAAATGGGAAGAAATTTTAAGGCAGTTTAAAACCCAAGTGGTAGAATGTAACTGAGTATGTTTATTCAAGTACTTTCCTTATGTGTTTGACTACTTGTGTCTTTCTTTTCATGCCACTTTCTGCTTCTGTACTCTGCTCGATCTTAGAGTAAAATACTGTCATTTTGACTTCACTAGATTTACCTAAAAAGCTTAAGTTAATTTAGCTTTGCACACAAACCACATAAAGAAACAAGATGATTACAGGATTAGTTGACATAAAATTAGCAACTATTTTATTTAAAGTACATGTGGGAGAATTTCTCTTTTCAGAATTTAGATTAGTACATGTTGCTGTTTTTAGTGAGTAAGTCCAAGTAAAGTAAAGTAGGTCAAAGCAGTGATTTTAGTTTGTTAAACAGTTGTTGATACGAAACTATAATTCTAAGACTTCATGCTCAGTGCAGTCTTTTTGCCACTAGAGGGCAAACTTTGTTTAAAAGTTAATGGGTAAATGAAGTGTTCAAAACAACATAAAAGAGAGGAGCGTCTGCAATGACAAGGATCTTGGCTCCTGACCGCATGTAGATATTTATATATTAAAGTAAATTTATCAAACATGTATGGGACATTGTCTGGTCTGTAGTCTGTTACAAGTCAAGGTTCTGTGTTTTGACATTTACTTTATACCAGAAAACAGAAAAATGTATCAATGTAAAGATAAGTTCATACTCCTCCCCATTCAAACCTCTTGTTCCTGTAAGGATGTGGTGTATGTAGACAAGTACAAGTGCTCTCCACATCTAATATACACATTCATGGTACTTAATATTTAACTCATGAAACAACTGGAGAGACTTTATGTTTTGCAAACAAAGAAAATATGTGTGTGACACAGAATTTCCCATTCTTTCTAACAATATGGTCAAAGTGTATTTATTCTTCATTTTCACTAATGATCGCTTCGTGGTGACCCTTTAGAAAACAATTCTCACTTCTTCTCACTTCTTCATTTTAGCATCACTGTGGATTTTTGTGACAATTACAGCAAGTCCTATTTGAATGTTCAAATGAGCATCTTATTATTTTTATAAGCTTCAAAATGTTTCATTTGCTTACATTAAAAACACTTTTGAACTACTGGTACAAATTAGGTTTCAAATTAGGTTGCATGTAGCAGCTTTTTCCACTGAGTGATTAACAGCCAGAGGTGAGACAAGGTTATGACCTCTGCTGGGCTGAAGTGAAGGGCAGGGCTGCAAGGCAGCAATTAGCAGTGACCACATAATGACAAAACTCCGAGGTCTAGCTAACTTTCCTTTGCTCTTAAACAAGCACAATCTCTGCCAACAAGACAGCTGTTGTGCATTTGTTTTTAGATTTGTATGTAAATTATTTTCACTTTGCCATAACAGATCATCTGCCGCTCTATCTCTAGCATCCTCTTCTGTCACACCAACCCTACTGCGTGCCTTCTTAAACTACATCCATGAACCTCCTCTGACATCTTTCTCTTTTCCTCCTGCCCAGCTACGCCATATTCAGCATCTTTTGCTCACTACATCCACCGTCCCTCCGCTGTACATGTCCGAACCATCTCTAACTTTGCTCCACCTGAGCTGTCCCTCTGATGTACTCCTTTCTAATCCTGTCCATCCTGCTCACTCCCAGTGACAATCTAATCATCTTCATCTCTGCCAATCCCAGCTTGGCCTCCTGTCTTTTTGTCAGTGCCACTGGTTTCCTAACCGTACATCACAGCAGGTGTCACTATCATCTTGTAAAGCTGAACTTTCAGTCTTGCTGTTGACCCTCTTTCACAAATCACCTGGACACTTCTCTCCACCCACTCCAACCTACCTACCCTCTCTTCTTCTTCTCTCTTGTATACCTCAAGTGTATCATGTCTTGTGTCGACCAGCTTTTATTCCTTATCTCTTCAGAGCATACCTCCAGACTCTCTACTCTCACTGTAGACCACAGTGTCATCTGCAAACATCATAGCCCGCGGAAACTCCTGACAAACTCCTACTTGACCTCATCTGTCAACCTGTCCATCACCATCACCAAGAAGATCCCTGATGTAATCTAACCCCCACTTTGAATCCATCTGTCACTCCTACCTCACCGCTGCCTCACTGTCCTCATATATGTCCTGCACCACCCTCACATACTGCTCTGCCACTCCTGACTTCCTCACGCAGCACCACAGTTCCTCTCTTGGTACCCATATACTCTCTCTAGAGTCACAAAGACACGGTGCACCTCTGTCTGACCTCTATAATCAAAGCAAACATCACATCTGTAATGCTCACTGATTGTCACCTCTCTTCTTAACTCTCACATGTGAGTACTCTCACATCTTCTCATTCCATTTACTTCGCTCGTTATTACATTTCCTTGTTTCCATTTCTGTCTTTAATCACTTTAACCTGCTGCACATCCTTTCAATGCACACATTTCTTCACCACTTCACATTTAAAGAAGAAAGGGATGGGACAAATCTGACCGTGCGACCAAGCTACTCAGCGTCAAAAGACTATTGCTATTGCTGTGTGATTTATTAAAATTACTGAAGGTTGCATTACACCTGCTAGCTGCAAATAATCATGTGCAGTTCCTTAAAGTAGACAGAAAGAAAACATATTACTAACAGAGAAATAGTTTTCTATACGATGATCACTGCGAAAAGTGCAGCCTTACCTAATGTCCACCCTACTGTTACTCATTTATATTAAGATTTTAAAATCTAGTTGGTACTGCTTTCAGAACTACACATGACTGTTTGCAGCTAGCAGGTTGTTAATGCTATCCATCAAGTCTAACAGCACCTCAGCTAACACCAGCTAACAATATTAGCTTGGTAATAGTAATAAATCACACAGCAATAGTACATTACATAGTTATAAAAAGCATGACAATATATCAAGTAATCCAACGTATTCAGAATACGTTACAAATTACATTTTGAGCCATATATTCTGTAATCTGTAGTGGAATAAATTTAAAAATGTCATCTTCCAACACTGCAAAACTGTGTAATTTTAAAACTGTATATATACTGTATATTCTGTGTGTTTATTATCTCACTCTTATTGCCTGTTTATGCACTGTCCTTATCTTCAACGTCATGCTGCTCTGTTGTATCTTAATTGCCCCTTGGTGATAAAAAAAAGTCTTTCTGATTCTGGTACAACTCATTATAAACCTTTTCTTCTGCCCTCTCATCTCTTTGGTATACACCTTGCATCCTAACACTCCTGCCTACTTTCTTCATTTCCCTAACTCTTCAGTTCTTTGTTGACTTCTTCCTTCGCATACTTTCATACTTTTGTACTTCCAATGCCACCATCAAGTCTCTTCTTTTCTGTCTTCTTTTCCCTGTCCAAAGGATACACCAAACACTTTGGCTGTTTCTGTCACCACCACAGTTCTATCTCATCTGGTAACTCTTCCTTACCATCCGCAATCTGTCTCAACTCTTACCTGAACTCTAAGCAACAGTCTTCTACGGGTTTTCTTCCGGCACCCTGTATAGTCAACAGCATTAGAGACAGTCATTGTTAACCCAATCCAGGATGGAAAACTTATCGTTTGTGATTCACATGTTTGATTTAGCTTTTAGTTTTTTCACCCATCTGATGCAACCCTCCCATTTCATCTGGGCTTGGGACAGGCAGTAGAAGTACACTGGCTTGCGCCCCCTCATCACTGGGTTGATTATGATTCATACTATCAGTCTGGTGAATTCAACTATGCTCTCTGCGAACTCTTATCCAAGTCTTGTAAAGTTCAACTCGCTAGCTATAGCAATGCTCTGTGGTCAGAGAGCCCCACTTTAACTGCTGTGGGTTGTGTGGGAACTATCCTTCAGACTCTTAACTTTGACCACATGTTCCAACACTCCAAGTGGACCCTATAATGATAACCCAGCATAATGACTGACTTCTTGTTAGAAGGAATGCTCTATGAACATACGCCGCTGCTTTTTCTTTCTTTTCTTTTTTTTTTTAAAAACCTGGAATCTTTGTTGTGTGCAAAAAAAACTACTAATACTAAGGAACATGAATCACGGTTAAGTGTAGAGTTTAGTGTCTTCTGCCCTGGAAAGTAACATTTTTTGTAGCAATTTATGTCATTTGTATTACAGCTCCATTTCAAATGCAGTTGGCATGCTGCATAAAACATAAACTGAGCAAACTGAAGGGTAAAATCAATCAGGTCAAATCTTTATTTCATTGAAAACAGTATAAAGAAATGGATGGATTTGCTGTGATTTCCAGACCTGTAGACCAGGGGCCTGCACTAATAACAGACAAAATTCAATAGTAGAAATCACTGCATGAGCTCGGGAACACTGCTGAAAACTATAATGGACTGTGGTGAAGTGGTTAGTATCACTTGTTTTGACATATCCAAATTTGAAAATGACTCTGGAAATCATAGACGATGTGTTTAATAGGCTAAAGAGGAGAGTAAGCATTAGCACACAGTTCAGTCATTCATTCATGATGGAAATGCACACTTGTGTGTACTACACGAATAACTTCTACATCCGCCAAGGTCCCATTATTGCTGAGCAACGTATGCAGGCTTTGAAGTAAGGCTTTCAGCAAGACAATGCCTGCCAAACAAAACACTGCAGATATTTCACCATCATGGCAGAAGAGTGAAAGATTCTTGGTCCAGACATGACAACAGTTTGCACATATGAAATATGTGACAAAGAACGTATCGTACTGTTGAGCAGCTGAAATCTTAAAGCAAGCAAAAACAGCAAATTAGTCTCCTCGGCTCAAAAACACTTAAGAGTGCGTTTCAAAGAAGCAGCAACTCAACATGCAGCAGACTTTCAAATGAAAATAAGTTAGCAGAACAAAAAATCCAATGATTTCATTGCATTGTGTTTTTTAATCAGTGTTTTACACCGAGGCCGGTGATTCATATCATGATTCAAGGAAAAGGGGAGGAAGTGTTCCTACATTCCTGTGCGAAGGAAACTGTTAGACATGTCATGACATCAGTACTGACAGATCTGCAAGGTTTTGTTACATGACATAAATCACTGAGGGAAGGTTATAGAAATGTTCTGCTTATGGCTAAATTAGAGAGTGCATGTTTTTTAGTGGCCCAAACATTACACGTGCTGGCATGGCAACCAGCCTGCCTTTCTGACCCGACTCTAACAAAAACAACTCAGTCGGCTGCTGCTCGTATCTCAGAGGCAGGCCAAACACTTGATCACGTATATATCTGGACGATGATAACTAAGTAAGTAACTGCTCAGATCTTTCACTCATTTTTCAGCTGTTATGAATAACTGCACTGAAAAGTGATGACAACATATTTATTAACCCCGGTTACTACGCACTCTTCTCGATAAGCAACCTTCTACTTTACGAGTGTTATTTTTCCGCCTCATAAATCAAAACACTTTCAAGTTTTGAGAGAGAGATAAACCACTGGAAACGTCTCTAATGTTGCAGAGTAAACTTCAACATGCCTCTATGATTAATAGCCAACACTGTGACAGATATCCAGTGAATAACACTTTCAATGGTGAGCTGTGCGTGCTGAAATACGCAGAACCCGAACCCGTTTCAACCCGACGACTAAGATTTTATAGCAGACGTGTATGCTGAAAGGGATTACCGCACCCCATTACACGTAACTGCCAGTAATTTCAGACAGAGTGATTCACAATTGTTGTGTCATTTGGTTTACTGTTTTTAACATATTTGAAAAATATCACATCACATCAGCAAAGGATGTGTGTTTCACGCAGGTATGTTTCTTCAGCGTGTGCCGACAGATTATACCACAGGTCAGGCTGAAGCTCGGACTACAGACGTCAGGTCTCACTTTGTGACTCTAAGCAGGCTGATCATCTCCTTTTGCAAGGGGCAAAAATGACAAAGATATACTGGTCGGCACATAAATATTTACATATTAAAATTAGTTAACAAATTAATGTAGTTTAAAAAAAAACAATTTCTCACTTTCTTTTTAGCTCCAGTTGCAAGTTGCTTTGAAATGAAGATTTTACATATAAAATATATACAGAGAAATCAAAAAAGTGAGCTGCTGGTTTTCATGTTGTGCAGCTGCACAACGTTAAAACTATTGAGAAGCGAAGTGAATAATATTGGTCTCTTTGCTACAATGTGCTGTTCTTCTGGAAAACCTGACTTCTTATCCTTCACGTGCGTGTTACTTTGCTATGTTCCTCCCATCTAAAATGTATTGTTAAAACCAATAAAACCCACAATATGCTTGGATTATGACTTATGTTACTTGGTTATTTTGTGTTTAAAGTGTAATAAGATGTTACTGCAAAGGATAAGTTGATAGGCTTGTATTTCTGGTACAGTTACTTAAAATTAATGTTTCCAATTGCTAATATTTCCAAAGGATTGCAGCGTTTTTGCAATAAAGGGGATTAGTGTGTGGCAAATGAAATTACTGCCACGAATGACCACAGATTGGCAGTATTGGCACTGATCACACTGATTTTTAGACAAATGAAGAAAAGAAAGAAGTTGTGGTGTGAGAAATAGCAGAGGGGCCGAGATAACCACAAAGTTATTATCTGAGAGGAGGCTTTTTATTGAGGTGAGAAAATTCTGTGGCAGACACCAAAAACATACATTAACATACCACTGCAAAGCCAAGGTTAGCGAGCCTGGACTTTACTCACTTATTACCCCTAACTATCCCTTAGGAAATATACATCTATAATGTTTGGCACACAGACCTCTAATAACAAACGGCTAACAACCAGTCATTATGGGGGTTTGAGCAAGAGATTTACAAATCTTAGGTTCAGCAGCGTTGGACTGGTTCCTCCTGCTTGAAAATTGTTATTCTGTCAAGGGCACGGCGAGCGGCGTGATAAAATCTTGTGATTTATTCTCGGTGGCTGATAATTACTGGTGTCTTGTCACCTGTCAAAAATGAATGGACGGGGAGAGTCCGAGGCTGTAGTCTTCATGCTCTTTACACCACAGCAGTAAATCTGACATGTTTGTGAAGCCATAAATCAATGCCTGCGATAAAGCCTGTGCGCTTCATGGAGCTGAGCAGCAATGGGCTGCACTTTTCAAACCATTTAAGCTATGGAGGTATGCAGGGTTATTTGAAAGGTGTGGTAAGTACAGTGGTTTAAGTGGTTGCTTTATAACTTCACAGGAATGGTCAATTGCAAACCAAGGCAGAAAAAAGTTTGCAAAGTTACAAGTTTGCTGTGCAAAAATCTTAGGAGTGAAAAATCTTAAGATCTATGCTTTTAAAACATGTAAGTGAGAAGGATTTTTTTTAATGAAGCATGGACATATGAATTGCAAACTATACATAAAAACGTCTATGTATGCAAACTATACAAAGAAAAGCACCTGAACTTCTTTAAGTTGCTGTCCAGACGTGTTTCTTTCCAAGCTCCTTAGACTACGATGACCTGGATGACTGAGAACTTTCACAGACACAGTCACAGTGTGGGCACATTATAAAGTAACACAGTCTGTAATACAGTAATGTACTGCACAGCTCCTAGTACGTCTGTATCCATATTACTGTTCACATTGATAGGTGGCACATACTTTATGCTTCTTCCCTGTTATTAAAATGATTTGTGGTGATACGTGAGATTTAACATTATATTGTTAACTGGCAATCATGTATGTATATTCCAAAGTAACCAGTGATTTAGCCCTTTAACAGATGGTAGTGGATGTATTTGTGTAAGTTGGCTTTAAAGTCCTCAAAGAAAATGCATTCTTATTTTCCACATACTTAACTTAAAATGGGTTTGGTGTAAAGACTCAACAGTTTTTTTGAGACTTTTAAAAATGTCTGTGTTTCACTTGTTTTTAGCAAATAGTGCAGAAAAAATGTAATCAAGGTATGAAAAAACTTTTTTCATGTAGGTTTATGTATTCAGTTATATTCAGTTAAAAAACATAGGAACCAAACATAACCCAGGTGAATAGAAAATACTGTTTTAAATGATATTTTAATTAATATTTTTATATTAGATGACCTCTAAGTTGCTACTTCTGAATAAAGACAAAACTGAGGTTATTGTGTTTTGCCCTAAAAATTTTAAAAACATGGTGTCTGATCAGATAGTTATTTTAGATTATATTACCGTGGCCTCTGTGAGGAATCAGGACCAGGATATTTTCTTCAGTGTGCACATTCAACAAATATGCAGGACTGCCGTCTTGCATATCTGCAAAAGCTCTAAAACTAGGAACATCCTTAGAGTAATGCTGAAACATTAGTTCATGCATTTATTACTTCTAGGCTCGACTATTGTAATTCATTTTCATCAGGTTGGCTCCTTAAAAAGCCCTCCGTTGATCCATATTGCTCCAGTGAGAGTACTGGTTGGGCTAGAAAGACAGAGCACATTTCTCCCTCATTTGCTTCTGTTCACTGATTCTGTGTTAAATCCAGAATTGAATTTGGAATCCTTCTGCTCACATAAAATGTCTTGAATAATCAGGCTCCATCATATATTAAATACCTCATAGTACCATAGTGTCCCAGTGGAGCTCTTAGCTCTCAGACTGCCGGCTTACTTGTGGAACGGGCTCCCAGTTTGGATTTGGGAGACATACACTCTCTCCATGTCTGGAATTAGATTTTAAACCTTCCTTTTTGATAAAGCTCATAGTTAGTGCTGGATCAGGTGACCCTGCACCATCCCTTAGCTATGCTGCAATAGGGGGGGGCAGTGTTTCTTCTTCACCCACCTCTCACTATGTGTCACTGTCACTATTATACCACTAATAATTTTAAAATCTAGCTCTCTGCCCTAAATGTTTTCGTCCTATTTCCCTCTGCGCTCTTCTCTTTTACTTCATCTTCAACCGGCCACGGCAGACAACCACCCCTCCCCGAGCATGGTTACGCTGGTTTCTTCCTGTTAAAAGGACGTTTTTCCTTCTTACCATCACCAAGTCCTTTCTCATAGGCGGGTCGTCTGATTGTTGGAGTTCCCTGTCTATGTAAAGCAGGGGTGTCAAACTCCAGGCCTCGAGGGCTGGTGTCTTGCAGGTTTTAGATCTCACCCTGGGTCAACACACCTGAAACAAATGATTAGGTCATTACTAGACCTTTGGAGAACTTCAAAACATGTTGAGGAGGTAATTTAGCGATTTAAATCAGCTGTGTTGGATCAAGGACACATCTAAAACCTGCAGGACACCGGCCCTCGAGGCCTGGAGTTCGACACCTGTGATGTAAAGGAAATTTATGTGGGGAAAAAATGTATCAAAACCTACCTGACTGTATGTGACAAAGTCATTTCCAAGTCTGGAAAGTCTGGATCTGATTGATATCCTCTGGCATGACCTTAAATATGTTTTTTCTGCTCAAAAACCTTCCAGTGTATCTGAATTAAGACAATTCTGCAAAGAAGAGTGGGCCAAAACTGAAAGACTCACTAATGAAAAGTCACTGCCAATGATCACATAAACGCTTGACTCTATTCCTCCTGCCAAGGATATCACAACCAAGTACTGGGTTTAGGAGCAAAGTGTTTGGGTCACTTTCTTTCCCTTAATAAATCACATTTTCATTCTAAAACTGCCTTTTGGGTTATCTTTGTCAAATATTAAAATTTATTTGGCAATCTGAAGTAAAATAAATCAAGAAGGGGCAAATGCTTTTTTACAGCACTATAATTAGATGTCCTTCTTCTGTGTGTGTAATGTTTTTAAAGGTTGCTACCTCAGAGCTTCGCAGTGACCTTCAGTTCAGTGTTTTGCTACTAGAGTCTATTCTTTACTTGGCTCAAAGCTTAACTATGACCTTACTATCCACTCTAAAATCTGACATAAAGAAACAAGTGAAAGGAAAACAGGAAATCTGCAGTACTCCTCAGCACTGATTGCCAAGGTCTCTGTTACTATGTTGGAGGAATGGAGTACTATTCTTTCAAAGGATTTTCTTTTATTTGGTATCTAGTACACTGGCTTAAAATCAGACAGCGTAAAAAAGAGAAATGCCAAGTATTCACTGAGCCTTCATGTCTGGTGGATGGAACAACACCACTGATGATAGAAATGTTTCATCACAGCATAACTGTGAATAACTGTATTGTATTAATTTGCAGTGAGGGAACATCCACCCCTTTGAACATACAAGCATATATGTTCTTTATTTAAATACTCAGGAAAGAAAAACAAGAGAAACGAGACACAAAGCGCTGTCTTTGTCCATTACCGCGAACAATAAATCATACATTATAATCATTTTGCAAACTGCAGTAAGATTTCCGTATTTAATATTAAACTGCATTACAACATTGCATCTGACTTTAAATGGATCCCCATCTCCACTTGCAAAAGACTGAAAGATCGATAGCCTAAGCCGGCACCAATTGCAGGTTCTGATTGTAAAATATTTGCCCCCTTTTTTCCCTCTGTCTTTGAAGTCTAAGGCTCGCTCTGCTCTTGTCCTCCAGTGCTGCCCAGGCCTGATTTATGAGGACAAGTTCCAGGGAAGCTACTCTAAATTACATGGCCCTTAAGCCTGAGCAGAGAGATACAGAGAGAAGGAGAATCGCCACTCCAGAGACGGCTAATTGCAAGCTTGAATCTAACCCAAGGTAGATAAGAAGGTTGCTTACTTCCCAGGCTTGACACATGGGGAAGCGCATATAACAGGTAAATGTGCAATTTGTCATGAAGATCTGTGGGACTAATTTGATAGAAGATGTATTTAAATGAATAATGAATATGCCTTCATTAGTAAATAATGTAAAATTACATATTGTACAGGGCAGAGAAAGAAGTCATTGTGGGGAACAATCAGACTGAGCATGCTGTTGTTTGTAAAGGTGAAAGACAGAGTGACCGAAGGCCTGTGATTAAAGAAAAGTGAATTACAGCTGAATGAAATGAGCCAAGATGTTGACATTGAACTAATTAAATAAAGTAAAAATAAAAACTAGACTCTTGAAAACATTTTTAACCAACTGAAATGATTTTGCGACCATTTATTGTCAGTAAGTTCGTTATTTGTTAGTTCGGTAAAATTTTATGACAGTTTGTCTGATGAGGCATCGATAGATGTGCTTATTGAGACGCTGCATGTCTACAAGACTGTGAGTCAACTGTTCTCACAAAGTTTTATTGGACTAATTTTCCTAAATCTGACATATGCTCCATAAAAGTGTAAGTAATACTGAAACTGGTAGAAACTAAGACAAAGTTAAAACGTTTCAAACTGTAAAACTTAAACTAAACTGCCTTGAAAACAAAAGGAAATAAAAAACAATCAGAAAATGGAAAACTATAATAACTGTGGTATGAAGCAAACTGGCATTTCCAAAGTGCAGCATTTTGCTTTTATTTTACAATGAAGTGTTGAAACTCTCCTGTGAGGGAGAGTCAGAGTAGAAGGAGGAGGACGTGTCAGTGCCATTTGCCTTGAGGGTGCCCATAAACCTGAAGAGGGAGAGAGAGTGCATCATTCTTTACAGGTGAGTATACCATGTGACCTCAAGATCTTTAAAAAGCAGGTAAACCTGTCTTGTTGAGGCACAAGTTATCACACAGCACCAGGGGACTCAGAGCAGGAGAATACACGGGCTGTCGGCACAGCAGCAAACACCGACAGCCCCACAAAAGAAGCTGAGGCACATCAGCGAGCGTGCGACGGAGTGCTGGAACCCTGCACTCACAGCTCCTCGTGCAAACCACATCTAGGATTTTCACTGAAATTGCACTACAAGAAGGAAGATTTTACGTTGTCTCATCTGGTGTGCGCACTACTGACACAATGAGCTGCAGCAGCGTTGCGAGCTCCGAGTTCTCTGAGGAAGAGCTTGAACTTGGCGGTCTGGTCCAATGCGAAGATGAAGGAAGTCCCAAGCCATCATTCCAAGACGAGAGTTCAACCAGCAGCCCAAGCGAAGCAGAGGAAGGCCAAACCAAGAAGCGCAACCGACCGGTTCGCTCAAAAGCTCGAAGAATGGCCGCTAATGTCCGCGAGCGAAAACGCATTATGGACTACAACCAGGCGTTCAATGCCCTCCGTGTTGCCCTGAACCATGACCTCAGTGGCAAACGGCTGTCCAAGATTGCCACACTGCAGCGAGCCATCAACCGCATCTCTGCTCTCTCAGTTTTCCTGAGCTCTCATCCACCCAGTAAGCCCTGCACCCACCGTGAGTGCAACAGGTCATCAGTGGGACCGGCAGCGATGGGGGCGTCACGGCTTGAGCAGACCAGGTTAACAGTTCCTTGTCCGGAGCATCAGAGCTACGTCCCCTGGCACGCATCCATCTCTCAACAGATGCAGCCACAGCCAGCGCCTCACATGCACAGACCTCATGCCTACGTAGACAACACAGTGCCATCATGTCCCCCATCACCACACTACCCTTGTTATCCCACCGAGGGACAGTTTTATGCCTCACACAGACACTGTGGCACCCCCTGTGATCTTCCACCCAGCCCTCTGAGATACCCTCAGGTGGATGAGGGGTTGGGATACCAGCCGGGGATGTGGGCCTCCTGCACTCAGGGATACATGGACACCTTTGCAGAGCCATCTGCTACTCTGGGACTTCCATGGCAGGTGAGCTACCTGCAGGAGCCGGAGAGCAGCTTCCCCCTGTGCTCTGATATACTGTAACAAGCTTCACGAGTACTGTGAAGTCCTGAAAACTGAAGAACCCTGATGGACTTTTTAAGGGTTTGAGGGAGTAACCTTGTGCTCTTACTGTTGCTGTTATTGAAACTTACAGGAAGGCTGTGATTGTAGAGCAAACTACAGTCCTGCAAGCTGAACACAGATAAAGGAGCAATGGCAATCTAGACTGCAGAATGTTACATATGTTAGGTATTTTGTTTTGATGTTGAATTTGAAAATGTTAATTCTAAAGAATGTTTTGCAATCTACAGATGACAATTCACATAATTATATTTTTGCTGTGCTAAATTGTCCCCTTTTTCGGCCTTCTGCAAAGGATGAATTATTGGAGTTGCATTAGTAAATGTAAGGTAATAAAAATGGGTGTGTCGGAAATAAAAACAGACAGACTAGCATAAAAAACAGTGCTATGTAACTATGCATACAGCATGCTAGCTTTCAAGTAGTACAAAGCGCTCTGAAAGAAAATGTGACTAAGATCTGGTTTCAACATTCAACATGCTTATGTATTTATTCTCTGACTTTAAAAAGTACAGTCTGTTTGTGTTGTAAAGACGCTGCTTTTCCTTTGCTTTTTCCAAGCTTGAAAATTAAATGTTTAAAATGATAGATGACTCTTTTTATGGCTCCTTTCATAAGAAAACAGAAAATGCATATGATTCCCAGGACTACAACACTGCACTAACACAAAGCTTGCATTAAGCGTGTGCATCAGTGTGTGCATGCATGCCTGTGGGAGTGTGTTTGATTATAGCCTAAGGCTGGTAGCCTCTGCCATTCAGAGTGTGAGATGACAGAGGTCCTTCACTCAGATGAGAAACGTCCGTACAAGCCCATTCTTGCCATTCTTCTTGGAGGAGAGAACTCACTGTGTTATTTACTTACAGCACAATAAAAACACGAGTAGAAGGCAAGAATGGCGAAGCAACAAAAGCACATAAAAATCAGGCAATACTGGTTGAAAATTGTATGTATTGGCTCTTGAAAAGAATTCACTTCTTATATTGTACCTTTCAGTTCAAACACTGAGAGGTCAGCTGATCTTCTTTGAAATCAGAAACAGCGAATAGTAAACACAAGTCATCCTAGATTATATTAGTCAATAACAGCTTTCCCTCCCCTGCTGAGCAGCATGTCATGGAAAACAGCTTTAATGTTAGACCATAGGACGAAGCCCACCGACAGATTTATATGGGTTCAGGAAGGAAGAGTGTGCCCCGTCATCAGCAAGGTGAAATCCCCTTTTGGGCTGCACCGGCCTGGAGGTACAGCTGGGTGTGTTCAGGGTTGTTTTTTTTGAACGTCCTGGAGGTCTCCCAACAGGAGCCTCGAGACGCTGCTGAAAATTGGTGGCCTGGGGAGAACTACTGTGGGCTTGGTGGAGAAATAAATGGTGTGGTGCAGCAACAATTAGCAGACAGGAAGGAAAGGGAATGTGGACAAAGAGATGAATGGAGAGTGAAATAATAGGAAGAGGAGGATATAGGTGGTGAGAAAAAGGGGGAGAGTCACTACACTTTGAGCCTGTCGTTCAGCTTCTGTGCAGACGTGAATCACTGGAAAACCTTGAGTCACCAGTGAGAGACGAGTGTGGCTGATAGCACTCGATGACGGCATGTCTCTTCCTCCTCCCTTTCTGGCACAAATGTGGATCTTCGCTTAACTCATTGCAAGGGTACCTACTGGTTTGGGTCCTCAAGAGACTACCAAGAGCTGTACCACAGCTTGTCACTGATCCGTTACAGAATCAAAATCAGAGAAACTCCTTATCCACACAGGCAAAAAAAAGTGCTGTTCAAAAGAGCGATAATCGAAATAGATTTACAACTTTCCAAAGCCTGGGACAGCACATCTTCTGCTAAGGTCAATGCTTTATCTTGTTATGGGTTCTGTTTTTGTCTGTGTTCATAAAATTTTAGTTTAGTAGCTTTTGTGTTGTCGACAGACAATGGTAACAAAAGCACACAACAAAAAAAACACAACAAAACTCACAAAAAATCCCCCATAAAATACTAGCAGCCTTCTAATAGCAGGTGCTAATACCATTGATATTATATCAATGGTATTAGCACCTGTACTAGTCCAAGATTTTTAGTAGATGCATCTATGGTAAGAATATCTAATTACATTGCCTCGTTATCGATTTATCGCATTCACAAACTTGGGTGTCCACACTGCAGGGTGACGACAATATCCTATCAGTCTTTTACAGCTGAGGGGCAAAAATCTCACAAAACACAAGTGTTTCTGGGGAGACAACTTGATGAAACAGCTGCAGAAGTGACAAGCTAACCATGAACGACTAATACCAAACATGTATCTACAGTATTATATGACGCATGCGATAAAAACACACAACATTTGCATCTTTGTCGCTGTGAAATTCTTTGCATGTTTTGGTTTCTGGCACTTCTGTTGCTGTTCTTCAAATGAATGTCTCCTCAAAAACACTTTGTGTGATTTTTGTCTGGGCGATCGTGGCTCAAGAGTTGGAAGTTCGCCTTGTAAGGTTGCCGGTTCGAGCCCTGGCTCGGACAGTCTCGGTCGTTGTGTCCTTGGGCAGGACACTTCACCTACCGCCTACTGGTGATGGGCTGATGGCGTGATATGGCAGCCTCGCTTCTGTCAGTCTGCCCCAGGACAGCTGTGGCTACAACTGTAGCTGCCTCCACCTGCGTGTGGATGAGCTGTATACAAATACAGGCCATTTACCATTTGTGTGGATTTTTTTCTATTCCTACTGTAGGTTTTTATTTTCAACTTCTATTCTGTTTTGTGTGTTTAGCGTCAGTTTTCTGTTTGTTTGAATACTCTGAGGAAGTGTTTGTGGATGAAACAGATAAACATAGAATAAACAGTATAAGTGACCACAGGTTGTGGACTAGTGCTACACATCTTGTGGGAAACAACAGAATCCAACAGACTTAAAAAAAACGTCATAACAAGTTAGCATTTCATGTTTACCTGTGACTCACCTGTGCATTTACCTCACTTCTTCACCATGTGAGCCTGTCAGTGATGCATCTTTTTTTAAGACCGCTCCACCTCCGTGATACCTTCTGCTGCCAGACTGATGGAAAGGAAAACAAGCAAACACAGAAGAAATGATGCCAAGACCTGAGGGTGTGTTTGCGTGATATATAGGGATGAGTCAGCCTTCGGAGAGAAGATACATGTTGATGCTCTACATACTGCGTACACCTCTGCTCCCTGAGCACAAACAGGTGCGCGCACCCAAACACAACACACACACGCAGCGCTATGACATCTGCGGTGCAAGGTGAAGGAAGTGAAGGTGCCAGAGGACAAGAGAATGTGTATGCCGCCGGCAAGATTTAGGAAAGTCAGTGTAGGTATTGGGCAGCATGTTGGCACGGTGGTTAGCACCATCTCTGTGTGAAGTTAGCGTATTCTCCGCGTGTCTGTGTGGGTTCTCTTTGGGTATTCAAGAGTCCTCCCACAGTTTTTTCTAAACCAACAAATACTTAAACTTGAAATTTGCCCCTATATATTGTTTTAAAAATTATTTCCGTCAGTCTTCGAAGTTTGGAAAAATATTTTCAGTGAGGTTTTTTCCCCCTCAAAAGTCAGTTACAGTTCAGTTACGTTGTATTCAAATAATGCCAAATCACAGCAACCATCATGTCAAGGGAACTAATATTGTAAGGTAAAGACCCTACACCTACAATAATACGGAGAAAAGCCCAACTATCAGATGATCCCCAGTGAGCAAGCACCTGGTGACAGTGGGAATGAAAAACTCCTTTTTAACAGGAAGAAACCTCCAGCAGAGCCAGGCTCAGGGAGGGGCGGGGCCATCTGCTGTGACTGGATGGGGATGAGGGGAGGGACACGGGACAAAAGCCACTGTGGAAGAGAGGCAGAGATTAATAATAACTAATGAGTCATTGCAGAGAGTGAAAAGAGGTGAGTGAAGAAGAAGTGCATCATGGGAAGCAATTGGAAGTACACCAGTATATTACCAGCTCATGGATAACAGCTGATCAGGGCTGAAACTCTTTGGGCTTAACTACTCTGAGGCCGTCAGGGGTTGAAACTAATCTCATATCCAAACAACACATCAGAACATTTACCTCACCAGTCCAGAGTAAACATACTCACCACTAACACTCGGCGGAGATGGAAACTCCATTTCTCATCAGTGTAGAGGAATAGCTTGTGTCCTCTGTGTGATCTAATTGTTATACCGTCGACCCCGAGCGTCTGCTGAGTCAGAGAGGCTGCACATCTCTCCTGTGCCTTCCCTCAGACTCAGTCTGCCTCACCATGCTCATCAACACTAGTGCTTCAGACTGCTGTCTAGCAGTCTGAAGCACAAACAATGTTCCCTCTGATAACACTGGAAACAGATGTCTTGGTCATAGTCCTCTACTCTGGAGCCATCTCCTCCTCTGGCAGGAACTTGATACAGTCACACTAGCTTGGAAACATTGGACATGGTCAGAGCAACTATGTAGAGCTTTCCTCCCCATTTTCTCCTCCTCCTTCTTTCTCGCCCTGAGGTTATTTTCAACATGAATGACTTGGTGTCTGACCTTACACAGGGCTGTTATGGCCTCTCGCTGTGTCCACTCATGATCTTATCTGCAGACTTCTCATGTAGGATGTTTACCAGAAGTTTTGTGTGTGGTAAAAAACTTGTAAAAGTCACGACCTCTTTAATCTGAGGTTCTGAGCAAGGTCAAAAGTAGTCGAGACTCAGATTATCTGGGGCCCACCACTTCAGCTAAGGGCATCTGAGGGGCAGTTGGAGGGTCTGCACTTTGCTGTGTGTTGTGGTGGGCTATAAAAGAAAGTGCTGATGTGGAGGGGGTCGCGCTTTCTGATGAGTTGGCTTGTTGAACCTCTGGTGTTGGGCTCAGTAATGCACGAGGAGAGTCTGCTAACCCCTTGTGCTGAGGAGAAATACAAAAGATTCATCTGTTTCATTCTTATCCTTCAATCCAGATTGTGTTTCAGCACAACCAGGCAAAAACAGTCACAACAGCAATAAACCAGTAACTGAGGAAGACTGTAACCTCAATTTATTTTCTCCTCAGTTTATTAAGGTGAACTCAGACCTGTAATGAAAACTGAGACAATCAAGTCTCTGTTTTTTTGTGGTGCCTTTCTTTTACAAAAGAAAAGAAAAGAAAAGAAAAAAAAATCAGCATTTCAGAAAAAGAACAGCAAATCTCAAACATGGTGGTTGTACTTTGATGGTTTGGGGCAACTTTGGACATAATTGATGAAACCATGAATTCTTCTGTCTAACATCCCTAATATCCCATTGAGCCCAGAAACTCAAGCACACTTGCGCTATGCAGCAGGACAACGAAGCGAATCATACCAACAAGTCCACCTCTGAATAGCTCAAAGAAACAAAAACAAAATAGATGTTTTTGAGTGACCTAATATAAATAGACTTAAAGCTGATGAAGGTCATTCTGAAACATCTCACAGCATGAACAGACCGTTAGGGGGAGGGAGCGGGACTATGGCCAGACACAGGCCAACGAATCCACAAATGACAGTCAAATGAGGGAAGCGCTTTCTCTGTCATGCCAGTGAGACAAGTGCATTGCACTCCTCTCACAAAATACCTTATAAAATGAGAACCGAATGTGATATTGATGTGCTTTAAAAACTGTGAGCATCCAGACAAGTTGCTCTTCACATGTGTGGATTTTGGTGTGTGTGGTGTTTAAACCGAGGTCAGGAGCTTGAGAAATTAAACAGGGAGTGAATAGAAGAACATGATGCAAATGGCTTCAAGTTAAAAATGTATACATCTGTAGGCAAGCGTAGCTACATTTTGAGGGTAAAATGAAGGCTGTAGGGTGAAAATTGTGGTCACAGCAGCAGGTTAAAGAGAATTTTTTTCTGCAAGGTTTTCAGCCTGTTTCACTCTAACCTCACTCGAGCTCTCCACTACACATAAATAGGGAGGGATTTGAGAGATTTTTGTCGTGACATTTTTGAAAATAACTGAAAAACCATAGAAGGTACAGTGAAAAACATCTGTTTGTTTTGTAGGCACTGTTGTCCCGGTCAGTTTGGTGTATAACGGTGTCTGTAGGGCAAAAGGTTCGGGAGAGTCACAGCAGACAAGTGAGAGAGGCTGGTTTCTCCATTCAAAGCTTTATACTACTAATAATAAACAAAATGGCCACTGATGATAACATATACTGACTAATGAGTCATTGTTATTCCAAACACTTGATTGCAGTTATGGTAAATGGGCTGATTCTGCTCAAGGTGCTTAACTGTTACCCTGAGCCCAGCACATCCACTATGGAAATTATTAATGATCCACATGTTTGATTTGGCAAAGAGTACATGCCCTTTCTGATGCAAATCTCCCCATTTATCCAGGTTTGGGACCAGCACTACAGACACAATGACTTGTTGTCCTGTCACAGCACATTTTAAAAGAAGAAACATATAATTTATTTATAAAGTTCCAAAGAAGAAAAAAGCTGTTGGATTACAAAGACTTCTTTACTATTATTATAAAACCAAATAAAAAGTTAAGCAGTGTTTTCTCACTGGTTTGGAGGAGTTAGCAGTTTCACTTCTGAACACTAGATGGAGGCAAGACTACGATGCTGTGATTTATCCTGTGGCAGGGAAAGAAACCAAGTGCTAGAGTATTTAATAAGTTAAATTAATAACAGCACTGAATATGTTTTGAGTTAAACAAAATAAAGAAAAGTGTCCGAAGAAATAAACCATTTATAGACAATGATCTGTTATGAATGTATTTATTATTGCTGGAAGAAAGCACACAGCTTCAGGTTTATTTTTAAAAAGGTCTCATGATCCAACAGCTTATGAGATATGAACAGCATATTTAATGTTACAGCTCAATATGTGGGCAGAAAACTCTGCAGTTCAGGTTCTGTCTGCCACTACCTAATAGAGTACAGGAGCAAAGGAGTGTTTGAATGGTTTCCCTTCACATCCGTATTCTAAAGCATTCATGGCTCTGCTGACGCCACACTGATTCTTATCTAAGCAGTCTTTACTCCTGTTGGCTAAGAAAGGTGAGCTTATTGATGCCATGTAACCACTGTGTGTGGAAACAGTTTGCTTTTAGGTGCCCTGCTCTCCCCAAAGCTGAATCTCATGTATACTGCAGAGGCCTACAGAGTTCGTGTATATGCAACTACCTCCTTCCTTCCATCTCCTGCTCCACAGCTTGCTTACAGCTGCAAATGCTGTGAGACCGAACTGTACCCACCAGCTTCCAGCAGATTTATCGTGCATCACCACAGACAAACTGACCTTACAACATTTCACATTTAGCCAGCACACGCATGTCATGCAAACATGAAAAAATAAATGGTAATTTTGTAAAGAGCTGCAGTGTAAACCCAAAAAGAGAGAGCAGGCCTGGTTTCATCAGTGCAGCTTGCATTTGTGTGGGTTTGCAAATAATTACTCTGAAGAGCCAAGTTGGACATGTAGTTTGCTTATAATGGTGCCTGTAAATATGAGTATACATAAAGTGTAAGTGACTGTATAATGTGACACCAGAACATGTTGATTGTATTCCATTGAAGTCCACCTTTAGTTAGGTTTAAGGTCAGCAAAGAAGTCTGTTTGTTAGTTTTTGCCAGATTAAACAAGTCTGTTCTAAAGTATCTGTTTTCATGTTGTGCCAAAATATATAATTACTGCATACTTCATAACACTTTTCAATCAGAGTATAGCATCAAGTCTGGAATATTGATCTGGTTTTGCATTTGGTGAGGGTCAGTGTCACTACTCGTAGCATGATGCGATAGCTGGAGCTTACAGAGATTGCACAGGGAGTCCAACTCCTCCAGGATGGCACATTGATACGTGTCATTGCCAGGACAGTCTTAAGAGCATGGAGGAGATTTTAGGAAACTGACAGTTACTGAGAGCTCCACAGGTCCACAGGATGAGCTCTGCCTGGTGTGAATGTCTCTGACCAAACAATCGCAAACCTGTTGTTCAGCATGACTGGTTTGGTCTTAGGTCTGTGATGGCCTGGGGAGGCATATCCACGGACCTCTACAGGCTAAGCAAGCTAGCCTACATGTCAGTTTTTGCAGGTATCAGGATGAAGTCCTTGGAACCTTTGTCAGACCCAACGCTGGTTCAGTGAGTCCTGGGTTCTTCTGGGTGAATGACAATGCCTGGCCTTATGTGCCAGGAGCATTAGGGAACTTCCTGGAGGATGAAAGAACTGATACCACTGACTCACCCTCACCACAAATGACCTAAATCGAACAGAACATATCTGGGAAATTATGTTTTGGTCCATCTGATGCCAGCAGGTTGCACCTCCGACTCTTCAGGAGCTCAATGATGCTCAGTAATGGGAGAAGATCCCCCAGGATGCCATTTGTATCATTTTGTGGTGCTCTAATGAAATTCTGGCAAAATTCCATTGCTGGAATTCAGTATAGATATTCAACGTTTTTTTAAAAATTGAGATCTGATGTGTTTTTTTCAAATTGTTCCTCCTTTTATTTTATTTTTTTGAGCAGTGTATTTCATGCTGAATATCAGAATACTATTACATGACCAACAGAAAAACGGTTTGAGTTGGAATAATAAAAAAAAGAGGCCATTTGTGCATTCCTGGAGGAAAAAGTGTGTCCCAGGTGCAAAAATACAAATCAAAGGGAAAGAAAAGCTTGAATTTGAGGATTTCTCTCACTGTAATAATCATCACAGAACTGACACTATAAGCTAATGAGCTGCAATACTTCAGAGGCTAGAAACTGTATGTTGAGTGATTAAAGTCACTCTGTCAAATGAATATTTACGCACTGAAGCAAAGACTCAGACTGTATATAAGAGGTGCACTTCAGGTGTCACACACCTGGATTCTTTCTAATAGTTTTTAGAGGACTATTCCATTGGAATACATTCCATTACAATAAGAAGTCTGGTTGTCCCCTGCTTTCCTCTATGGCCTCAGTAAACCTTTTCCTGGTGTATTCATGGTTTCAGTAGTTAGAATAGAATAGAATAGAATAACCCTTTAATTGTCCCACAAGGGGAAATTTGGTTGTAACAGAAGCAAGAAAAACACAGGACACAGAACAGAAACATACACGATTTATTTTTACATATTTACATCAAGGACAATAGTTACCAATACATCAATTTTCCTGTAGACTCCTGGTGGAGCAACACCACCACGCCAACGGACTCTGTTCTGCGCTGTTCTCTTCAGCTGGGTCCACACCATTCCAGCAGCCTTCACTTTGCTCTCGACAGATCTTCTCCACATCTGTTTGGGTCTCCCCACTTTCCTTTTCTCTTGTGGGTTCCAGTCCAGTGCTTGCCTTGTGATGTTGTCGAGTGGTTTTTGAAGTGTGTGGCCTATCCAGCCCCATTTTCTCTTCTTGATGTCTTGACCGACCGGGTTCTGGCTGGTTCTCTTCCACAGGTCTGTGTTTGAGATCTTCTCAGGCCATCTGATGTTGAGGATGTGTCGCAAACACTTGTTGATGAAAATCTGTATCTTGCTGGTAGTGGTGTTGGTCACCCGCCACGTCTCAGACCCATACAGGAGGACTGCTTTCACATTGCTGTTGAAGATGCAGATCTTGCTACGCTGAGATAAGGCTTTGGAGTTCCAGATGGGCCGCATGGTGTTAAATGCAAGCTTTGCTTTGTTGATCCGGCTCCTAACGTCTTCATCTGCGCCGCTATCGGTGTTGACTATGCTTCCTAGGTAGACGAAGCGGTTGGTTTCCACCAGGTCTTCTCCCTGTAGCTGCAGTGGATGTTCTTGTCAGTTGTTCAATCGCATCACCTCCGTTTTTCTGACATTGATCTTCAGGCCGGTCTTTTCTACCTCTTCAGCGAGCTGGGTAAGCTTGGACTGTGCATGTTGCTGCTTATGGGACAGAAGGCTGATGTTGTCTGCAAAATCCAGGTCCTCCTGCTGTTTGGTGAGGGTCCACTGGATATTGGTGTTGCTGCCCTCTGTGGTTCTTCTCATGATCCAGTCCATGACGATCAGGAAGGTTGTTGGTGACCAACACATACCGACACATACAGTATTAAAATTAAATTAAATTAAATACAGATAAGAAGCAAACCCAGACTGTAGTGTGAATCGGTTGATAAAATAGTGCAAGTTACAGTGCCGATGTAAACACCTATAGTTGTTTTGCTGTATTCAACATAACTTTCATCTTTTACATAATAGTCCCCATTAGAATCAAGGAAGGTAAAGCTGGGAATTCCTTAGCTTTAATTAACTGGGTTATTTCAACAGAAATATTGCATTAGCTGTTTTGTTTTAAAATATATATATATATAAATATAAGTTGATTTCCTGAGGGTCAGAAGTAATTGGACAGTTGTCTCACAAATGTTATTCCATGAGAAATTAAGCAGACGAAAAATTTGGAGCTGTGTCCAAATGTTCAGCTTGCATTTGGTAGCTTTTCTTTGGAACTCTCACTATAAGGCAAGCTGATGCTATGATTATGCTAAAAACAAAACAAACCTGTCAGATAGCACAAACTTTAGAAGTGGCTATAGATGAAAGGAAGGAATACACTGGCCAGCTCAACAACACAAAAAGGCCTTGAAAACTACAGGAGTCAATCAAAATACAACAGAATTATTCCCATGGTTATGAAAACCAACATTACAATGGTGTACAGGGTTGTACTCTCTGCTCAGATTCAGCAACATGGAATTTAGGGCACTATGCACAAAACTAGCCATCAGTTTGTGCAATAAATGTAGCAAACTCTTTAAATAAAGCTGCAAGTCTGCACTTTAATCACATACTGGCTGTTTGATTTAAAACCCAGCATGATGATATACGGAAAAAAAAGAAAAATGTGTCTATCCAAAAACCTGTGGAGCTAACTGTACAGTATATGCACACTCCAGTAATCAAACACAAATGAAAGGTCTGTTATCATTGGTTTAAAAAGAAAAGGTGTAAAGAGAACACAGGTGACATCTAATGCCTCAAACACAACTGTAGCAGCTGAGCGAGGAGAGCACAAAGGTGTCGCTCTGATGAGATGACACATCTCCTAATCCACTGTGCATAACTTGCTTGGCAGACATCGAGGCTATGGAGACACGGGAATAAGATGAGAGTGGGGGGTGGCAGTGTGTAGCCCTGCAATCAGAGGGGCTGTATCTGTCAAAGAGACGAGGCCTTTGGTTTATGAATTTGAAGGAGTAAATAAATAAATAAAGCCTATCTATAATGTAGTTTCTGACTTTAATTTTGCAGCTTTGCCTTTTCAATAAATCCAGCCTCCCTTCATTTGCTGGTACACTACAAGTTGCTTATCTGCTTTGAGATGGAGGAGAGCATCCAGTCTTCTGTTGATGTACAGCAGGAAATAATCGGGGAATGGGAAATTTAATGACATTTACTATTCCTGCTACTATTGATCTAAAATATCACATAAACACAAACAGAAGAGCACGCTGTGTTAATGTGTTCTCTTTTTATTCAGTGGTGGCAATGTATTTTTATACAGTATGTAAACAACTTTCTATCTCTTCATTCACTCTTTACTTCTTTCTGCCTTCTCCCTTCATCTTGGCCATTGATTCGTCTTTACATTCGGCTCTGAGGACAGTCTGTTCCAATTAAGACTGCATCATAAATGTAAGGAGGGACTCAGACTGTATGAAAAACATCTGGGGCATCTTTCAAAACATTCTGTGTCCAGACTGGAACTCCTTAGATCTCTGTGCCGAGCTCTCTCAGCAAACACCGGAACTGTTTGCAGTATATAAGAAATCTGTTACTCATACCTGTCAGCGATAACGGCTACAGTGGGAAAATTCAATAATCAAACACAAAACTGCATCGGCCCTGAGAGCTCGACGTGCTGCACCAGAAAAAATGCGAATGACAAAAAAACGCATTTCAGAAATGGAACATCACATTCACGGAGTTACAAAAACAAACAAACAAACAGGCAGGTTGACAGACATCCATGAATCTGAAAACGCACATGCTGCAACATCAGCACAAATAAGACTGTGGCTCTGACATTGTTTATTTACCAACGTCTCTAAATGTTGGCTTCTGCTTCCTGTATTTGTGCTTCTTGTCTGTATTCAAAGAGATGATTTGTTTATTTGACCAATGACAATCTCATACAACAAAATGAACGATGCCACAGTATGTTCATCATTCTAAATGATTAACACTTTAGCAACTTTGTTAAATAAACAGAGTTAAATAACATGTTTTGAAGCAACGTTCCATTGTTGGACACACAAGTTGTAGATCTGTTTTTGAAAAACAAAAAAACTAACAAAAAATGATAAAATAGACAAAAGTTGGCTGAAAACTGGAGTTTGTTTTCACCAAAATGTATTTTTAAAAGACAGCTTGATTGTACTTTTTAAGTAGGGAAAGATCTATGACTGTGTTTTGTATTTTATTTCGATTACAATCAATAAGTGTACAATATCTTTGTACTATCAAGTTATGGTAGTGCAGACTTACCGTATAAGAGCATGCCCATGTTCTACTAACATCTGTACATCAGTCCTGGGATTAACTCTCCATGTTTGAAGGCAAATGTGCTGTGCTCAAAGTTATAAACCGGACATCTCTTAATGATCAAAAAAAGAAAACATAAACAAACAAACAAATAAATAAAAGCACAGCAGTGCAGCATGGATACATATGTACTGTATGCCATTACAGTTTGGTTTCATTCATATCCATACAATCCCCAAAATGCTGAAGTCACCTTTTCAGCCTTTTACATGCAGCCTCTGCTGTCCACAGAATATTCAGTCCTCTCTGCTCTGACCAAGTTACCCTGGGACCCTAACCCAAGAGGCCTTGGTTCCACTGCGACCCGAGCCCTTTTGCTTGCTGTCTTCCCCCATCTCCTTCTCCCTGCCTTCCTCACTCCTCTTTACTTAAAGCTTTCTAACAGAGACAACAGAAATAAAATAAAAAAAATACTAAAATTGTTGTTGTTATCCACACACAGGATATAAACAGTGGAAGCAGCTTCTTTGTCTGAACAATGAAGCCAGAGCAAAAGTGCTAATTCCCCGATTTCCAAGTTTTCCTTCTAAATTTTTCACGATATTCTCCCAAACTGGAGTCTAAGAGCAATAAAGCAGGGTGTGTTTTGAGTCAGCCTACTTGATAAATTGTTACTGTATCAGTCAAATTGTTGGTCACCACAATCAACAACCATCCACTTTAAGATAGCACTTCACAACCAGTTGGTGAAGTGGTTATGTCCAGCGTCTATATACAGTCTTTGATATTAACCTTTCAGTTATGCTTGGAGCTCCAAGTCTTTACTGCGCTGACCTGAAGCTGCTGAAGTGAAAAGCGCACGTCCTAAAAACAACCTTTCAGCCCTGAGACTCACAGTGTCATCGACAGCAATATGAGCCCTTCAGAAAACATGAATCATTGGGTCATTAAATTAGAGTATGGTGATTAAACTCAGGATCATGATGTTTTATAACAAATAAGTCAAAGCATGCAGCAACAGATTAATTCCTGCCTTTGTGAGTGGGCGGGGTCATCCCAAACCCTCCATCTTCTGCTTTTTGGTGTCTTCTTCTTGTTATTTGACGACACTCGTCTCTGTTGATTAGATGATTAGTAGAGTAGCTCCGTGAAGGTGTGTTTTTATTGAAAACCATTCAAGTCTCACCATAAAACTTTATGGCGAGACACTGCTGTGTTTTTATTAGCCTAATGATACCACTATAGTCCGTCACAGGCTGGTGGATGATTATTACAGACATTCACAGCTGCTGTGTTTGAGAGAATTCCACAAAAGCTAAGATGATGTTAGAAGTGTATCCAAAACCTCCTGGTGTTCAGTTTCTCATCTTTGTTCACATCCAAACTTACAGCAGTGCAGCACAATCCTATACCAGCACATGACATTATTTGTAGAAGTCGGTGTTCTTGCCAGTTTGCTGCTAACATGTAACTCAGTTAATCCTCATGAATCCTTTTTTCATGCTTGTACAGAGCTTTGACTTTCTCATCAAAAAGATTGGAAAAGTTAAACATATTCTGAGACTTTTTTAATAACTCGGTCATGCTTCTGTGTTCACTTTTTTTAGGGATCTGAAGGGGCTTGGATGGGGAAATAACTAATTATGGCAGACTTACCAAACACGCTGCTGGAACTGAGTTGGTTTCACTGAGTGCACAGTAAGTAGAGAAAACCTCAGCTATCTGGCCTGAAACTTCAAGCTTCAGTGTTGGTGTCATGCTGTGGTTTGTCTGTGTTGGCCTGCGCTCTGTTCATTAGGCCTTGATTTGTCCATGTCCCTGTTGGCTTGAGCTGTGTTCACTTGGCTTCAATTACATTTGGTACAAAGAGGCTGTTAAGCCTCTGATTGGACTTCAAAGCCTGTGGTGTTTATATTTTGACATAAAGCAAATATCTTAACAAGATATATGTGTTGTTCTAATATTGGTGCTCTATGCTCATTCTTGTTATGTTGGAATTGGGGTTTTTTTTTGTTCTTCTAACAGAACTTTTATCACTTTAATTGTCTAATGAAGCAAGTACTAATGATGTAGTCTGATGTAGGCTGCTTGGCTTACAGACAGATGTGTGGACAACATAACAAAATGATTTTTCCATCTCACCTCAAAGATTTCAAGATGCATGTCAATCCTCCAGGTCCCCACTAACATCATTAGTCAGGTTGCCAGGCAGAATAGATGGGTAATGCCTCTGATACAAATATTTCTCTCGATCCCCTTTCAGGAGACATGCATTGCAGAGCCCTCGGGGACTATGTAATCTGTCTTTCGACACCTGTTTAAAGAACAGTACCTGTGATGAATGAATACATCCAGCCGGGGATGCTCGATTCATTTCAACACACCGTAATTCCCCCCTCTGTGGTTTAAACATATTGTAATGTGTGCAGCAGCTTGTAGATTTTGTAAAGGACCCAATGCTACAACAAAGTGAGAAGAATTCAGAAGACAGCTTGTCCAAGTCCACTGTCTGTTTACTCAAAGGTCAATAAATGCACGCCTTCACTGAATGGGTTTTGAGATGCTGTCAGCTGCTGGCATTTACTTTCATTTTATTCAATTAACGTCAGTGATATAATTTGCTCTCACAGATGTCAGACCACCTGCCATATCTTAATTGTCTTATAATTAAACTAATCTTTATCTGTGGGGCAGTATTCAAAGCCATATACACACACATAACACATTTTTTGAGAAAAAAGCACTTTTGGTTTATCAAACTGAGAAAGTTACTTTTACTTACCTAATTTAAAGTTGGGGCTAATTTATGTCAAAGGTAAGACATTTTTCCAATATGTCTACTTGTAGGTAAACTCATTGGCATGCTGTGTGGCCCTTAGCCTTAACAGTTTAAGGAGGACATAGAGGCTGGATCACTTAAAGTTGGTAATTTGGTTAATAGAGTGGGTCTAAATAATTGTGAAAATAAATTGGTCTTTTAAAAGGTTATCTGTACCCTGACACATGGCCACCTTTCAGGAATATAAAACGACACCTTGTTAAGTGATTAGACAGGCTCATTTCAGCAGCTATTTTCACTGCTTCTCCCTTAATTATTTCATTTTCTCCTCTTCTCTGAATCCACCTCTAAACGATTGATTTTTTTTTCAGGGAAATTGGTTTATAAAACCTCTATAAGAAGAGAAGGTGGCAGGTAAGCGTGAGACGATCAGGGAGCGAGCTGAGGAGGAGGTGAGCGTTTGATGGATAGTGCTGGTGAAGACGTGAGGGGGAGATGCTCCGCGTGGTAAATAAAATCTGTGTTTGTGCCTTAACAGGCTTTCCTTGCAATTACAGTCTCTTGCAATTACAGCAATTACAGTCTCTTGTATTCCATAAGCTGCCTCCAGCCATTTGTTTGAAGCCAATTCATCACGGTACAAGAAAGAAAATTAACATTACTGATTGAACTTCAGCATGCTGAAGTCAAATGAGGATGGGACGTGAGCTTCTGTCTTCCGGGGCAATGCAGATTTTCATCCACAGTTTCAACAGTGGCTCTGAAAATAGCATCTTCTATGAGAAGATTCAGCTGTAATGAGAATACTGCAGGAGTTGTGCCATTAGTCGCATACGAAGATACATCATATAACCGACTTATTTGGCCTCTGGGGTTTCACTGTAGTTTTCTTTGACTGAGGTTTTCTTTTTTCTCTGCTGTGCCGCTGAGACTCACAATTTAATCAATTCCCCTCTCTGAGCATGAGAAAGGGAAAGAAAAGGCAATTACTGAAGGAGAAAATATGATAAGGGTAAAGAATTGAACCCTGACTGTCAAAAGAAGATGGATTAGTTGTGTTTGGTTAGGTAAGTCAAACAGGCTTAATATTTACTGTGTGGTGAGAGAAAATGAAGCCTAAGCATCAAATCATCAAGGTTTGACTTACTTGCATAGAGCTGTACTCTAACGACAATTCATTTATGACTGTGTGGGCCAATCAGCCAACTCAATAACCTTATGTAAATGTACACAGACGGACAAGTGGCTGTAATAATAAGAACAGCTCAATAACAGGAGACAAGTTTAATTAAGACCACCCATCGTAGACTTTCATTAAGGTCCCTAAATACTTTTAATTAGTTACAGAAAGGGGAAGTTTTCTTAATGTTGAACATTTTAATTATTACAACGCATGTTTTGTTTGCTCTTTGACCTTTGTATCTTTTTTCTTTTCTGTCTCATTTTTAAGAATTTTTTAAATTAAATTTATTTAAAGCCAACAAAAGTAGAAAAAGTGATAAAAGAAGAAAAATATAAACACAAAGAGCCAAAGTTAAATGCCCTTTAAAATATTTATTTTTTCTAGATTTTATTCTTGAGTCATCATCTTAGCAGAGATTATTACATTTTTAGTGATTGTTATTATTGTCATTACTGTTACTGATAGCTATCTTACTGTAGATATCTCTTAAATGTATTTGCTTACCACAGCTGTGACACAGTCACAATTTAATACAACTTAGCTCTTCTTTTCACGCTGTTCCATGTCTGGCAATGTTCACATTCTGTATAACTTGTTGCTTTTTTGAGGAGGTGGTACAGACTAATGAATCAGTCTAGTGACAAAAGTTACAAATAGTTGAAATGAAAGGTGTTTGTTTAAAACAAAAATTAATGAAGGATTCATGGTGAATGAGTTTATTCAATTCAATTCAATTTTATTTATAAAGTGCCAAATCACAACGACAGTCGCCTCAAGGTGCTTTATACTGTAAGGTAGACCCTACAATAATACATACAGAGAAAAACCCAACAATCATGTGACCCCCTATGAGCAAGCACTTTGGCGACAGCGGGAAGGAAAAACTCCCTTTTAACAGGAAGAAACCTCCTATTTATTATCCAAATAACACTGAAGCTAGTCTTTTCTGTCATTGTTTTGTGAAAATATTCGTGAAAATATTTCCTCCTGCCATGTGGGAAATGATGTAAAAAGTTTGAGACCCACTGCTCTAGTGGTTGTGCTCCTAATAGGAGTAGCAGCAGGTATAATGGGGAAATTCTAGTTAAGCAGTGGTAGCATGTTGGTACCCATACTCTGTCTGGAGAGACCATCTGGTGCTTAATGGGGGCAGTTTAAAAATGATGTGGTACATCTGTCTGTGGGCCACCCTTGCTTGTACTGTTGTTGGTCCATCACCCAACTACTGAAAAGAGCAAAGCTACAACACTAAGTGAAAGTAAAGAGTGTTAGAAAGAAAGCACCCACTGCCTGTATTTGCCGATATAATTTGGGGTAATAGCCAGAGTACCCTCAGACAAGTGTATTGCAGGGCTAACACAGAGAAACAGACGTCATTAGTTCCTATGACCAATTCAGCATCACCAATGAACCTAAGCTTCTGCATGCCTTTGGATGTTGGGAGATAAACCATACAAGCACAGGTCCCAGCTTCCTAGTGTACTTGAACCCACAGGACCTTCTTGCTGTGAGGGACGCGTGCTAACCACTGAACCACCATGTGAAAAGGAAGCCAGTGCAGCTAAACTGTTCACTGCCTTGTGCAATGGCTGTGTAGACACTTATCAACACAGTACCTGCTGGGACCAGACTGCAGACCAGAGAGAACTCCAAAAGTTATAGCAGGCAACTAAGTGTACACTCCTGCTCAGAGCAGCCCTTTATAAAGGAGACTGAAGAACAGCTCTACCAAAGTGCCTTATAGTACCAAGCCACACATCCATAACTAATTCAATTCTTAATTCAGTTCAGTTCAGTTTTATTTATATAGTGCCAAATCCCAACAACAGTCGCTGCTTATATATCCCATGCTGGGTCTTGGCACACCCCATCAGCTTATCCTGTGTCTGAAACAAGCTGTGAGGCTCATTTCTTTGGAAATATTAGTAGTAATATGGTTAACGTAACCCCTGTTTGGGCAGAGGAGCTGTTTAGCACTGAAGATTGATCATTATGCTGTACATAAAACTTGTCATGGTGTTAATTATATGAGCTACAGTACTTCTAGGAACCATATTTTTCCAATTATTTGGCAAATATGTTCTTACAGTTCGGAAATAGCCATTCCAAGGGTATTGCCTGGCCAGTCTGCTGATCTATTGCGAGGTTAACAGAGAAAAACAGATAACCATTCACTCTCACAGCCAATTTAGAATCACCAGTTAAGACAACTTTCATGCCTTTGAACTATGGGAGGAGAGAATCCACACAGACACTGGGAGCACACTGTAACGCCACACAGCGAGTTTGTTGCTGTGAGGCAGTGGTGCTCTCCACCATATCACCATTCCACATACATATCCTTTCACTAGATGTTTTGTTGATGGAGGTGGAAAGCACCATCTAACCGTAAAGACCCTAACACAGGATTCACACTAACTTTGTACTCATTCGAGCACTTAGTGTCATTACTTTGGTTCCTGGAAGTGTCCGCTTCCATCAGGCTTCCAAAACCTAGGCTTTGCAGACAAACTTTGTAATCATTAACAGCAACAGAACAAGTGGGTAAAACCATACCAGCAAAATGCACCCCAAACCTACAGCAACACCACTACCGAAACACCTTCTTGAGTTGGCTGTAACTCAGCAGGTCGTCTAATATTTGGAAGGGTGATGGTGCGATCCCTGGTTCCTCTGCTCTGCATGCCAAAGTATTCTTAGCAGCATACCAACCTCAAGTAGTTCTACAAAAGCATTTAGGTAGAAAACAGTGATTGTGTGTATGAGGCATGTAGTATACAGTGCTTTGACTGTTTGAGTAGAAAAGCGCTATATAAGAACCAGTTCATTTACCTCATTATGGGGGTCTGGTGTTCAGGTGTACCTCTCTGTACATGTTAACAACTGCATTTCAGAACTTCATAGCGATTATTTATCTGTTTGTATCAGTGAACCAGGAAAAGTGTGCAATGATGAAACAGAAAATGTTGTGGAACCTGCATGCAGAAATACTGAACTGCTGGTCTGTGGGACTATCACTCAGTTTCAGATAAAGAAACTAAAAGCTGAACCTGTGTCAAACGAAATAAAATGTAATCTGTCTTCAGTTTACTCGTTATTCACAGCCTCTTGGATCTGCCCGGAGCTGTAGCCTTTCTCTGTGTTTCTCACACTCAGAATTATTCTCATTGCAACAACAATGCACTGTACATTTCCATATGTTGTTCTGTATTTGCTGCATTTGGACCCAGGGGCTTATGCATAACCGAAGAAGTAGAAAAGCAAGAAATCCCTTCAAAAGGGGGATAAATAGCACCTTTACAAAGAACAACACTCCAGTAAACATTTGTAACCTGAATACTGATTCAAAAACAAAAAGCCCGGAGAGATTCATAAGTGAAATGATTGATATGATATCCTGTTATTCTCAGCAGGGTAATATAAGTCAGATAGGACTTAATTTCACTCAAAATAAAGGATTCACTTGAGATCTAAAAAAAAACAACACCAACAGTATGTGTCTGGAGCGGTACACAGTGTCCTGTTAAAATGTGTCTTGTTATATTACAAACATATATGTGAGTAAGGGTGATCTGTTCACAGAAGTGGAATCAACCCTTTCTTAATCGAGACTTGTCATCAGGTGGACTTGTCACTGGTTTATCATCTGTGATACCTCCAACCCTAAATTGGTGAAATTGGTGCCAGGGCACTACTTTTTAAAGAAATTTTTCATTATTCTCAGTTTTTCAAAAAAGCCATCAGCACCTGAATAATGATTTGCAATCAGCATAGCTGGACATGAAACTGGGTCAAAATGGAATTACTGTCATGGCACAGTGGCTCGTGAAGTGGAATGGACTCAAGTGCAGATTCAAAATCCGGAGGCTTGAAGTGAAATTTAACAAAAGAATCTTTATTTACAACGTATATAATAATAAGCAAACTTGGGCAATGGCTAGATTTAGCATGAAACATAAATGGCTAAGGCTAAGGCAATAACTAAACCAATAACAGGTCACTGTGATGGCTGGGTGCGGGGAATGGACAGGAGGAAACTATGGCAGACCAGGGGCACTGAAACAAAGGAGAGCACTGTCAGAGAAGTCCAAAGGATTTGTGAGTAAATCTGAGAATCAAAATCAATGAGACGTCTTACGTGCTTGAAGGTGGAGATTGCTGGAGGTGGGGGCGTGAGGCAAAGGCCAAGGTGAGTTTCTGAGTATGATGCAGGAGTGCAGGGAGGCAGGCAGGAGAGAATGGCAGTATGGGTGAAAGAGTGTTATTGGCAGCAGCAGACCAGAATCCTGGAGAGGAATTATGTTGAGGTTTGGAAGATAAGCTCCGGGTGCCAACTATGATGCACTACGAAAACCATGAGGCCATGAACTATCAAAGTTTAGAAGATAATCTGGCAAAGACTAGTGTGCAATGGTCATAAATACTGCTGGTGTGATTGAAATCAGGTGAGGAACAGGGAGGAGGCAACGAGGACTCCACCCAGAGGAGGGAAGCCGATGCTGTGGAAAGTTACTCAGGCTCACCCAGACCATGACAAGCGAACCGTTATTAAATCCATTGCCTATATCTTAGGCTCTGGTAATGTATAGAGGTATTTCTGTGTGAATTGTTTAAGCATTCAAGCTTTTGGTGAACTTACTATGAGCTTTATGAGCAATGTAGCAGTATCCATTAAATGAGTGAGGACTTAATTGCAATATAGAAAAACCAGTAGGAAATGTTTTATTAGGATATCACATCAGAATGAAGCCAACGTGTCTAAGCAATCCAAGCTTAGACACAATTTTTAGAGGGTGAGAATCAGGCAAAAATCATAACGAACACACTATCTAAGCTGCTCCGCTTGCCCACAGTTGCTCGGTACAGCCACTTTGCAACCCAGCTTAATGCCAACTCTTCTCTATAGTCATTTTGCTCTGCAGTTGCACATGTGCACATGGAACTATGGGGAGATACAGTATTCTGCAAATAGAAGTAACTGAGTGAATAGTCCTTCAGACAGTACACTTTGTTTGCACATCCAATCTGTTTCCCCCAAAAGATTTACTTGCTCCTCTGGTGTTGGCTATTACAAGACATACAGAGGTTCTGTCAGTTCAAATTAGTTTTAATCAGCCTTTTATATGCACAGTGTCTTTTATGTGTCACACATGTCTTAATATAACACAACTTCAGGAATGTTCTCAGATATGTACAGTCCATGTTTTTTTTATACTTTGATATGTCAATATAGAGGAAGAAGTGCACTGTTGCACAGGTGTTTCTCTGAAGACTTAAATTAGAACCTGGTGATGACTGGTTGTGTCTGAGCCGGATTATGTTGTTTGTTTCTCTAAGCTGCTTGTTTAATCCATCAGGAAGGTCTGTTTATGGAGCTTTCTGACAGCGGACATATTTCCTTGTCAAACACAGCTGCATCTTAATATGATAAATGGGTATTTTCCTTTCAGGTGTGCCAGATCCAGGGACCAGGGACGGTTCGTGTTGCTTACTGGGACATTTAAATGGAACAGCACCATTTTTAACCTTATTAATTACACCTGTTCTTACTCTCTATGACAATTTCAAATGTGTACTGTGAGAAACAATTGCTTCAGTGCTCTGACATACAATGCTGTGAAAAAGTATTTACCCCCTTTCCTGGTTTCTTATCTTTTTGTGTATTTGTGAAACTTTGATTAAAACTGATTATTAGATTAAAAAAATAACCCAAAAGAGTAAAAGTTATTGAAACAAAAATGTTATTTAAGTGAGAGAACTCTGGCTCTGTCTGAAGAAGTTAATCATTGTTAAATCATGAATGACTTGCGGCTGATTATACAATATGTAACCACCAAAGAACCCATATGATCATTACTTAAACAGAGATTTTACATAGGCAGAAACTCTGTTTGACAGAAAACAAAGATGCACCTCGACTGCAATTATTGCTGCCTAGAGTGGCACAACCATTTGTTAGGTTTAGGGGGCAGTTACTTTTGCACATAGGGCCAGGTGGGTTCGGAAAGCTGTTTCCCTTAATAATCGAAATCCTGGTTTAAAAATAGGAAAAAAAAACCCTGCAAGTGTTCCCCTTTGTTTCAAATATTGATGTGTTATTGTTTCATTCAGACTTCAACAATATGATACATTTACAGCTGTGATCAGAAGTTGTCGTGGTAATTCTGGGCTGTTAATGATTTCACTGAACGGTTCTTTATCCAGGGTGGAATGATTGTACAGCAAACATCTTTCATGTTGGCGGTTGTGGATAAACAGTTCTTATACTTGCTGAAGCCTGTTTATTTTATTAACATTTCTTTGAGCCTGTCTGTATTAGAGAAAATCCAAAAGACATTCAAACTTGTGCGTCCAGTTATTGTTGTTTTTCAAGTCTGAACACTGTACAATCATTACACTCTGCAAAAAGAACATCATTAAAAGCCCTGAATTAGCATGACATTCATGCCCATTGTGAGAGAATATAAACGCCTGACCATAACTACAACATTTCAAATGGAAAAAACGATGGTGCACCATCATTTACTTTTCGCCTCTGTTCTGTAATTGCCAGTGAAAGTATGCGTGCTGCAGAGCTAATATGCTTTGCTTGCATGATTCTATTGAAATGTCAAACTGTTTTCTTGTAGAAAGAGTGAGCTTGCTGGTCAATGGCCCTGAAAGACAATTCATATGAATTGCTGAGTAAAAGGATTGCTTCAGGCTTTCTCTTTGAAAAGAGAATTCTGCTTTTGAAAACAGTGTGTCCAAAAAATTAAATACCATAAAGTCTGCTTCCAGAGATGCCTTTTTTAAAACAAGAAAAATACTAAGAAGAATATTTGATTAATTTTTGAAATTGTTTTTGCTTATATACCACAAGCACTTGCCACATTTCTCATTTTCTGCAGTCAGACAGATCAACATCTTGCTTCTGCTTAGCCTTGGTTTACAATTAAACATGGTGTGTAATTATAATGCTGGAACATTGGCATTGAATTGGAGAGTGCACATCCAGAGTGCAATTAGCCTCATATAACCCCTATATCCTGACTGAAGTGAAGAGAATAAAAAAAATATTACAAAAGGGTAAAGACCATTTTTTGATTCTGAAAAAAGCCAGGGGCAGAATGCATCACTGGTTTAGTCTAGAGAGAAGTAAGGAACAAGTAAGGAAGTAAGGATTCCTGCACTATTGTTTCAAGTTGATCTGTTGTAAAAGTGAAGGACGAAATGTGGGCAGTTCACTAAAGCACTGTGAGGCATGCAGTTGTTTACATTCACTCATCATGGGAATGAATGTCATGGTAATTTTGGGGGTTTTAATAATTTTATTGAACTGTTCTTTTTACGGGAGGATCATACAACATGCATCTTTAATAACTTTATTACACTCAAATATATACATACACTCACTTCAATCTTTTAGTAAGTGGTGCAGAAAGTTCTATTTTCAAGATGATAGGTTCAAAAAATTTGCACATAAGTACACGCTATTCACGTGAGAGGCAGTTGGTTAGACTGTTCAAGAAGTACCCAGGAACCACCAAGACTCAAGCCTGCCTTGAGCTGGGAACTACTGGAACACCAGCATCACTGTCAACTGTGAAGCAAGCTTTACATCACCATGGACCAAGGAGGGGTTGGCGACTAGGAAAGAAGCGCCTGCTCTAATATTGAAACCCTTCAATTTGATTTAAAGCTGCAGCTGCTCACATGGACAGGCCACATGCTCTCTAGTGAAAGGTTTTACGGTTACATCAGACAAAGATGGAGCTATTTGGCCACAATGACAAGACACATGCTTGGAGGAGTAAAGGTGAGGTTTTCAAACCTAAGGACAGTTAACCAATGTCAAGCATGGTGGTGGTACCATCAGCTGATATGCAAAAAAACAAGAAGAACAAAAAGTAAAGATGGAACAATGAGGGAGGATAATTCTTCAACTTCACCTCAAATTAACAGCTAGATGCTTGAAACTATACAGTGGGTGCTCCAACCGGACAATGACTACACATCAAAAGGAGTTTTGCAATGCGTATAGTTGGCTAACATTAAGGTTGTGGAAACCTTTCAAAAGCCCCAACATCACCACTAATGAAAGTTTGTGGCTGAGTCAGTGCCAGGAACACAGTTTAAATGAACTCTGCTAATTCTGCCAAGAAGAATGGTCAAATATCCCGCCAAATTATGCCAGAAGCTTGTTGATGCCACCAAAATAGTGTAGTGGATTTTTAACTAAATATTATTGGGGGTGTATGTGAATTTAAATATTTGCGCTTGTATGAATAATTATTACCCTGTGTGGATCAGAAAATATAAAATTATTTGTTTTAAAGTCATCAAAGATGCTGTACAAACATTACACGCTGTGAAAAGTTCAACAGTTCAAAGAATTAAAAGCCCCAAATTACCATGATATTACAACAGCTATTTTATTTCCACTTGTATTTGGACATGTCAGTAAATCACTGCACCTATTTATCATTTTCCTAGCAAAATATATGGAAATAAAAGGTCACACAGTAGTGCACATTACTGAGTTACATTGTAAAACATCAGTCACTTTTCAAGAGCTATGTTAGGGGTAAACTTAGCTTTCCAACATCTTCAAATAGCTGTTTCGACGCTTTTATTGGTCAGGTATTAATTCAGCCTCTAAATAAGTATAACACAAAATGCCTACATCACCTCTGTGAAACAGTCCTTTTCCTATGTTCAGTCTGAATTCTGCTATACAAAGCACAAGCCTCTAATGAGGATGCTGACAGCTCTGCAGATAATAGATTGTTCATGACAATATAGCACATAACTGGCTCATTAAGACAAGAGCAATTTACTGTGTTATCAGCCACTGCAAGCTTCATCTGGCTTAAAATAGCACATTAACTCATGTCAGTGAAGTAACACCCTTTGATAAATGTCTGAAAGGAGAGCAGACTGAAAACACTGCAAGACAGGACAGCGTGGAAAAGGTCAGCCGGCAGTACGTATCGATAAACCTGCCAGATTTCAGGAGTGCAACACAGATGTTAGATGGATTTGTGAATGCACTCATCCATAATGAAACAGGCTCCTAAATGATGTCCATAGAGTCCTGGAATATGCTAGAAATTATAGAGAGACTTTTTTGTATAGTGCCAAAATGTGTTGAATGACCATTAAGGTGGGCAGAAATGACAATGATCCCATTTAAAAGTGTCACAAGCAAGAAGCCACGCATTCACCTCATTCGCTCAAAGTCTACTAATTACCTATCCACCAGTACACTGAGCTGGGAACAACAGTGAAAGTAAAGGCTGCAAACAAGCATGCAGCTTATTGGAATGGTACCGTATGATTCATGGAAGTAGGAATCAAATTGGTAAAGCGCTTTCTGCTCTCGGTGCTGTTTTCAGGCCGTGGATGAACGAGGTTCGGCGCAGCTTTGAAGAGATTAATCTTACACTTAATCTAATAAATGGAATGCTATCAAGTATCAAGTACACATGCTGCACCACAATAATGACTGATTTGTCTGATGAGAAAGGAGAAAAAAGCATAACAGAGGCAGCGAAAATACGTGTGCGAAAATACGTTTATTGTGGGAAAGATCAGATAGACAATGAAACAACAGTTAGTGCAGGCATGATTTCATAAGGTGGACATTGCAATGACATCAAGACATCTCATCTGTAGTGTAAACACTGAAGGGGTATTTATTCTTTCTATCCATGTTTTTTATTCTATTAATAACTATCAACACATGCATTCTTTTGTTAAAATCCCCCTCGAAAAAACTGAGTTTTGCTTTTTTTTTCAAAGTATATGATGACTCAGAAATCAGACAGCCTGAGCCTAACGTACTGATCTCAGTATCAAACGCAATTTAATGATCCTTAAATGTGCTCTTTCACGCCTTAAAGCTGCAACTATAAACGTTTTCCTATTAACAACAGATCACAGCTAATAGAGTGCCAAGGTCTCAGCTGACCGTCAGGTCTGCACAGCTTTAGTGTGACGACCTGGTCTCAGTTCTACAGTTTTAAAATCAGCTCAGCACCGAAAAACCCACAACGCAGGCAAAACGCACACTGAGAACAAATAAAGAGCTAAAGTGAGAGTAAAGATATTGGACTGCAAATTATTTATGACATGTCAGTTTTTAACTGAGTGACTCACCAGGTGAAACTTTGTGAACATTTTGTTGTTCTATAGTTTTCCTGCTTCTCTTAAGTGCTGTAAAAATTCAGGACAAGTCAAAACAACATCAGAAATTCAGTAAATTTAGATAAAATCATAACTGCCGAAACTATGTGTCCAATACATGACATATGCAACAACTTTGTTAAATTATATTAGTATATTAATATGTATCCAAGTCCTCATTTCATTGCACATATTTTAGCTTATTTCCATAGAAATGCAGTTTGTTTTGTAAAGTTTGATGTGTACAGCCTATGCATGCTGTAAAGATGACATTTAAAACCAGTGTTGTGGAGTAACGGAATACATGTACCGCTGTTACGTATTTAAAATGCAAAATATGAGTAACTGTATTCCGTTACAGTTACCGTTTAAAAAGGTGGTATTCAGAATACAGTTACTTTGTTGAAATAAATGGATTACACTGTGGTACTTTCCTGTTTCATATTGTCGCAGGTCAGGACTGTTTGGGTTTTGTTTGACAGCTACGTTCTGTAGTTCCAGGCGGCAGCGTTGCGGTCGCCATGGTTACAGGGGGACGCTCTGCGTGTTTCCTGGGTGAGAGAGCGCCTTTTCGTTGTTGTTGTTGTTGTGCTAAGCTAACAGGCAGAATGCTACAGGCATAGCCCTAAAGAATGTAGCATCATGGGCAGTGTAGTCCGTGTTGCAGGGAGAATGGACTGAGGAGAGTCGAAAAGTACGAGTTGTCATCGAGCAAAAACGGGAGCTGGAAGCATGTAAATATAATAATAACCACTGCAGCCAAGAAGAGAGCCTGACGAGCCCAGTTGTAAGTAAGCTGTTAAGACTCGACTGTACACCGTGTTCGTGTTTTCCTCCGAAACAATAAGTTCTGTTGGAGCAGCCTTTCAACGCTTCTCAATGTCTCTCGCAAGCAGAGTTGACCCAGACAACAAAGTAAAGCCATTTTTTGGCTACAAGCCCGACAAGGAACCCGTATTAGTCAGAGGTCCCTTTACTACAGTTCGGAGCCGCGGACCTTCAGTAATAGTAATAAATCACACAGCAATAGTACATTCACGTAGTTGTAAAATGCATGATAATATGTTAAGTAATCCAAAGTATTCAGAATACGTTACTCTCATTGAGTAACGTAACAGAATACGTTACAGAATACATTTTAGGGCATGTATTCTGTATTCTGTAATGGAATACATTTCAAAAGTAACCTTCCCAACACTGTTTAAAACAGACAAACAAATGAAGCTATAAATTAATACAGCATTTATTTATGGAATATCATAAAATCACCTGCTGTAATATGACTTTGACTTCACAGAGAACATCCTGCTGCAGTCTGGCAAGAAGCTAAAGTTTATATACGGGACGCTGGTTAAGTGTTAAAGAATACCCTAAGCCGTCACAGACCTGTGACAAAGCAGCCTGATGTAAAACCTTCCCAGGACAGCACCCAAAACTGGAGTAACTCCACGGCAACAGTGACCGATGAATATTTATTGGGTGCAAGTAAAACATGAACAACTCAGTTTCACTAATGATGATGCAGCAATGCAGACACACCAGCAGAGAGGTGTGAGTACAAACAGCGACGTGACCCACTGTGGGCTCTACACTGGGCTTTTAGAGTATGAAGAACAACCAGCTATTTTGTGATCATTTGTTGGTTTATTCTCAGGCTTTGGGATAACTTTCTGTTGTATTTTCAGATAATATTCTTGCTCCTATAAGCTGCAATGAAGCACTCTAAGAGGATTCATAGTTTCAGGCATCGCACAGCGTTTATTTGAATTATTTCATATGAGCAACAACACAAGTGCTTGATTTAAACACTGCCTACAAAAAACAATCTTTGTTTTCTTCATCCATAATGCAGAGCTTGAGGTGAATCAGAAGTAATGCATTTTGATTTAGCAATTAAGTTTGAGTTTCTTTTCTCCCCTTTAGACTACAATTAACAATAATAATTAATAAATAATTAGTCACAGCTTTCAAATGAGAGTGTATCCCCTAGCCAAGAAGCAGATTAAATTTTAAAAGGGACAACAGCTTCAGAAAGTTTGAGAGCCACAAAACCCCTTTAAATGTGCTGGCTGCAGACTGCCATCCTTAAAATCAGACCCTAAGGAGCTGTCCCGTTACAAGGATGTTATCCAAAGTGGTGCAGACAACACCCGCAGGGGTGAAAGAGAATTTGCTGTCATTTTTGGCCAGTTAAAAGTTAACCTTCACTCAAAAAACTCCCCCATAAGTCTAAACAACCGCCAGAGAGAGAGGCTGGCCTCTATCAGCCCCACATTTGGAGAACTGTCACAGTGGAATGGTTGATCTTCCAGGAGCAGGAAAGGGGACTGGTTCTTCTTTAAAGATGAATGGAACATCCAAAGGTTCATTATAACAAACTACATTATTGCTGTTTAATATGCAGACTGAAGAAGTGCAGTGTAATGTGACGCACTGTAGCAACCAGGGACAGGAAAGTCACTGCGGTCAATGGGAACCTCAAGGGGACAGCTAGAAGGGACCAAGGGCCCCTTTCTAAAAATCATCCATCTTGTGCACCCGTCCGCTGCCCTTTTCTTTTTTTCTTTTTTCCCTTTTTTTAAAAGTACCCTTTAAAGGTCTGATAAGAATTCAAACACGGGCTTTGAAGTGCTGGCAGTGAAAAAGAGACCTCGCTTCAGTTCAGGAAGCACAATCTGATCTGCCCTCAAAATGTCCACCAGCAAATTTAATCTGCAATAGTGCATTGTAATCAACTAAGGGCTGTCATGTTCCTTAAAAGGATGGCTCAGATACATTCAAGTTATAGCTTAAGGACTTAAGTAACAAAATTAAAAGTGAAAAATGCCAGTCATTAGAAGAAGGTCAAAACAAAAAAGCCCAGCTACAACAAACTAAGGGCCACATTGTTTTCTAGCACCTTAGAAAGTCATCAAGTGTACAGAATCCATTAGTGTTGGATGGCTCCAAAATCCAGGAAGTCTTTCTGCCAGTTCTCATTGTAAAAGCAGTTTGGTATACATCACTGTAATGAGCTGAATAATTAGTTGCGTTTTGACCCAACCAATTCTAATAACCTTTTTATCCACCATAACAGAGTGAATTAGATGATGTGCTTGTGAGTAAACTTCATATAATAATGTAATATATCCCTTTGTGAGACAAAAATTTGTAAAATTTGAAACAATAAAGAGAATTCAGGCTTCTTTGTGTGTGTTTCCGGGTGCTGGAGGATATTACTGCATGTGAAAAAAGCTTTTCTGTCTCCAGTGAGAGCAGCACATTATCTGATACTTGTCCTCCAGTGATGTTACTTGATTCAGTGTCAGCCGAGTTTGAGAAAAAACATGTTTGAAAATGAAAAATATCTGCGAGTGTGGCGTTAATGCTGCAGCGCACTTGTCACTTCTACACTGGGGGTGGCTATAGGGTTGCCAGCTGTTCCACAGCGACCGTTACCTGCAATGTCACATACTGTGTGTATTTACACTATGTGCATTGTGCTACAGGCAAACCAGAGTGTCCCTAATGTGATAGCTATCATTGGGTGGCTGTCAGTCAAGAGGTAGAGCAGGTCATCTACTATACTGTATCTACAATTCAATTCAATTCAATTTTATTTATACAGAAAATCACAACAACAGTTGCCTCAAGGTGCTTTATACTGCAAGATAGACCCTACTGTAAAGGAGCCCACGCCTCAGTCGTGTTATTGTCATGCTGCTAGTTACCTAATGAGTTGAGAAACAATCTCAATATCATGTAACTCACTATTTCAATACTCTGAAGGTGCCCTAACCTGAAGTTCAGAAATGCTGTAACCCTTTCACTGACCACATTAGGATTTTTTCACTAATCTCATCTGGCTTCGGCTAAACATTTTCTGAAAGCACCGCTGATTGCACTCTTAGTCAGCGAGCAACATGACAGAGTGTTATAACAAGAGGTCTAGGTACACAATTAGTACGAGTGTGGAGGCTTGAGTGAGGCTTAACAAGCTAATGTTATATAAAGGGAGGAGGAGGAGAGGAATCACACAAGATTTTATAACTGCATGTGAAGTGAAAACCAGTCAGTTCAGTTAAATAGACATAAATTTACCAAGCATCCTTGTAATTTGGTGGATTTTAATGTTAATTTGGTGGACGACTGCTCATCAGTACTGCCAGCATCTCGTTACTCCTCGCAGAGGAGCTGGATTAGGAAACATGGGGTTTTACTACGAAGTGGAATGGACGTGATTCAGATTTACTTTGGTAGGGAGAAACAAACACCGCTGTAATGAATGTAAATAAAGCCGAGTTCACTTCTGCTGCATGTCATTCAGAGCTGTGTTTATTTGATCACATAAACATAGAAACAGGTGGATCTTTGCTGCAGTTTGTGAGTTAAAGGTGCAAAGAAGTCTGCTATAAATGTAGCTCCAGTTTATATATATATAATATATATATACATATATCATGGCATGTTGCATTGCTATTGAACAGTCTCTATAGGAATGATCATGTAGATCAGACTTAAAGCAACACAGCTGCACTTAATTCCTTTTTTGGACACAATATCTGCAGAAATTGAGTTCAAACTCAAGGAAAAATATTAACAAGATTAAATTGTGTTTATTATCCTGCAACCAAATCAGAGAAGCAGAAACGAAGAGCAAGCAGCTTTCTCCCTTATAATTAAGGGCATTGATCATGTTTGCTGTGGAAAAATCCCCGTGACTGATTTCTTGGAGGGAGAAATGGAAAATGAGACAGGGCAGTTAATTAATGGGCAACATGAGCTCACACAAAGAAAGAGCCTTTCTGTGTGCTACATAATGTAGGAGGGGCGTGTGCTGTTTTATATATGGTTCCTGCTTCTGTATGCACACTAATGAAGAAAGGCAACAAACACAGGAGTAGATTCAGGTCCCACTTTGCATGCAAGATTTGTGAGATTTGTTAGTGGCTGAAGGATCTCAGAGTGCAGACAGTGCATTGCACACGAAAAGCACAGGTTATATACTATTTGGATTTGGTTTCCTCTCACATGAGGTAATATGTAGAGAGGAGGACAGTGGCAGAGCAGAATAAGGAATAATGGCACCTGCCCACACCCTGAATCAAGGTGCTTGCCAAAATGACAAAGCGTGTGGAAGACATACAGTTTTAATAAACTCCCCTTCCAACGTGATCAGATGCGCTTTATTAAATACGGCCTGGAACCCACTGAAGTTATTTACGATTAGGAGACGACATTAAAACAGAATTCAATTTGTGTGTTGAGGCTCCGGAGAGTGAGCTCTGCCTCTGCACCCGCCTGCACATATACTTACCCTGATGAGCAGGCTAAGAGACTGAGATGACTGTGGGTCAATGGAGATTGCTGTCTGAGACGGTATCCATTAGTTGAACATTAGTTCAGCCCAACAACAAGCCTCATTAGAAGATGGGTTTCAAAATTGAAAGCTCGTTTGAAAATTGGGCTCCCTTTTGTTAGCCTATCTGGTGATTCTTATCACAGAGTGTGTGCAGATAGAGAATGCAGCACATCCAGGGAATGGAACTCACAGCTAATCTATTTAATTTGCTCCTAATGCACATAATGACCAGCGCACTTATGCTCTCAGAGCATCATTGATGATTTTTTTTTCATGCCAGAGATTTCACTATTGATATCTGAAAAAAATAAAATCCTCTGCCCATAAATATCAGACGCTGATTTGCTTCTCTCTTTAAAATAACTCTAACATTTCCATATAAATGTCATATAGCCAATCTATATGCATTCCTGCTCATGAAAGCTTTGACATTTGCAAGTGCTTTAATTATATCTGGTAAAATATGCAGATGCATAGGAGTCAGTTTTAGGTCCAGGTTTATTTGGAGCGCGTTCAATGGAAAGACCGACAACTGTAACACGGAGTTACTTTGTGTAAAACATACAAGGAAATGCTAGTTTCCTCACACTAATACTGCTGTGTTACAAATAGTCCAGATACTTAGTTTGCACCGAAAAATAACAAAAGTGGAAACAACGGTTTTATCACTTTTAAATGACAGAATGGAAATAGCCTAATATACTATATAAAGTTTGTTTACACCTCAACCTTATGTCTGGATTATATAAGTGGGTTGACTGGAGGTTGGAGCGTGCCCTTGTAAGAACTGGAGGAGGTCGCCAGAGAATGGGAGGTTTGTGTATCAGGCTCATAAATTGGAATTGTTGCTGGTTATAACAACAACAACAACAATACAAATACTACTACTTGGCTGTGGGGTTTTTTTTGCAGTGGATTTCTTTTTAAATACACAGCTTTGGAGCTTCGATTTTCTTTTTTACCTCTATGTGGGTGTGGAATCAGGAATCGCAACCTACACATGTTCCTGTAAACACTGCTAGCTCACATATGTGAAGGAAAATCCATCACATTAATTATTCATACATGCATGAATAAGCAGTTAACACGTTTAAGTAGGTGGAAAAAAGCTCTTGAAAATGTAGCACAGACAAATACATGGAGGCCTTATCTAAATGCATTTGGGGATGAGTGTGGCACGTTATTAGTGCACAAAAATAGATAGAAAGATGTATGTATTCATGGTTCATGTATTATGTATTATGAGTTTTTTTTGTATCACATTTGCATCTGTCTGAAAAATGTATTGTTCAGTTTGTTTCAACCATTTTCCATTGTGAAAAAAATTCAAACTTCAAATAACCTGGATACAAAATGTCCTTGAATGGTAGATATTCAGAAATGTCTGCATGCACCACAGAGCCATGGCTGAACTAATGGCTGTCTAAGGCTACGTTCACACTGCAGGCTAAAGTGCATCAAATCCGATTTTTTTGACCCTATGCGACCCATATCCGATCATGGTGTGACAGTGTGAACGGCACAAATCTGATATTTTCAAATCTGATCTGAGTCACTTTCGTATGTGGTACTGAATCCGATACATATCCGATGTTTTAGAAAGCGACTGCTGTTTGATGGTCAGGTCGCATTAAATCCGTCTTTTACGTCACTGACACAAGACAGACGCCAATTATCAGCGCCGGAGAAGTGCCCGAGAAGACATCGCGAACGCTTCCTGGCCATCCAGTGTAGATGTCAGTGAAACTGTTGGGAAGACAACGTTGGAGAAACGTGAACATTTTATTTGTACTGTATAATCTGCAGATTCTGACAGAAATCTGCAGCTATCCTTTGAAGCACCGCTCCTCTCTTAAACAGCAATAAGGATCATTATTAGGCCATATGTAAATAACAAAATAACTTTATAACTTAAAGCAAAATTGGGAAACGTAAAATCCGAAGTCTTTATATTAAGAGCCATCAGTCAAACAATATTGTTTGCTCTGGGTCTAAACAGAGCGCGTTGTGTGTGGCATCCTCTTTTGCGCATGCGGCCGCTTTGAGCGTTCACACTAGAGCGCGTTTGCTGTCGCATTTTATTTGTAGTGTGAACAAGCAGACAAAAAAATTGAATTTTATCAAAAAATCGGAATTGAGCATTAAGACCTGCAGTGTGAACGTAGCCTCAGACACCTGAATGTGCGCTTGAAGCCATTTCTACTTCTTAACTTGTCTGATCTGGTGCTCACCACAAACAAACACAAGCAGACATTTTCAACTTTTAACTGTATTTTCATAAGTTTTACAGCTTTTCCTACTAATAAAAATCTCCTTTATGGCCATTCATATTACACAAAGTAATTCAGACACTGACAGAAAGGGGACAGAAAAGCTTCACTTGTCCGGCCAAAGCAGAAGGCAGAGCCTTCAGCTATCAGGCCCCTCTGCTGTGGAACCAGCTCCCAGTTTGGATTGAGGAGGCATTCCCAGGATGCGCTGAGGATTTCTTCTTCACTTGCCTCCTTTCACTATGTATGTTTATACACTACTTGTATATTTAATCATTAGTATTTTCCCATAGTTTACCTTTTGTCCCATTTCTGTCAGCTCTCTACTCTTTCCTTTCATCCCTAACCAGTGTCGACAAATGGCCGCCTCTCCCGGAGCCGGAGATTCGTAATGTTAAAAGGGAGTTTTTCCTTTCCACTTTTCTCATAGACAGTGATTGTTAGGGTTTCTTTATAATATGGCTGCGTCTTTAACTTACAACATGAAGGTGATTGTTGTTGAGAATTAATTAAAATAATACGTCTAGAAAATGCACTTTCAATTCAATGCAGTTCAATTTTATTTATATAGCGCCAAATCACAACAACAGTCACCTCAAGGTGCTTTATATTGCACAGTAGATCGTACAATAATCCGATCGTTCAGTCTGACGTCACTAGCCGTGTCTGGGCCTAAACTCTGCTGCAGGTCCATATATCAAATGATCACTGTGGCATTACTGAGAGTTAAAACACTGTCTTAAGTCTTTCATCTTTAATAAAATGATCAGCGTTCTGCTCTACCAGGTGTAACAACTGAGTTTAACATCCAGGCATCCATGAAAACGGAATTTATGACATTTAACGGAGTTAGAAGTTAGCAGGAAGTTAGCTCGCTAGCTTCCATCTAAATACAATATAGCATGTCCTGACTGCGGCGGTTTGGAAACAAATTTAAATGTACAGCTTTCTTATCACTTCCAACATAAATGAAGACAGAAAACTAAACAGCAGTGACGTTTGTAGGGTTACTGAAGTTTGGCTAGCTGGTATATAATGATGTGCTACGTGACCGCTAGCGACACAGCTATGTTAGCATAATATAAACAAGCTAACTTTTTTTCCACTCGATAAAAGTTAACGTGAGGGTTCTCAGTGGTCAGGAACAAATGTAATCGCATGGCAGGATGCTGTAAAAGGACCAAACTTCAGCCAGGAGAACAACTGAGATAATCCATCCACAATACGAGGTTAGTCATTCATATTGCTGCATGGGCTGGGCTGTAGTTACATTGTAAGGTTTTAAAAACTGAGCTTAAATAAATGATTAGCGGTAATAAAAGCCGAGGGAGGTCAACAGGGATCACTGACTGTTTTAGGAGCTTTTTGAGATCAAATAGAAGAAAATACATAACATTAAACATGTTAACAACACAAAAGCCATATTAAACGCAGACTACTTTAGGCCCGGAAGTAGGATTTGTCACGTCATCACTTAATAATCGGATAGATACAGAGAAAAACCCAACAGTCATATGACCCCCCCTACGAGCAAGCACTTTGGCGACAGTGGGAAGGAAAAACTCCCTTTTAACAGGAAGAAACCTCTGGCCGAACCAGGCTCAGGGAGGGGCGGGGCGGGGCCATCTGCTGCGACCGGTCAGGGTGAGAGAAGGAAGACAGGATAAAAGACATGCTGTGGAAGAGAGACAGAGGTTAATAACAGGTATGATTCAATGCAGAGAGGTCTATTAACACAGTGAGTGAGAAAGGTGCGAGCAGTAGATGGCCCCAGAACCTGAGCCTGGTTCTGCCGGAGATTCTTCTTGTTAGAGATGAGTTTTTCCTTCCCACTGTCGCCAAGTGCTTGCTCACTGTTAAGGTTTTCTCTTTATTATTGTAGGGTCTTTATCTTACAATATAAAACACACTGAGTTGACTGTTGTTGTGATTTGGCACTATGTGAATTGGACTGAATGGAAGTGAATTGAATTTATTCTCCCACTTTGTGGTCATTCCTGTGGGCTCTGTTTGCCTCAACCCTTGCTGTACGTCAGCTGTAATGTTTTCTCCCCTCTCTGTGCTTTCACCCAGATGTCTTTGCTCAGTGTCTTTTTCCCTATCACCATTTAGGACCGGTTCTACATTGTCTGTGGTTACTTTTCTCAGCCTTAGATACTTCTCATGAACGCCACACCTTTGTCTTGGCCTTTCCACTCATGGCAGTCCTTACATGTAATACAGCTTGTCTCTACTCTACTCTCTGCCTGTTTTACCACTATGGGAGAGCCGAGCTTTTGGCCGCTCTGCTCCCCGACTTTGAAATTCACATCCTCCTGATATCAGGAATACTGGCTCTCCTCCCTTATTCAAGTCAAAACTCAAAACCAATCATTGACTCTGAATGTTGCCTAATGCTGTTCTTTCATCGTTTTACCGTTTCACCTTTTATGCTTTGTATGGTGACCTTGGGTTTAGGAAGGAAATAAAATAACATGTATTATTATTATTATTATTACTCTTGAGTTTCACATCTCTGTGAAAGGCTTGTGTCCACAGTGCTGTGCTTCTGTAAAAGCCTTTCTTGATGCTGTAAAGCAGAGATGTGTCTTGCTTCTCACTCTCTCCTTGTTCTGTCCTGTAAGGCAGATGGTTTTTTCAGTTAGCACAGAAGGCAGATTGGATTTTGTCCAAAACCAATTGATGAGAACTGCAGCCATGAACATTTTGCATTCTGTTCTTTGCCATGAGAGCCCAATCCATTGCAATGTTCTTTTGCAACAGTTACTTGCTTTCACCTTCATCATAATTTCACTAAGTGTTTTGGTTTGTTGCTTAGCAGTCCATTCCTCAGTGGACTGTATGCAGCCATTGTCTTTATCTCTTTGGTGAAGTTCCCTGCCATGTCTCTCTCATACTCATTGTTAAATTCTCCCTTTGCCACTGAACTTCTAGGCGGGCCACGTACACTTATTTAGTTATTGACTAGCGTTCAAATATTCCAGAAAATGTCTTTGTGTATAGAAGGCTCCCTGCACTAAACCAAGTGAAGTAATCAATAATGTGGCGATATTACACTCTCAGCTCAAGTTCGTGCATTTGAACTGGCTACATACAGCTATATCTCACAGTATACCAGTGGCAGGCCAACAGCAGGCTTAGACTTAGTTCTAAGCCTGCTGTTGCCTTTGTACTGTGTATAATGTGACATATTTCACATTCACCCACAATTTTCTGTAGGCTTGAAAGGCATTCTGTATCTTTGTGCCCTGAGCTCTTTAAAAGTCTTTGTAACCTTTCAGCAGGAGCTTGGCCAAATTATTTATGCAGCTTCAGTAAAAATTTTTGTTTCATGACTGAGTTCATTTCCTCAGAGACTGTCAGTATTTCATGCTCATTGCATATTTCTTCATGCCCATTTTGCTTTGCTTTTCTAAGTGCCTTCTTTAGTATTTACCAATGCCTGTTCATCTAACTGAATGCTCTTATATTGTTATAGTGTTTACACAGTGATGGTTGGAGCTTGTACAGTCAAGCTTTACAGGTTTGTTGAACATCACTGCTGTGTCATTTTCTACATCCAGGGGAACTCTTTGTTATGGAAGCTTTGCTCAAAAGCAGGGGAACGTCTGCTGGAACACATCACTTTCAATGTCAAAATTGGTCTCTACAACTTTTGCTGAAATTTTTACCTTTTTTATATAATATATACCGTACTTCCCGGACTACAAAGCGCACCTGAATATTAGCCGCAGAAGCTAAAATCAGGGGAAAATCCTGTTTTGTACATACATTAGCCGCACCTGACTAAAAGCCGCAGGTGTTTCAATGTTGACTTATCATATGTAAGAGAATATGCACAAAGCGAATTGTCAGGAAAGAGATGGCTGTTTGGAGACGCACCCCTTTTATTAATATTTTGAAAAACAAGTTATGGGTACATATTTGCACATGTACTGTGCTTCATAAATGAGTAACAAATGTAGTACATACAGTAACCTACAGCACACCAGAAAAATAGATTCCGACTACCTTTTAGGCTCAGGTGCAGAGACACGGCTTTAACAAGAAGAAAAGTCAGCCATTCACCACCATCTTCCTGCGCACTAAAACCACCAAAGTCCTCTTCTCCAGTGTCGGACACGAACAGGCTCAGGATGGCTTCGTCATCCACTCTCAGCTTCTTTCCTTCGTTGTCACTTTCAAAACCAAAGAAATCCTCGTTGTCAGTGTCAGAGTCGAACACCCTCAGAAGGGCCGTGGCGGTGTCCTCCTCTTCATCATGCAGCAGTCCAGCCCTTCGAAATCCGCTGGTGATCGTGGATGTTTTCACACTTTTCCACGCTGTCAGAATCCACCGGTGGAGTTGAGCATAACTTGCTTTTCGCAAGTTTATCGCCGCTGGTCATCCACGACTCCCGCTGAACGCGTAGCGCTACTTTGAAGTTTGTTTTTCGCGCTACTTGTACGGCACTATGTTGCCTGGCGGATGGACATGTGACCAACATACCACTCTTGAACCCCGATCCTTCCGCCAGGCAACGTAGTGCCGTACAACAGCGGAACAAACAAAACAAATCGTCTTACGATATGACAAAAATCATGGACAATCCATAGAAAAGCCGCACCTGACTAAAAGCCGCAGGGTTCAAAGCTTGTGCAAAAAGTAGCGGCTTATAGTCCGACAATTACGGTACCAATATATAGAATTTGAAATATACCAATTTTCATCTCCAAATTTTAAAGATTGATGACTGGATGTTTCGTGGTCCCTAGGTTTTGAGTTTGAGGAATGTTTGGGGATTTTTCTCGTTGTTTTTTGGTGTCTCTGTTACAGGGTTTTTTGGTTCATTCTAGGTAAAGATGTGTTTTGGGTTTAGCTCGATAGTCTTCTGTTTGTTCTTTTTTCCTAATGGCTTTGAGTTTCATTATCTCTGTTTGTGGTTCACAGTTTCTTGTTTGTTTATGTTAGTTTCCTGAGTCAGTCGTGTCTTTGTGTGTTTATTCTCCTGTTGCTCTGTCAAGTTCACACATCTTAGTTGTGTTCTCAGTGTTTGTACTTCCCGTCTTATTTGTTAGTCTTCCATCTTGTGTGTATGATGTTCAGTTTTTCTTCATCTGCCTCATCAGTCAGATTAGTGTCATCTGTGTTCCCACCTGTGGTCTGTTCCCGTTAACTTCTGTGTGTATATATCGTCTGAGTCTGTTCTTGGTTACATTTAGTGTTCAAATAAATTTAACACTACAACACTGGAAAAACATGGCCTGAGTTCAGGCCTAGTTACTGCCAGACAAAGAACCAAGAAAACCATAAAAAACATAAAAAACTATCTGACAAAATGAACAACAAAGTCATTAATGTCTATCAGTCTGGAAAGGGTTACAGAGCTTTTTCTTAGGCGTTGGGAGCCCAGAGTACCATGGTGAGCCATTATCTACACTGTTAGAAAAAACATCTTAAAAAAACAGTAATATTCCGGCAGCTGGGGCACCAAAATAATACCGTAAAATAACAGAAAATAACTTACTCATAAAAATACAGTTATTTCCAGTAATGAAAATACAATTTGTTGCCCTAATTTTACATGGGATTTTGCCTTTTTCAAGTGCTTTTAAACATTAAATTAGGAACAATTTAATGTGATTAAACAATGAAATTACCTATAAACAAGGTCAATGAATGCGGCAATATGAATAATAATACTTAAATGTACAGAAATATACAGTTGGTTTAAATAATAATGGATTGCATTCATATAGCACTTTATGAGTGCCTCTCTCAATGCGCTTTACAATTCCTCTTTATAATTCCCCTCTGGCCATCACCAGTAGGTGAAGTGTCTTGCCCAAGGACACAACGACCGAGAGTGTCCGAGCTGGGGCTCGAACCGGCAACCTTCTGATTACAAGGCGAACTGCCAACTCTTGAGCCACGATCGCCCTAAATAGCAATAATAATAATAATTATTTGATGTAAAAAAAGTTTATGAGAATCATTTTATATATTTTTCCATAGCATTACATTTGAATTTAACAGTTCAATCTTTCAAATAACGAACAAATATTTGTGAAATCATGATGCATTTGTGAAAGTATTTTAACAATCTAAGACAGATACATTTAAAAAACAAGAAAATTATGTGTCATGGTCCTGCGGCCATGACTCAGTGACTTTGTGTTTATGTTCTTTATTGTTATTATTCTCTTTATTATTCATGGGCTGTTTTGGGATGGTTTGTGTTTTGGGATTTTAGGTACTGGGTTCTGAGTTTGTGCTCCCTCTATTGGTCCCTGGTGTTAGTGTTCCCCTGTCTCGTCAGGTTAATCAGGTCCAGCTGTGTCTCCCACCTGTGTGTGATTTCCCAGTGTCTCTCTGTGTACTTATAGTGTGTGTTTGCCTCTGTTCCTCGTCGCGTCGTCTGTGTTCATACCCTGTGAAATCCCCTGCGTGCTCTCCCTGCTGTTCTCCCTTCATGTTCAGGTTTGCCACTCCTTTGTGTAGTTTCACCCAGTTTAGTTCATCCTTAGTTCTGTTTTGCCATCTCCACTTTATGTTTGATATTGTCAATAAATCGCCTTCACATCTGAGTAAGTGCTGCATTTGAGTCCTCCTTTCCACTCTTCACACGGCCGCTGCCCCGGACCGTGACAGTACGACGCGACCACAAGATGGACCCAGCAGCGCTTAATCCGTCCAGGGAGCTATGGGAGACGCTCATCGATGCCACACAGGAGCTGATCGACCTGTGGCTGGAAAGCCCAGGTGGCACATCCCAGCGCGCTATAGAGAGGCGGCTACAGCGTCTGGTGACCGGTCTCCCATGGCTTCTGGACTCGCTCTGTTCGTGGGAGCGGGAGTTTCTCCTTTTGGACCTTGGACTTCACCCCCCGTCTGCATTTACTTTCGAGCAGCCCGAGGCGGTGAGTGAGCGGGATGCATTGGCTTCCCCAGATTCCGGGACTTTGTTTTCTGGGGCTATTCAGAGCGGGATGGGAGACTGTACGGGTCGCTTACCTACCTTCGTGGTAACGGATCCTTCCCAAGTGGGCGTGTACAAACCCTCTGCAAAACTGACAGACTGTGTCTCTGCCGCTCCTTCTGAGCCAGGACTTTTTCGCCATTCTCCGGCTCAGTTCTGTGTCCAGCCACAAGCTTCCCGGTCTGTAGCTCAACCGTTAGCCTCCCTAAGGGCACAATTACCTGTTCTGCCGCCGCTCCAGTTAGCCACTCAGCCACCACCACCGCTAGCATCGCTACAACCCATAGTTCAGTTAATGGCTGAGTCACGATATTCACACTGTTTTTCCACCGCTGTTTCTAAGCAGGGAGATGAACTGTTTTACGACAGACCTGTTCCTCAAAAGCTGGCAACATTAGAGACTGTTGCTCACTCCAGGGCTTCCCCAGAGGCTGGGTTACTGCCCTCAGCTTACTCTGGACCCCTGGAGGCCAAGATGCCAGCTGTGAACTGCACCGGGCTGTCACTGCCTGAGCAGAGTCAGTGCTCTGCGCAGCTGCAGCCCTCCGTATGTGTGCCGGAGGCCCATGTGCCTACTGGTTTTGTTTCATGTGTGCCAGAGGCCCATGTGCCTACTGGTTTTGTTTCATGTGTGCCAGAGGCCCACGTGCCTACTGGTTTTGTTTCATGTGTGCCGGAGGCCCACGTGCCTACTGGTTTTGTTTTGTGTGTGCCGGGGGCCCCGGTGCCCGCTGGTTCTGCGGCTGTTTTCGCTGGGGGGCCCAAGGAGCCCGTCCAGCCTTCTGCTTCGCCTGCTGGGGGGCCCGAGGAGCCCGTCCAGCCTCCTGCTTCGCCTGCTGGGGGGCCCGAGGAGCCCGTCTAGCCTCCTGCTTCGCCTGCTGGGGGGCCCGAGGAGCCCGCCCAGCCTCCTGCTTCGCTAGCTGGGGGGCCTGAGGAGCCCGTCCAGCCTTCTGCTTCGTTAGCTGGGGGGCCCGAGGAACCCGTCCAGCCTCATGCCACACCGACTGCCACGTCGGCTGGGGGGCCCGAGGAACCCGTCCGGCCTCCTGTGGCTGCTTCTCCACCTGTGGCTGCTTCTCCACCTGTGGCTGCTTCTCCACCTGTGGCTGCAGCGCCGCCTCCTGCAGTACCACCACCGGCAGTGCTACCGCCTGCTACGGCCACACCTCAGCCTGAGGACGCATCCTCACCTGGCCCGGCTTCATCTTCGCCTGGCCCAGCTTCAGCTCCAGCGTCAGCTTCGCCTGATCCAGTTTCAGCGTCAGCTTCATCCTCGCCTGGCCCAGCTTCAGCTTCAGCCTCGCCTGGCCCAGCTTCAGCTTCAGCCTCGCCTGGTCCAGCTTCATCCTCGCCTGGTCCAGCTTCAGCTTCAGCCTCGCCTGGTCCAGCTTCAGCTTCATCCTCACCTGGCCCGGCTTCATCCTCGCCTGGCCCGGCTTCATCCTCGCCTGGCCCGGCTTCATCCACGCCTGGTCCAACTTCATCCTCGCCTGGTCCAGCTTCAGCTTCTGCTTCAGCCTCGCCCGGCCCGGCTTCGGCTACAGCTTCGTCCTCGCCCGGCCCAGCTTCATCCTCGTCTGGTCCAGCCTTCGTGTCTGCATCCTCGTCTGGTCCAGCCTTCGTGTCTGCATCTTCGTCTGGTCCAGCCTTCGTGTCTGCATCTTCGTCTGCAGCAGCGTCTTCAGCATCCGCACAATTGCCTGCAGCAGCGTCTTCAGCATCTTCGCCCGCTGCGGCCCCGGCTTCCGTGCCTTCAGCCTCGCCTGGCCCAGCCTCGTTTGGGTCTGGAGCTAAACGGCCGTTTTCTAGACCGCTGGCTAGGCTACTGGCCGGGTGCCGTCGCCTGACTGGCCGCCGTTGCCTTCCGCACGGCCGGCCCCCGGACCGCCATCGCCTGAGCGGCCGCCGTTGCCTTCCGCACGGCCGGCCCCCGGACCGCCATCGCCTGAGCGGCCGCCGTTGCCTTCCACACGGCCGGCCCCCTGAACTTTTTGCGCGCCGTCACGGCCTTCTTCATGGCCGGCCGCCTGAACTGTGCTTCGGACTCGGCTCCCCTGTGAGTTTTGTGAACGTTTGTTTGGGACTCTGGGGCCTTCGTTTTGGTCATGGCCCGGTCCCTCCGTCCTGGGCCCCCTGCCACCCGCCCGGGTCTGGTGGTGTGTTTCTGTGGCTGTCAGGGGCCAGCCCTTGAGGGGGGGGGGGGGTACTGGGTACTGACTTTGTGTTTATGTTCTTTATTGTTATTATTCTCTTTATTATTCATGGGCTGTTTTGGGATTGTTTGTGTTTTGGGATTTTAGGTACTGGGTTCTGAGTTTGTGCTCCCTCTATTGGTCCCTGGTGTTAGTGTTCCCCTGTCTCGTCAGGTTAATCAGGTCCAGCTGTGTCTCCCTCCTGTGTGTGATTTCCCAGTGTCTCTCTGTGTACTTATAGTGTGTGTTTGCCTCTGTTCCTCGTCGCGTCGTCTGTGTTCATACCCTGTGAAATCCCCTGCGTGCTCTCCCTGCTGTTCTCCCTTCATGTTCAGGTTTGCCACTCCTTTGTGTAGTTTCACCCAGTTTAGTTCATCCTTAGTTCTGTTTTGCCATCTCCACTTTATGTTTGATATTGTCAATAAATCGCCTTCACATCTGAGTAAGTGCTGCATTTGAGTCCTCCTTTCCACTCTTCACACGGCCGCTGCCCCGGACCGTGACATTATGTTTTATTACATTACAGTGATTTTACGTTAATTTACATTTGAAATGTGAAATCACAGTCTATTGATGTTAAATTTGATGATATTCTAGAAGAACAGTACAAAACTGTATACTTTTAGTATAACAAATACTTTTATATTAGGATTTTTTTTTTACAGTGTACAAACAGAGAACACTCGAAATAATGGTGAACTTTTTCAGGAGTGGCAGAGCTATTGACGATTCACTCACAAAAAACCCAGAACAACGTCCCAGTTATGGTTAGTGCTCTTGATTTAACAATAAGAAAAAAGACTGAACAAAGATAGCACCACCCACGGGAGAGACCCAGGAGGAAAAACACTGCTTGCCAGAAAGAACAAAAAGCTTGTCTCACATTTGCCAAAGGACATCTTGATGATCCCCAAGATTTCTAGGAAAGTACTGAATTTTGGTACAGTGGTACAAAGGTAAGTGGTGAACTGCCAGAGGTGAAAAAAGTAAGGTTACCCAAAACTGAAACATAAAGTACATTTCAGAATTATACAAAAAAGCTTTCAGGGAACACAACATTGGTCAATTTAAAGCTGTTCTGCAGCTTTTCTGGATTACTTACAGCCCCCTCTGTCTGCATAAATGCAGTGTTGGAACACGGTGTGGTACCAGACCCTCGTGAGCATCAGTTGAACAGTATTGTACTGCAGAAAGTAGTGTGTTGCTACAAAAATGGTGAGAAAAAGGCAATTAACAATGGAAGATAGACAGACCATCATAACACTTAAAAATGTAGGTCTTTCCTACAGAGAAATGTCAAGAAAAGTCAAGGTGTCAGTGAGTACAGTTTCCTTCAAAATCAAAAGGCACTCAGAAACAAACTCTGACAGGAAGAGGTTTGGCAGACCTAAAGCCACAACTGAATCAGAGGACAAGTTTCTGAGAGTTAACAGCTTGTGTGGTAGGTGGCTCACAGGACAACAGCTTCAAGCACAGCTTAATAGTGGTCGTAGTAAACAAGCCTCAGTTTCAAATGTGAAGAGAAGACTTCGAGCTGCAGGTTTGACAGGACAATGCTACGACATCAGAATAAGACAAAGAGGCTTGCCTGGGCCATGAAACACTGCCATTGGACTACTGAAGACTGGAAGAAGGTATTATGGATGGATGAATCAAAATTTGAAATCTTCAGTTCACAAGCAGGATCTTTGTACGCCGTCGAGTAGGTCAAACATGTAAGAGGAAGTGTGATGGTTTGGTGCTGTTTTGTTGGATCCAGGGTCGGTGACTTGTAGAGAATGAGAGGCACCAAAATGGGTACCACAGCATTCTGCAGCGCCACACAATACCCTCATGTAGTTGGTCAGGGGTTCATCCTACAGCGAGATAATGACTCACATCATAGGTCCAAGCTATGCCAGAACTACCTCAGGAAAATAGAACAAGATAGTAAGCTTGAAAACATGGAGTGGCCATCACTCTGCGATAATCTTTTGTCATGGTCCGCGGCCCGGCGTCCGAGGTGCTGATGGGATGCCCACTCCCGTGGGCGTGGCTGCTAACTCCACACCTGCATCCCATCCCAGGCGATCACCAGGTGGACTATTTAATCCTGCCCAGCCTGCTGCTCCACGCCAGTCCGTAGTCGTCCTTCAGCGATAACGTACACCTGCGGGAAAGCCCTTATACAAACTTATCCGTGTGAACTAACACTAACTCTGCCTTGTATACTCAGATCACAGCTCGGCGTGTTTGAGCCACCAGCCTGTCCACCTGCCTGTCCAGAATTTGGATCACGATCAGCCCCAGCCGCCTCGACCTTTCTGAAGCTTCTCCCCACGGACCCTCACCCCTCCCTCCGGTTCCCTCGGCCCCGCTATCATCGTAAGACGCGTACTCTACTTCCCCTCGTATACTGCCGTTTTCCCCGCACCCCAATAATCCTTTTTTCCTTTTTCTGTTTCAGCCTCCCACAGTCCCGCTCTCGGCGTTCCTGCGCGATTCTCCTCCCGGTCCCTCGGTTTTTCTGGTTCCGTGCGTTTTTTCCCTTCTACCCTCCCGGGACACCCTCAGTTATAATAAAGTTTATTTTTGTTCTCTCGTACCGCTGTGTGTGTGTTCTGCTCCTGGGTCCAACTTGTGCGTGGAACTTCGGTTCATGACATCTTTAGGTGCAGCGTTTGATACTGTTGACCATAATATCCTATTAGAGCGATTAGAACATGCTATAGGTATTACAGGTACTGCACTGCAGTGGTTTGTATCATATCTATCTAATAGACTCCAATTTGTGCATGTAAATGGAGAGTCCTCTCCACACACTGAGGTTAATTATGGAGTTCCACAGGGTTCAGTGCTAGGACCAATTCTGTTTACATTATACATGCTTCCCTTAGGCAGCATCATTAGAAGACATAGCATACATTTTCACTACTATGCAGATGACACCCAGCTCTATCTATCCATGAAGCCAGATAACACACAGCAATTAGTTAAACTGCAGGAATGTCTTAAAGACATAAAGACCTGGCCTCCAGTAACACTGTGAGGAACCTTGGAGTGATTTTTGACCAAGAAATGTCCTTCAATGCACATATTAAACAAATATGTAAGACTGCGTTCTTCCATTTGCGCAACATCTAAAATTAGAAATATCCTGTCTCAGAGTGACGCTTAAAAACTAGTTCATGCATTTATTACTGCCAGGCTGGACGACTGTAATTCATTATTATCAGGATGTCCTAAAAACTCCCTGAAAAGCCTTCAGCTAACCCTAACCCTGACAGGGACTAGAAAGAGAGCAGATTTCTCCTGTTTTGGCTTCCCTTCATTGGGTTCCTGTTAAATCCAGAATTGAATTCAAAATCCTGCTCCTCACATACAAGGTCTTAAATAATCAGGCCCCATCTTATCTTAATGACCTTGTAGTACCATATCACCCTATTAGAGCACTTTAAAAGTAGAATGGGAGGCAGAGCCTTCAGTTTTCAGGCCCCTCTTCTGTGGAACCAGCTTCCAGTTTGGATTCGGGAGACAGACACTATCTCTACTTTTAAGATTAGGCTTCAAACTTTCCTTTTTTCCTAAAGCATATAGTTAGGGCTGGACCAGGTGACCCTGAATCCTCCCTTAGTTATGCTGCAATAGATGTAGGCTGCCGGGGGATTCACCTTTCTCACTCACTATGTGTTAATAGACCTCTCTGCATTGAACCATATAATAATAATAATAATAATAATAATAATAATAATAATAATAATAATAATAATAATGCATTTTATTTTGGGGCACCTTTCAGAAACCCAAGGTCACCTTACAAAGAACAAACTTAATAAAAGGAACAGTAGTCATAAAATACATAAAACAAGTTAAAATTACAAAACAGAGCTTGACAACAGATAAAATCAGCACTAAAGTGAATAAACCAGTTTAAACAGATGTGTTTTGAGCTGTGACTTAAATACGGAAAGGGAGTCAATATTTCTTATGGCTGGAGGAAGAGAGTTCCAGAGCCGAGGAGCAGAGCGAATGAAAGCTCTGTTCCCCATAGTAATAAGGCGTGAGGACGGAACAGTAAGATGAATAGCAGATGAGGATCTGAGAGGGCGGGAAACAGTGGTGATATGGAGCAGGTCACACAAATATGAAGGAGCAGATTTATAGATACACTTGTATGTAAGAAGTAAGATTTTAAAATTTATCCTGGCTTCTATGGGCAACCAGTGAAGCTGCTGAAGAACTGGGGTAATATGAGCTCTTAACAGAGTACGCGTTATGACCCGTGCTGCAGAATTTTGAAGAAGTTGGAGTTTATGAAGGGACCTTTTAGGGAGACCAAATAGGAGGGAATTGCAGTAATCAATACGGGACGTAATAAGACTATGGACAAGGATGGCAGCAGCATGGGGGGTAAGGAAGGGACGGAGTCGGTTAATATTACGTAAGTGAAAGTAAGCAGACCAGGTTATGTAATTAATGGGAGACTGAGATGAAAGAATATTATCAAGTATGACACCCAAACTCTTAACCTGAGGGAAGGCTAGAAGAATTTCCAATGTTAATGGGAAAACTGTGAGATTTGGTTAAGATAGATGCTGTACCAACAAGTAAAACTTCAGTTTTATTACTGTTGAGTTTGAGAAAATTGGAGGAGAACCAGGATCTAATCTCAATAAGACAGTTTGAGAGGGACAGTAGGTGGGAAGGATGAATTGGGTTTAGAAGAAATGCAGAGCTGGGTGTCATCGACATAACAGTGAAAATAGATATTATATTTTTGGAATATATGACCAAGAGGGAGCATGTAAATAATGAATAAAAGAGGCCCTAATACTGAACCCTGGGGCACACCAGCAGAAACAGGATAGAGAGTTGAAGAATGGGAGTGTGGTCTGAGAGATAGGAGGTAAACCAGGCAAGGGGGGTGTGACTAATGCCAATGGAAGCTAACCGGTTCAGGAGAATATTGTGAGAAATGGTATCAAACGCCGCACTAAGATCAAGGATGACGATGGATAGGAGACCAGAATCAGCTGCCATCAGAAGGTCATTGGTAATCCTTAACAGAGCAGTTTCTGTGCTATGATTGGGGCGGAAACCAGATTGAAATTGTTCATAGAGATTATGGTCATTGAGATGTTAATGAAGCTGGGAGGCGACAACTTTTTCAAGAATTTTTGAAATAAAAGGGAGATTTGATATAGGGCGAAGATTATCAGAGTTATTGGGGTCTGCACCAGGCTTTTTGAGAGTTGGAATAACAGAAGCATTTTTCAGTGCTTCGGGAACAATTCCAGTGTTCAGGGAGGAATGAATAATATCGGTTATGAGAGGTGCTAACGAGGGAAGACAGGCTTTAACTAACACAGTGGGGAGAGGGTCAAGTTGACAGGTGGATGACTTAGATTTTTTAATAAGATTAGATTCATCAGTTATGGAGGGAAGAGTAAAGCTTGAAAATAACTGACAGGAAGACAGTGGGGGAAACAGGAAGTCTACTTCAGAGTCAGAAGCTCCTAAAGAGTTAAGTTGACGGTGAATATCTGAGATTTTACAAGTGAAAAAAGAGATAAGAGAGTTGCAAAAATCAACAGAATACATCTGGGAGGGGAATGTGTCTGGAGGTTTTGTAATTTTACTGAACAATGAAAAGAGAGACCTGGAGTTACCTTCATTAGAACTAATTAAACCAAATCAAATCAAATCACTTTTTATTGTCACATCACATGTGCAGGCACACTGGCACAGCACATGCGAGTGAAAATCTTGTGTGCGAGCCCCACAAGCAACAGAGATGTGCAAACACAACAACACAAACGAGCAAAATACAAGAATGGCCAACCTGAAACTAATAAATATATGTACAATATATAATAGTGTATGCATTTCTGGATGTGTATACTAAATATTTTCCTACGTGTGTGTGTGTGTTTGTGTGTGTGTGTGTGTGTGTGTGTGTGTGTGTATACATGTGTGTGTATACAAACCAGAGTAGTAAGCAGATTTGGCTGAGGCAATGCAGTCCTTATAGAACAGAACATGATCATTGTGCATTTCTTTATGTACAGTAAGTTTTCTTGAACAGGTGTCCTTTAGCTTTAAGGTGACGCAGGTCGGGGGTAAACCATGGTGCTGAACGGGAAAATGAGACAGTTCGATGTTTAAGGGGAACAAATATGTTAAGAAGGTTATGAAGGTTGACATTATAATGGCAAACGAGTTCATGAGAGGTTGAGGAGCTGTGAATAGATGGAAGGTCGTGGACGGCAGATGAAAAAACAGCTGGGTTAATGTTACTAATTTTCCTAAAAGTGATATTTCGAGAGATACAGGTTTTGGAAGCGGTTATGTTTGCATCAAAAGAAATAAACATATGATCAGACTGGGGAAACACTGTGGCTTTACCATGGGTGGGGGTAATGCCAGAACAACAGACCAAATCCAGGATATGACCTTTAGAATGGGTAGGGGATTTTATGTACTGCAGAAGCCCAAAACCTTCCAGGCAGGAGGTAAAATCTCTGGAAAGAGGGATTTTATCATTGTCCATATGAATATTAAAGTCACCAACAATTATCAGATTTGGAGACAGTACAGAGAAATGAGTGAGAAGAGCAGAAAATTCATTTAAAAACTCCTTATTTGGCTTAGGTGGCCGAGAAAGAGTACATATGATGGTGGGGGTAGATCCAGGGAGCTGTAGTGCAATGTATTCAAATGAATGGGAGGGAGGGGCAGAGACAGGGAGAACTTTCCAGTGCCTCCAGTGAATTATCGCGAGACCTCCGCCCCTCCCCGAGACGCGAGGTTGACAGGTGTAAACAAACTCAGATGGAGTGGAGTCATTGAGAGAAACAAAGTCATTGGGCTGTTGCCATGTTTCAGTCAAGCAAAGAAAGTCCAACTTACGATCACAGAGGAGATCATGGACGAGATGTCCCTTACCAGTGAGAGAGCGGATGTTTAATAGACCAAAGTTGATGCTGGCATTACCATGCCTGACAGTAGGCTTAGTTGATCTAGCCAGGTGGGCCAGCACATTGTGGTCGACAGCCCGGTCAGTCTCGTGGGGAGGACGACGAGTTTTTGACCAGTTGGACAATATTGAGTTAGTGTCACTGATGTTGAAATTCCGCCGAAGCCCTCGGCAGATATACCTGCGGCGGGGCTGGAAGGCGATGTCCGGGTAGAAGTATAGAGCCACAGGTGGAGAAACAGCCAGGCAAAAACGGAGCCGCAAAAGATCCGTAGCAGAGTACTGGAGAAAAGCTGTGGTGGGGTGATGAATGATGGATAAAAAAACCAAGGTGAGCACGAGCCACACCAACACCCTGTGGATCCACATCTTAATCAGGGCCGAGCACTGAACACAAACGGAGGGACCGAACAACCAGCTGACAGCTGCAGTGCAAGCAATAAAAGCTCGCAAATATTGTGAAAACAAGTCAAATCAGGGTTGCGCCTTAGATACTAGGTTCAAATTGTTGTCAGCAACTGAAAAATTATAATAAAAGTAAAAATAATAACCGAGCAGCGGCAGCCGAGCAGCGGCAGCCAAGCGCGCCAGCGTTCACTCGACCGGAAGCATGATCAGATAATAACCCATATCTGTTTTTAATCTCTGTGTCTCTTCCACAGCATGTCTTTATCCTGTCTTCCTTCTCTCACCCCAACTGGTCGCAGCAGATGGCCCCGCCCCTCCCTGAGCCTGGTTCTGCTGGAGGTTTCTTCCTGTTAAAAGGGAGTTTTTCCTTCTCACTGTCGCCAAAGTGCTGCTCATAGGGGATCATATGATTGTTGGGTTTTTCTCTGTATCTATTATAGTACGATCTACTGTACAATATAAAGCACCTTGAGGCGACTGTTGTTGTGATTTGGCGCTACATAAATAAAATAGAATTGAACTGAACTGATTACTATGTATCAAAGTAGCATCCATATGAATGCCAGGACCTCAAGGTCTCGGGGCACAGCATTGCAACACAACTGACATTATTCACGTTATTTGTCAATGGAGGATGCAGTGCATGCTTTTGCAACCCTGTACAACTGTGCCTGGTTGCAAATCCTCTTTTTCATTCCAACTTGACCTTCAGGCTTGGTTTAATCTCACAGTTATTAGCTTTTTAAATCAGTTAAAAAAAAAACCCCCAAAAAAACAAACTTTAGAGCTTCTAGCAGTACTTGATGTCACACCTTTTCATTAGCATTCACTGCTTTGCCATTACAAACTGAACCTTAAAGGCGCTTTATCAAAAGAAACTTCCCAAAAGAAAAGCCGCTATACTCTTATTTTGGCTCATTTTGCTTCTTTGTTTCCTGGATATATGCTTAGTAATAATTTGTTGCCTTCCTTTTGTTAAAAATAGAGGTCATTATTAAAGAAAGGCTGGGGCCGCTCCACAGAACAGCTCCAGGACCATTTGCCTCCCACTGGATTGAAATCACTTAACTGACCATTTGTCACTTCAAAAATTAGCTTGCCCTTTTGTCATTACATTGAACCCCTGAAAGGTAATCAATCTGCAGGTGATGCCCAAGCAAAGGCAGAGCTGAGTGATTGATGCAGGAATCTAACAAGATATTACAAAAGGTGGAATTGGAGGAGGGCAAATAAACATGTGAGCCAAAGAAAGTGTTCTGTGGGAGGCTAGATTCATTGCCGTTTGTTAAAAGAAAGAAATCTCTGCATTTTGCATCTTACGTCTGTGTAAAAAGAGCAAAGAGAATACAGAACAAACAGTTTTTTGGCGGTCTTGTCTAGCGCAGGAGGCAAGATGGGACTTGGAAAGATGAGCCCATTGTGTGATATGAAAGTGAAACCAGCCAAGCAGATATGCACACAGTCTGTGCAGCTCCAGCTCCGGCTCCAAATCTGGTCCTCTGGGATCAGAAACCCATCTTTGAAGCTGGCAAGTGGAATATCAGTTTTACTAAGTGTCAATGCAGATGAACAGACTGAATCCGAGCAGAAAATGAATGTAGGAAGAAGTTGGTGGTCGACATGGAGAGTAAAATTTCAAACCCCTCATAATACTAAGTGAGTGACTGTTGGTTTACTCCAGCTACATTTTTCCATGCCATAAAGATTTCAGCTTCTGCGCCTTCCTTCTGGGTTAAGAGCAGTCAACCTCCAAATTGCCTGCCCTGAGGATCTGCTATTACCACCAGCGGTCTGGCTTTTTCCCTCCACATCATGACATCAATTACAGCCTGAAAAGAATGACCCTGGAATATAAACTGTAGCACACACATACATTTCCAGCAAACTGATTTTTCTTTGCTGAAGCAGGAGCTGCATTTGATCTCCCTTCTGGAACTGAAATAACATTTTTGCCAGTCTGTCCTTGAGCAAGGCACTGAGCCCTATTTGGACTGATTTTTGAATCTCTTCCTTAATAGCCACACACCGTGTGCACGTGCACTAAATGATAAAATGTTCTACTGCAGTGACATATCATTTTAAAGGCACCTGTGAGAGCAGATGAGATAAGTTTTCCTGCAGTCTTTGTATTCCGATGAGCGAGTGCAACGCTGGTGAAGGGATGACCTTTGAAAGTGCCAGGAGGCGCCATGGATGGTATATCATTACATCCTTGAATGACAAGTTACGCACTATACATTTGCACAGGAATATTCAGCCCAAGGTTGAAGAAAACACCCAGCGAATACATGAAAGGTTTCTCAGTGGATTACAGCAAGGCTTTTTCCTAAGTGCCTATACTAACAAGAATGCCTCCATTGTCATTCAAAATGAAATTCTTCAGTTGAATTCTTCAAATTCAAAGGAAAGCCTCACCCTCAATATTGGCTCTTATGAGTTACAGCAGTCTAGCATACTGATACCAAGTGGCTCTATTGGAGAAAATACTTTAATAGTGAGCGCTGACCTCTACATTTGTCTCCAGGATTTCTCACTGGAGCCTGATTTAATCCAACAGACATTTCAGTTAAGTTCTGCGATAACACAAGATTGTGTCCTGATTTGGCTGAAATTCAGCCCAGGATGTAATAATTTGCTGGAAAGAATAGGCTTCATGCGTTTCCTACTTCTTCACACTAGCGCTGTTTCTCTGCTCATGGTACTGTTCCTCACTACTAGGGAACCTCCGGCTAAAAGGAAGGCAGTTTTGAGTAGCATTAACAACTGCATGACTTTATTCTTATGGGGGACCAGTTATGGTCATTTTCAGTAGCATATTCTTGATATACTTTGTATGATGCTCAATTCAACTAATACTGGGCTCTCTCTGACATCATACAAAGACAAAAAGCTGGACTCTTGACTTTACACAGGATTCAAATCAAAGGGAAATCCCTGTATTCAACCCACTGGACCACTGAATCTTACTTCGGCTTTGGACTTGTTTTGTGTCGCTTCCCTGTGACTAGCTCCTCTGTCACAGGCTCGTTTTTTAAAGGCTTGAAAACAGCCCAAAGAAGGCTCCCTCTCAAAGCATTTGAATTACAACATGCTGAAATATTATTAAGGCTATTTTGTCAAAGGGCACCAAATCCGTGTTACCTTCCCCAGCTTTAACTTCTTTTTAGCCTGCAGCTATTTTTCAACCAAACACACAAAGAAGTGTGAAAACATAATAGCTTTTAATCATCTACTTGCAAAGCAAAGGATATCAATCAGTTTGCATTGTGCTCTGGAAGGATGCACAATAATAAATCTTTTGTGCCCTGCAATGATTCACTGAATCATCCGAATATCATCTTCGCGTTTCTGACCCTCAGCTTGAATCAAACTTCTGATTTAAAAGACCTCAATAACTGCTCAGGTCATGACCCCTAGAGGTATATCATCTCCTATTCAAGAAACCAACAGATAAGAATAGCCAGGCTCAAATCATGTGCATGCACCACATGCAGGTGTGAGGGCAATGTGTGTTTGGACAAATGATGGCAAATAGTGACAAAAGTGACATAAAAATGGAGGAAATTTGAGCTCTGTTTCTCCCAGTGTGTCGGGGGAAATTCAGGATGTGTGTGTATTTTTTTAAAGACATAATAATACAAATCTGCTGTTAGACAGAAAAGTAAAGGGACTCTTTCAGCACAGAAACACTGCCATGCTGCGAGTTTAAAAACATGTTCAGGAAATGAAACACTGGAACAAATATCCCTCTCTGCACTTGTCTGGTGGCCACTAGCTCTTTGGTTTCAAAGCTTTATGATAAGTCTTTGCTGTTACTGCTGCTAAAGTTACAAAAAAAACTCTCAATTGAATTGTAAATGAAGTCAACAAAAAATATACAAAAACACTTTAAAACTATTAAAACAATCTAAGAAAATAAAGACAATTTTATATGTAGGTTTAGACAATTAGTTTTTACAACTTTTTAAGGACATAAAAGTGTGTGTGTGTGTGTGTGGGGGGGGGGGGGGGCAGCTGGGAGGGCAAGGCTCTACAGTAGTTGTCCCCTCTGTGGATTGGTGGGGTCTTCTCTAATATTGAAGGGGCTGTACCATAAAAAGCTTCTTGAACAAACAGTTGTTGTCATTTGTTGCTAAACAGCCTGAATGGAATTAAATTGAATGCTGTGGATGGAGGCTAAGCCAGACCACATATAAGTCAGACATATAAAGATGAGACACTGTCCTGCAAAGACTCCTACATAAAGACCTACAGGAGTAAAATAAGTGTAACTTCTAGTGTAAAAAGATTTTTTAATGAGGTATTTTTGATTGCATAAATGCAGTTTTTATGTCCAGGTTAATTAAATTAATACAGATGGATTTTTTTAATGACTGCTTGTAGAGGCCTTTTAGAATATCTAGAGCTTTACCCTTCAGGACAAACATATCTCACGCTGATTTTCTTTAAATACAGTTTTATTTGATTTAATCCTCAATGAGAAAAATGAATGTGCTTAATTCAAAGAGAATAACAACACAAAATGCCTTTGACAATGGACCCTGATGCATTTGCTTTCCAAATCTGAACCTCCTCTGAAGACTGACTGTAAGTGCACCAATCACTATATATAATAAATACTGTATGTCTTTGTGGCAACATGCTACTCATCCAAGCTTATTATGATAATTATTAAATTATATAACACTGAGGAGTTGAAGAATGATGCTTCCTGCAGAGCATTACTAATTTTTCCATCAGAGGTCTCATTAAGCTCTCTGCAAGAGGGATTGCAATTAATCACACTGTATTTTTGGTAAACAAACATGTCAGATGGAACAGATATGGCCCCAAAATAAGATGAATCACTTTCTTAGTCTTCTTTTTTTCTCGTGCTTAAAAACAACTTGAAAATGGCATATCTGCGATAAGCAGATCCAGATTCCAGTGGCTCAGACTAATATTGACATTCTTTTCATTATAAGCCTGACATTAAAATTGCTGGTGTGCAAATAGTCAAATGGAGCAGCAGCATATGGCTGTATGCTTCTAACCTAGAGGGAATGTTTATTTGTCACTTGTGTTTTCAATACCAGAAGAAAGAAATGACATTTCACAATATCAAAATATCACAGCTTCAAGTTTTACAGGCTTTTAAATACTTTTTTCATTAAAACAAGTTTGACTCACAAAGGTTGATATAGTCTAAATGGTAACACAGGAAAGGCAGTCCTAATAGTGTATCAATCTCTGGGGTTATCGCATACAAAGAGATGAAAGAGGTAAAACCATGTTGTTTATGCATAAATTACAGTGGCATAGTCAGGGGGGTGAAGTGGGCTGTGGCACAACACTGGAACACAGAACTAGCTAGCCCTACAGAAGAAGAACCAGTACAATGGCAGTAACATTTTTTTAAGTGTCAGGTAATTTAATGTTTCTCCCTGCTCAACAAATATCAGCAAACAAACAAACTTTATATGCAGTTTCTGTCTACTGGCTAAAGGTACAGCTGCTGTATTTCCCAGGGAGAGAAAAGAATGAGAGCTAACGTCATTCAGAGATGGAGAAAGATAAGAAAGACAGGAGAGGATTGCTCAGTGATGTTTGAAAAAGTTCACATGAAAGTTCTCATTCTTTAAATCAGATATCTGTGTATGATGTGAGGTTACGTTTTATTTCATGCTATGAAATTTGAGAGTGGCATAAGACACAGCAAACCTTCAGGTAATGATACCTATTGATGTGCTATCCTGGGGGAATCGGACTACCTGTGCAGCCTCTGTAGGGTCCGGGTATTGCCCAAAGCTACCAGTAGTGACACTGACCCAAATCCAAAAGTAGGCCTACACCTGAAAACCACTCCTGTTTTGGGGCCTTGTCTCATTGTTGCCTCTGTAGAGCACCAGTTGTTGATTGATTAACATCCCCCCTCTGCTACTTAACTGACCAACTAAGTTGATGCTCTTTAAAAAGTTTATCAATATTTTCTGAGCAGCATCTATGAACATCATTAAATCGTTCATATTTAAAGGTATATCAGGCATATAACAATGGATAGTGGTTAAATGTTAAGCAGCTAACAATAGACTCTCAGCTATTTGCTGGTCGGTTGCTGGTGAGTGAGTGGCTGGATGTGTCTGCCTAGACCTCAATAACATTTTTAGGAAACATGCTGCAATATGACAGATATGTTTATACTCACAGTGTAAAGCATTAAACACAAAGGCTGCTGAAAGATGATAACAAACATGAACCAGCTGTTTTATGCTCTGCTAAACGAATTACTGATAAAGTAAGGACGCCACATTTTGACTATCTATTCTGACAAAATGCAACAACGAATATTAATACTTACAACTAGAACATTTCAACAGTGGTTTAATGACTTTTGCAAATAGGAATAGAAATCTTCATTGTCTGCATTGCTTTTGTCTAACCAGCTAGACGTGCATTAACAGCTGTTTTGCATTAGAGTCACGTTCTGGTGGTATAGTAGTGCATTGCATACTGCTGTAAACCGGTGAAAAGAACAGATAAGACATAATTGCATAAACTATTTGATTTTTAAAAATTCATAGCTGAAAATATTTGAAAATGTGAAAATCATGAGCATCCCTAATGGAGCTGTAAATAAATGTATAAAAATCTTATTCTGCAACCATGTCAGAAACCAGCAGATCACCTACACACAAATATATTTACACAAACTCAAACAGCATAGGGTGAGAAGGGTTTGCTTTCACTTCCACAGGGTTCCCAGAGGTTCCCAGGTTTAAGTGAACAGGGCTGTGCTCGCAAGATTAAAAGGTTAGAAAAGACACAGCAGCTGAAACAGAATGCTACACTCACTCAGTGTGAGTCCCAAAGATGAATAAAGAACAGCCTCTTCATGTATAAGTCATGCCGTATGACATGTAAACACTGAAGGCTATCACTGCAGCTCAAGAGAGCATGAGAGTCTGGCTGAGGAGAATAGTGAAGCAAGGAAAAAAGAGCAAAGGCCTTACAGAGAGAGACGTTATAATGTGCTTCAAAACATGTCCAACAGCATTCCTCATCCCAAGAGGTCAAGGCACGATTCTGAAAGCCAGACAGGCTCCGCTGCCATTGTTTCAAAAAGAACAGGTGTTTAAAGACTTGGCGGAGTAACTTGCACCTCAAAGCTAAAACCTGATCTGATTAAAGTCTCACAGTCAAAGTCAATATTAATTAGTTACTAATGAGTACTAATAATTAATTAAACCAATAAATGATAGCATGGTTTTGTAGTTTGTTTTCTTTATAGGAGCTCATATACCTTCAAAAAGACCCTCCTTTTAAATAGCAGTGCAGGCACTACGATATATTAGAGCTGAACATAAAACCATGATCTCATAGATAAGCAGGTATGCAGTAGGCATACTGCATAAGTGGGTGCTGATAAAGCGTGGCAGAATGTATTTGGTTTTAGTAGCTGGATAATTAGAATAATCTATTACCAGTAAAGGCTCTGCTGTCATGGTCTCGGGGCTTTTGTGCTTTTTGTGCGATTTGTTTTTTCCGAGATTCTTTGGATTTAAATTTCGAGTTTCTTATACAAGTTTTCTAGATCTCCCCAATGATTACCTTAGTGTTTAGGTGTGTTTCTAAAATTTTTAATTGTTAGTTACATCCTCTTTTATTTTGCTCATCTTTATTCCCTTGTGTCTTTTATTTTGTTTCACTTCTCCTTGTCTCATTACCTTGATTGTTTGCACAAGTCAGTTTTCTGCATCTGTGTCCACGTCCTGTGTGTATATGCAGCTTCAGTTTTCCTTTCGTTCCTTGTCAGACTGTGAGCCTTCCGTGTTTTCCTGTCACTGCTGTGGGTTTCATTTAGCTTTCCAGAGGTGTGGACTCGAGTCACATGACTTGGACTCGAGTCAGACTCGAGTCATTAATTTTATGACTTTAGACTTGACTTGAAAAAATGTTCTAAGACTTGTGACTTGACTTGGACTTTTACACCAATGACTTGGGACTTGAATTGGACTTGAACCGGTTTACTTGAAAAGACTTGATATTTTACCCCAAATATAAAATTTAACATGCATATTATATAGAGATTGAAAATGTGACGTCATTCACGGGTAGAACCGCAAAGGATTCTGGGAACTCGTGGCAAGCGGTACTAGCGCACACAGGCTTTCAATTAAAATCAGTTATACAGCGATAAAAAGAAACACAAAAATGTCAAGAAGCTGTTGTATTATTAACTGCAATAGCCGGTCGCATGACAGCCACGGGAAGCCGACGGGTAAAGAGATCGGTTGTTATCGGATTACGTCGTTGAAGAGAAATTGTTCGAGCCATGTTTCCGAAGTAACAAAGATGCGACGGATGGCCTGGATTGCAGCCATTCAAAGATCAAATATAACGTCCCAGAACCCTCCAGCTCACAGGTTAGTCTGCTCCAAGCATTTACACGAAGGTCAGTGTTTTTTAGTAGTTAATACGTCATTTTCATAACATAATTGGTGATATAGGTTACAAGCAAGTCTGGCGCTGAACAGAAATTGTCGCGCTATGCTCCTTTGTTTATTGTGCATAAATAGTGAATTGTCCTGACACAATATTGCGTTTCGCTTCTGTTATTATGGTACATTGACAAAAACATATGCTTTTATTCACAGGATAAAACAGGTTTTTTGTATCACTAATTGCCCAGTACGATTACAGCATACAATATTGTTGTCACTGCTACATTTCTGTGATGCTACCAGAAATTATTTCCACTACTAATTAATTACCGTTGAGCTCAAAGGTCCTATTAATAAACGGTTAAGGAATGTATATTTATGACGACGATTTGTGAGACTGGTAAACTTATGATACGTACGATGGTCTTTCGTTCTACACGGTGCATTTCAAGGTCCTGCACCCATCTGTCGGTAAACTGTACCTGGGCTTGTTGCAGTGACCGGAAGTTACTAAACTTCATGAGTGTGTGCACTCACTCCAAGAACCGTATGATTATAAATATGCATATAAATATGCTACAATGAGATAGCTGACTTCATCTAACTAGCAAATGTTTTCCAGGCTACGTTGGTGATACAGTTTTTTTTTAATGTGTATGATATTTTTGTCATGCGATTTTAAAGCCGGTCCTACAACCGCATCCAAGAATGACATGCAGCTTATCTCAGAACTGTCGGTGAAAATTATTCTTGGAGCTAGGTTTAATTGAGCTGCATTTTAAAGAGGTGCAATTTCACAATTTGTGTATATTTTCTAAGTTCACTATTTTGTCATGTGTTGAGAAAAACACAGATTTTAAAATTACATGGTCTAATATTTACATTTAGCATAACTGCAACATTATTTTTTCGTTTTTTTTTTTTAAAGACTCGAAAGGACTTGAAATTCAAAGTTTCAGACTTGTGACTTGACTCGGACTTTTACACCAGTGACTTGAGACTCGACTCTGACTTGCCTGACATTACTTGAGACTTGACTTGAGACTTGAGGATAAAGACTTGAGACTTACTTGAGACTTGCAAAACAATGACTTGGTCCCACCTCTGTAGCTTTCCCTTTTGGACTTTTTGTTTTGCTTTCCCCTTTGAGCACTTTTGCAACAGCCTAATAAAAAAACCTCCCTTGTGTTAAATCCTGTCTCCTTTCCGTGTCTGCATTTGGGTCCTCAATCTCACACTCCATGCATAATATGCAGATTGTGAGGTGTGCTCCAAAAATCACAGTAAAAATGTACTTGAAATATCTTTTCATTGTAAAAGTGGAACTCTGTATTACGACGTTATGCCAGGTATCATGACGCATCTTTGTATGTGCTATTTGTCAAAAAATCATTTGAGTACTTTGTAAAGAACTGTTATAAATTGCAAGTATTATGTTGGTTAGAATTAATTAAATACCAGAGGGTGGCTGCTCTTAGGCACTCTGGGGATAAAAGCTCGCATCAGCACATTTTACTCACAGTTACTTCACTTGAAGGTAAAGCCACATTGAGGTACCCTGGGCCCTGGGATCCACGTTTTTCAGAGACCCCCTCATTCTCTAACACTGCATGACCAATGCGGACCCAAGTCTAATTTACTGATACATAAGTCTACACATACATAAATATACACAGCTATCGTGCTTTGGGATGCTCATTCAGATATCCTGTAAGAATGCAGACAGACCTATTCAAACAACTTCAATTTTCTGTCAATCCACAGATTTTTAGGCATCGTATTAGTCTGCAAAGATGTTTTAATTAATTGTAGCAAAGTGTAAAGTTGTAAATAGTGCCTTAATTTTGTGCTTGTGTGTGTGTGTGTGTGTGGGGGGGGGGGGGGGGTGTTTTGAGGAGGAGGATCAACTTTATTTTGATCTATCTTTCTAGATTCAGTGTCATTCAGCTTCATTCTCTTCAATACTCTTTGTAAAACACTGTGAATTAAAGCATACAAGGAGAGACTCAATATACATAAACAGTGTTCTGTAATTTTGGAGAGCTCCGTGTGAGTGCCTCTGGCAAAGGCAACCATTCCTATTACGTGGTTTTTTTTTTACAGTTTTTCTCGATTGCTTAAACACTATAACCAGGCCTCTAAACTAAAATTTCAAAACCGTAACGCTACTGTTCAAAAAGCTCACCCATTTCCCTGAACAATAAACACTATTCCCTGCTTTGACACATGACTCAAATTTGGTGAACTGCTACTGCAAAACTCTACACACAAATCCCTACATTTTACAGTGCTTACACCATGTAGTCATTTAGAAAGCACTAGCATGCAATAATGTTAACTTAAGTCAGCATAGCTTGAGCTCAATTAGCACACAATTAACCAGGTGGAAACACTAGGAGTCAAAATTTAGCACACACCAATCAGAACCTGCGATAGATAGATAAAAGGGCCAAAGTCAGCTCATTCAGGTTTGAAACAATGGATCCAAAGAGATGCAAAGGAAGAGGACGTGGTGGAGAAAGAGGACGTGGTGAAGGAGGTGGAGAACGACGGCGACAAGGAAGGGGAAGAGCAAGGGCAAGAAGACAGTCAGTCTCGGATGAAATTCGAGCCACTTTAGTTGACCATGTCCTTGTCCATGGGATGACTATGAGGGAGGCTGGGCAACGAGTACAACCAAATTTGAGTCGCTTCACTGTTGCCTCCATCATCAGAACCTTCAGGGAGGAAAACAGGTAGGTGTACTTGCAGTAAGACTGCTTTGTACAGTAACGTTTAAGTTACTGAACTTATGTGTCTTGAGTTTCAGTATGTTTCCATTATTTGCCTGTAAAATGAATGTGTGACAGTTACAGTAATGAGTGCTTCTATTTTTGTAGGACACAGAGACGACCACCTGGTGGAGGCAGGTTAAGGCTTTTGTCGGAGGAGCAAGAGAGGGAACTTGTAAACATGGTAATTGCAAATAATGTAATCCGCCTGCAAGAGATTCAAAGGAGAGTGATTGAGGATGATCATCTTTTTCGAGGCATAAATGCCATCAGCCTCTCCACAATTGACCGCATCCTCCGAAAGAATCAATTCCGGATGAAACAGGCATACCGAGTCCCTTTCGAACGAAACTCTGACAGAGTGAAAAACCAACGTGTGGAATATGTTCAGGAATGAGTTTTGATACTGTATAAAGTATTGTGTACCATCACAGCATGGCAGTTTATGCTGCCATTTCAGCACTCTTGAACTGTGGTTCAGGGTACCGATTGACTCTACTGTGTTATGTGTTTTGCAGAGAATCTTTGAGATTGAAGGACGGCCTGTTCCCCATGAAATAATCTTTGTGGATGAGGCAGGTTTTAACCTGACCAAAAGAAGGAAAAGGGGGAGGAACATAATTGGCCATCGGGCTATTGTAAATGTCCCTGGTCAGCGTGGGGGGAATGTCACTATGTGCGCAGCCATCAGCCAACGAGGGGTACTCCACCGCCATGCCGTACTAGGACCCTATAACACTATGCTTCTCCTTGCTTTTCTTGATGGTTTAAGACAACATATGTTCCAGCTGGACTACAGGGAACCAGCACAGCCAGAGCAGCCTCACTACGTTGTTGTGTGGGATAACGTCAGCTTCCATCGCGCTGCTCTGGTTCGTGACTGGTTTACCAATAACCCAAGGTTTTCTAATATCTTTCTGCCTGCATACTCTCCCTTTCTAAACCTGATAGAGGAGTTATTTTCGGCATGGCGGTGGAAAGTGTATGACCGAGAACCTTATGTCCGTGTTCACCTCCTTCAGGCCATGGAAGAGGCCTGCCTAGACATATCAGTAGATGCATGCCAGGGGTGGATCAGGCATGCAAGAGGATTTTACCCCCGCTGCCTGGCTGGGGCCAATATAGCCTGTGATGTGGATGAGATTCTCTGGCCTGACCCAGACCAAAGACAAGATGCTGAGGTGGGATAATGTTTCTGGTGTGTGTTGTACTGTATAGTACATGAATGACAATGTGCCACTGTACATACATTGGTTGCGTCTTTTGTGTTTATCATGTGACAAGGGTTTTGAAGGGGAGAACCATAAGCAACCTATTTGTTTTGGAACTATTGTTTTGAATTAATTGTACCAGTGTGCAAAACTCTGTTGTAGTGTGTGTGTTTTTGAGGGCTTGTGTTTGATGTCTGTGGGCAAAGTTTGGTTTTTCAGCAGGAGTGAATAGTTTTGGGTGTAGAGCTTCATTTTGACCTGGAAATAGGATGTTTGGGAAATTGAGTGAGATGTTATGGATTTGTGTTTACTGTTGTGAGGATATGAGGCGTAGTTTCAGGAAATGTGTTTTAGCAATCGAGAAAAACTGTAATTCCATAAAGGAGAGTTTCCTCTTACTTGGTGTGAGATTAGTATTTCTCGCCATGCTGTGTCAGTTCATCTGCACAATGGAAAAATACAGAAGAAGCTTCCAGACCGCACACTTTAGAATAATCCTAACTTTTCTGAGTCTCTGGGTAAATTATTGAGCTTGCATGATTCCATTTCTCAGTTATGATCTAATCATTCACAACTGCACTACAGACCATGTTTCCATCGATTGCATTCCATAATACAGATTTCTTTCAGGGTATTGACTGTTTTAAGACCTTCACCTTGAACCATCCTCCACTGCTATCATATTGTTAGGTGCTGAGATGCTCATACCAGTTATATTTTAACTCCTTTATTTGAATCATGTAGTTGTGTAATTTATATTTTCTCCCAAACATCCATAGCAGTTAAAATAGTAAATAATATCTTTGTGAAGTAATCCATTGTTATTGAATGCATTTGTGTTTTCTTTCTTTGTGTATGAGTAGAGTAAGTAAAGCTGTCTGCTGTAATGTCTGATGGAAGGGCATCAATTGTTGACACGAAGCTTCATGACTGATATTTCATTGGAGCCATCTGGTCATTATTGTGAGTACAAGCATGTTTGACATGAGGAGACACGTGTGAGCAGCAGAGAAGAAAATGGGTCACCACTGGGAAGAAGATTTTGTTGCAGCATACACGCACAAGGACGGGGGAAAGAGCCATGGGGCATCGTCTTGTATGTAAATGCTTCTGCACTTTTAATGACTGGTTTATATACTTTGGATACTGGATTTCCCAGTAGGAATATAAGATAAGATACGGGATAATTACATTCAGACAGCTTAGTCAAACAGCTTTGCCATGGCCAGAAGTGGTTGCATAGACAATATATATGTGAACACTGCAACTACCTATATGGTAACTGAGTATGTTTAGTGTTCATGATTCAACAAAAAAAAAAAGAGATTTCAGACATTTTTTGAAGATGTTCCACCTCTCATCATAGAGGCTTCTTTGGCTCTAAAAGGTGGAGGTAGAGTGCAGGTATTTAAACCCTAGTGGAGGTTGAGGAGGAGGTGATCACTGACACACTATTAATCATGCTTGTAATCATGGCAGTTGTCAGTCCTGAGAAGGAATCTCAAGACTGTATTGTATGTGGCAGACAGTTGGTGTCATATGCCACCACCTCTGTTCGCAGTGGCCTATTTTTTATTCTTCTTTCACACCATCTGTCTTCTCAGTCCAAAATGTGAACACTGGCATACTTCAGGTACAGATGTACATTTGAGTCTTGTCCTGTCAAGGTGGCTCTTCTATGTTGTGCCATGCATTTATGGGGAGGCTGTTTGGTTTCTCCACTGTAGAGGTCCAACACAGTTTATGTTTTACAGGTCTGCACTGCACAGCATAAACTATGATCCTAGCTTGTCTTTGATAGAGCATGAGCAAAAGTGGAATTAATGGAATGGTTCCAAGGCAAAAACTGCTGACCACAAAGAACACAAATGATTGTCTTAAATGATTTTCCAAAATGTCCCTGAGACTTTTGGGAAAACATTTTGTGGAGTGATGGACTTTCTGGAAGGTTTGCATCCTGTGACATCCTATGTGGTGTAAAACTAACGTAGCATTTCAAGTTCAACAGTCAAACATGGTGGTGGTAGTGTGAACGTCTGGGGCTGCTTTTCTGCTTTATATTTCAGGACCTGGATGGATTACTATGATTGATGGAACCATGGAGAATATCTTACCATAAGTTCATTCCCTGATGCTCAAGTGCATTTCTATTATGCAGCAGTGCAATGATGAAAGTCCACCTCTAAATGGCTTAAAAACAAATAAAATGAAGATTTTGTAGGGGCCTAGAAAAAGTCTGGATTTAATCCAAGTAAGATGCTTTGATATCAGCTTAAACAAAGTCCTTCATGCTCACTGGTAGCTACAGTTATAGCTGTTTTGTATATATCCCTCTTTATTGAATATATTTCTCCTGTTTGCTATTTATTCCTGTTGTCTACTATTTATATTTTACTCTGGCACAGTTGGTGTGGAGCACCCACAACTTCGTTGTACATGTACAATAACAACGGCTATTCTATTCTATTCTATTCTATTCTATTCAAAAAACCTCCTCTTTCCTCTTTCTTTGTTATACCATACCAGCTTTATAAAGCACTTTAACAGAAAACCAGGGTTCACACAGTGCTGTACATATACAAATAGCATAAGCAAAATAAAATAAAATAAAATTGAATTAATTCAAAAATGCAACAAAGAAAAATGGGTCAAAATTCGACAATAGCGATGTGAAAAACTTGTTATCGGAAATCTTAATTGTAGTTCTTGCTGCCAAAGGTCGGACAATCAGTTATTAGATTAAGGGTGACAATTAGGTTTTGACACAGAGCCAGGTGGGTCTGGGTAGGTTTTTTCCCTTAATAAATAAAAACATTTGAAGTATCTGTATTTGCTCTGCTGTCTTTGTCTAATATAAAAATTTGTTTCATGATGTGAAACATTTAAGTGTGACAAATATGCAGGACAAAAACCTAAAAAACTATAAATAAAGAAAAACATTTTTACTGCACTCTAAATACTACAGGGTTAAAATATTCCATTTAGGTGTGATCGGCACACTTTCAGGCCCTGGAAGACTCAGATGCACTTTATGTTTCATGCAATATTTACATATTGAGAGAAAGATTTTGAGAGTAATGGTGTCTTAGAATATCACCTTTAATATTTATATTAACGGAGTGTCATGATGCTCTTGGTTCAACGCACGCATGTCCATAAGAGATGCATGAGAGGGATCATATTTTGCTGCTGCTTTGCTCTCTGGGGGTTTCCATTCGTGCCACGATTCCTTGCAGATGATAGAAAAATGCGAGGCATGTAGAGACATGCTGATTGTGTTTGCCATTTCTAAAGCTTTAACAGCATGGCTCTTCCAGTACCTTAATCCAGTATATCCCTCTGACGCACAAACAGTGAGCTTGCTCATAGTCAATCTCTTGATTGTTCTGTGACCTTGAACAAACAAATAATAAGAGTGCTTGGTTAGCATGAACCATTCTTTGGCAGAGCCATGTCAAAGAGATGGAGACCTGAGAGGGAAAAATAACTGCCTCATTAAAAGTAAAACCTGTAGATTAAATCAGAGAGGATGTAGAAATTAGCAGGAGCCAGAGTATCTGCGCTATCCAAAAGCAGCATGAATAGAGAAAACAAAAACAGCAGCAAATACATTTTTTCATAAGTGGCCATTTTTAACTACTTGGGAAGTCACATGGTTAATCAGTGGGCCCAACACGGGGGTAAATAATGAAGATCATCAAAAAGGGTGACATCATTCTCAGAAAAAAGTGATTCAGAAAACCCTTTAATGAAAGGAAAAAAAATTAATGGACGATATTACCCAAAATAGGGTTACCAGGGCCCCACCCTGGAGCCAGGCACATGGGACCCAGCCAGGCTTGCCCTCCTGTAGGCTCACACCTGCAGGTGATGCCACAGAAGTCAGGAACAATGTGTGTCTGACGCAGGGCTGGACTGGGACAAAAGCTTAGCCCGGGCATTTTGACTAGAGACCGGCCCCCCATAAAGCCTTTGAATGAAAACAGACGCTGTTGTGACAGTGATGTACAGTCTTGCTGGTATATGTATGATTTCTATACATTTTACGTCAGATAAAAACTTTGGTTCTAATCTTCAGATAATTATAGAATAGAATAGAATTAGAATAGAATAGAATTCAACTTTATTGTCATTGCACATGCACAGGTACAGGGCAACGAAATGCAGTTTGCATCCATCCAGAAGTGCTTTAGTGATATAGATATATTACAATATATATTAGCAATAATATAGATATGTGAGTATATTACAGAAATGGGTCTATTATGGTATGTTATAATGTACATGGTGTGAAGTATGTTGTGAATATTCTATAACTATAAGTATGTACAGGCTGTAGTGAGTACAAGCTATGTACAGGCTATGAACAGGATATAAATATGAAAAACTATACAGAATATGAAATAAATAACTTTACAGAATCTGAGATATACAGCTATACAGAAATGGGAACTATGCAAGTTGTAAACAGTTGTAGGATTAAAGATTATCGAATGTACAGAAAGATTATTACAGAGCTATACAGTAGTGCAGTTAAGATAAGTGAGGGTGTAGATAGTTTCTACAGAGGCTATATAAAGTGCTAGTGGTTGTGAGTGGTGGTTCAGTCCATGTTATTATTGTGTGTTTGAGGGTACAGTTGTCCATTGTGGGTGTGTGTATGTTCAGTCCATGAGTTTAACGTGGGTCAGATGTCAGGAGGCAGAGTTCAGGAGTCTGACAGCTGTGGGGAAGAAGCTGTTCCGGTACCTGGTGGTCTTAGTCCAGAGGCTCCTGTAGCGCCTCCCAGAGGGCAGGAGGGTGAAGAGTCCATGTGATGGGTGACTGGGGTCTTTGATGATTTTCCCAGCCCTTTTCAGACACCGCCTCCTGTAGATGTCATTTATGGCAGGAAGTGGTTCTCCGGTGATGCGCTGGGCAGTTTTCACGACCCTCTGCAACGCCTTCCGGTCCGAGGCAGAGCAGTTCCCAGACTGTTATACAGTTGGTCAGGATGCTCTCGATGGTGCAACGATAGAAGTTCACCAGGATGTCTGAGGACAGGTGGTTCTTCCTCAGAGTCCTCAAGAAGAAGAGGCGCTGGTGAGCCTTCTTGACCAGCTTGGAGCAGTTGGTCGTCCAGGTGAGATCCTCGGAGATGTGGACTCCCAGGAACTTGAAGCTGCTCACACGCTCCACAGCCGTCCCCTTAATGTGGATGGGTGGATGTGGGTCAGCATTCCTCCTGTAGTCCACGATGAGCTCCTTGGTCTTCTCGGTGTTAAGCAGCAGGTTGTTTCTGTCGCACCACTCAGCCAGACGATCCACCTCCTCCCTGTAGGCGGCCTCATCGTTGTCACTGATGAGGCCAATCACCGTGGTGTCATCTGCAAACTTAATGATGGTGTTGGAACCATCAGCCGGTCTGCAGTCGTGGGTGAAGAGGGAGTAGAGGAAAGGGCTCATCACACAGCCTTGTGGTACACCGGTGTTCATCGTGATTGTAGATGAGCAGCGGTTATCCAGCCGGACATGTTAATTATTTAATAAAAGCGAGACATTTTAAATGAGAATAAGAACGTATATCTTTGTGCCCCCCTTTTCCCTGTTAATGCCCTACCCGGCCCCCTGGCAAAACTTTGCTAGACCCGCCCCTGCACAGTTACCAGCTGTAAGCGTAAAAAAGGATCCTGGTGTTATTTGTCTCTCAGAAACAGTTCATAACTTCCCTTCAACTCATTCATGTCACCTAAAAGGTAAACCTGTTTGTCCATCACCTGTTCAGTTCTGATGATTCAGTAAGGACATCTCCTGGGACCAGCAGCTTAACAGCTGTGGCTCCAGCAAACATTCCCATATGGAAAAGATATATATAAATCTTATAAAGTTTGTATCTGTCTTGTGTGAAACTTGTATTAAAAGCACATACAAGAGTGAAAACACATGTAAGATCCCTTGAAAAATTATATAATGAAACTTGTATGTTTTGGATACTTACTAAAACAATATATGAAAGTAATGAGAAAGTGGCCACTTTCATGAGTAAATCATATAAGTTTTTACTATTTCTTTTCCATATGGGTCAGCTGATACTTGAAATATTAAATATTAAATATTAAATTAAATAAATTCTAACAACAGCTGATCAAGCTTAAACGTGCTGCTGTTGTTTAACGCGACCTCCGCTGGTTTCCTCTTTCTGGCGCAAGGTGGGCGATAAACAAACAAGAGAGAAAAGCTGATCAGTTGATCATTGATCATCTTAATGATCATGTTTATTGAAGTAGAAACAGGAGAGGGAGGGGAAAGAATGAGCGAAGAAGAGGCAGCTGACAGCGTAAAGACAGAATAACTCCAGCTTTGTGTCTTTTTTCATTCTAGCTGAAGTCTGGGACAAACTGTGTTCCTTTTCACCTCAATACGAAACGTGTAATATTTTCTCTGAATGCGAGACGATTCCGTCTTTTTACGGGACGGTTGGCAACTCTACTAACGAACCTTATGAATAAAATAAAGTTCAACATCAGTAACATCATAGCACGCAACCAGCAGTATAGAAACTCCGTCATGCTAGCTAGAGTTATTGTAACTGACTGTAAAAAGTCAGCACAACGAAAATAAACTCCACCTAAACTTGGTTTATATCTGACCCAGATAGATTGCAGGTCATAACTTCTTACCTGAAGTTCAGTTCACCTGACACTCGGACCGGCAGCCGCCTCGGGTCTCTCCTCCTCCTGCCTCCCCTTTCTCTCATCCACCTGCTGGCCTCCACCACTTGCTAATGTTACTGAATCTGTGGAAGTATTTTTACACACCGGCCAGCATCTGACCAATCCACCACCTTTCATTGTTTATACCGTTACCAGAAAAAAAAAAATCATTGGCCCATAAAAATGAAAAATCACCATCGGCCCACCGGGCAAATGCCCGGTATGCCCGATGGCCAGTCCAGCTATGGTCTGACGGCAATCAGGGGTGGAGGCCCTAGTGGTCCGATCATTAGCTGTTGAGAAGGGCTACTGTGACATGGAACATCACTACTCCGGTAGAGAAAGAGTCTAAGCTGGTGCATGAAAGTTAGATACAGTCAGACTCAGCGTAACGCACAGTGTGAGCTCTGGAACCACAGAGGGGCTGGATTCTGTTCAGTCTGGAGTTGCCATCAGTGAGAGGAGGCGGATATTTGTGAGTATCCATGTATCCCCTCAGCTTATTGCCTGTATGTGGGGTTTTTACTGATGATGAGGGTGTTGCGAAGCAATAATGTTACCAACAGTGAGACCTGGTGGGGCATAAATGGGAGGAATAGTCTGTCTGATCTGAACCCAAGCGGTATTCTGTTATTGGACTTTTGTGCAAATCAAGTGAGCACCATGTTCAAACATAAGCGTGTAGGTCATCAGGAGATCCTAGATTGATTTTAGAATTGCATCATCAGATCAGTGGCCCTATGTTCTAAACATGTGGTGGTTAGCTGGATCAGATGGTAGGAGAGGATGCTTACAGGTCTGGTGCTGCTGACTTCAGCTAAGGATATAGACATGTCTTTTGTAGAGAAAGCAGGATCCGGGGACACAGGAGACAACTCGTCCATCACTGGGGGCGAGATTGCTGAGGTAGTTCCTTGTTGACGTGGGATCTGGGGTGGAGAATATTTGCCTTGAGTTCTGTAAAGTCCATGATGTTGCAGGTCATCTTGGTTGACATGTCATATGGAGATCTGGGGAGGTGCCTCTAGATTGGCAGACTTGGTGGCATTGCTTACTAAAAGGAATTTTATCAATGTGGAAAGGAGATCCCACTGTGGGACCATTTGAAAACGCATGGCTGGTGGAATTGTGAGTGCTAACTTGATTGGGTGGTGAAGGCCAGAGGGGGAATCCTATTGTGTTCTATGAAGTACGTAAGTATTACAATGTCAGAGTAAATGGCATAGCTGTGGATTCAAACAGATCACAGACAGCTGCTACTGATTATGACTGAGACCAGGCCCTGCAGGTCTGGCACTCTCCACTAGTAATACAGAGGGAGAACCGCAGTAAGCCTGGGCAGGTTGCAAGTCAACTTTTCTTACAGCAAATGATAAAATAGGGATTTCATCATACATAGTGCTGTGATGCATTTTCAATCATGCAGAAAGGGTTAATAAAACAGAAGATATTATGAAGGAGTGGTGAAGTATGAAGAAAAGCTAGATAGTAATGCTTATATAGTTGTTAAATCGTGAGAAAATCAAATTCCTTTGTCATTGTCTTGTTATCATTCATAGGAAAGAAGAGTTCTTGGCACCACGAACAGTGGATAGATGGGGAACCATCTGCATGAAGAATCTGCCAATACTGGTTTATCTTCATAGAGACACATTCTGCCCACAAATAAGAATGCCAATGCAAGTTGTAGCAGAGAGGCTCAAAAGAGATGCTGGCATGGTTATGAGTGTGAGAATAAAAAGTAGTGCAAACTGTTTCAATCCTTTGCTTTATTTCTTTGTGTACTGGTGTAACACAATTTTTGTCCCTTGTGGGTTTTTTTTTAACATAAACTTGCTTCTTTCAACCCCTGAATTTAAAAAAAAATGAAATAATATTCTTTGTGGTGACATTTGAATGACCAAATGTAACCACTAGATTCTGTGATTTATTCTTTTCTTATTCAACTTTAACTCACAGAATATATTTGATAGGTGAAACATTGGTGAGGGAGATTTAAAGGCACAGCATGGCACTGTTTAGTCGCTCTTGTGAATTCAAGCTTTAGCACCCCATCTCTTGGCAGAAACCACTGTGAGGCCCTTATGAGGGAGTCGGGGCAGATGGCAACATTTCTTCCTGCCCAGCTATAACCAAGCTTGTAGAGGATAGTGCTTGCAAAACATTAAGCCAGTGAATTCAGCTGCTCCTGCATTCACCACGTGTACCTAAAATATCACAGGAAAGAAGACAGGCAGATGTTTTGGTTTTTGAAATCATGATAAGACTGCAAACTGTGTGTTTTGCTTCCTTACACTGTATATAAAACATATGGGTGTTCACTGATATAAGGCAGAGCTACACTTATAGATACAAGTTAACTTAGCTTAGCATGAGGACTGAAAACAGAGGGAAACATGTAACACTTCACAAAAGAAACTGGATCATATCAATTTTTCTCCAGTCTGTAATTATGCAGAGTATGTTTCAGCTATATTTGACAGATGCACTATTCTGATTTTGTATTAAAGACGTCAGGCTGTATTTTAATGTGCATCAGTCTTAAGTGCATCTTCTAAAAAAAATCAATTATATGAAAAAGAGACTAGAGATAAGATTTTCCTTGTTTTCAGTGCTATATAGACCTTGGCAGGTCAATTTCTTTCAAAAGAAAAAAATAAGGTTAGGGATGGGAACAGGTAAGAATTGTGCAATTCCAATTCGTTTACCAATATCACAATTTGATTTCTTATCAATTCTCGTTGGGTTCCAATTGGCTCCGCTTTGAGAGTTACCATCACAAGCAGCATATCAAAGACTTTACATTCATGCAAAGTAATTGCATGCTGGGGGTCAAAGGTTTGTGCATTTTGTTGTGATCAGTGTTGGGGTCATTACTCAAAAATAAGTCACATTTATACATATTACACGCTTTTCTTTAAAGTAATACAGTATGTTATTTAATTACTCCAAGGAGAAAGTAATTAATTATATTAGTAATTACATTACTTTTGTAATACTCTGTGAAACAGATGAACCCTATGGTCAGTAACACTGAACTAAACACAGTTAATTCATGATTTAACAAAGGGTGCAAATACATTTTCACCAGGTGGGGCCAGGTAAGTTTAGATAGCACTTTGACCTTAATAATTAACCTCCTAGGACCTGGCGTCCACATATGTGGACGTCACATTTTGGGTTATTTAGACTAAAATATTTAATTTTGCTCTACATGGGCCTGATATCCACTTACAAGGACATTATACTGCTACTGTTCTATCAAAATTTTAAACGAATATCCTTATATATGGCTCTTATTTTTCTAAAAAAAATAAAAAAAAATCTGGTAATTCTTTGTTTTTACATTCATCGGGCCCCAATATGCACAAATATCAAAGAGAACTGAAAAATGCATGTTGTGGAAGAGTTCGTTAAAAATAAATACATAAATAAATGGATAAATGAACAACATAAAAAAATAAATAAGTTCAGTAATACCCATGTGTCAAAAGCTTCGGCATTAGACTCGAAACGCTCAGTTTAAGGCCCCTTCTTTTTGCTCTTGGATATAGCTGGATATTGCTAATATTGACATCTCAGGCTTGCAGCTTTGCTTGTGAGTGCAGAAGCCTCAACAACCTGCTGTTCACATCTTCGGTTTGTGATTCAGCCAATCAGATAAAAGCTGGCTTAAAAGGAAAAGAGCTGAAACAGCTTCTTTTAAATAAAGGATGAATTGAGGGGCCACACCAAACCACCCACTATAAAGTAAATAAGAATTACTTTGACCTATGAAATATCTAGTCCAAGAATAAAAACATGTCAATAGAAAGGACCAGACTAGGTTTTATTTTAAAGACTAGGAGGGATAATATACCCCTTATGTCATACCAGTGATTTATGGTCCACTGTCCAACTTTTTATGACTTAGGAAGTAATAAATGTTTACGACATATTATAATTTTTATGAAAATCATCAAATTATGATAAGTCATAACTTGGTAATAATCAATAATCACATACCCAAAAAATATGACCATGAAAATGTGTGTGTGTGTGTGTGTGTGTGTGTGTGTGTGTGTGTGTGTGTGTGTGTGTGTGTGCGCGCGCGCGTGTGCAAAATCATACATAACAGTCAGGTTTACGTATAAATGTCGCTTTCCAGACTGATCATTACACTGTAACAGTATAGTTCTGTACGAGTGCACGAGTAAGTGTTCTGTGTACCTGTCAGGGTTTAGCGCTGTAACTACCCTATGCCCCAGATGCATATCTAATGTTCACATTTATTTTCCCACAATTTTCCTGAAAATACCGTACTAGCATAATAGTTAGAATTCAGAAGTCCGTCATCTACAACACATGCTTCATTAACTCAAATTCTGGTGAAATTTATTATTTAATATATAACAATGATGTAAATTTAAATTTTTTTGGTTAAAAAATATTTTTAGCCCTCCAACTGTGGTACAGAGAGTTTGTGTATCAGTTATTATATGCACATTCCTCACTTTGCTACTGGCTTTGTTTTGATTCAGCATTACAGTTCTCTTGCTGGCTATACTTAATATACTGGCAAGTCAGTGGCTGATCATTCGTCAGTAGGTCAGGCAGCTGAACATGAAACTGAAACAGTCAGGACTTGAATATACTGTTTCTTTTAGTATACTTCAAAGTATTTATTCCATTAAGCTTAGATGCTTCCTGCAGTGGAAATGGCCTCACCAGCGTCCGTGAGGAATAACAAAGCTGCTTTGTATAACAAAATTTGCAGTGTAATATGAAAATCCAACTTTTCATTAATGTTTACTAGTCCTCGCAAGCTTGCTTCAAGCCCCATGTTAATGAGCTCTGGAAACAAATCTATACTGTTCAATTTATATTCGTGCTGTCTGAAAGATCTGGCTGCAGTGGAAACTAGATGTATAATGTTAAAGTTTGAGCTCAACCCACACATTGATATTCACGTTGGCTGACTGTTGAGGTATAGAGAATTAGAAGAAAGAAACGTAGGGGAGAAAAAAAACAAGTCTCACATGAATCATTTTAAAGCAAAGACAGCGAGCTCTGATGCAGATACACGAGGAAGATGAGGGGGAAAGGTGGATGTGCAACGCTTCAGTGGGATAGAGCTTTCAGTTCAGACTTGGAGATAGGGAGCAACTATGTAGTCCTGTCAGGGGTGGAGAGGTCATTGCGCTACTGGGAACACAGGGAAAAGAGAGCCGAGGTGCTGAATTCAATATGAGGAACCGTGGAGACAGTGAGCGGGGGCTGAAATGGAAGAATTTAGTGTGGATTAAAATGAGACAGGCTGCAGCCTTCTGTATGAGTTGTAGAGGCTGGAGAAAGGTCGGCCGGGAGCTCAGCCGGAGGGAATTGTCGTCACGCAGACGAGCAGTGGTTGCACAGTGTGTGAGTTCACACCAAGATTATTGCTATTCTGAGCAGAAGAGAGTGTGGAGCTGTCAGTGAAACGGCGGTCTTGTATAGGGATTTTAAAAAATTGTCTTGGATTGATGTGTTTGGCAGATATCCAGCTGTAGATGTTCACCAAGCAGAGGTGCAAACCTTAAGATGCGAGTTGATAGAAGAAAAGAAGAATGTTCTTATCATGCTGTCAGCTATAAACATAACATATTTCGTTTTGCCATGTTTTCTCTGTCATGTACTGTTACAGTCTTAGATCCATCCAGCCATCCATCTTCTGCTTCCAGGGCCAGGTCCCAGGGGTAGCAGCCTAAGCAGAGAAGCCCAGACTTCCCTCTCCCCGGCCAGCTTCTCCAGATTGTCCGGGGGAACACCGAGGTGTTACCAGTGCAGCTGAGAGATACAGCGTGTGCTGGATCTGCCCCAGGACTCCTACCGGTGGGACACCATGAACACCTCACCCAGGAGGCATCCTTGTCAGAAGACTGAGAGATATAATCGCTCCAGACTTCAACTGTCCAAATTCTGTACATCAAAATTATGAACAGAGAATTGACAAAGGGCAGCCCTGGCATGCTGGTTATGCAGACCAAGCTCTTGCAAATGTTGTATAGGTGTCGAATGGCTCGTAGCAACGGGCCAGGTGCTCCATACTCCTGAAGCACCTCCCACAGGACACTCTGAGGAACATGGTCGAATGCCTTCTCTAAGTCCACAAAACACATGTAGTCTGGTTGGGAAACTTCTGTGCACCCTCACATATCCTTGAGAGGGTGAAGAGCTGGTCCAGTGTTCTATGACCGGGACAAAAAACACTTTGTTCCATAACATATACCACAGACTTCTGCTGTAGCCATTGTTACTGTTGATGCTTCTGCTGTCAGTACTCATAAGCACTCAAAAAAAATTGAAAATGCCATGTAAATAAGACAGCATTTAAATGTTTTGCTGGTTATTTTTAATGGCAATTTATGTAGTATCCAAACATTTTGGAAACAGGACTGTATTTCTGTTTGAGACATCTACACCAACAAGTGCATTAGCTGTGCTCAAAAGCACATGCTGTTGCAGGATTTCTCGAATCCTGACATTTAAAAGAAAGGGTGGCCTTAAGAAGCCCAAGGGTACTATTGCCTCGTTTAGACTGAACTGAGTAAGATTTGTAAGGAAGGAGTCATAGAATTGAAAAGTACAGAGCTGAAGGTGTGCTTACTAATTCCGTTTGCAATTTTATGTCACAGTGGAGTCAAGGAGAAGATGAATGCGAGTGGATTCTACAGCCCTGGGATAATGTGTGAAAACATAGACCCTGGTGAGGGCAGATTAGGAAAGTCAATCGAAAAAGATTCTTTGGAGAGCAAACATGAAAAGGGACACTTGAGGTTAATATGGTTCAAAGCAAAAACAGCCTGAGCTGAGGTCACTTCTGCAAGACATACTTCTCTTACATAGACAGCTCCAACTTGCGGATAACATTTTCTTCAGACCTGTGAACCTGATGAGGTGGAGGTCTACTGCTGAAAGCAACAGTAGGGGAGACTGGGTGGAATAGTAAGAGGGGGCAACTGTAACACACTGTATTTGTCTGTGACTTTTGCACTTTCAGTTTTTTATTGAACATTTCTGTTTTGAGCCTTGTACCTTTTTTTTTTTTTTTTAGAGATAATTATGGGTTGGTTTCTTCATATTTATATCCTGAGGTTTTACTTTAGTTGTAGTTATCTGGGTTATTTTCATTGTTGTATGGCTGTATTGTGTTCCTTGTTTCCTGTGTTACTGGTGTCAAGTCTGTTTCTGTGTCCCATGTTTGGTTACTTCCTGTTTTATTTTGCTAGTCTCTAGTCTTGTGTGCTTTGATTACATTGCTTCCCCTCTGTCTCATGAGTTTGATTTGGTTCACCCTTGTCTTGTTTTACTCAGCTGTGTTCTCGCTCCCTAATTGCCCCGTGTGTGTATTTAAGCCCTCAGTTTGCCTTGGATTTTGTTGTGTCATACTCAGTGTTGGGTAAGTTACTTTAAATTAGTAACTTAGTTACATTACTAGTTACTTCTATCAAAAGGAACTCAGTTGCTTCAAGTTACACGTTACTTTCAAAGTAACTAGTTACTAGGGAAAGTTACTTTGGTTTTACTCAGAATTCTCTTGTTAATGTGTTGCTTCCATAACTGGATACCCAGCAAGATTTCCAGTCTTCTAGCTTGCTTACTTGCCACAGTGCACTGTGCCACCTACCAATAGAAAGGAAAAAATAAAATACATATTTCCAAGAGAGAAATCCCACACCTGGACCGTCATTGACCACCAACATGATTCTAGCCTACGTCACAGCGTCATGTGTGCTTTTTACATCCAACACGAAAACTGCAGTCGTGGTGCTTTCGATTGTACTCAGAACTCGGAAATTCTGTCTTTCAAATAGGAAGATGTAGGTAACTCCAGACTGCAGATGAGCTGCATACAGAGCTGGACTGGGACAAAAATCAGCCCGGGCATTTTGACTAGAGACCGGCCGCCATTATAGGAAAAAACAAAGCCATCCATCCATCCATCCATCCATCTTCATCCGCTTATCCGAGGTCGGGTCGCGGGGGTAGCAGCCTAAGCAAAGAGGTCCAGACCTCCCTCTCCCCAGCCACCTCCTCCAGCTTGTCCGGGGGAATACCAAGGCGTTCCCAGGCCAGCCGAGAGATATAATCTCTCCAGCGTGTCCTGGGTCTGCCCCGGGGCCTCCTCCCGGTGGGACATGCCTGGAACACCTCGCCCAGGAGGCGCCCAGGGGGCATCCTTGCCAGATGCCCGAACCACCTCAGCTGGCTCCTTTCGATGTGGAGCAGCAGCTGCTCTACTCTAAGCCCCTCCCGGATGGCCGAACTTCTCACCCTATCTCTAAGGGAGAGGCCAGCCACCCTTCGGAGGAAGCTCATTTCCGCCGCTTGTATCCGCGATCTCGTTCTTTCGGTCACTACCCACAGCTCGTGGCCATAGGTGAGGGTAGGGACGTAGATCGACCGGTAAATTGAGAGCTTCGCTTTTACGCTCAGCTCCCTCTTCACCACGACTGACCGGTGCAGCGTCCGCATTACTGCAGCCGCAGCCCCAATCCGTCTGTCGATCTCCAGCTCCCTTCTCCCATCACTCGCGAACAAGACCCCGAGATACTTGAACTCCTCCACTTGGGGCAGGAACTCATCCCCGACCCGGAGTGGGCACTCCACCCTTTTCCGGCTGAGAACCATGGCCTCAGATTTGGAGGTGCTGATCCTCATTCCCGCTGCGTTACACTCGGCTGCGAACCGCTCCAGTGCGAGCTGGAGGCCCTCACCCGATGAAGCCAACAGAACCACATCATCCGCAAAAATCAGAGATGAGATTCTGAGGCCACCAAAGCGAAAGCCCTCCGCCACTTGGCTGCGCCTAGAAATCCTGTCCATAAAAATTATGAACAGAACCGGAGACAAAGGGCAGCCTTGGCGGAGCCCATCACCCACCGGGAACGAGTCCGACTTATTGCCGGCAATGCGAACCAAGCTCTTGCAACGGTTGTATAGGGATTGAATGGCCCGTAGCAATGGGCCAGACACCCCATACTCGCGCAACACCTCCCACAGGACGCCCCGAGGGACACGGTCGAATGCCTTCTCCAGGTCCACAAAACACATGTAGACTGGTTGGGCAAACTCCCATGCACCCTCAAGTATCCTCGAGAGGACAAAGAGCTGGTCCAGTGTTCCGCGACCAGGACGAAAACCGCATTGTTCCTCCTGTATCCGAGGTTCGACTAGCGGACGAACCCTCCTCTCCAGCACCCTGGCATAGACTTTCCCGGGGAGGCTGAGGAGTGTGATCCCCCTGTAGTTGGAACACACCCTCCGGTCCCCCTTCTTGAAGATGGGGACCACCACCCCGGTCTGCCAGTCCACAGGTACTGCCCCTGATCTCCACGCAACATTGCAGAGACGTGTCAACCAAGACAGCCCTACAACGTCCAGAGCCTTCAGGAACTCGGGGCGGACCTCATCGACACCAGGGGCTCTGCCACCAAGGAGTTGTTTAACTGCCTCAGTGACCTCGCCCCCGGAAATTGGTGGGTCACACCCCTCATCCCCAGACTCTGCTTCCTCCCCGGAAGACGTGTCAGTGGGATTAAGGAGGTCCTCGAAGTATTCCTTCCACCGCCCGACAATTTTCTCAGTCGACGTCAACAGCGCTCCGCCAGCACTATACACAGTGCAGGTAGAGCACCGCTTTCCCCTCCTGAGACGCCTGACGGTTTGCCAGAATCTCTTCGAGGCAGTCTGAAAGTCTTTTTCCATGGCCTCTCCGAACTCCTCCCACACCCGAGTTTTTGCTTCAGCCACTGCCCGAGCCGCATTCCGCTTGGCCTGTCGATACCTGTCGGCTGCCTCCGGAGTCCCACAGGCTAACCAAGCCCGATAGGCCTCCTTCTTCAGCCTGGTGGCTCCCTTCACCTCTGGTGTCCACCATTTGGTTCGGGGATTACCACCACGGCAGGCACCAACCACCTTGCGGCCGCAGCTCAATGCAGCAGCTTCGGCAATGGAGACGCTGAACATGGTCCATTCGGACTCAATGTCCCCAGTCTCCCTCGGAATGCTGTTGAAGCTCTGCCGGAGGTGTGCGTTGAAGATCTCGCGGACTGGGGCCTCTGCTAGACGTTCCCAGCACACCCTCACTACGCGTTTAGGTGCACCAGGTCTGTCCAGCGTCCTCCCCCGCCACCTGATCCAACTCACCACCAGGTGGTGATCAGTTGACAGCTCAGCCCCTCTCTTTACCCGAGTGTCCAGAACATATGGTCGCAGGTCTGGTGATACGATTACAAAATCGATCATCGACCTACGGCCTAGAGCATCCTGGTGCCACGTGCACTTATGGACACTCTTATGTTCGAACAGGGTGTTCGTTATGGCCAAACTGTGATTAGCACAGAAGTCCAATAACAAAGCACCGCTCGGGTTCAGATCAGGGAGGCCGTTCCTCCCAATCACGCCCCTCCAGGTCTCGCTGTCGTTACCCACGTGAGCATTGAAGTCTCCCAGCAGGACAACAGAGTCTCCAGGTGGAGCACCTTCCAGCACCCCCCCCAGGGACTCTAAGAAGGCTGGGTACTCCGAACTGCCACTCGGCGCATAAGCGCAGATGACAGTCAGGACCCGTTCCCCGACCCTAAGGCGCAGGGAACAAACCCTCTCATCCACCGGGAAAAACCCCAACGTACCGGCAGCAAGCCGAGGGGATATAAGAATACCCACCCCAGCCCGCCGCCTCTCACCAGGGGCAACTCCAGACTGAGACAGAGTCCAGCCCCTCTCCAGGAGACTGGTTCCAGAGCCCAGACAATGCGTAGAGGTGAGCCCAACTATATCTAGCCGGTACCTCTCAACCTCACGCACCAACTCAGGCTCCTTCCCCACCAGAGAGGTGACATTCCATGTCCCTATTGCCAGTCTTGGCAGCCGGGGGTCGGTCCGCCAGGGCCTCCGCTCCTGGCCGCCACCCGGCTCACAATGCACCTGACCCCTATGGCGCCTCCTGCGGGTGGTGGGCCTGCGGGAGGATGGGCCCATGTCTCCTCTTCGGGCTGTGCCCGGCCGGGCCCCATGGACTAAGGCCCGGCCACCAGACGCTCGCCCTCGGGCACCCTCCCCGGGCCTGGCTCCAGGGCGGGGCCCCGGTAACCCTATCCCGGGCAGGGTAAACTGTTCCCTCGATATTCTTTTCATGGGGGTCTTCTGAATCGCTCTTTGTCTGGTCCCTCACCCAGGACCAGTTTGCCATGGGAGACCCTACCAGGGGGCAAAAGCCCCCAGACAACATAGCCCCTGGGATCCCTGGGACACACAAACCCCTCCACCACGATAAGGTAGCGATTCAAGGAGGAGGAAAAAAAAAAAAAAAAAAAAAAAAAAAAAAAAAAAAAAAAAAAAAAAAAAAACAAAGCCTTTGAATGAAAACAAACGCTGTTGTGACAGTGATGTACACTGTTTTGATGGTATATATGCATCAATCTATCAATCGTTTGTTGTAAGATTCAGATAATTATTTTTTAAAAGCTAGATATTTTAAATGAGAATAGGAAAGAAAAGTATATCTTTGTGCCCTACTTTCCCTGTTAATGCCCTACCTGCCCCCCTGGCAACACTTTGCTAGACCCGCCCCTGCACAGTTACCAGCTGTCAGCTGCTTAGAAAAGGATCCTGGTGTTATTTGTCTCTCAGAAACAGTTCATAACTTCCCTTCAACTCATTCATGTCACCTAAAAGGTAAACCTGTTTCTCCATCACCTGTTCAGCTCTGATGATTCAGTAAGGACATCTCATGGTTTCATCTTCATGTTTCTCTCTCACCACATATCCAAACCCATATCATGACCAGCAGCTTTTACAGCTGTGGCTCCAGCAAACATCAGCTGATACTAGAAATTAATATTAAATAAATTCTAACAACAGCTGATCAAGCTTAAACATGCTGCTGTTGTTTAACGCGACCTCCGCTGGTTTCCTCTTTCTGGCGCAAAGTGAGCGATAAACAAATGAGAGAGAAAAGCCGATCAGCTGATCATTGATCAGTTTCATGACTGAAGTAGAAACAGGAGAGGGAGGGTGAGAGAATGAGAGAAGAAGAGGCAGCTGTGCAGCGTAAAGACAGAATAACTCCAGCTTTGTGTCTTTTTCCATTCTAGCTGAAGTCTGGGACAAACTGTTCCTTTTCACCTCAATAAGAAACGTGTAATATTTTCTCTGAATACAAGACGATTCCATTTTTTAGAGGATGGTTGGCAACTCTACTAACTAACCTTATGAATAAAATAAAGTTCAACATCAGTAACATCATAGCACGCACCCAGCTGTATAGAAACTCCGTCATGCTAGCTAGTGCGCAGTTCATAACTTCTTACCTGAAGTTCAGTTCACCTGACACTCGGACCGGCGGCCTCCTCGGGTCTCTCCTCCCCCTGCCTCCCCTTTCCCTCATCCACCTGCTGGCCTCCACCACTTGCTAATGTTACTATCAATCTGTGGATAGCCATTTACCATATATATATATATATATATATATATATATATATATTACCAAGATTACGTGAAGTACCCTCAGAAGGTCTGCTAGATGATGTTAATGCAGCACTACGGGCAATACCTACAACCACAATTACCGACACTAACAAGCTGATCTACAATACGGCAGCAGTGATCAGTGAGATGCTTGGTTACAAGTTGAACAGCCACAAGGGGCAGTACCCTCCATGGAGAAGGAGGCTAGAGGGCAAGATCAAAGTAGCACGGAGGGAGGTTAGCCAACTAACGGAGTTGCAGAAAGGTGCGACAAATAAGGTGCCTAAGAAATACAGCAAGCTGTCCATACCTGAGGCCTTGGAAACTGCCAAGCAAAGACTCACAGCCTTGGCCAGCCGCTTGAGGAGGTACACCAGAGAGATAGAAGGCAGGAGAATAAACCAGCTGTTCTCCACAGAACCAGCAAAGGTGTACTCTCAGTGGCAAGGAAACAATAATAATAATAAGAGAACAGCACCACCAAGGCTGGAGACGGAGCAATACTGGAAGAGCATATGGGAGAAGGATGCAACCCATAACGGCAATGCTCAGTGGCTAGTGGATCTGAGGGCAGACCACAGCGACCTCCCTGAACAGGGTCCAGTAACCATCACAGTGGCAGATATCCAAGAAAGGGTCTCCAGTATGAAGAGTTGGACAGCACCAGGGCCCGACATGGTTCACGCCTACTGGCTGAAGAAGCTGACTGCACTCCACGAGCGTCTGGCAGCACAAATGAACCAGCTGCTAGTTAACGAGAGACACCCGGAATGGCTAACTGAAGGCCGGACGGTCCTGATCCCCAAGGACCCCAAGAAGGGACCGGTCCCATCCAACTACCGACCAATAACCTGCCTCAGTACTACATGGAAGCTCCTGTCAGGCATCATATCGGCTAAGATGAACAGGCACATGGGTCAATACATGAGCGGGACACAGAAAGGAATTGGCAAGAATACCAGAGGTGCAAAACACCAGCTACTGGTAGACAGAACAATCAGCCGAGACTGCAAGACCAGACTGACCAACCTGTGCACTGCCTGGATTGATTACAAGAAGGCCTATGACTCAATGCCCCACAGCTGGATACTGGAATGCCTAGAATTGTACAAGATCAATGGGACCCTAAGAGCCTTCATCAGGAACTCAATGGGGATGTGGCGTACAACACTAGAGGCCAACTCCAAGCCCATAGCACAAGTTACCATCAAGTGCGGGATCTACCAAGGAGATGCTCTGTCCCCACTGCTGTTCTGCATAGGCCTGAACCCCCTCAGTGAGATCATTAACAAGACTGGCTACGGATACCGACTACGGAACGGAGCAGTTGTCAGCCACCTCCTGTACATGGATGACATCAAGCTGTATGCCAAGAGTGAACGAGACATCGATTCACTGATCCACACTACCAGGCTATACAGCAATGACATTGGAATGTCGTTCGGACTGGAGAAGTGTAGTCGGATGGTAACAAAGAGAGGGAAGGTAGTCAGAACTGAGGGGATTGAACTACCAGAAGGCAACATTGCAGACATAGAGGACAGTTACAAGTACCTGGGGATCCCGCAGGCAAATGGGAACCATGAAGAAGCCGCTAGAAAGGCTGCAACCACCAAGTACCTGCAGAGGGTCAGGCAAGTCCTGAGGAGTCAGCTGAATGGTAAGAACAAGATCCGGGCCATCAACACATACGCCCTGCCCGTGATCAGGTACCCTGCTGGGGTAATAGGCTGGCCAAAGGAGGAGATAGAAGCCACTGACATAAAGACAAGAAAGCTCCTGACCATGCATGGAGGGTTTCACCCCAAGTCCAGCACCCTGAGGCTGTACGCTAAGCGGAAGGAAGGGGGCCGGGGACTGGTGAGTGTCAGCACCACAGTCCAGGATGAGACAAGGAACATCCAAGAATACATTGGGAAGATGGCCCCAACTGACCGAGTGCTCAGTGAATACCTCAGGCAGCAGAAACCCAAGAAAGAGGAGGGAGACGAGGAACCATCATGGAAGGACAGGCCCCTGCACGGTATGTACCACCGGCAGATAGAGGAGGTGGCTGATATCCAGAAATCCTACCAGTGGCTGGACAAAGCTGGACTGAAAGACAGCACAGAGGCACTAATCATGGCAGCACAAGAACAAGCTCTGAGTACAAGATCCATAGAGGCTGGGGTCTATCACACCAGGCAAGACCCCAGGTGCAGGCTGTGTAAAGATGCCCCAGAGACAATCCAGCACATAACAGCAGGGTGCAAGATGCTAGCAGGCAAGGCATACATGGAACGCCATAACCAAGTGGCCGGCATAGTGTACAGGAACATCTGTGCCGAGTATAACCTAGAAGTCCCGAGGTCAAAATGGGAGATGCCCCCAAGGGTGGTGGAGAATGACCGAGCTAAGATCCTGTGGGACTTCCAGATACAGACGGACAAAATGGTGGTGGCTAACCAACCGGACATAGTGGTGGTAGACAAACAGAAGAAGACGGCCGTAGTGATCGGTGTAGCGGTTCCGAATGACAGCAATATCAGGAAGAAGGAACACGAGAAGCTGGAGAAATACCAAGGGCTCAGAGAAGAGCTCGAGAGGATGTGGAGGGTGAAGGTAACGGTGGTCCCCGTGGTAATCGGAGCACTAGGTGCGGTGACTCCCAAGCTAGGCGAGTGGCTCCAGCAGATCCCGGGAATAACATCGGAGATCTCTGTCCAGAAGAGCGCAGTCCTGGGAACAGCTAAGATACTGCGCAGGACCCTCAAGCTCCCAGGCTTGAGGGTCCAGACCCGAGCTTGAAGGATAAACCGCCCGCAGGGGCGTTCTGGGTGTTTTATATATATATATAAAAAAAAACCCCCGGCGGAAGGGGCTACATGAATAGGATGAGGGACCTATGGATATATATATATATATATATATATATATATATATATATATATATATATATATATATATATATATATATATATATACATATATATATATATATATATATATATATATATACATATATACACATATATACACACATATATATATATACATAAAAAAAATTCCCCACTCGCCCCTGTGGGCGGCCGATCATTCAAGCTCGCAGTATCTTAGCTGTTCCTAGGACTGCGCTCTTCTGGACAGAGATCTCCGCTGCTGTTCCCGGGATCTGCTGGAGCCACTCGCCTAGCTTGGGTTTCACCGCACCTAGTGCTCCGATTACCACGGGGACCACCGTTACCTTCACCCTCCACATCCTCTCGAGCTCTTCTCTGAGCCCTTGGTATTTCTCCAGCTTCTCGTGTTCCTTCTTCCTGATATTGCTGTCATTCGGAACCGCTACATCGATCACTACGGCCATCTTCTCATGTTTGTTCACCACCACTATGTCCGGTTGGTTAGCCACCACCATTTTGTCCGTCTGTATTTGGAAGTCCCACAGGATCTTAGATCGGTCATTCTCCACCACCCTTGGGGGCATCTCCCATTTTGACCCCAGGACTTCCAGGTTATACTCGGCACAGATGTTCCTGTACACTATGCCGGCCACTTGGTTATGGCGTTCCATGTATGCCTTGCCTGCTAGCATCTTGCACCCTGCTGTTATGTGCTGGATTGTCTCTGGGGCATCTTTACACAGCCTGCACCTGGGGTCTTGCCTGGTGTGATAGACCCCAGCCTCAATGGATCTTGTGCTCAGAGCTTGTTCTTGTGCTGCCATGATTAGTGTCTCTGTGCTGTCTTTCAGTCCAGCTTTGTCCAGCCACTGGTAGGATTTCTGGATATCAGCCACCTCCTCTATCTGCCGGTGGTACATACCGTGCAGGGGCCTGTCCTTCCATGATGGTTCCTCGTCTCCTTCCTCTTTCTTGGGTTTCTGCTGCCTGAGGTATTCACTGAGCACGCTGTCAGTTGGGGCCATCTTCGTGATGTATTCGTGGATGTTCCTTGTCTCATCCTGGACTGTGGTGCTGACACTCACCAGTCCCCGGCTACCCTTCCTTCCGCTTAGCGTACAGCCTCAGGGTGCCGGACTTGGGGTGAAACCCTCCATGCATGGTAAGGAGCTTTCTTGTCTTGATGTCAGTGGCTTCTATCTCCTCCTTTGGCCAGCCTATTACCCCAGCAGGGTACCTGATCACGGGCAGGGCGTACGTGTTGATGGCCCGGATCTTGTTCTTACCATTCAGCTGACTCCTCAGGACTTGCCTGACCCTCTGCAGGTACTTGGTGGTTGCAGCTTTCCTAGCGGCCTCTTCATGGTTCCCATTCGCCTGCGGGATCCCCAGGTACTTGTAACTGTCCTCTATGTCTGCAATGTTGCCTTCTGGTAGTTTGATCCCCTCCTTTCTGACTACCTTCCCTCTCTTTGTTACCATCCGACTACACTTCTCCAGCCCAAACGACATCCCGATGTCATTGCTGTATATCCTGGTGGTGTGGATCAGTGAATCGATGTCTCGTTCACTCTTGGCATACAGCTTGATGTCATCCATGTACAGGAGGTGTCTGACAACTGCTCCGTTCCGTAGCCAGTATCCGTAGCCAGTCTTGTCAATTATCTCACTGAGGGGGTTCAGGCCTATGCAGAACAGCAGTGGGGACAGAGCATCTTCTTGGTAGATCCCGCACTTGATGGTGGCTTGTGCTATGGGCTTGGAGTTGGCCTCCAGTGTTGTCCACCACATCCCCATTGAGTTCATCTTAGCCGCTATGATGCCTGACAGGAGCTCCCATGTGGTGCTGAGGCAGGTTATTGGTCGGTAGTTGGAGGGGACCGGTTCCTTCTGGGGGCCCTTGAGGATCAGGACCGTCCGGCCTTCGGTTAGCCATTCCGGGTGTCTCTCGTTAACTAGCAGCTGGTTCATTTGTGCTGCCAGGTGCTCGTGGAGTGCAGTCAGCCTCTTCAGCCAGTAGGCGTGAACCATTTCAGGGCCTGGTGCTGTCCAACTCTTCATACTGGAGACCCTTTCTTGGATATCTGCTACTGTGATGGTTACTGGACCCTGTTCGGGGAGGTCGCTATCATCTGCCCTCAGATCCACTAGCCACTGAGCATTGCCGTTATGGGTTGCGTCCTTCTCCCATATTCTCTTCCAGTATTGTTCTGCCTCCAGCCTTGGTGGTGTTGTTCTCATATTGTTCCCCTGCCACTGAGAGTACACCTTGGCTGGTTCCGTGGAGAACAGCTGGTTTATTCTCCTGCCTTCTATCTCTCTGGTGTACCTCCTCAAGTGGCTGGCTAAGGCTGTGAGTCGTTGCTTGGCAGTTTCCAAGGCCTCGGGTATGGACAGCTTCCTGTACTTCTTAGGCACCTTCATCATGACCCCTTGTGGATTGACTTGTCTCATTGAATCCATCAGTCTAAATCCTGATTAACAAACAGATCATGTCTTAGTACTACCAACTACAAAAAGACTGTATTGTAAACACTGTAATGCTTATGGGACAGATCTTCATTGCTTCAGGTAAGTATCCAGGTGCTGTACAGATTTACTGAGGAGAGAGAATCGTGTACAAAATGGTTCAAACAGGAACATAACTGCATAACAGTGATGAGAACATGCTAGTCATTTTTGATGGAAACATTAAAATATCACATCATGGCCACACTGACACATGCTTTCCAGGCCAGAAACTGGTGTTTGAATATTCAAACAATATCAGCTTACTTTGAATGTGTATGCCTCTGGATCGTAGATGTCCCATCATCACTCTGCAGCCGGCATTTGGGTGACGACGCTGAATGTCCAGCACTTTTGCATCCAAGTCCTCATCTCCAATAGAAGAATACCTATCAGATTTTCTGCACATACTTTTTTTTTGTTTTTAGTATAACAGCAAATCTCAACAAAGTTTTCCAATTAATACTGAAAGAACCAAGGATGTAAATGTATTCTTGTTTTAGCTTTACTGAAGACACCAGAGAAAGTATGATATTTAAAATGCTGCTGTAATAGACAAAACTATTTCAATAAACTCGCTATTTAACATCAACTTTGTTATGTGTTATCAGAGAACAATCAGCTGCAAACAGCAATGAAACATTCAACTATGTACTATTTAAAGCACTAATGACCGTGCTGTCTACCAAGATGTGATAAGTAAGTAGACTGTGGAAAGCTTGTGGGTCTACTCTCTCTGTGTAAAAGGTTCCTACAGGCTCCACTGCCCCCAGTCTCTGAGTTAACACACTAACAGCTAACACTGGTAAACGTGTCTCAACGCCGAGATGGCGCTGATAGCTTTAGCCATAGCTGTCCCACTTATTTAGACAGTCACAATAAAAAAGCAAACGATAATATTTCAATGTCAAACGTCATAATTAAGGTCAACATCTAAATAATGCTGTGTACAGACTCACACAGGTGTTAAATTACAGCGTAAACTTACCTTAGACCTTCCTCCGTCATTCTCCTCCTAATTGTGCTCGGAGACACAGAAAACATAATGGCAATTACCCCGATGGTTATCCCGGACAGCACTAAAGTCCTGAGTGCTGCAGCCGGGATTTCAAGACGTGGACGACCAACATTTGAAGACAGTTCTTCTTCAGAGTATTCCAAACGAACACGGCGCTGAATTGATCTTAAACTTTCGACAATGTTGTCATCGATGCTAAGATCTTGAAGAGCAATTATCATCCCAAGCATTTCAGAAATATCATCTAAACGACTCAAAACAGTATCTACAGGTAAATGATCCCTCTCTATCTGATTTGCTAAAATGAGCAGAATTGATTGAAGTTCACACCAGTCCGCCATCCTCCGTGACTTTTGACCTAGCACGTTTTTGCAAGCTGTGGTAGCTGTCCGCGGAGCAGGTATCCAGGAAAACTAGTCGATGGTAAACGATACGCCAATAGGCGCAAAGGTCCAGCCCACTCACACTGATTGACAGACAAAGTCATTCTGCTGAAAAGTCGCATTATGAAATAAATAGGCCACTGGGAAAAACGGGATTTTGAAATAAAGACTGACTTTGAAAAAGGTTTCACAATATCATTGTCACATCACATATATTACATATATCATAGTTATTTATTTCATCATGTCCTATTTATTTATTTAATTTTGAACACTTTGGAGTTCCATATTAATAAGCTTATCTTTTACTAGAGATGCTAGATCAGCTATCAACAGGAACTAATGTGTCCAGATTATGGTCAACTGATCAGCCACTGATTTTTCTAAGCAACTTCAGAAAACTAACCAATCATGATGATGTAGACCATGGCAACAGCCCTCCAGCATGATGAACGGAAGAGGTGTCTTTGGATTGGTTTATACTCCTCCACACTTTTCTCACCATAACTCACATCTGTCCAACATCTATTTTTTTTTTGCAAACTGGAATCAGATCATCCAGAGTCTAACTACAGCTCTGGAATCAAAGGTGACACAAAGATAAGAAGCAACCCTAGGATTTTTTTTTCATTTCTCTAATTAGTCTTTCCTCATATCCTCCTCTTTCCTGCCGGATGACCTGGAAATCAATTTCTGTGCAATATCTTAAATGATTTCCTAAAATGGACCGGAGAGAGGTGTGAGGAGGCTCGCTGGAGGACAGAAAACACACAGCTGTTTTATTCCTGTATTTATTAGTTGTTTTGGTTATTTACTGCAAAACCAACTGCATAATTAGACATTTCATTCAATGTAAATGTGAATATATAGTCACAAACACTGTTATGGTCACCTCATATCTAGGATCATAAAATACAGCATTAGGCTGTAACAGAAGAGGTGATAGTTTTAACAAATGTCATATGTCATTGACATGGTTTCAAAATGACAGCTTGGGAACAAGGATGTCTCATTTTGTAAAATTGTAAAATACCTTCTGCCTTGTCTACTATCTCCTCATGTCTCTTCCTCGCTTTAACCACTCGCATATGTGGGAGGATGGACTAATACATGAGGAGAGGCACTGAGTGAGGATGCATGAGCTGAGAAATCAGAAGGTAGGCTACAGCTCTCTTGTGCTGTTGCTAATGAAGCAATTCAACACACCTAAATAATCACCACACAAATTTCCCAAACATTATGGTGCCGTGAGAGAAGGGGAGACTATAAGATGCTGTAATTTTCTCCTTGCTATACAGAAACATCAACAAATTGCTTTTCGTAAAATTTTACTAGTGCATTTTAACAAGACGTATTGTCTGTTTACCAAATGAAAGCTGTGAAGCACAAAGGCAATTAAACGACATAGAAAATCAAATTGTTTCTCCCAAACAATCTAGAGGGCACTGTTGATAAGTGTTAGACCTCCAGATTATGTTTGAACTCATTTTACATCATCTCACACTGAGTTGAACCTTAATGGAAAAGAAGCAGATGGGCAGTGATTGTCTGAAGGGCTGGGGGAAGTCAAGAGTGGATGTGTTTCCCCCAACTAAGGTTTGAGGTTTCAAAACCTTATAGCGGATGAGGAAAGATTGAGATCAGCACTGAAACATTCTGAATCACCGGGGTCAGAGGAGGATACAAGGATGGAGGAGAAAAGAACCCCCAGATGTAACGCATACATAATCCTGCATAAAGGAGGAGATGGAGGCAAGTTTCCACAGAAATGCTGTTTAGTTTTTTAGGGGGGGTTTTTTTGCTGAAAATTTCCGCTGAGCCAAGCTTTTTTGCCTCTTTGTGACAGCAGCTGGGAGCCTTTTACAATTAATTTTGCAAGGTTTTCAGACAGCCAAGCTTCAGGAAGGAAATCATGACAGTGAAGGTCAAAAGAAGAACAGAGGACGGCTAATGAAGGAGGAGTGCAGTCTGTGGAGGAGTTCTACAGCCTGCAGATTCTGCTAAGGAGACGTGCTGTGAAGTAAAGCCAGATTAAAATTCTAAGTTGACACAGGAATTGGTGGCAAACTGCTGAATACAATGTCAGATGATATTTTTAATATTAATAGAAAGATGATCAAATCAAAGAAGAAAAATTAAAGACTGTGGTAAAGATGAGACAGAATGTTCAATAAATGATAGCAAAGTAGTACTATAATACTTATTCATGTATTATTTACAATATATTCATTATTGTTTTTATCCTTTCACCAAGCAGTAGCTGAGGCTGAGGTAGAGAGATGCCTAAAGTCCTGTTTGCATGTCTATGTGCCTTTCTATGAGCAAGATCATACAACGAGGCTGAATTTCATAAAACAAAAACATAATAACTTAAAAACTGGGCACGAGAAACATATGGAAAGGGAACACTCATCAGAGCAAAGGCCACGACTGTTAATGACAGTGTACCTGAATGTAGCACATATGACTTAAGCTATACATATATATGAACATTAATTTTTATGCTGGTCATTAATTCTTGTAAATAAACAACCACTCAAGCACAGGAGTAACGTTTCGAAAAGTAGGTTTTCTTGTACCTCAAACAGACAAAAATGATGTAAAATAATAATAATAACAATAACCTGCCCAAGGAAGAGAGAACTCAGTGGTGCAAAACCTTATCAACACGAAGGGAAAAACACCACAAGGACAAGAAAGTCGGCACAAAGAAACTCATTCCCCCATGCTGTCGCAGCAGATGGTTCAGGCCATTTCTCTGCATTTCAACCAGCTCCACCTCCTCTTATATTAATCCAGGATGGACTGATGTAGCAGGCGGGTAACTCAAAAGACAGACAAAAAGTAACTGTTGCCATTTATATCCATTGATGACATAATGGTGTAAACCAAATATGTGCCACCATTATTTAGAATACAGAGACCATAGTGAAACCATAAACCTATATGTCTGATTTATGTGCATGTAGAGGGTGAATATTATTGTTATTACAGGTTTGTGATTGGAGATACACAACAATGTGATAAAAACACAAAAAATGTCACTGTTCAAAGTAAAGCTGACTAATCTAAGTCACAGAGACTGAACAGAATAATGGACTGTGTTCAAATGCTGCTTGTTTATGGACCTACTGTAAAACTAAAACCATATTTTCAAAGTGGAAAACACAAGTAGAAAATCCACCATTCTGACATCGGTTTACTGATCCTAAAACTCTTCTTGCTGAATCATCTGAAATACTCAAACCCTCCATTAAAGGCAGACACTAATCCATACTAAAACCTAAATATTTACTATGCATCTGTGCACATTTTATCCTGTTTTTTAAGCTACAGCAAAGCCATTTGCATACACAAATGCTTCCCTACAAGACTCTGTTTCAAGTACCTGTAAAAAACAAAGATTCCATGATTGTAAAGCAACAGCTTCAAATTAAGACTTAACACTGCTGTCTGTTTGAAAAAGAGGAATGGCAGTGTTCTAGAACAGAGAGCCAGAATTATAGGATAGAGCAGAGACTGAGGCATTGTGCTGCAGAGAGACAGCAGCAAGTGTTTCTGTCTTGTCTGAGGTGATCAATGCCTGTGAGGCAGCACAGAAAGGCAGAGATGAGGGAGATGAGGGAGATGAGCTCCGCTGTCTGGACTGCTGACTGACAGCTCAACCATCCTGTCTCTGTGATGGTCTGAGTGAAAGCGAGCTGACCTTAAGGGTTGAATAAGGTTAAATCGACTGCAATGTTGGGGACAGATGGCTCTGTGTCTCAGAAAAAGCAAGCAGGGGCTGGGAGAAGAGACGGATATGAGGATACTGAAAGGGAAAAAAATAATGAAAACAAGCAGGCAGACTGCCGTGGATTTACTCTGTCCTTCCTCAACGGACTCCTGTGGATTTTTTTTTTATAAGGTGGGGGGGGGGGGGGGGGGGGGGTTGCAGCTGTCCACGCAAAGAGGACGAGTTGCACAAGTCTGCAGCTCAACAGCAGCTATAACCACAGGGAGAAAGCCTGGGATCAAGCAATATTAATGCTGATTGGAATAATAACAGGAGTGCCTGGCTCGGTGGGGGAGGCACTGTCGCTCTTTATAAAGTGGCTCCTGACAACTCAGGGGAACAGCAAGCTAACGGCTTACTACAGCTTTTCCCACTAGAGAACATACCAAGCAAACAGCACGCAGTAGTTTGAAGTCAAATCAATGAAATTTTACTTATATAACACATTTAATTTGCAGTCAGCTCAATGTGCTTTACAACCAAGTGCATACAAACTGGAGCATGAGAATTTATTTAAATGACTACAAGAACAAACACCACAAATAACAACATCCTCTACAAGACACTGATAGACCGCATGGAGATAGACTTTATCTTGGATCAGACAAATAGTCAGACTCCAGCATTTGTCTAAATCCATCTGTTACACAAAGTAGGATTAAATTTAAAAGAAAATTTAAAAAACCCAGCTGAACAAGATAGACCTGCTCTGTCAAATATTTCAGCTCCATTCAGTCCATCATAATGCTTTTGTTTTCTCGATGGGAGCAGCTATTACATTTTACTGGGAAAATTGAGGTGTGACATTACATATCTCCATGAGACATTAAATACCAGTGCACTGCAAAGTATTCTTCATCGTGTTAGAGGCCTCATCATGCCTTGATGACAACAGTGTCTTAACAACTGGATGTTTCCAAAATATATAATACTGCTCTTTCTACAAACAGCCTGTGACCCTGTGGGTGATTTGTCTTCTACAAGCTGTTATAACTCATGTGTTACCAGCACTCTCATGACTGAAGTATCTGCCATTGTGTGATGGTTTGGGTGGGGCAGGGCATAGACCATATCAAAATTCCCAAATCTTTTGTGACGTGGGCAGCATGGATGCGTAGTGGTTAGCACTTTTGCCTCACTGCAACAAGGTCCTGGGTTAGAATCGAAGGTTTAAATGCACCATCAGGCTTGACCCTATCTGTGCGGGTTTACATGATCTCTCTGGGTAATTAAGTGATTTGATGCTTTCTAAGTGACTGTAGGTGAGAATGGATTTCTCTCTCTCTGCGTTAGCCCTATAATAGACTCTTACCTGGCTAGGGTGTAGCTCGCCTCTCGCCCTATAATGGTTAGCGATTGCCTCCCAAATTAGAAAAGTGGAAGACAATTGACGTCTGATTTGTAAAGCGCTATTTCAAAGATTTACAGATGACCATTTGTTGCTCTCATGTTGGTCCCCATAAGCAGTCATATTTGGGTGAGACAGTGCAATGCTAAGTTATTTGCTAAAGCTAGCCAGACAGGTTTTCAAGCTGCATTCATGACCGTCTATATCAGGGGTAGGGAAACTGTCCTGCTGGTTTTAGATATGTCCTTGATCCAACACAGCTGATTTAAATGACTTGAAGTTGTCCAGATTCCTGGTAATGAACTAACCATTTTGATTCAGGTGTGTTGACCCAGGGTGAGAGCTAAAACCTGCAGGACACCCTCCCTTGAGGCCTGGAGTTCCCCTGGTCTAAATGATAACAGACTGCATTGTAACTGCAATAAATATGATCTAGAAAAAACCAACGGCACAACAAGCAAATCATAGAGGTACTGTAAAGCCAGCAACGCTAGCAACTACAGACACCAGCATCCACCTGTTACTTAAAGGATTTCTTAACAAACACACCTCCTTCCAGTTGAAGAAGACGCTGATGTAGAACATAAATGATCTCGACAGAAAAACCATTTGTAAGAACATAAACATATTATGATGGAGGACAAGTACAAAAAAGTATTTATTAATTCATTTATTAGTTCATTTAGGAATTTATGTATTTATAATTCCTCTGTTTATTGTCAGTTAAATGATCAAATAATGAATTGGCCTACTTTATGAATGTGTAGATAACAAAAGAAAAGGTCGTCTGTAAATGAAATTGCAGATTCATATTTTATTGCATAATTCATTAATAACTCACGAAATAGCTTTCCACTATGTGATCACTTTGACCCACCTTTACTACCTTACTCGGTAACTTCACGGGTAAGTGTGGTTGTTTTCTTTACCTTCAGTCGTGAACACACATTTAAGTACTGCTTTGCTCTGCATTGTTGGTGGCAGGAACACGGAGGCCAGGCTCTGACTGTGCTGCTGTAGTGCTAGGACGTCATCCACGCTAGACTGACGCGTGAGTCACGGCAGTTCATTAAGTGCTTCAACGAGCCTAACCTGTAGGGCCACACGCGCGGGAACCACTGCATGATTTGTGCTCTGGATCTCTGAGCAATGCTGATATTGTCAGATTCAGTCCTAGTTTGTTTATTTAGACGTGGATCTGATTATTCTGTGGCGTTTTCTGAAACGTCCTTCAAATGGTTCATGCGTGGGGTTTTATTGCCCCGCCGCCCTCTGCATTGTACCTCAATATATAGTGCACTGTGGGCATGGAGCTCAGTGTATGGAGATGGGCTTCAGCATAGCCTTTGCACGCCTTTTAAGGCCCTCCTTATGTGCAGTAAAGCCTGTGGACTGCTGGACACGACTCCCGTTTGCACGGTGGAGGAGCTGTGACGCGTCCACATCACCAATGCAAATGAGACCGACTACCCCTCCTTCTCGTCCCCATCACCTCCTCTTTCTGTATCTCTCTCTCTCTCTGACACACAAGCACATACACACGTACTGCCTGCGCTTTATATCGCCGTGCCAGCCTTTCGGGGCGACGGAAAGCAGCGCTGGCAGAGAGAAAGAGAGAAAGAGAGAGGGAGAGCGAGCTTATATAACAGCTCTGGGAAACGCCGAGGACACACTCGGTGCACAACAAAGCGAGGAAAACAGCGATCTTAACGGCTATAAACTGATAAGTGATCGCGCAGTGGAAGGATGCCGCGCCGCTCCGGTGCTGAAGGTAAGCCGCATGGTCCAACATTCAATACTGTAAATGGTGGAGGCACAGTGAGGGGCTTTTAAGATGGAAGACCTCGGCTTCTTAAATAGGTGGTGCGTGTTTACTCTCGCTTGTGATTCATTTGCCTTTCAACCTCCCATCCCGTTCCACTAAATCAATTCAGCCACGCGTCTTTGTTTTTCACCTCGAATACACAACCGCGAGTTATTTTACGCGTAAAAACGTGGAGTTGAACATAACTTGGGCACTTGGACATGATCGGAGACTGTTCACTGAGCAAACTGTTGCTTCTATCATAGGGAGCATCACCGCACCCCTACTTTTTTGAGGGGGGGGGGGGGGGTGGAGTGTGTCTTAGAAGGCCTGAGATGAAAAGTAGAGCTGAAGGGCATGACGGTGTGTGACGGCCACCGAGACAACGAGGCATTAATGGATCTCATCGGATGTTCACTCCACTGCTCCACTCTTCAGTCAAAGTGTCAGGCTTCAGAGAACACTGCGAACACCACAGTGTTTTTAGCCTACATATTCAGCGATCCTCAACATCTCATCTTTGCATGTTTTCCCCCACTCATCACTTATTCATCTCTCCACGGATGAGGCAAGAGTTTGTCTGCGCACACTGCTATGATAATCCCCATTTCATAAGCACCCATAATGCGCTCTCCAGACAGTTTTAATCACATGATATTTTTTTTCAGTGAGATAGTTGAGATTTGGAAGCTGGGAGATAAGGTCAAGAATGCACTTTGAAACCACAAAGGTTCGGTGTCATTTTAAAATCAGGAATCGCAACTTTGGGCAGCAATATGATATAAAAACAAATGCGAACAATGGAAGCAATGGAGCAGCACCATGGGATTTGTTGCAAGACGCTGCAAGACAGAAACACAAGCCGATATGTCAACATAAGCTGTGAATCTAATTCACCAGTCGGGCTCATCTTTTCCTTTTCATTGTGCTGACATATAGAGAAATACGCTTGCATTAAATCTAGCTGCTGCTATTTTTTCTGTTTTCTCCCCCCAGCTTACACCCAAGGATCCCCTTGGAGTCACTGACCACAGCATTGGATATTAAATCTTTCTGGTGTGATACATCCATTGTTACACTGCTGATCTCAGACTCTGTGGCTCCAAAAGGACCAAGACAATGTTTGCACCTCTGCTAGATCCTACAGGTCTTGTCATTATTATGAAGTTCTAAGTAGGCTACAGATCTGCTCTCTCTCCTTACTCGCCAAATGGCCTTCCACTGAGCTGCGAGACAGTAAATGGTATAGGAATGGTGGCACCCTTCTACAAGCTGCACTGCCTCTTGAAGCGGGCTCAAATGCTGCTGCTCTGCTTGGGCATCGCCTATCTGATGGCAGGCAGCATCCTGCTTCTACAGCGCTCCAGCATCAGAGTGGCTCAGCCAAACCTGGCCAGCCTGCCCCCCCTGTGGTCCCTCTCTGCACCTCCTACTGCCCTCAGGACTGCAGGCTTGGGCATGAGGGCACGCTCCAGATGGGTTGCCATTCAGGCTGCGTCTGGAGGGGGAGCCAAGGCAGGAGGGCGACACTGGACTGCTTCCCGAAGCCTAGGGGTCCAACACTTGCATCATCGCTGGTTTCACAGTCTGCTGCCAGAGAGTCCAGAGCAAAGAGTCTCCGTCCAGAGAAGCAGCAGGCACAAAGGTAAATAACTGTGCACAGCTATGAATTTGTCTGCACATTGAGCTGACACTGTCCTGCCTCTATCACTTGTGGCTTGACAAGGTTCACTGCTGTTTTTAGTATAGCTAACTAGCCAGCAGACAAAACAAGCACTGGTCACTGCGTCGCCCTATTTAGATGTATTAGTGTGCCAGTGAAGTGTTAATGCCAGTAACGTGCATCATGACAAATGCACGATTCTTTACGTGGAAAAAGATCTTCTCCAATGACTTCTGCTGAGAATGTAGAGCTGGGATTTTAAACACTCTAACACGTTTTAGATCTGCTTTTTTAAAACACCGGGACCTCTGCTATGTCACTGACTTGCACCTGTGTGGCCTTCTCACAAATCGTAGGAAGGCCACACAGGTGACCGTGGCCAAGCTTGGACAACTCTTCTGCCATTAAATTAAAAACATATATTACAAAGTCTATGAAAACACTCTGGGGGAAAAAGTGACAAAAATACCCTATGAGCATATTGAGCCGACGGATTTCCCCGTGAACAACATATCAGGAGCACATATGCATGTTTATTTTCTATTTTTGGGCTTTCTTTTTTGTTCAGATGGCCAGGGGCTGGGAAACCGCACTCTCTGCACAGGACTCACATAGTGCACTCACAACAAGCTTCATTCGACATTTATGAACAGATAATCATGACCTTAGAACATTTAGAAGAGCTTCATTATACATTTATATAACATTTTACATTTGGTTGCTTCAGATCTTGTAGATGAAAGATAGAGCTCACTGATCCTCTCGAAACCAGAAGAGTAAAAAAAAAAAAAAAGGCAGGCGAGCACTAAAGTAGCTTCCAGAAAATAAATTAGTAATTATGAAGCTAAAAAAACTATATAATTTCTTACTTGCACTCTCTGCTAAGGAGCCCTCACCATTACTTGAGTACTTTGAGATATCCATGGATGTTTACTCCATTGTTTAACTGTGCCTGTCAGCGCCTTTGCCATTTTGCTGAAATGATAAATACATTGGAATTACCTTCGGTGGAACATTTGTTCTTTCAGCCCATTCTTGAAAAGCATCCCGTAAAAGCTCTTAATCCTTTTTTTAAACAGACACTACATGACCATTCAGTCACTAAGTAGGGTAATACAGATGAAAAATGTTTGAGGCAAGAAAGAGATCAGTTTCAGTAACAGCCATCTGGCAAAGGGTCTTTTTTAAAAAGTATTACCCAGGACAAAGAATTCAATTACCCAAGTCTATTGTGCCACAGGCCCTGTGAAAGTAGCCGGTTGAAGGGCTTAGAAAAAAGCGTATTTTTGACACCGTTTCTAAACCAAGTATATGCATTATTTCAGGATATCAGTCCAGATAATAATGAAGCAATCACTCGAATTCCACAACATGTATTTGACACTGAAATGAAAATCATTTACATGTAAATGCAATATTTAATAAATACATTTAAATTAAATTGTCTTCATATTGCATTAAATCGTAACAAGAGTCACCTTAAGGTGCTTTATCATGTGAGGAAGAGGCCCTCGAGTAACCCAGAGAAAACCCCCACAATCAGACAACCTCCTATGAACCAGCACTTGGTGACAGGGGGAAGGAAAAAAATCCCTCTCAACAGGAAGTAACCTCCAGCACAAGCAGGCTCGTGGATGGACAGCCGTCTGCTGCAGTCACTTCCCACCATGACTAACACATTTTTAGCCTAGCTTAACATAAAAACCAGACGCTGGTGGGTCTTGTCAGCAGCTTCCAGCTGCTGTTGCTGGACTTTGAGGCAAGAAATATCTCACTGAACCTCTAGTGGACTGATTCCAAGAAGTCACTGCTTCTGATCAAAAGGCATTTCTGTAAATAGCACCCCACAAAGTCACCGTTTAGTTTTTGTGTTAAGCAAACAAACTCCACCATGATGGCAGATTCACACACACACAGAAAGGTGAAAAATGTTAACTGGAGACCTTACTGATATTTGGCCTTCTTACCTCAAATGAGAACCAAAGTAGCAATCTCCATGCTAGCTGTTTTTACACTAAGCTAGCAGCCTACGGTCTTTACCTTCATATTTAGTGTAGCGAGATAAAACAAGCATCACTATTTTCATCTAAAGTTCTGCAAAAGGAAAATATTTCTGCATAAACCTTTAAATGTGTCATCAAAATAATAGAAAAGCAGAAAGATGTGCTGGTTCCAGCTCCTCAAATGAGATGTGATTGCTGCTATTGTGAATGTTTGTGTACTGGACTACTTGCTGAATAAAGAAAACCTATAACAGTTAATTGACTTGGTAGCAAATGAGTTAATCAAAAGATCAAATTATAATGAAAGTAGGTACAGTCTTAGAGACAGTGTTACATCAATATCAGTTGCAGCACCATGTCTAAAATTATTTAAAAAGCACTTTCCTATTTAGTAGAATAGGCGGTGTAATGGAGAGGGGAAATGCTGCTACTTACTGTGAGTCAAGCAGTAATAAGAAGCTAAATCAAGACTATCATAAGGTGGTTCAGCCAAGGTAGGCTGCCATTAAACAGCTCTTACCCATCCAAAACAGTCTCGTTATCCAAATTTCACGGCTTAAATCTCTGGACTGAAGCCCAAAAGCTTCAGGCCAGCACACATTATCTGAATTTTAAAAATGTGATCAAGAGTTACCGTCCCCTGTTTGTATTAATCACATAATGAAAACAAATACTTACAATAAAAATCCTTTAAAAGAGATTTTTTTTATTTTAATAACAAATGTGAGGACAAGACAGGTGGTTAAACATATCTCTCTATGGTAGCTCATTTATTGGCTGTAATCTGCTGACATATCAGTCCCGCTCCGCTCTGGACTTCCAAAAAGGTGCAAAATCCCAAAAGGCATTTTCATGATTTTAGTCTTTATCCCATCTTTATTCAGTGGCTGCTCTCACACAGAGGGTGTAGCAGTAATAACATCACACAGCCAGATGGAGAAGTTTGCACATGCATTTTCAGTTTCATATATCCATGGATTCAGGAGCTCTACCTGTTCAAACATTTTATAATAAACGTCAGAGATGTATAATACTTTGTATCTGCTGCTGGAAACCCTACACATTGCAGGAATGAGTGACAAATGTATTTATATGTAAAGTACAAATAAGGAGAGATGTGTAGATGGAGATATGACAAAGTATTTGATTCTCTGGCAAAGTTTCACTCAGTGCTGTAAGTGATTTGTACACACAGGTGGCAGCGGTGCAGTGGTCTGTACTCGTGCTTCCGTGTCCTCCCAAAGCCCAAAGGCACATGGAAGAGTCCAAGTTGCCCCTTGGTTTCGCTGGGAGTCTGATGTGAACGTAATAGGTCTCTGCATTAACTCTGTGATGTGACTGGCAACTCTGAACTTCAGACAAAGAAGAAAAGCTATTTCCATCTGCAGTAATTTATATTTTGCACCATGGCTCTTTCCTGGAGCCTTCCATGCGGGTATGTGGAATGTTTGAGTTAGGCAGAGGAGCAGTTCAGAACAGAGCTGGCGTCAGTGACAACAGATATGACACCGAATAAGTCAGAAACAGAAACAGGAGATTAAGTCAGAAAAAGAGGAGCTGGGCAGGAGGTCGGTTACAAGGTGGGTTTGCAGATAAGGAGCTTAAATAGCATGCCCTCTATGAAATAACCATTTGGATATGTGGAAGTGTATCGGATGTGTGCTGCTACTGAAATCAGTTAATCTGCAGCTGAGCTTGACTCTGTGGCTTCCCTGAATTAATGCTGCACTTGATTTTGTCCTTGTTAAATGCTTTCTCACTACTGCAAACACTCGGTTTGGTTCAGGCGAGCAGTGGCGGCTGTATAGAGCGTGCATCATTCTGACACGCAGCTCCTCCGCATAATGTCTAGACAAGTTCAGGGCTGCAGTGTGTGTGTGAAAAAGTCTTAACAGTCTTAGGAGTGTTGTGTTTTTCAGCATCCGACACCCCGTTGAGATGATCCTCCTCTCATCCTGTCTCAGGTCAGCCTGTAATGCATCGAAACCCTCTTTGTTGTCCTTTTTTTATGACGCTGCTCACACTTGTGAGGGTTTTAGTATGTAGATCCAGCAGCGAGGCTATGAACCCCCTTCAGCGGACTTTAATGGTCACACACAGTTGCTACCCGTGGCAGCAGCACATGTCCTCATTCTTGGCCATCCTGTCATTAGCCTCCTCCATCCAATCCTGCGGGGAAGAATCAGCTCCAGCTCAGCCATCTGTCTTGGTGTTTAAGAAAGCAGCACAGTGGCAAGCCAAAAGTGCAGTCGTTTCTATCATGTCTGGGAATTCAGGCTGATTCCCTCCATTAACCCTGAGCTGCTATTGCCCGGGGTCTCTTTCTCACTTTGATTAAAACAATGACCTGCACCGCCGGGTGGCTGAGAGGCATAGGGGGGCATCACCTTGGGTGATGCCATTTGAGTTTCTTCTTTGGTGGTCCCAGCCTTTCAGTACTTTGAGGCAGCAGCTACCGTTGTACTCCTGCATTTGTTTTTTGGGCGCCGGCGGCTGGTGACTCAGCCTGACTCCAGCACAACAGGCTGGACGAGCTTCAGAAGACATTGCAGACTGATTGAATCACAAATTCGATACGGTGATGCTTGGCCTGCCAGAGATTTCACAGCCCATTGCGTGTTTCTGTCTTGTCTGCTCACCTTGCTGCACATTCCATCAGTCCCCGTCACATGCACCTCCAACACTTATTAAATCCTCTCTTTGACCAGTTGGCATCGGCCTATTTCGCCGCTGGTAGTAAAGTGAAAACAGAAAGCCAAGCCCCTCGTGTCCTTAAAACCTATAAACATCGATACACGTAAATTCATGTTAGGGATTGCAAAATAAACCTAAAAGCCAAGTATGTGCACGCACTCCATCCACCAAAAACTCAGTTCCTAAAGGACTAACAACATCTAGCATGTGGCCTCAAAACATAATAGTGTCAGACTCGAGGAGGAAGATGGAAATTAAATCTGCACACAAAGAAATGCATCAGCTCCCTCGCACGCTGAAAATGAAATTTATAAAGAAAACTTTAATGTGTCAGCTGAGCAGAGTTTGATGTTGCAATGTGGCAAAGACAGGGATTACATCAAAGACTGAATCTGGGTTACATCTTATATGGTGCCTTAATCTTGTCAGCACATCATAATAGTCTGCCGTAGCCTATTATGCGTTACATCCTTCTTTCTGCACGGGTGATTTTTATTCTAGTGGAAGTAAATAGGTTCACAGTAATGCAGAAATACCAATCCTCTACATTGCTGGATAAATCAAGCCTTGCCATGTTATAATTTAGTTGGATGTTATGGCTCACGATACATGCTGCTGTGCATAATAACCGTGAGTAAGTGATGATGCAAAGGCTGTTTTGGTTCTGCCAGTCTTGGAGAATGTGTCCGGAGCCAAACCGAAGATGCCATATCAAGTTGCAGAGGAGTGTGTCAACATGTGTGTGTGTGTGCAACATGGACCAAACACAAACATGGACATACACAATTTGTCTCATTTCTGTTTGATTTTAAAAAACAAATGTGTTCTAAGTTTGCGAGGCACTACGTAGGACATTATTTAGTTTGTCAATGGTGCTAATGGTGAGTATTTTTATACCTTATGAGTCTGTCACTCAGTTTAATTTGGCCAATAAAGGATGATAGGCGAAAACTAAGGGAAAATTCCAAGGTCAAATCAAAGAAAAAAGAAATGCGTTGCTGGAAATCTGTCCGATTCTTGAATGACAAGTGCCCGATTCCTGTTTTATTATTAGATTTGACCATAAATGTGTACTTTTCATTCAGCTGCCTTGGTTTTGTGATTGCGCACGCTGAGTGCCACCACAGGACTTTTCTGCCTGAATGAATTTTAATTTCACATTTCTTTTCTTCATATAGGAACCTACATCGGATGCTTCCTTCACAACGCCAGCGATCGAGCCCTGGGAGGGACCATGCTTTACGACCTGCGCAAAATGACCAGTTCTTTGTGTCAAGACACCTGCTCGGAAAGGTAATGCGTTCACAGCGGGCTCCTGTGAAGGGACCACAGAAAGCTCGCTGTGTGAGTAAATGCTTTGGATCTCAGTCTCCTCCATGAATGCCTCCTGTGTTTTGAGCTATAGCGGAGAGCCAGGTGGCTGGATGACAGTAAAAGATGAGGGGGTGAGGAGTGAGAGAGGGGAGAATGAAGAGCAGGCCAGGACAGAAGGCTCGATCTGTTGCAGAAAAAGGAAGAAGGGAGGTGTTTGTGTGTGTGTTATAGAACGCTTAATGAGCTGAGTCCAGCAGTTGGTGAATAAATCAGTGGTTAGATATGTGCTTTTCCTGTGGACGTGCTGTGGTGTGGAAGTCTCTGACTGGGTCAGTGTGAGTCGAGTAATCAGCGCTGCCACATCCTCAACAAACCTGTTATTAAACATGTAGAGACAGGTGGAATTTTTCAAACACAACTCAAGGAATGACCTGCTTGAATTATTCCTTTTTATATGTTAGCAGCCAGGAAGCAGTGCATCCCCAGTGAAACGGGAACAGCCGAGGACAGATGGATGCTGCCAGGCGGATAGCTGGCGCTTCCATCTCAAATGCAAACCCGCCCTCTGCCTGTCCACATGGAAGGCAGTCTCGTTACCTGAGCGAGCCAATTACCGCAATGAGCAAAAGTAAAAAGTCAAGGCAATTTATGAGCAAGCTTCAAAGGACATACATGAAAAGGTCAGTTTTGATGAGGTCTCTGTCTTTCCCAAGGAGCCTGGATAAAGGAAGAGGAAAGGGGGATGAGTCACAAGAGCCTTGATATGTAAAGTACAGATCAGAGGTGACTGCACTGCAGCCAGAAGAAGGCATTACACAGTCAGGAGAGTGCAGAATGAAAAGCACTGATGGCTATCACGGGGAAACTGTATGTGTAAGCCCAGTAACTTTGAGTTAAATGATAAGTTTGAAATGTTATCGAAAGTCCTGTGGGAGAGCATAGCCAGAGGGCAATAGCTTCAGGTTATGGATTGCCATTGGCTAGGGCAATAACTATCAGTGTGTGTGTGTGTGTGTGTGTGTGTGTGTGTGTGTGTGTGTGTGTGTGTAGTGGTTACCAGTTTGCAGGTCTGGAGTACGGAGCCGAGTGCCACTGCGGGAATCGGATTAGCAGCCCTCGGGCTCCGGAAGAGGATTGTAGTCTGGTGTGTCGGGGTGAGAGGGGGTCTCCCTGTGGCGGCGTGGGCCGTCTCTCCATATACAAGGTGGAGGAGCAGCTGCCAGGTCACAGAAAATGTGAGTTGACTTCCCTCAGGGAAGACACGGCACCGTTTACTATTTATACCCTACACGGGCTCCGCAGATGAGTGAAGAAATGACTGAAGTTAAATTCTCAAAACACAACAACACAGAAAAGTTAAAGCTATGCACTCCCCACACCACCATCTATAACGCTGCCACATGCCGCTGTGCAACCAAAGCCTTATACATACAGCACATTTGATTCCTCTGTCCAGGAACTAACGCCAACAATCAGATGACTGGTATAGATAGCAGTTGTGTTATTGTAAGGGTTGACCTTACCACATAAAGGACCTTGTTGTGATTTGGTGCTGTATGAATTCAATAGAGTTTAAATTGAACTGAATTTAGTACCACAGGATCCAAAGTTTCTACTGTCTCAACTCAACATTTTCTTCTTTGGTGAATCCAACGTTTCAGAGGTATACTGCCATCAGTTTTTGTTGTTTTCTTTTCTCTAGTGCAGGGTGTCCAACTCCCACACAGCTGAATCAAATGGTTGGATTACCTCTTCAGCATGCCATCAAGTTTGGCAAAGGCCGGGTAACTAGTCATTCATTTGATTCAGATGTGTCGGAACAAGGATGTGTCTAAAAGCTGCAGGACAGTAGCTCTCGAGGACTGGAGTTGGACACCCCTGCTCTAGAGATGTTGTCAAGCTGGTCAGCGTGTCACTTCCACGGTGCATTATTCATATTTTGTTGGTCAGTGAGGATGCATTGTCGATGCGATGAGGGAGAATTGTTTTGGAGACACAACCAGAGAAGCATCTTTCACATTCATCATCTTTTGTCTGGAACCACCCAACATTACTCATATTTTGAAGGTTTTATCGTCATTTACTTCCTCTAAATGTGTCTACATATACTTAACCATAACTTTGCTTTGTCTAACCCAGTGTTGGCCAATTACTTGAATAAAGTACTTAGTTACTAATTGTTGATTACATCTCCAAGAAAATAATCCCATTACTTTACTGATTATTTATTTTCAAAAGTAATTAGTTACTTTATTACTTAGATACTTTTTAAAAACATGATACACAACCTGAATAAGTAATAAAGCATTAGGCCTTTCAACCCAAATCGATCTTTGTCTGCATAATCCATCATATAAAATTGAATCAAATGGAAAAGTCACTTTTAAAAAATTGTTTTATTAGTTTTAAACTTTTATGCATCAAGCAAAAATTAAATTATATCCAACAGTCTCTGATTGTTGCATATAACATTTAAACCTATTTTCTGCATTTTCCAAGATATACAATAAAATAATGTTCAGAATCAAAGATTCAGCAGCACTAAGTCCTGTCGCTCTTGAATCTATTTTCAGTTGTTTAGCAGGAGTGGGGCCTGTGGAGGTTTGCCCGGAGCCGCTGCGGTCATGTCATGGAGGGGAATGGGAATTTCACATTCCCGTGGTGGCGTGCTGGGTGCTTGATCAGATTTGAAGTTAAATTTTTCGCTGTTCCTGCCACAGACATCGCACGCTCGTACGCCATTGTCATGAGACACTTTCACAAACAAAATCATGGTTTAGTAATGCAGTAATGCAGCGTGCTTACTAGAAAGTAACAGTAATCTATTACTTTATTCCAATAGTAATCACTTACTTTACTCATTACTTGAAAAAAGTGGTCGCATTACAAGTAATGCGTTACTGCCCATCTCTGGTCTAACCTAACCACTCCGGAAAAAATGAAAGCGTCTGATATGAACCAAAGAATCAGATAACTTTTGGGATTCACAGCTAGGAGCAAAGAAGAAAGTTAAGTGAATTACAATGAAAAGCACAGCAGGATAGGATAAGGATTTGTCTTAGTGCACAGTGTTACAGAAGGAAAGGGGAAGGTGTGTGAAACGGTGGGGGCTTTATTCAAGAAAGATTATCATAAAAAGGTATTTATCAGCCCGCACATCAACACGCACACACACACACACACACACACACACACACACACACACAAACAGCTTGAGCTGATTTGCATAAATGAACCGATGCCACTTGTGACTAAAATGATGCATTGTGTTAGGTTTACACCTAATGCAAACGAAATTAAGTAATAAATGGAGCAACAGCGAGCACATATTTAAACCATGAATAAATAATGAGCAAACATTTAATATGCTACTAACAAAAAAAAAAAAAACTGAACTCCTTCCGTAATAAAATGTAAGCATGTAATAGTGTTTACTCTCCACTCTAAAAGTCCTTGTCTGAGTCATCTCAGACTGTGTGACAGACTGGCTGAGATGTGTCAGCATTTCTTTGGCTGATGTTTAAATTGACAAATCCTTCCATCGCCGTTCCTGCGGTCATCATATTTGTCTGATGCACACCTAGAAAGCGGGCTGCATTGCTGCGACAGCCATCTGCGAGCTGTCATCTGTTGATGCTCAGACATGCATGAGTGACAAATCCTGTTGGTTCTGGTATTGTTGTAGTATTTGTAATGCAAAATAATAAGAAAAATATAACACAGCAACATCCTGTTCTTTGTTATTTTTCATGCCATTGCTTCCTCTGGGAAGATGGTCTTGACAAAATTGTGTTACTGTGTAACTGGCAACTGTGCTTTGTTGTTATTCCACTCCTTTGCTTCTTTGCAGTATTATGCCAAGTGTAGCTTTAAATGGTGATTTTTTTGGAGTCAAGTCCAGTTCTTGGGTTTGTCACCCCCAAACATGTCTCTTTTCATTATGGAGAAATAGCAAAACTTTTGATCTGACCATAATAGTTTATCTCTGTGATCATCTGCAAATTTCAGTTTGAAGAAGCAAGAATTTCTTTCCTGGTCGACACCGTCTTAGACCATGGCAATGTGAATCTTGCTTCACTGTAGACAGTGACGCTGGTGTCCCAGCGGTTTTCAGTTCATGACAGGTTTGAGCGTTGGTGGTTACTGAATACACCCATTCGATTTCCTCTCATATGCCCACATAGCAAAATTGGAAAGGCCCGGATCTGGCCCACACAATGTGCTTACACATGGTCCACATACTGCAAAGAATGACGGCCCTTTGTTGGCCCAGATCTGGTTTGCCAGAGGTGGCCCACACATTGGCCAGCACAAGGCCAGTTGCAGACACACTGGTGGTCCTGTGCTGGCCCAGAACAGTTTCAGATCTGGCCCCAGATGTCAGCCTAACGTGTACTTGAATCAGCCCATATGATAACAACATGTGCCAGAACATAATAGTGCAAAAGTAACATGACAGTGAATCTTATATAGCGCTTTTCTGCTCAAAGTGCTCTATACAACATGCCACATTCACCCAATCACGCACTTTCTCTAAACTGAGAGCTTCCTAACTGCATTCATACACATTCACACTCTTGACATGCCGACTGGAAGAGCCAGGGATCAAACCACTAATCTTCAATTCAATTCAATTCAATTTTATTTATATAGCGCCGAATCACAACAAAAGTCGCCTCAAGGCGCTTCATAATCTTCCGATCAGTAGGTGACCTGCTCAACCTCCTGACCTACAGCCAGTGTTGGGAAGGTTACTTTTAAAATGTATTCCATTACAGAATACATGCCTCAAAATGTATTCTGTAACGTATTCCGTTACGTTACTCAATGACAGTAACGTATTCTGGATACTTTGGATTACTTAATATATTATCATGCTTTTTACAACTACGTGAATGTACTATTGCTGTGTGATTTATTACTATTACTGAAGGTCCGCGGCTCCGAACCGTAGTAAAGGGACCTCTGGCTAATACGTCGGGTTCGTGTCGGGCTCATAGCCGAAAAATAGCTTTACTTTGTTGTCTGGGTCAACTTTGCTAGCAGAGACAGAGAGAGGCGTTGAAAGGCTCCAATGGAACTTATTGTTTTCGGAGGAAAACACGAACACTGTGTACAGTCGAGTCTTAATAGCTTACTTACAACTGGGCTCGTCAGGCATTCTGTTTGGCTGCAGTGGTTATTATTATATTTACATGCTTCCAGCTCCCGTTTTTGCTCGATGACAGCTCGTACTTTTCCTTTTTCTCCCTCCTCGCGCTCACAGACACATAACGTGTTTGGCAGTCCATTCTCCCTGCAGCACGGACTACACTGCCCATGATGCTACATTCTTTAGAGCTATGCTTGTAGCATTCTGCATGTTAGCTTAGCACAACAACAACAAAAAGGCGCTCTCTCACCCAGGAAACACAGAGAGAGAGCGTCCCCCTGTAACCATGGCAACCGTAACGCTGCCGCCTGGAACAACGGCACGTAGCTGTCAAACAAAACCCAAACAGTCCTGACCCGCGACAAAATGAAACAGGGAAGTACCGCAGTGTAATCCATTTATTTCAACAAAGTATTCTGAATACCACCTTTTTAAACGGTAACTGTAACGGAATACAGGTACTCACGTTTTGTATTTTAAATACGTAACGGCGGTACATGTATTCCGTTACTCCCCAACACTGCCTACAACTACCTGGTGATGAACATGAGTAAACCCTCACTAGGTTTTGGATAAAGTGTACACTCACAAGCCTGTCAAACCTGCATTTGAAACCATACCATAGCAGTATAGTATTGCAACATGGCATTTGGGTCTTCTAACTAAAACAGGAAAATAGGAACATAAATAGCGCCATCATTGCCAGACCTGGCCCACATCTGGTTGACATACACCCTGCCATGACACCAGTCAGTCAGAAGAGCCAGCTTGATGCCGGATCTGGGGAAGACCTGCTTTCTATGAGCCTGGGCCACATAAACCAAACCATGGGCCTGGCCCATATCTGGATGACATACCACTTACCATGCCAGAAGTCAGCCAGCAGTGCCGGCTTGAGACCAGATCCGGGCCAGACCTGTCTGCTATGTGGGTGAGGCTGAGAGTTTAGGTCTTCTTCCATATCCTGGCAAAGTGGTGACACATCTATATAACTTGTACATAAAATTGTTTGAACTGATGATCTTGGAATGTGCAGTTATTTAGAAATGGTTGTAAGAGACCATGCTACTCATGCTGATCTACAGCTCCCCTTCTTGCTGTTATCGCTGTGAGTCTTGGTCAGTCCAGTCACGTCTGTCAAATTAAATCATTTTTGTGCTGGCAAAGAGAAACTACCAGTATAGTCTACCATGATTGCTAGCAAAGAGTTAATTACATTGGTCTTGTTAAAAGTTAAAAATCAGCATAGAACTTTTAGCACCACTTATTAAAATATTTAAGAGTATATATCTACGTACTTCAGCCTGTATGTGTACTTTTGAGTCTGTGTGCATTAGGGAAAATCCAAAATAAATGTAAACTTATTTTTATAGTCATTAAAGACGTATCCTTTATTCCACCCTGAAAAACAAACAGTTCAAAGACATCATTAAAAGCTTCAAATTACCATGACATTCATGCCCATGATGAGTGTACATAAACCTCTGACTGTATATTATTTGACATTTATATTTAAGTAAATACTTAAAGTTGTATTATCTTAGCAGGATGTTGCACAAAGTTAATGTGCCACTTTTAAAATGTCAAGCTTTTAACCTGTGTTGCTGTTCTGGATGGTCCTTAATGCTTCATTTTAAAACCTTTTTGACAGCTCATTACTCTTCTTTGTTTTATGACTAAACTCTTGACTCAACTAAACTAATTGTGTATTAGCCCCACAATGACCACGACAAATCCAGCTATAATGATTATCCATAACTTTTTCTTATAAAAACTGTTTTCACTTGTGTAAAGATTTGCTCCCTCCTCCTGTTGCAGTCAAGGGCGAATCTATTATATAAGCAGCTGATGATCATAAACAATATTAATATTCATGACTGGAAGCTTCGGCGTCTCTGGAGATTTGCAGCTGACTTGTGAATGTATTACACTGTGTACCAGAATTCAGCCAAGTATGGAAAGATAATTATCGCAGAAACCCTTTGCATGTACATTTCTTTGAAAATCTGACATTTGCTACTTGTTTGTATAGAAATAAATGCTCCCCAATGTTGACCAAAGCAAGGCAAACCCTTCAAATGTGTTTTGCAGTCACTAGCAGAGCGCTATTCCTTATCATCCCCGTGTGCGTTTTTCCTCCTTGCAGTCAGAAATGTGCACTACCGGGGTTGCTTCAAGTTGCTGAAAAGCATCATCGGCACCTTCCCCGTCTACTCCTTTCAGCCGAACCTAACCACGCAGTCCTGCATCGAGACGTGCACTGATAAGGTTTGAATTTCTCCTCTGCAAATTACAGCAATGATGATCAATTTATTGCACACTCTACTTGTGGTTCTCCACTCAGGGAGCTGTCTTCTCTCCCTGGAGAACACATGTAGGAGCACAGAGCTCTCTGGATTTTTGCTGAATATTTTAGGTTTAATGTGTCTGTAATGAGATGTAGATACTCTGCATCCTGCACTGAGATCTTACTCTGTGCAGCTGTGTCGCCTCCAAAAAACAGAAATATGGATGGTAGAAATATTGGCAGTGACTGCAATATGATTAATTCTCACCGTGCGGTGTGTGTTTATACATGCATATCAGTTCCAAAAAAGTTTCACTCCAGTGTCCTCGTGTTGTGACATTGAGCATTCTAACCTCCTGCTACCTGGCAGAGTGAGGAAAAATAAGAGAGTTGGGATGTTCTGCAGATTCAGCTGAGTAAATGGTAAATGGACTGGTTCTTATATAGCACTTTTCTACTCTGTCTGAGCACTCAAAGCGCTTTACACAACGAATTCATTCACCCAATCACACAAGCACTTCTTCTAAGCTCTTAAATGCTCTATCTAACATTCACACTCCGATGGATGCATCGGAGAGCAACATCGGGTTAGTTTCTTGCCCAAGGATATTTGGATTGCAGCCTGGGCTTGAACCACCGACCTTCTGGTTAGTGGCTGACCTGCTCTGCCACCTGTCAGGTGGCATCTGAGCTGAGATGACAGATCACCCTTAGCTAGATTAGAAGTCTTTGGAGAGAAAAATTGGTGTGATGAGTCATATGACAACCTGAAGAACATTTGTGCTTTTGGTTTGTAGGAGCTCCCACTGGCTGTGTTCAAGAAACCCCACTGTTTCTGTACATGGACGTCATCTCTTTTCAGTCTCAACCAGCAGTCGGACAACCAGCAGTGTGTGGGGAACCACACCATCGCCTCTGCACTCACGGCGTCCACAGAGCCTGACCACTACCAAGTTTACCATACCCCTGTGCTTGGTGAGATATTTGTTACACAATGCAAAAATGTGTTAGTCATCTGCACGTGTTTTTATTTGTAAATGTATTATTTTGAGCCCATCCCACTGTGCCGTGTCAGTCATTTTTTGCTGATCATGCAGTGTAGCTAAAGTTCCAGTCTTGCATTAATTCTAAGTCCCAACTGAGAGACTTTCTGTGACCACTGTGTTGTTTTCTTGGGGTCAGATGCTTAGTAAAAATGAAAACAGTCTTCATCCCAAATTTCAGCTCTGATCTGTGACTTGCAATCCTACTGCAATTTGTGCCACGTAAAGAAAAAACTCCATTTCAGGCTCTCTGCTACAATACTTACTATATATTCTCATACATATTCTGATATATTCTGATATTCTGCTGATATACAACAGCTGAAACAAAAAAACTGTGCTTCCAGACTCCAGGTGCAAAGAGAGGATGTTTCTGCCTCAAAGATCCAGTTCCCTTGTGGCTCTCTCTAGTTTTCCCGGGGCAGGCAACACCTGGGTACGACACCTGATCGAGCTTGTGACCGGCTACTACACTGGCAGCTTCTATTTCGATGGCACGCTGTACAACAGAGGTGGGGAGAGCACAGTCCGTGTCCTGAAATGAGAGTTTAAGTGGGTGCTTGATGAAATATTGCCCTACAGCTGACTGTTATCTATTCATTTATTCATTGGTACCAGGTTTCAAAGGCGAGAAGGACTACTGGAAGAGTGGCCGCAGCATTTGCGTAAAGACCCATGAAAGTGGGCAGAAAGAAATTGAGATGTTTGACTCTGCCATCCTGCTGATTCGCAACCCTTACCGCTCCTTAATGGCTGAATTCAACCGCAAGTGCGCCGGACACTTAGGACACGCCACAGATGCCCAGTGGAAGAGTAAAGGTGATGTAGTCCAATAGAATGAAGTGGTTTATGGCTCAGCTGAAGGTTGCTATAGTTACTGCTGCATAATGTCCTACTGTTGATGATACAACAAGAGTAGACAAGAGATGAATGTCGTGAAGCACCTTTATATTTACAGGCCAGCACTCAAGACTCACTCCTGAGCACCAGATAGCCACCCTTTAAGAAAAGTCAAACTTTGTCTAAACTTTGTTCAAAAGTTGTCTTTTTACTTTGTTCCACTAAACAATTATCTGTTGAGTAAAGTCTAAAAAATGGAATGTAGCATTCAGGCATAGCAGACATCAGATCACACCCTTCATTGTGTCTCGTTTGTGGCTTTTTGGGCGAGTCTCTGCATGGTCATATTGTTCCCACGTACTTGGGCGGTATAGCGAGATTTATGGTCGAGCATAGGTGATGTGTTCACTGTCCACTCCAGCCAGGAGACCGCTTTCCAAGCAGATGCTTGCGTTACCTGTGACAATCAGAAGCAATGGGAATCTTGGAGGGCTGGATAGGAGTGGTTGAAACCGTAAACGTGTACGCAGACGGACCTTTGCGGGATCGTAAATCTCGTTATTGGCGCCGCTGCGGTTAGGGTCGTCATTTCACAGGAAGAAGGTTCTTGGTTGGTTGTAGCTTTATGCTTTTCACGTCTCTTTAATATCTCTCCTCACAGGTTTTAATTCAACTTTTTTACAAGTCGCTTGAACTGAAATGAGTTTACGGGGACTACATTCACCTATTTAATAGTTTTTATTTGCTCTGAGTTTTTAAATGCCTTCTCTCCATACCGTGGGGTTAAAGAAGACAACATTCATGTTGCTCACAGCACTGAAAATATTTGATTTTCAAAAGACAGTGAAAAAGCAGTTTCTTGGTCCCACTGAAAGCTGTTGACAGAGTGTTCTGAGGATAATGCAGAATACAGATGAGTGTGGACTGAAAGCTACTGCTGTGGCATCATGCTGCTAAACCATCACCATGCTGCACTACTTCTTGACAGTTTTTTTCTTTGTTTCTTACAAAATGTAACTACAATGTCTCATGTATAGTTTAAGAACGTAATGAATGTTATAGAAAAAAAGTTAAAATATCTCATTTCAGTCACAGTCTCAAGCTTAAAAACACCTCGATGCGCTCATCAACCCTTGTATGTGGCTATTGGCTGCTCTTACACAAAAAACGCAAACAAAATAAAACACCAGTTCCAACAACCAGTTAGTTAGAGACCCAACAACGAGCCAGCCTGTCTATACCACAGGCATATACACACACATGCTGCATTGTCTCCTCTCTGCCTGCTTTCTGGCTGACATTCCAGTTTCTCTTTTTTTTCACACGATGATGAATGATGTTTATCATCTGATTGCAGTGCATGAAATCATTTGATTTATAGTCTTCACCTTGGGAGTAACTATGTTGAAGTTGTACTGCCGTTTGATATCCTTTTTTTTTTTTTTTTTTTTTTTTTTTAAATGACATCAGAAACAGCAGTATGCGACATTACGTGATGGCAGAGCTTCAGTTCATCCTTTGTCATTTTTTTTTTTTTTTTTTTTTTAATAAATAGGACAGGGGGAATGAATGAGAGAAAGAGGGGGAGAGAAAGAAAGAAAACCAAAGGGGAGAAGAGACGGTGAGAAGGGGGGGGGGAAGAGAGAGAAAAAAAAAAAAGAACTCCTGGGTCACCTGTATGGAGAAAAAAAAAAAACAAACAAAAAAAACAAACAGAGGAGACAGCAAACAACAAAGAGCAACATAATAATAGAGAAAACAAAGCACCATCACAATAAACTAGCTAGTCATAGATATCAATATTTACTAAATAATAAACGATATTGTGCAGCACGCAAGATAGACAGCGCACAGTGTGCTTTGAGGCAGCAGCCAAGAAAGCTTTAGTCCGCGTCTGTGAATACCCATGTGTGCATACCTGTGTGGATCAGCATGCTTGCATTCCAAAGGTTTCTCCATGTAATGATCTGCTAGGGAGTGTGGGGGGGCCACAGCCCCGTCCTCCAGGGTGTGAAGTGGGTATGGAGGAGATCATAACTCCAGACATCCAGAGGCCCCCAGAATACAAGAGACCATGGAAGACCAACAGAGGGGCAGCCGCGCCACTGTTCCAGTAAGAGCTGAGGAGAGTCCCAGATGAGGGCTCGCCCAGCAGCCGCGGAGCAGAAGCCAGGGGGAGTTGCAGTGACGCGCCCGTGAGCTCCGCCGGCCCCCAGCTGTGCCTGAGTGACCGAGCCCCAGGCCGAGAGGCCGGGGGCACCCCACCTCCAAAGGGGCCCGAGCGAGCCCCAGGCCCCAGGCCCCGACAAGCGGCCGCCAAGGAGTGAGCCGGTGTGTACCCGGACGCCCACCCCCAGATACAAAGAACCACCAACACACCGACACCTGAGGGAGTCTGCCACCGGCAGGGGAAGTGGTGGTGGGTGGAGATAGGCCTCCAAACCTTGGAGGGCCTGAGGTGTCCCCAGAGAGGTGGCGTCTGATACCCAACCTAACATATAGACACAGACATACAGGCACACACAGACACAAACATCCATTCCCACCCTCATGCTCTCATATGCACTCACTCCACACTCAACCAACGTGGAGACAGACATAAAGAGACACTGTACACACAATCACACTCCCCAAGCGTACTCTACAAACCGGGTCTAGGTACCCTTGCCCCTGGAGGGGGGAATTGCACCCAGACCCAGGTGGTGTTACCCTTTTCCCTGCGGTGGGGAGAGGCAGACCACCCCGACTCCGCAGCAGCAGGGAGGCCCCACACCCCAGACCGCAGTCAGACGGCCAACTCCTCCTACTAGCCCTCCCGCTCCAGCAGGCCGCAGAGAATGGGGGTGGGAGAAGACTCCAAACCTCCCTCCACCCGCTCATTGTAGTGTTGATGCATATGTGTTCTAAGGTGCAATTAAAACCCAGGAGGGCATGGAGCTACCTGCCAAGGAGCAGCAGGTAAGCGCATAGTCCCTCCTGCTAGCCCTCAATGACTAAGTGTATTTAAAATTGAGAGGTGGGCAACGACGTCAGGGGTGAGGTGTACACCCTGATGGTAATTTGGACTCCGTGATTGTGCCCACCCCCAAGATCCTATATGTATGTGTAATGAGAGTGTGAATAATGTGAATGTCTAAGTTGTGGGATAAAATTGAGGCAGAGGCAGCCAGAAGGGGACAGGGGGGGGGGGGGGGGGTAGCCTCCTCTGCACCCTGGTGACATACCCCCACTCCAAGGCCCTGCATGTGTGAGTGGTTGTGGAGGAGCGGGAAGAGGGAGGCAGCTGGAGATGGGGAGGGAAGGAAGGGAGGGGCAGGTAACCCCTCCCTGGGGCCAGCTCCCCCGCTGACCCCAGTAGGCACTCCCACCCTTCGCGACCCGCCAGGGAAGGGGGGCCCAGGCCGTTTGATATCCACACAGTGGAGCTCTCCACAGTTTTTACGCATATTTTTTTCCATAGTTTGTGTCATAACCAGTTGAGTCGCGTCTTCCACATTCACACAGATAAACATTCACTCAGATGATCATTTGGGACACGTACATTTTTTTTACTTAGTTCTGCAATCAGTTATTCAACACTGACACAGACACAAAAATGAAAATTCTCAGAAGCATGCAGTATATTGATAAAATCCAACGTCTATGTGTGATTCCTGATCAAATTAGCTAAAAATAATCCAACTGTACCCTCTTTCACTTGCAGAATGGCCAGAGTTTGTCTCCAGCTATGCCCCCTGGTGGGCATCTCATGCTGTGAGCTGGCTGAAGTTTGGCCGTCGCCTCCTGGTGGTGCATTATGAGGAGCTGCAGCGAGATCTCCTCCCCCAGCTCCGGCTCATCACAGCCTTTCTAAACGTCACTATGACAGAGGAGAGGTTTCTGTGTGCAGAGAGCAACCAAGACGGGCATTTCAAACGCTCAGGGGCTCAGCGGCCCTCTTTTGACCCATTCACTCCCGACATGAGACAGATGATTGACTCCCACATTCATGCTGTTGACCAGGCGCTGCAGAGCAGGAACTTTAGCGGACTTCCACAAGATTACCTCCCCAGATGATGATGTGAAAAGGTCATGAGGTAGTTCTTTAAATGACTGGTACAGCAGAGGTGTGTGAGAGGAAAGGTTTCCACCGAGTGCTACGTGGGGAGCAGACACACGCTGGCCAATGTAAGCGGCCCACCTGACTCTTTAATAAGCCAGTCACACTGTGAATGCCCGTAGAATCAGAGAAACTCTTTAGAGGTCACTGGAGAAACATTTCAGTTCATTGTGAAATTCTACAGAGAACAGGTATGAAAGCGTCAAGGCCAGGACTGCCTCTATGCAAGCAGCAAATATGATGATTACTCAGAAAGGATTTGTTAGGCAGTAGATCTGGATGTATCTGTATGTCCTTCAGAGCTGCTGCATGCTGTTATATGGACATGAACTCAGAAATATGGTGATGACAATGAAAACTTCTCCAAACTGTATGAAATGTTTCTATTAGCATTTTATTTCATTAAATGCGTTTACTTTGAGCTGGGTGCAGTTGCGTACACTGGCATCACTTGAAACGTGTTTCACTTTATTGTTACCAGGTGAGGACAGGTGTGTCTCCATTTCCAAGGTGACATTGGGAGGGTTTGTGTATCTGCTGTTCAGCTTGTCACAAAGAAAGTAAACACGTGTGTGCGCTGTAGATCTCTTAGCAAAGGACTCGCATATTGCTCAAGTGCAGATGTTTTTCAATCGTTCCTGGAATAACCTGGGAGAACAGTGCCACCTGGTGGTTGAATTTGCACCTATCAGTACTACGAACACTGGTGCAAATTCCTTTCTCTGCATTCACCATTACATTTTTATTTTTTATTTGAGTCACGTTCTTGTATCTGATATTAATATGAAATACACCAAGGAGACATAAATTGAATGAATTTCACCAGAAACTGCTCAGAAACTGTAGCACAATCAGCACCTCTCTGACAATGCTAAAAAAATAACACCTCTGAAAATGAAAGATTCATGCAGGGCTGCTGTCACTGTGTTCATTCACTGCAACAGAGATGCAAACAACTGATTCCAGCAACGAGCCAAATGTATGCCTCCTCTATCAGCCACATGTGAATGTAAGCTTTTACTCCAAAATCCAGTCCCTGCTTCTATGAGCTCATTGTGGACTACTAACCACTTAGAACTTTGTTTTTTGTAACAAGTATCCCATTTCACTGCTGACAATATCTACAATCTGGACCTCTTCTTTGTCTGCTAACACTAGATAACCTCACCAACACCTGTCTGATACAGTACGTCAGAACATACAGGTGAGTACAAAGAGAAGATTTGAGACAGTAGAAAGCTTCTAAAATCAGGCACAGAAAAAAGAGACAGAATACAAGAAGGTGGACATGCTGCTGCTAACGAGGTGGTTTTACAGGGGAGATTCTCCAGACAACACAAAGCACAGCCTCACACCAACATCACATTACAATAGAAACTTTGTGTGTTGTGCAATAATTCACACACATACTCATGAAAAAGAAGTCCGTCCAGTGTTCGGATTAGGATGGTATAGACAGAAAGAAAATATGCTCTTTCAGGTGGATACATGCATATATATCCATCTTCTATGAAACAATTAAGTCCCCTTTAGCCACCGTGTGGCTTAAACATCAGCTAGTGTCTGACATCAGTCTGCTACAAGTTGTTTTAGAAATTCCGTCCACGTGCTACATCTCTCTCAAACCCTCCAACAGTGTGACGGGTTTCAAATCTGCATTGTGACTAAACCAGCCAATGACTCTGCCTTCTTTCTGAACCAGTGTTTTTGTCCCGTTGAACCGTCTACTTCTAGTCCATCTTGGATAGCTTTTACCAGCCTGTTTTTCAAAGGATGTAGGGTTCATAGATGAATAACCAACTGCTGAGTCTCCAAGGCAGCCAAGCAAACCCAAACAAGAACACGTCTATACTTCAAAATTACTCTCCAGAATAGTTCCCCTTCATTTGAGCCAAACAAGACTGCTGTTATTGTGGTCAAACAAATTTCTCTTTCATGTCCAGACTGCATTACTTCAAAAGGCCAGGTCTTTACCTCCATGTTCACAAAGTGTTGTTCAGCTCCACTGTTCCTGTTGGACAGCAAAGACGTTTTCTGGGACACCACTCGTGCATTTATGATCGCGGACACATGCATTCTGATACTAACAGTTACCTGATGGGGATCCTGGAGTCTTCTTTTCACATTAAACAGTAGACTAGTTAGGCTGAATTTCACACAAATTGGCAGTCATTTACAATCCACTTGTAGGTGATTGTCTTTACGGTGGAATTATTCATTTTAAATAATTTGCAGCTCTTTTTCGTATCCTTTGCCAGATGAACAGACAGGTTGAAGAGCTCTTCAGTCCTCGGCATGATGACACCAGACACTTCAAAATCAAAGAGGACATCACTGCCAGAGGTTTGAATATGTCACGTTTCTAACTCAAAGAAAGCTGTACACACTGGAAACTAATCTAAAAGTCACTATTTAAATAATATGGATGATTTAAAAAATCATGTAAAGTTGTTGAATACTGTGTGCCATGTGTTAGTGTACCATCTTCACTGATTTGTTTCAAAGAGGATCAAATGTTTATTTATTAAAATACAAAAAAAGTGAACAATCCATTCAAAATTTCATTTAGTGTTGTTAATTTTTTACATCATCTAGTGTTAATACGTATTTATTAGTAACAGTCAATTACATCTTAATCAATAATATTCAGTGACTGGCAAATAGTTGGCTTATAAAATAACTTTTCAGTAATTATCCAAATGATGTTCAGTATATGATACTTGGGACAGCTCGGTGACACAGTGCCATGCTGTCTTGAAGCAAGAACGCCCTGGGTTCATCATACAACATTCAGCATCATTAAAAAAGTCCTGGAAGTCTGTGGAGTTTGCATGTTCTCCCCCTTGCATGTGTGGGTTCTGTCCAGGTAGTCCGCCTACTCCAACTTCCTTTAGCTGAAAACAGTGGAAGAGCCGTTTTGCCGACCATCCAAAGGTCCAGCACCCTCAGCAGCTACAGCCTCCACTTCACAATCACCGCAGCACATGTCCAGCTAAATCGCTGCACATGCTGGTAGGCAAGAAGTGAAGCAGCTCATGGTGGTGAGAAGTGACCGTCAAGGGAGAGCAGATGCAACCTGACCACCACCGGCACACTTTAGTGCCGGAGGTTTTCGTAAAGCTTTTATTTTGGTATTTCCGTTGACCCGTTCAATAAATTTGCACGTTAGCTAAATATTTAGTTTCCTGTAACATTTAACATTTAGATTTAAATATTATATTTAGATTTAACATTTAACATTTAATATGGTGTTTTAAATATAAGAAGTTACAAACATTTTAGTAAATGTTAAGAAAAATGACTCGAAAAAAACATGTTTTTATAAGGTTTTGAGCTAAATGTGGAAAAATGTTGCCGTTGATTTCAGCGTGTTTCTGTTTACAAACGGTGCCCCATAGCTGTCTCACCCCTGTAGAGGCTGGGATAGGTGTGTGAATTTGATAAGTGGAAGAGAATGGATGGATAGCTAACACTAGCATTTGCCTGCATGCATGACATTCGAAAAGTTTCAACGATTCATTAGTCAAAAACTGACAAGATTCTTCAAGGCTAAATAGAGCTATTAAAAGCTGTTTCTTACTGTCATTGTATTGACACCATATAGAAAATGATTTATGAGGATTTTAAATATCAAATTACTTTGGACTTTTGACCTCTTTTTCAATTCAATTCAATTCAGTTTTATTTATATAGTGCTAAATCACAACAACAGTCGCCTCAAGGTGCTTTATATTGCACAGTGGATCATACAATAATAGATACAGAGAAAAACCCAACAATCATATGACCCCCTATGAGCAAGCACTTTGGTGACCGTGGGAAGGAAAAACTCCCTTTTAACAGGAAGAAACCTCCAGCAGAACCAGGCTCAGGGAGGGGCGGGGCCATCTGCTGCGACTGGTTGGGGAGAGAGAAGGAAGACAGGATAAAGACATGCTGTGGAAGAGAGACAGAGGTTAATAACAGATATGATTCAATGCAGAGAGGTCTATTAACACATAGTGAGTGAGAAAGGTGACTGGAAAGGAAAACCTCAATGCATCATGGGAATCCCCGACAGCCTACGTCTATTGCAGCATAACTAAGGGAGGATTCAGGATCACCTGGTCCAGCCCTAACTATATGCTTTAGCAAAAAGAAAGGTTTTAAGCCTAATCTTAAAAGTAGAGATAGTGTCTGTCTCCTGAATCCAAAGAAGGAAGAAGGAAGCTTTCAAAATCAAACTCAGGTCATATTTTGTCATATTATAATTTGCATCCAAATATCATGCCACATTTGACCTCTGACCTCACTTTAACATTTTACATCGCATTTCTTTCAAGATGACCCCAAAACATGTCCTATCTTTAAAGAAAGGGTTGTCAAGAAAAAGAGAATGAACTGCCAAGTTAGTCATGCTACGCTTTTTATTGCCCCACAAACTTCCGACATTACATCTAAAAAGAACAGATGAAACAAAAATGAAACAAAATTAATATATAAAAAAATTAAATAATTGCCCCTTAAAAGTAAACACTACCCAGCGAGTGAGCTGCTGTGGCGGAGGTTTGAGCTCTCTGAGTGCTTCTTGTTTCTGAAGTACACGGTCATATTTCGAATCCTGAAATCCCACCATGTTGTTTCCTACCTTGGTGTTAGCATCACTGCTTATCCACTATTTTTTGCCGAAATAATATTTGTGAAGTTATTTGATAAATATTTGAGATCCAGTTGCACGCAGACGTTAAATAAAGACTGTTTCTGGTGGGGAACCAAATCAGCTGCTAAAGCTGAAGTAGTTCACCGGTGGTGAGTTGACAAGCCTCATCATGTTGATTGTCTGTAACAGTTGTGTTACTCCCAGAGGACTGAATGAGTTTGAAAGTTAGCTCAATTAGCGAAGCAATGCCATAAGGCCTCACAGTCAGCTGTCTGTCATAAACACTGCATGGACTGACAGCTAGACTGGGTTATATTAAGACATGCAGCAACATCTGCTTAAACAGTATGAGATGTCAGAAGTAGTTCCTTTATTGGCTTTTTCTCCTACTGATTTGCAGACATAAAAATCATTAAAAGTGCAAAAAAAAAGAAGATTTTTTTCACTGAAAGCAGAAAATTCCACAGGAAGAAGAAACTGAAGATGCAGCCAGACTGCAGATGCTGTTGCACTCAGTCCGGTCACACAGACACGACCAGGCTTGTTACTTGACCAGCACAGACAGTGGGACGAGACAGTACTGACAGCTCATGAGGGATCTCAAAGGACATGCAATGTCACTGTCAGTAAGGCTTCAGTGTAGTCACAAAGTACGGCGAGGAAAGAAGAGTTTCTGTGACAATAAAAAGAGTTAATGCATAAAACCCCAAATACTGAAGCCACAAAAGCCTTGTAGTCAACACGGGAAGCAGTGCCCTTTCTACTTCTACATGTGGCACAGCATTCAGCAATAGTAACTATTATATCCTTAAATATATTATACTTTCAAATAACACTTTACACACATATTTTCAACTCTATATTTTGTACAAGAAGCTGATCCTGATATCAGTTATAGCTCATATGTAGGTGTGCTGTGGTATCTGCACCAAGATGTTAGAAACAGATCCTTTAAGTCCTTTAAGTTGCAAGGCGGGGTCTCCATGGACCAAACTTGTTTGTCCAGCACATCACACAGATGCTCAATTGGACTGAGATCTTTGGAATTTGGAGGCCAAGTCAACACCTCAAACTCACTGTTACCAAACCATTCCTGAGCCATTTTTGCTTTGTAGGGGAGAAAATTATCTTGCTGAAAGAGGCCACAGTTATCAGGGAGGTGACTGATGGTCTGATTAAAGTGGTCTTCCACTTGGATCAGTTTTCAGTTAAATTTGGAAACTACATCACATCATGGTTATTTAACAGGATGACGACGTGTGTTTAGGATCTATGGCTACGTTCACTCTGCAGGCAAAAGCACATCAAATCTGACTTTTTTTTGACCCTATGCGACCCATATCCGATCATGGTATGACAGTATGAACGGCACAAATCCGATATTTTCAAATCCGATCTGGGTCACTTTCATGTGTGGTGCTGAATCCGAAACATATCCGATGTTTTAGAACGCGACTGCTGTTTGAACGGTCATGTCGCATTAAATCCGTCTTTTACGTCACTGACACGACAGACGCCAATTATCAGCGCCGGAAAAGCGCCCGATAAGACATCGCGAACGCTTCTTGGCCATCCAGTGTAGATGTTAGTGAAACTGTTGGGAAGACAATGTTGGAGAAACGTGAACATTTTATTCGTACTGTATAATCTGCAGCTATCCTTTGAAGCACCGCTCCTCTAAAACAGCAATAAGGATAATTATTAATTCAATTCAATTCAATTCAATTTTATTTATATAGCGCCAAATCACAACAAAAGTCACCTCAAGGCACTTCATAGATACAGAGAAAAACCCAACAATCATATGACCCCCTATGAGCAAGCACTTTGGCGACAGTGGGAAGGAAAAACTCCCTTTTAACAGGAAGAAACCTCCGGCAGAACCAGGCTCAGGGAGGGGCGGGGCCATCTGCTACGACCGGTTGGGGTGAGAGAAGGAAGACAGGATAAAGACATGCTGTGGAAGAGAGACAGAGGTTAATAACAGATATGATTCAATGCAGAGAGGTCTGTTAACACATAGTGAGTGAGAAAGGTGACTGGAAAGGAAAAACTCAATGCATCATGGGAATCCCCCGGCAGTTTTAAGCCTAATCTTAAAAGTAGAGATAGTGTCTGTCTCCTGAATCCAAACTGGAAGCTGGTTCCACAGAAGAGGGGCCTGAAAACTGAAGGCTCTGCCTCCCATTCTACTTTTAAATACTCTAGGAACAACAAGTAGGCCTGCAGAGCGAGAGCGAAGTGCTCTAATAGGGTGATATGGTACTACAAGGTCATTAAGATAAGATGGGGCCTGATTATTTAAGACCTTGTATGTGAGGAGCAGGATTTTGAATTCAATTCTGGATTTAACAGGAAGCCAATGAAGGGAAGCCAAAACAGGAGAAATCTGCTCTCTCTTTCTAGTCCCTGTCAGTACTCTTGCTGCAGCATTTTGGATTAGCAGAAGGCTTTTCAGTGAGTTTTTTGGACATCCTGATAATAATGAATTACAGTCGTCCAGCCTGGAAGTAATAAATGCATGAACTAGTTTTTCAGCGTCACTCTGAGACAGGATATTTCTAATTTTAGAGATGTTGCACAAATGGAAGAACGCAGTCTTACATATTTGTTTAATATGTGCGTTGAAGGACATATCCTGGTCAAAAATGATTCCAAGGTTCCTCACAGCGTTACTGGAGGCCAAGGTAATGCCATCCAGAGTAAGAATCTGGTTAGATACCATATTTCTAAGATTTTCAGGGCCGAGTACAATAACCTCAGTTTTATCTGAATTAAGAAGCAGAAAGTTAGCGGCCATCCAGGTCTTTATGTCTTTAAGACGTTCCTGCAGTTTAACTAATTGGTGTGTGTTATCTGGCTTCATGGACAGATAGAGCTGGGTGTCATCTGCATAGCAGTGAAAATGTATGCTATGTCTTCTAATGATGCTGCCTAAGGGAAGCATGTATAATGTAAACAGAATTGGTCCTAGCACTGAACCCTGTGGAACTCCATAATTGACCTTATTGTGTGAAGAGGACTCTCCATTTACAAACTGGAGTCTATTAGATAAATATGATACAAACCACTGCAGTGCAGTACCTGTAATACCTACAGCATGTTCTAATCGCTCTAATAGGATATTATGGTCGACAGTATCGAACGCTGCACTGAGGTCTAGCAGGACAAGCACAGAGATGAGTCCACTGTCAGAGGCCATAAGAAGATCATTTGCAACCTTCACTAAAGCTGTTTCTGTGCTGTGATGAGCTCTGAAACCTGACTGAAACTCTTCAAATAAACCATTCCTCTGCAGATGATCTGTTAGCTGTTTGACAACTACTCTTTCAAGGATTTTTGATATGAAAGGAAGGTTGGAGATTGGCATGTAATTAGCTAACACTGCTGGGTCTAGAGATGGCTTTTTGAGTAAAGGTTTAACTACAGCTAGCTTGAAGGCCTGTGGTACATAGCCGATTATTAGAGATAGGTTGATCATATTTAAGATCGAAGAATTAATTAATGGCAGGACTTCTTTGAGCAGTTTTGTAGGAATGGGGTCTAAAAGACACGTTGATGGTTTGGAGGAAGTAATTATTGAAGTTAACTCAGAAAGATCAATTGGAGAAAAAGAGTAACTTAACATCAATGGTACTAAGAGTAGCTGTAGATAATATTACATCTGTGGGATGATTATGGGTAATTTTTTCTCTAATGATAAAAATTTTATTCGTGAAGAAGTTCATGAAGTCATTACTAGTTAACGTTAAAGGGATTGTTGGCTCAAAAGAGCTCTGACTCTTTGTCAGCCTGGCTACAGTGCTGAAGAGAAACCTGGGGTTGTTCTTATTTTCTTCAATCAGTGACGAATAGTAAGATGTTCTGGCTTTGCGGAGGGCTTTCTTATAAAGCAGCAAACTATTTCTCCAGGCTAAATGATGATCCTCTAGATTTGTGACACGCCATTTCCTCTCCAGATTACGAGTCATCTGCTTTAGGCTACGTGTTTGAGAATTATACCACGGAGTCAGGTACTTCTGATTAGAGACCTTAGTTTTCACTGGAGCTACAGTATCCAGAGTCGTACGTAGTGAGGAGGTGAAATTATTAACAAGATAATCGACCTCTGTTGGAGTAGCATTCAGATAGCTGCTCTGCTCTATGTTGGTACAGGGCATTGAAGATGATAACAGTGGGTGGATTATATTCTTAAACTTAGTTACAGCGCTTTCAGAAAGACATCTACTGCGATAAAGTCTACTCCCCACTGCCGTGTAATCAATTATTGTAAATGTAAATGTTATCAGGAAATGATCAGACAGGAGAGGGTTTTCAGGAAACACTGTTAAATGTTCAGTTTCTATGCCATATGTTAAAACAAGATCTAGAGTGTGATTAAAGTGGTGGGTGGGTTCTTAGGCCATATGTAAATAACAAAATAACTTTATAACTTAAAGCAAAATTGTGAAACGTAAAGTCCGAAGTCTTTATATTAAGGGCCACCAGTCAAACAATACTGTTCGGTCTGGGTCTAAATAGAGCTCGTTGCGTGTGACGTCTTCTTTTGCGCATGCGGGCTTTGAGGGTTCACACTAGAGCGCGTTTGCTGTCACATTTTATTTGTAGTGTGAACAACCAGACAAAAAAATCGGATTTGATCAAAAAATCAGAATTGAGCATTAAGACCTGCAGTGTGAACGTAGCCTAAGAGAGTGTGATGGCAGATGTTGCTGAGGTGTGTCTGCTGTGTTGAAAATACAACGCCAAACACTTTGAACCATTTATTTTTACCTGGCTGCTTTAAACAGACATACTAAAGGAGATAATAAAGAACATACTAAGTGCTTAATGATTTGTTTTTCTCTCTGCCACCCAGACACTTCATTCAGTTAGCTAGTTGACTGCAACCTATGTCTCTGTGTGTTCAGTAATTAATAATTGTTATGAGTAATTAACAATGCGATCACTCTGTCGTGTACATCTCTCACCTTGGAGGCACAAATACATAGTGTATGAAGCTGCAGGTCTTCAATAAGCTGGAAGCACAAATACATCTTCAGATCCATGAATGTTTTCTCAAAGAAGGATTAGGCTCACTGGTGCGTGTCATTAATAATGAAATGTGAAAAAAGCTGATGTCAAGATTAAAAGTGTGTGTCATGTTTTTGTCACATAAGACTGGATTTGAGGCTGCTTTTTATTTCACATGAGATCCATTCGGGTAGATTGTTGGAGGGTGTGACTGAAATCAAAGGCCTGCTCCTCATGCTGGAAGCGCGACAGCTGGCAAATCTGGATACACATATCAATCACTCCAGGAGGCAGACTGTCATAACTAGCACAGCACAGCACGTTTAGGTCCATAAAGCTCATTAAAAAATCTCCATAATTTTTCCAAATACTGTTTATTTTGCTGCTTCATTAAATCAACAGTATTACTGGATTACAGTTGTGATTTCCACTTTGTCATTTGTTTTCTTGCCTGTGTTTGTCTCGAAACCCTAAAGAAAAACTTAGATCAGCCAACTGATCTGGCAGCACAGGCCAAAAGGCTCCCTGACACCCATTAGCTCAGCCTCAGTTGTTCCAGAGGACAGTTTGAAATGTGTCTGCTCGTACTGATGTTCAAAACATAATATTGTCTGTAAGTCATCCTGCCCCCTAATGTCTAATTGGATGGACCCGCATTGAATACACTCTTTTATTTTGCTGACTTGTTAATTCACTCCGTTCAGCTCACTCTACAGTGACAAAAAAAAATTGACTTAATAAGAAACAGAGAATCAGTAAAAGCACGAGTGTGAACAGCTGCTCTGAGAAGTTTGTTTGGACTGTTATCAGTTGGAGATGAGAATTCCAGTTGAAGTTAATAAAGGAAAACTAAATTAGATAAATCAGAGGAACTGGTTTAATAATCAAAACAAATAATTGACAAGAAAATAACAAGAAAATAAAACTAGATTTTAAATAGCAGCTTATTTCTAGGCTAGCGTTGGATTGGATGATCATAAAAGGGGTTCCCAACCAAAAAGTGACAGTGCTTGTTGACCTAAACACATATAACATTTCACTCGCTGGGCCCACGTCCTCATTTTAGGTTTGACAGTGTTTTAGTAGGTAAAGGTGAACGCTTGGATGTGAATTGAGCTGCGCTTTGGAGAAGGCCTCGAAGGGGACTGGCGACGGCTCCCGGGCCTGGCAGATCCCCGTGTACTAAATAGAACTGAAGAAGTTAAGGAATTGAAAACAAGGAAGGAGGGAGGGAGGGGCACGTAAAGGAGAATGAACAGCTTGCAGAACTGGGGGAACCTAGATAGATGACAACCAGAAGGAGCGTGTTCGGTGGTCCTGCTCCTGAAATTCTGAAACATATTCTCCTATAAAAAACGTTGTTACAACGGCACCTGTCAAGTGAACACCCACTTCTTGAAGGTGATTTGCTGGAAGAGGAAAAAGACAGCGACAGAACGACCCTGGCTCAGAGCATCATCAAAACAACAGGTGTTCTGGACCGGCCCCTTTATATGGTGGTTTGCATCTAAACCATACTAAGGAAGAAGCACCGAGATGGTGACAGCATCGTGTGCATCCACACGACTGAGGTTTGTTGATCTGATGCATCATTAACCTTCACATGAGTATAAGATTTGAAAAAGGAATATCTCATAGTGTGATGAACTATGATGATAGTGATGAACCCACAGAGAACCTGCAGCTGATGATCAGAGATTTCTGGAACTGGTAAGCAGATTGATAGGCTCCGGCCCATCTGGTCGACCCCAAAGATCGACCTGGCAACGAAGATTCGTCTGCTCAACTCCATCGTTATACCCATGCTGGTAAGACATAGAAAACATCAGTGAAAATCGGCAAAAGACTCAACATGACTCAACAGCGACGGCTAAGCAGGATCCTGCGGGTCTCTTACCGGGACCATGTCACTGCCACACGTCCCCTCCATGACACTGTGCCTGAGTGGCGTACGTGCTTTGGAGGTCACATTCTGCACCAACTCCCGCATCGACTGCCCAAGATTGCCATCATGTGGAACCCACCCCACGGAAAATTGCAAACCTGAACAACATGATGAGGACTTTCATCGATGATGAATGCACTTTTGGTCAGCTGCAGCTGCTTCAGCGCCGAACGGTGCAGGAGGACCTAAGTCTAAGTCTAAGTAAGCAGATTGATAACAACAGCTCAGTATTTTTTGCTGTGTTGGTTATTGCACTGCTTTCAGACAAACATGAGCTCTGCTGCTATTTTGCTAGATTCCAGCTAAGTTGGTGGCACCTATATTTAAAGTCACTGACTGATTTGTTAACCCTAATTACATAAACATTAAAAGAGGAAAAATGGATGCATCTGTATTATTGCATCACATCAACATGACTCATTACTAATTAAGTACTATACATGTTTGTTGTCCTGTTACAGGTCTCACCACTTCAGTGTAACTCCTGATGTTTTCATGATTCATCTTTCCACCATTTGCATTTGAGTGTTTGTAATTGGTGATGTGGACAGCTGGGTAATTGCATGTCATTCACCTGAGGAAGAGATGACAGCCGGATGCCCTATGTGCAGAAGGCAAGTGAACTGGGGCAGTGTGATGCCGTGGACATGCGGCTGGGTTCTGGCACTGAAGTAAAAGTTATTTTCACACAGGCTACTTTCTCTGTTGCAGACCATGTACACCACTTCATGGCAGCAGTATTCCCTGCAGGAAGCGGCCTCTTTTAGCAGAATATTGCACCATGTCACACTGCAAAGTGTGCAGCTTACACAACCTGAACTTCCCAAAACTCTAGATGCCTTATCTCACAGACACTTTGAGAGATTTTGTGGAGTTCATGTCTCGAAGAGTATCCAAAATAAATAAACTCTGTGCAATTTTGCATTATTACATTACTTCTAATTAGAAGGTAATGACTCCAAAACTGTGAATGTTACACTGCATAAACGCCTTTTTTAGGGAAACCACATTTTGTGCATAGTCCAGCAGCGTGACTCTGCAATAGTGTAGTACACTTTTTGTAACATAACGTGCAATTTAGCTCAGTGGGTGAGGAGGTGACTATTACTGCATGGCCAAAATGTAGCACCACAGGTTCAAGTCTGATACACAGCCTTTTTCTGTGTATCTTTCCTCTTTCTCCCTACTGTTGAGTTTGTCTTGTCGGGTCAACTATCCAATAAAAACAAAAACAAAAACACCCAAATAATAATAATAAAAAAACTAATTTGGAGATGTCAGGCAGAGGAAGAATAGCATACAGAGGATTTGTGTGATAGAAGAGGGTGAGATGGTGGTAGGTGATCTGCTGTGGCGACCCCCAATGGGAGCATCCTGAAGCTGCAGTAAAACTACAGCAGTTCCCCAGGCATAGACAAGACCTGCTAACTTGTCTACCTCATTCACGTGGTCACAAAATTATTATTATTGAAAGTCATGAATATGACTTTATTTATAAGCTTTTCACAGACCTCACCCATTATTTTTTGACTTGACATTTGAAGTCTTAGTCAGTTTTTGTCATATATATATATATATATATATATATATATATATAAAAAAACACCCAGCACGCCCCTGCGGGCGGTTTATCCTTCAAGCTCGGGTCCTCTACCAGAGGCCTGGGAGCTTGAGGGTCCTGCGCAGTATCTTAGCTGTTCCCAGGACTGCGCTCTTCTGGACAGAGATCTCCGATGTTTTTCCCGGGATCTGCTGGAGCCACTCGCCTAGCTTGGGAGTCACCGCACCTAGTGCTCCGATTACCACGGGGACCACCGTTACCTTCACCCTCCACATCCTCTCGAGCTCTTCTCTGAGCCCTTGGTATTTCTCCAGCTTCTCGTGTTCCTTCCTCCTGATATTGCTGTCATTGGGAACCGCTACATCGATCACTACGGCCGTCTTCTTCTGTTTGTCTACCACCACTATGTCCGGTTGGTTAGCCACCACCATTTTGTCCGTCTGTATCTGGAAGTCCCACAGGATCTTAGCTCGGTCATTCTCCACCACCCTTGGGGGCATCTCCCATTTTGACCTCGGGACTTCTAGGTTATACTCGGCACAGATGTTCCTGTACACTATGCCGGCCACTTGGTTATGGCGTTCCATGTATGCCTTGCCTGCTAGCATCTTGCACCCTGCTGTTATGTGCTGGATAGTCTCTGGGGCATCTTTACACAGCCTGCACCTGGGGTCTTGCCTGGTGTGATAGACCCCAGCCTCTATGGATCTTGTACTCAGAGCTTGTTCTTGTGCTGCCATGATTAGTGCCTCTGTGCTGTCTTTCAGTCCAGCTTTGTCCAGCCACTGGTAGGATTTCTGGATATCAGCCACCTCCTCTATCTGCCGGTGGTACATACCGTGCAGGGGCCTGTCCTTCCATGATGGTTCCTCGTCTCCCTCCTCTTTCTTGGGTTTCTGCTGCCTGAGGTATTCACTGAGCACTCGGTCAGTTGGGGCCATCTTCCCAATGTATTCTTGGATGTTCCTTGTCTCATCCTGGACTGTGGTGCTGACACTCACCAGTCCCCGGCCCCCTTCCTTCCGCTTAGCGTACAGCCTCAGGGTGCTGGACTTGGGGTGAAACCCTCCATGCATGGTCAGGAGCTTTCTTGTCTTTATGTCAGTGGCTTCTATCTCCTCCTTTGGCCAGCTTATTACCCCAGCAGGGTACCTGATCACGGGCAGGGCGTATGTGTTGATGGCCCGGATCTTGTTCTTACCATTCAGCTGACTCCTCAGGACTTGCCTGACCCTCTGCAGGTACTTGGTGGTTGCAGCCTTTCTAGCGGCCTCTTCATGGTTCCCATTTGCCTGCGGGATTCCCAGGTACTTGTAACTGTCCTCTATATCTGCAATGTTGCCTTCTGGTAGTTCAATCCCCTCAGTTCTGACTACCTTCCCTCTCTTTGTTACCATCCGACTACACTTCTCCAGTCCGAACGACATTCCAATGTCATTGCTGTATAGCCTGGTAGTGTGGATCAGTGAATCGATGTCTCGTTCACTCTTGGCATACAGCTTGATGTCATCCATGTACAGGAGGTGGCTGACAACTGCTCCGTTCCGTAGTCGGTATCCGTAGCCAGTCTTGTTAATGATCTCACTGAGGGGGTTCAGGCCTATGCAGAACAGCAGTGGGGACAGAGCATCTCCTTGGTAGATCCCGCACTTGATGGTAACTTGTGCTATGGGCTTGGAGTTGGCCCTAGTGTTGTACGCCACATCCCCATTGAGTTCCTGATGAAGGCTCTTAGGGTCCCATTGATCTTGTACAATTCTAGGCATTCCAGTATCCAGCTGTGGGGCATTGAGTCATAGGCCTTCTTGTAATCAATCCAGGCAGTGCACAGGTTGGTCAGTCTGGTCTTGCAGTCTCGGCTGATTGTTCTGTCTACCAGTAGCTGGTGTTTTGCACCTCTGGTATTCTTGCCAATTCCTTTCTGTGTCCCGCTCATGTATTGACCCATGTGCCTGTTCATCTTAGCCGATATGATGCCTGACAGGAGCTTCCATGTAGTACTGAGGCAGGTTATTGGTCGGTAGTTGGAGGGGACCGGTCCCTTCTTGGGGTCCTTGGGGATCAGGACCGTCCGGCCTTCAGTTAGCCATTCCGGGTGTCTTTCGTTAACTAGCAGCTGGTTCATTTGTGCTGCCAGACGCTCGTGGAGTGCAGTCAGCTTCTTCAGCCAGTAGGCGTGAACCATGTCGGGCCCTGGTGCTGTCCAACTCTTCATACTGGAGACCCTTTCTTGGATATCTGCCACTGTGATGGTTACTGGACCCTGTTCAGGGAGGTCGCTGTGGTCTGCCCTCAGATCCTCTAGCCACTGAGCATTGCCGTTATGGGTTGCATCCTTCTCCCATATGCTCTTCCAGTATTGCTCCGTCTCCAGCCTTGGTGGTGCTGTTCTCTTATTGTTCCCTTGCCACTGAGAGTACACCTTTGCTGGTTCTGTGGAGAACAGCTGGTTTATTCTCCTGCCTTCTATCTCTCTGGTGTACCTCCTCAAGCGGCTGGCCAAGGCTGTGAGTCTTTGCTTGGCAGTTTCCAAGGCCTCAGGTATGGACAACTTGCTGTATTTCTTAGGCACCTTATTTGTCGCACCTTTCTGCAACTCCGTTAGTTGGCTAACCTCCCTCCGTGCTACTTTGATCTTGCCCTCTAGCCTCCTTCTCCATGGAGGGTACTGCCCCTTGTGGCTGTTCAACTTGTAGCCAAGCATCTCACTGATCACTGCTGCCGTATTGTAGATCAGCTTGTTAGTGTCGGTAATCGTGGTTGTAGGTATTGCCCGTAGTGCTGCATTAACATCATCTAGCAGACCTTCTGAGGGTACTTCACGTAATCTTGGTAACCGGCTACGGGGGATCCAGGTTTCAAGCTTGGCCATGATCCTATTTTTCAGGTCAGTTCCTCTCGCACTCAACGATCCTTCTCCTATCGCACTTGGGGCTATGTACCCAATCTCAGGTGGGGGTGATGATATCTCCCCCCTGACCTGGCGTCCTGACTCCTCCTTGCCGTAGCATTTGTGTTGTACCTCGTCAATCTCTAGCTGTGAGAGCAGTCCCTTCTTTCGAATGTTGGAACACTGAGCTACTAGTTGTTTCGCCGTCATTGTGGATGTTGGGTATCGAAGAATCCATAGGTCCCTCATCCTATTCATGTAGCCCCTTCCGCCGGGGTTACTTGCGTAGTAGCATTCCAACAACGCCCTGTTTTCGTCCCTTGCCCACCGATGCCTTCTTGTTCCAGTAGCCCACTTTTCGTCAGGGTGCCCTGGTTCCTCAACACCTGACGCGGACCTTGTTGATCCGGGCGACGTCCGAGCCGGCATGCCTTCATATTTATCTGTCTCGCTCATGTCTGCGGTAGGCTTGCTTAGCATAGGGGGTCTAGCCTTAGGACCCTTACTGGATACAGACGCCCCAGGCAGGAATCGAACTTGCGATCCTCTGTTCCAAAGGCGTGTAGTTTAACCACTACGCTATCCAGCTGCTATATATATATATATATATATATATATATATATATATGTGTGTGTGTGTGTGTGTGTGTGTGTGTGTGTGTGTGTGTGTGTGTTGAACTGTTGCACCTTTACCACACTGTAAATAAATCCACTGTCTTCTCCAAAAGGAGTCCTGCATACGAGTCCTGTTTCTGCTGCTATCTTGGAAATTTGGAGCCAGAGTAAGATGATCAGGTAACACCGACACACCTATTTAGCATCCATCAACTATAAGGATGCAATGACATTTTAGAGACTTTAATATAGTGTACAAAGACTACTGTGATGCACAAAGGCCATTGATTTTTGGTGTTGGGTTCTGTAAATGAGTCTGGTCATGCATAATCAGAGTCATGGAGAGTATTTGTGATTTATTATTGTTGACAGCATGTTGAGAATACCAATATCTTTGTGTATAAACCACATTTTTACAGACAAATCTAGAGGTCTGCTTTGAAAACACTGATGCGCCTTGTTCAGTCTGATCTCTCTATCCTCCTTTCAGAAACGAGCTACACCAGCTCCGTGGAGGAATGCACTTTTCAGAGAATCAGTATTAATGGACTGCATTGCATTGTCTCTCTTGACTGCCTGATGCTCAGAAAAACTTGAAACCTGATGTAGAATATTTGAAGGCCAAGAGCAGTGCCAAGTTTTAGGACAAACATCCAGAGGCTGCTGAGAGATAATGGCCTGTTGTTTGTTGCCTTGTTTGCTGCCATATTCCCCAGCATCCGACCTCCCTCTTTATTGTTTTTTTTTTATGCGGGGGATAAAGCAGCAGGAGCTACGGGATGCAAAAACCACAAAAGTAAATAAATAATAAGATCTTCAGATTCTCTCGGTGTAAGTTCAAGTATAATCTTCCGGCTAGACTTGTAACACAACGCTTTATGATAATGTCTGAATCATCACTCTGATGTCCCAGTTTACTCTGGTAAAAAAAAAAGGAAAAAAAGCCAGAGAAGACACAAGCCCTTCTGCCTGAGTGCCCTTTTACTCTTAATTCCCGTCAGCACTCCACCAGCATGAGTAAAAGGTTAGGATGACCTGCATTAGAGAAGAGGTACGCCTGCATTACCAACAAAAAACCTTACATACAGACAAAAACAAGGTCAGTAGAAATTTAAGAGGTGCCACTTTAACTAAGTTTCAGGCATAAATCATGGTTAATGTGTTAATTGCAGCATAGCATTATTCATCCTCACATTCCAACTTCCTGACTTCAAAGTGACCTCTCTCCTGCAGCACTTTCTGAAAGGTTCTAAACAAATTTCTGCTCCATGCAGACACCACAGATGGTGCTAGGAACATTTGGCTTCTTACCTCAGAAGGTAAATGATTAATTCTTCATCTTAACAATGATGGCAGTGATGTAGTGTTCAAAGTTCAACAACCTGGCACTTACTCTAGTTGCTGCCCCAGTGCAGTAACTATCTGGGAGAAGTAATGGGTTCTTTGTTGAGTTTTGAATTTAAAAAGTAGTCATTCCACGTTGTTGTAATGTGTAGTCCTACTTCACACGTAACGAAAACAAATACTGTATATACAAAGTAGGGCTGGGTATCGTCACCGATTTCTAGAATCGATTCGATTCCGATTCACGAGGTCCCGAATCGATTCGATCCAGGATTCGATTCAATTCGATTTGATTCAATTCGATTTGAATCTGGGAAATTTTGCGTCAGACACTCAGAAATATTATAATTCAGATCAGTACATTTACATATTTTTGTATCTATAAAAAGGAAGCTGACACTTTCCAGACTTTATTAAAGGAGTGAGCATCACAGCAGATGCCTTTGTGTCAAAGCAGCTGAAGATAAAACACAGAAAAACATGAAGGTGATTTTCCTGGCCTGGATTTTATAAAAATATTCTGCAGTACATCAAAAACGAAAGAAAACCATTAATCAACTTATGAACATTACCTCTGACGTTACAGCGGTTTTATTAGAGACACGGTTAAGCGTTTTGCATTTTGCATAATGTTAAAAAGTTTACATTTGTTCAGAAGCCTATTGAACGGCAGAAATTAGGTTTTCTTTTCAGAAGTAAGTAAAAGAAAAAAAAACAGCGGCCGACAGCGCTGTAAACAACGGTAGACTTGTGCGTAACAAGCAAGCGAATAATGCAGAAAACAGATTTTTAGACGGGAAACTGTTGTTGAAGTACAGAGAGAGAGAGAGAGAGAGCTCTGCATGAAGTGTGATTTTATCATGGTGGAAGCAAAACAGCAAAAGTCAGAGGGAATTCATGACGATGTTTTTGTGAAGCGTAGGTTGGATCTTCTTTTGCTGCTGGTTCGGTCAATATTGTTTGGAGAGAGATCAAACTAACAGCTTTAGAATCAGTGCAAAAAGGGCGTAAACACAAAGCGCGGACCCGCCGAAACTTCAGAATCAGCGAGCTGTCGGCTTTCAGCCCCGACCGTGTCCGTGCCGTCGGGTGAGTGACATCTCACTGATTCTGATCCGTCGGCGGGTCCGCGCTTTGTGTTTACGTCTTTGTGCAGAATCCGTGTACCTGCTCTCATTTACTGTTTTAAATGTTTGGTGGTTGTTGAAATTTGGTGAGGTTTAACCTGAGATTCTGGCGTAAATAAATTTATATTAAACAATCAATTCAGGATTTTAATGAATCGATATCACGTTATCCAAGCCAGAATCGATTTTAATCGATTTTAATCGATTATCAAAACCCACCCCTAATACAAAGGTATCCTCTTAAAAATTAGCTTGTTTTAGCTAAGCTAAGTTTTAGCTTACCTTAGCAATGCAGCTGCACTTTAGGGAAATGCCCCCAAAAAAGAATGCTAAGATGGTGCTCTTCACATATCATCACAATAGCTTAGTGTGTTAGCATGCTATCCATCCATCCATCCGCTTATCCTTTTCAGGGTCGCGGGGGGCGCTGGCGCCTATCCCAGCTGTCATAGGGCGAGAGGCGGGGTACACCATGGACAGGTCGCCAGTATGTCGCAGGGCCAACACACAGGGACAGACAGACACTCACACATTCACACCTAGTGACAATTTGGATTATCCAATTAACCTATCCCCACAAGCTGCATGTCTTTGGGAGGAAGCCGGAGTACCCGGAGGGAACCCACGCAAACACGGGGAGAACATGCAAACTCCACACAGAAAGACCCCGGCCTGATGTTGGAATTGAACTCAGGACCTTCTTGCTGTGCGGCAACAGTGCTAACCACGGTGCCACCGCGCTGCCTATGTTGGCGTGCTAAATATTCCTAAATGAAGGTGTTAGCATGCTAACTATCTGAGTGGAAAAGACAGGCCCACATATCTGTTTATTAATGTAGCTGTCTAACAAAATACTACACTAAAACACTTACCAAAAATTTTAAATGCAAACTTGTATGGTCTGTACTTCACAGAAAGCAACATTATTCATGACACAGTTCCATTAATAATTCAATTCAGTTTTATTTACAAAGTGTTGAATCACAACAACAGTTGTCTCAATGCGCTTTGTGTTGTAAGGTAAAGATAGAAAAACAAAGCTTACAAAGACAATAAATAATAAAATAATAATCCAGTAATTACATAAAGTAGCTATAAAAATTAACAAAAGTTGCTCATTTAAAAAATAAATCTGTGGATGGATAGATGGTAAAATCATTCACCGTCATTTCCAGAGCTAATGTTACACAAAATGCTTAACAGTTACCAGGTGACGTTGATGACATGCATGCACAGTGTGAAACATGGACATAGCATCCAGACTGGAAAAATCGAAACTAATGTCGAGGCACCTAAAAAGCTGCAATCTGTGAGAAGCCCTCTACAAAAAGACACAGAGTCCTGGGTTTAAAGCTGATACTTCACTGCTAACTCATGATGTTAAGTTGTCCACCATTTTGTAAGTGTTAAAATGTAAGATCAGGTAAAGTGTTCAAAATTGTGCCTTTTGAAAGATGTTGGGTGCAGCACTGAGACACAACTTTTACTTCTCTCTTTGCATGGCACAGCTCAGCGAGCAGTGAGGGAGTGTTTACAGACAAACACGAGTTGGTCTACAGGCAACTGGTGCAAACTGCTCGTAACCAAAGCAAACGCTGGGAGGTTTTTGTGCAGCAGCAGTCAGGGAACACATATATTTCCCTAGCAACCGGTGGTTGTGTCTCATCCAATAAGGTGTACAACTCTAAAGCAGTGTGTGGATGATGTCACATGAACAGAAGTCAATAGAGAAACAGCTGTCTGACCTGATCGCTCTAAACACGTTCATGGACTCACTCACTCTAGAAAATAGACAAAATGAGTTCATAAATCTAAGTCGTGTTTAAAAATGGAGGATTATCTGTGCTATGAAACTGTATGCTTATTGGCTAATGAGTTATCAATGATGAGTAGGTGATTTCACACTCACACCCAGCATTTTTTACAACCAAACAAACAGTGATGCTGCAGTAGATCCATTCATCTTTTATACTATTTATGACATCGGCCCCAAACCTTTTTAGTGCCACGGACTGGTTTATGTCTGACAATATATTCACAGACCTGCCTTTAAGGTGTCACTGATAAATACAACAAAATAAAACCAGTACCGGTACCAAGAAAAAGAAGATTTATTCATAACACACAGGAAAAGACCCGGGGAAATCGAGTTAACGATATTTTCCTCTATAAACTTTAGCTGACTTTTACAGTGGCCTATTTTGTTAATGGCATGAGTTCTATCAAAAAAATTTCTCCCCTTTAGCATTTGGCATTTCCCCAACAATATAATGTACTGCCATAATCTACACCCAGTCAATAAAACAAAATTTTCTTAAAGCAAACATCAGCAACCCAAAATCAGCAGCCAAAGGATTAAGTCTGCAAAGCATCCCCTTTCTCTCCCCAACAGAGTCAATTGTTTGCCCCCCTTTATTCGTGCTAACCCTCATTCACTCATTCACACGCATTCACTCAAAAGAAAAACAATTGTCTATTATTTTTGGTCTGGATTGACACGCGGCAATCCTTCTAGACCGGAACTCCAGGTTCCCACAGGTGGCCTTCTCCTCAGCCAGTTGTAATCTGGAAAAGGTCACCTTATATTTGCTCTCCCGAAAATTTTTTTAGCGCTGCCTACAAAAAATGAGAAAAAAGAGAGCTGATTATTAGCTCATCAAAACAGGTTTTCTCTAAGTGCACTGTTACAATTTTAAAGGGCCCAATTCTAGACATGTCCATGTTTACTAAAACTCCCTCTTTTTAAAATAAGAAAACAACCCAAACCTCACTGACACAATCAACCCATCACTCAAACAACAACCCCAAAGATCTACCTTAGGAGGTAGAGCCATCAGAAGGTTGGTTGTCAAAAGTATCCTCGAGTAAGATAGAGTTGCTCAGAGTTGTTCCCAATGTGCTCATCTGTGTGTGAATGTTATATAGAGAGCACTCTGAGTGCTCGCAGAGTGGAAAGGCGGTCAAGTAAGAACCAGTCCATTTACCATGCTAAAATGTGTTTATGTGAGAAACTCATAGATGGCTTCTTTTCTTTTTTGGCTAATCCTACTACTATTACAGTCAAACAATGCATTTCTTTGACAAGGGACTCCAAGAGCTGTCTGACTCACTTTACAGTTGAGTCCTTAGTGAGAAATGAGAGAGGTGACAGGAACACCAAAGAAGCATTACCTAAACTCTTAAATGACGGGTTTACTGCATCATGTTGGGGACAGAGGGAAAATCAGCAGGACACCATGACAGGAAATGTTGGGCTTATTGTTGAATTCACTGGGATTCATCTTCTGAAATATTTCAGTTTCCATTATCTGTCAACACATTATTCTCATTCAGGCTTGCTGCAGATATCAGATGCACAGTATAACTTTCAGTGTGTCTTCTGTGGAGTGATTCGGGGTGTGATCCAACTTTGAACAACTGTTCACTTTACTTCTTTGAGTAAATACTCAGTAATCTGCAAAGTGACGGCTCACTTCATTTTCTCCTGCTGTGCTGATTGAGCGCTGATTCCCAGACAGTCCCAGCACTCCCTGCTCTCGCAAACACATCAGTGATGAGACGCAAAGTTAATGATATACATCTTTATAAGAGTATACACACAACATCAGACTGAAGAAGAGGGCGAGCTCGTTGGGAGGGTGTTTGCATAAAGAGGCATACTGAACCCAGCTGCAGTGACAAACAAACCCATTGCAGTCGGTCACGATTTAAAAAGGTGCATTACCGTCACCTGCTGGCAGATCACTGTGAGGAAGAGCAATGACAGGCTAACAGCGTGGCAGCAAGAAGAGCTTGTTCTTCTTCTGAACTTGTAAACACAGCGGTTCTGCACATTAACTTAATTTACATCTTTAAGCTTTTTGTGGTCGCTCAATTCTTCCCACAGCTGGGAACAATCCCAGCATGCTTGTTTACTCTCTGACACATTTAAAGCTAAAATGTGTTGCATGTCTTTTGTATGAACATCATAAAAGGAGCTGCAACAGCACCGCGAGTTGAATTAAGGAGGAGCACAGCGGGTTGACAAAACGTCTTTTGTCAACTTCTAAGTTAGAAAAGTCATCTTAGAGCCGAGTCTGCCTGGGCTGACAAGCTACAATGACAAGCTGAAGCCCAGTGATGACTTTCCCCCATACCTTACCTTCTTCAAAGAACCAAAGAGAACCAAAAATTCCTTCCGAACATCCAATAAAAGAAAATTAAGAAAAGTCCAACCAAAACACAGCGGGGGCCTGTGCTATTCAAGATATCCTCATATTTATCTGGGTTAGCTTACCTTTATGCTTCATCCATCAGTGGTGAACCAGGGAAGGTTCGCCACAGCTGTAAGTTTCCTTGTGGCTCCCAGTGTGGTTTACTGGAGTCTCAACGTCTTAGAAATGGTTTGTAACCCTTGATCAATGCAAGAGAGATACATGCATAGTCATAGCTTGCTGTCTTCCCCATGAATGAGGTTAGTTCGGGAAACAATGGCACCTGGACTGATGTACGATATGGTCTGTCTTATTTTGGAAAAACCTCCAAATTGAATGAAAGCATGACTGAGGACCTGTCATTTTAGGAGCTTGGAAGAGCATTCTGTGCTCCCATTTGTCAGTTGTCATATGAGGCCAGTCTCCAATATCTGGCATGTCCTCTATCGGCCGTTTTTTCAGAACATACTCTGGCTACTGGTGTGGGATGAACTCATGGCAGACCTCTCATTTGCATAGCACGAACAAAATGCAGAAATAAACTGGACCGAGGACATAAACAGAGAGAAAAAGGAAAAAATAAATAAAACAATAACTAAGACAGAAAACTGAGATATTAGAGGGATTATATCATCAGTTCTTGTCCTGTCTTTGTGAGTGAATGTGGCGTTTTTAAGGTTACAGTAGTGTTGCTGGGTTTGATAAGATAAGATAAGATAAGATAAGATAAGATAAGATAAGATAAGATAAGATAAGATAAGATAAGATAAGATAAGACTTTATTGATCCCACAACGGGGAAATTTTTGCTCAGGTACAGATATCGGAAGGAAATACAAAAATACAAATAAGTACAATCAGTGAAAAAAGTAAGATAATACACTATATATAATGGTAGCACACACAGTATGTGAGTATGGTTGGAAATATGGAAGACATAAACTATATAGCTTGACATAACTATTGTACCACTACTATTCCTATTTATAGACATGTACACACACACATGTACACACTAAATATACATATACATACATATATACCTGCACATGTCCGTACACATGGAAGGTCCATTATGCATGAAGTGGTGACCGTGGATGTTCACAGTGTCCAGTGACTTATGACATCGTGAATGAGGAGTTATAGAGTCTAACTGCTGTTGGGATGAATGATCTGTGAAAGCGCTCCTTCCTGCAGCGAGGGTGTTTCAGTCTCTGACTAAAGGAGCTGCTCAGCCCACTCACATACTCATGCAGTGGGTGATGTGGGTTGTTCATGATGGATGTCAGCTTTACTAACACCCTCCTCTCGCCAACCACCTCCACAGACTCCAGGGGACGTCCCAGCACAGAGCTAGACCTCCGCACCAGTTTGTCATTATATTGAGCCTGTCATTATCACTCCTTATTACATAAATGAATCTTCTTCCTTTAAACTAGAGCATCTCTAGTTTGGTCATGTTAAATACTACTACAACTGTAATACTGTTATTATTACAGTTTCTGCCTTGAAAAGTGTGCCACAAGATGGTGCCAGAGCTCTCTGCAGACAGCAATGCAGGTCTATCACTCAATCAGCTGGCAGTGCAATGTTCACAACACTCAGGCCTGAGCGATAACACCACTGACTCTGTGTTATGATACCGATGACCGCTATTTGAAGCTGAGGAACATCCGATATGGAAATTTAGCATGCCTGACAACTGAAATGCCTTCTGCGAGGTTTGCAGACTATACATGTGTTCAGTGAGTACAGAGGTCTGCAGTGTGAGGAGCTGTCAGTCACATTCTCTGCCAGAGAAGACGTGATCATCTTCACACTGAATCTCGATGATAAAGCGCCTCCTTAACACACCGAGAACACAGCAGCTCTGTGTTATCTGTTCCAGCCGCTAATTCTGACACAAGTCTGTCCTCTCATTCAGTCGTTCACATCAGACGGAGCCGCAGTGCTGTACCCTCCGTCTCTGCACTGATGGATGAGCGTCTGACAGGCTGTAGTCTGAGAAGCAGCAGCAGTAACGCTGCGTGCAGGCACCAGTGAGCCTGTGAGGGACAGAAACATCTGTATATTCGAGCTTTCTACTCCTGCGGCGTGCTGCTCGGTGCGCGTGGCAGGACAGGAGGAGGTACACGCTCGCCTGGCTGCGTGGCGAGCCGTGGCCACCATCATTGTTGTGTGAGACTGTGAAATAAAGATGAATCAATACACTGCAGAGATACACTGTCTATAGAACATGCACATATAGGGATGTGACACACATGTGGACATATACATGTGTATGTGTGTCTTTAGTGCAGGAGTCTGTAGGAGTTTGCTGGCCTAAAACAAATGTTGTGATTTTATTCTCTTCTTGGTTGTTGCGGTCGTGGTTTTCACATCATTTTCAATCACAGGTCATTTTCCATCTTAGTAAAGCTGCCTTTTAGAGAGTGAAGCAGGAAAGAAAAGAATGGAAAAAATGAATGGATCAAATGGATTAAAATCAATTTTGTCGATTTATTTAAAAAAACAAAAATGGCCTCTATGAGGTGTCCCGTTCCTCCCTGGAGCTGCCTCAGTACCAGGCTGTATACATACATGAATAAAAGATTGCTTACTGCAGCACAGGAGAGGCAGGCCAGTGTTACGAACATCAAAGTGGAACAGTTGTTGCGCTTCGTGACATTTTGTAGTTTACCGTTTGAAGGATGCTATTTATTCTGAATGCTATATGCTCTGATTTCAATATGCAGAAGTGAAAATCTCACTTTGCCAGACTTTTTCAGGTCTGGCTCTGACCTGGTGATGGGACGCAGAAAGCCTTCATTTCCACACGTGTCTGCTCCACAGAGCCCAGGGTGGCTCATTTCGGTTTCTGAACTCAGGAGTGCCACTCAAGCAGAAACTGCCTAAGGCTTTAGGAATGAAATGAAATACAAAATGAGATGCTATAATGTTGTTTTATTGTGTTCTTTATATCACAGTGTGAAAAAAGGCTTGTTCAGTAGAACCAAATTAAAAAATAAATAATAATAATAATAAAAGTCATTTATTTTTATTTATGTATTTGTATTATACCTGCTAGCAGCTTTGTAAGGCTGTGTACTGACAGTGTTCAGCAGGTATAATAATGTTGGCAGACATTTGTTTGCGTCTGATGTGTGTCATTAGACTTCTTTTCTCCATTTTTGCTTTATTCTTCTAATGCACTGTATTTTAGGTGAGACAATATTTCTTACTCTTTAATATCTATTTGATACGGAAAGATATATCTACTGTATATATAGCATTTATGTTCAGTGTTGTTTAGCCTGTGGAATAAACAACACTAGATAACAAAAGCAGTGCTGTTTAAGAGCTGTTAGCTGCTCCGCCAGAGATACAATATCACTCAGTGCCTTCATTTTAAATAAAACTGTTTGAGGCCCAAAGAGGTCAGTGTAGCTGATATTTCATATGAAAGCAGGAAGCTCCATGTCTGAAAAAATAAATAGAAATCTGAGAAGTAGAACTTTGTTTTTCTCCCTGCCTCATTAATCATCCTAATCACCACACAACCCCTCTGATTTACCCCGTGATCCGGAAATGGCACTAAACTACCTGTAAACATGGCTGCAGCGGCGATGTGCCCCTCACACACTGACACAACAGTACTAACAGTCTACTATGTGTCTCATGTGAAAGTCTCAGGTTTTCATGATGCTGGTGCTCTGTTGAAAGTTCATGAACATGGATAACTTCAAAATCTTAGCAGCTGTGTGTTTTTTAAGCTAATTCACTGAGTATAATAAATGTCAACCATTTGCTTGCACCACAGGAAAACTCAGGGATCACTAAAGTTAGTATGAGTTATACTCCGGGGAAGCTGTGGGGAGGCACGCTGAAAGCACTGCTGCAAAAGTGGCACAAAGAAAGATTTGAAACTGTGTCTTCCAGTGATTGTGGCAATAATTATATTATTTACAGGAGTTTTGTAATCCCGCTCCTTAAGGGGGAAATAACTGTGTAAATGAAAATAATAATAAAAATAAATAAAAAGAGTCTGAGCAGTCACTTTGGAAACAATACACAAAAACTGAAAACCATCAGAAAACTCCAAAACAAACTTTTTCAGAAGAAAATGTTGTGTTGTTTACTCTGCTGCATTTATTTGATCGCCTGACTTCTTTTTTAAAAAATCATAATTTTTGCTTGTTAGAAACTGTGCCTCATTTTAATTTATCCATCAGTGTGTTTTACACGAGTAAAGCTGAAAGATGGTAATTTAGGTTCGTTTTCATGCAAAGGAAATTCCACCTTGTCAATTGTGATCATTGGATGTCCTTTCAATCATAATATTAGATTTTTTTAAAATATCGTAAATTATAGTTTGTTTGTTTGTGCACTGTGTATCTTCTGTGGAAATGAGCCGCCTGAATTGCTGCATCATCGCTTGATATTACTCAGTCCTCCTACCACTATAAAGTGGGTGGATTCATCATCTGAGCATAGATGCTCATGAATATAGTTTTGCAAACGAAGAGTTTGTGTGTTTTCGACCTCATTAGCAACATCTGAGAATTTTTTAACCCCTCAGTCTGAGTGTGAGAATCCCCGAGGCCACTTCCACAGACACAGTCAGAGGATTGTGATCGCATGCACAAGCATGTTTGTGTGACTCATCATCACAAATCAAAGTTGCGTTTGCGCTGAGCGGGCCTCGGATTCCCAGGCTCAGCTTTTCCGACCCGTGACCCGATCAGCATCGTGCACATGCAGAGGAGTGCTGCGCACGAAGCGACGTAACTTCACCCGTGACTGAGGAGATGGCCGGTCGGAATAAAGGCTGCTGTGAGGCTGCAGTGACGCGGCGATTGCAGCTGTGTGTAAAGTAAGCTCCTTCACATGTGCGCTTGATTAGGGAGTTCATGTTTTACAGCGAGCCAAACATAGAAATGTAAACCACAAATGACAAATCCAGAAAGCTCAATGCGCTCGTGTTTTTGTCTCTTTTCATGTCAGGAAAAAAAGCAGAGAGAGAGAGACAGAGGTCATGCAGTTCTTTGGGTTTATTTTAGGTGGATGTATCACTTCGCTCCCCCCACTTACCATATTTCATAGTTGCTGACACTCGGGAGGCGCAATCGACATGTATGACTGAAACTCATTTCCCATGAAGCATTTATGACCCCAAAGCACGAAGCTCTGATTTACTACTTAACCCTTAAGACCTGAATGCAGCATCTCTGCCGAGAAGGGAATCTTTTTACCTGTGCTGGTTTTCATGGTTTATTAATAAAGAACCAGAGATTTATTTTACCCTAAAATTCGACTTAATAAGTGAATCATTAACAAAATAATATTGTTTTTCCAAGATGATGTTATGGCTTTTTTGTTAAGTGCATTTATGTGTGTGCTGTTTCACACACTCAAAAGATGTTAAAATGATAAAAAAAAAAAAAAAAAACATCATCAGCAAATGAATCTAAAATGATCAATAAATGTGTTTCAAACCTTGGAGGGCCACTTACCGTGCCAGATCTCTTCCTGAGCTTCCAGCTGCAGCTGCTGGCTTTCATCAGCCAGTAGAGTTTGTCCAGAGTATAAATGAGCACTTCATTACTACATGAAGTACAAACTGGTAAATGTCACTGAACACATATATTAGTGTTTTTCTTTAACATCACTCACTATCTGTATGAGTTACATCTGCCTTCAAACGCACTGAGCAAGTTCTGAAACATAAGAATGCAGGAGAGGGCGGCTCCTCTGTGTACCCTGCAGTACCTGCCTAACACGCTCTGCCTCCCACCCAACATGTGCGGTCTTTGTTCGGTACCGAACACGTTTGATCCCGACGCTGCGTTCCACTGATTTGTTAACAATGATCAAAGATCTAAAGCAGGCCTCGTCCTCGCGTCTTTGATCATAAATTCATCAATTCAAGCTCTTTACAGCACGTTCCCATATCAGCCCTGATGTGGGACAAGATTAAACTCTCTGTTACACTGCTTACTACCATCTTCTGTCTTCATGGAAAATATTACATTTATTTGGCACCATCGACTCTTCACTCAGCTTTATTTCTTTTAATGAAAATTTTAAAAAGACTTCTTTTTAGTTCCTACTGAAATTCTGAATTCCTACTGCGAAATCCTGCAGTGCAATTTCAGAGAGTAAGCAACAATAGTGTTGCTTACAAAGAAAACAATTTCATTGGAAATTCTAGGAGCTGGGATGTGATTATGTCTGCAGAAAAATAACTAAATAAGCTCTGTGTGTAATTTTAGCATTAAGTTCTAGTGAAACTCGTGAAATTAATACATGAACTCTTAAAATAGACATTTGACACACTGGATACTAAACGATGCACTTATGTAACAAAAAAAAGGCTTTACTAACTAACATTCTTTCACGTTTCTATTGTGTGTTTAACTCAAAGCACGTTTGATCAGTCATCATATGTTCATTAGACCTGGAATCTATTAAACATTTGCGCGTCTTAACTCGGCTCTGAATGCTTGGTTTTCCTTAAAGTGCTGAAACTTTAAAACCAAAGTCGGCACGAGTGGAAAAAAGACTAACGTTCACACACTTCCTTCATGTTAATGAGTCCTGATTTAATCTTGGTGCCAGTGTTTAACTCCCAGGATCAGGGAGGAGATGCAGAAACACTTAGAGAGTGCTGGCGTGTGTAACAAAAGCCATAGAATATCTGACAACAGCTTTATAACAAAATTAGTCATGGCTAAGCAGAAAGCATGTAATCCAGTTAGAACAGCTTTTGCCACGAGCTCTTTTATTTTGAAAATGCACTTCACAAATTAAATCACTGCGCTGTCATCAAGTATCTGTCAGTAATGCGAGCTCCTCATCAGATACACCTTTAGAGCTGGTCCGTGCTCCTCGCCGCGCTCAGCCGTACCTCTGCAGGCCCGGAGCGCTTCGGAAAGACGAGTTCAGGCGGAACGTTTCTGCTCGGAGTTACGGCTGCAGGATGATGGGAGCCGATGTGACTCGCAGCCAACGGTGGCCCGGGCCGAGCTCCGTGCTTTGTTCCCAGATCGAGGGGTTAATGGCTTTCCGTACTGGGCGGTGAGGGAGGAGAGGCGCAGCTTTTTTCAGGCATTCTCTGTCGGAAAATTAGGATGCAGCCTCTGTTGTCATAGCCAGGGAGCTGTCTGCCACTTTCCCAGCAGCCCTTGGGCCTGTGACAGGGAGATGGATGATATCTGCAGCCTGGCCGCACTGCTCCCCAAACACACACACACAGTTTGTCTCTGTTTCACACACACACAAACACCTATGCATGCACACACACACACTCTCTTTCTTGCACTTTTTTCCTTCCTTATTCTCATATTGTTGGCTTCTCTGACACACACGTACAGAGTGCGACTGTTTGTGTAGTACGCCCCTCTATTTGCTGCCTTTGGCAACAAAACCAATATCCTACATATCACGGGGAATCAAAATCGCACAAGTGAAAACAATGAAACTGTTTTGAGGGAAACTGCAGGATTCCTCCGCTGTTTGCTTACATGGAGTAAAAATATTATATTTCGAAATAACCGAACACACGCAGCATAATCAACAGAGGTGTTTATTAAAATCAGCAGAAAGAGCAGACGCTCCAACATCTACATTTAATGCTCGTGAATTCATGAATTGTTCAAACTGTGTACAGAGAAGTGCGGGATATTTCATTAACGAGGAAAATTGCGTGGATGTGCTTTGCAAACGATGACTTAACTTGCACGGCTCAGCTCACAGCAGTAGACGCTTTAATTAAAGAAGCTGGATTTGGATTGCAGCAGTGTATACAAGTCCATGCCCCATCCCACCACCTTCGTCTTCTCCTTTCCTCCACGCCGTTCCGTTCTCATTGTCCTTACCTGCTATCCCACTCTCCACCGTGCTGCTGATGTTCCTGCAGTTGGGATGGAATCCAGTGGCCATGTCACCTGAGCGACAGCCGGTGCATACTAATGAGGAGCCGAGGGGGCGCGGGGCTCGAGTCTGCTCTTCTCAAACTGGCAGGATTAAAAAAAAAAAGACAGGGGAAAAAAAAAGTCTCCTTCACCACTTCACTTTAAATCCCCCCCTTCCCCCTTTTCTCCACACCTTTCTTCCTCCTCTTCCCTCTCATCACTTTGGAATAACAGAGAGAATGGGAGCTGTAAGAGGCAGACGAGGGTAGAAAAACAAGGAGAGGAGAAGGGACAAACAAGGCGCTGCAAGCAGAGGACAGAAGTGAGGGAAATGGTGACATGGGAGAGGGACGGGTGGAGAGGAAAGGAGAATGAGAGCCGGTAGGGAGCAGGGAGTAAAGGGAAACATCCATCACTGTTTTAAGTGACTGCAGTGGGACGGAGCTGAGTAAAAGGTCGCCTGGTCTCTTCCTGAGCAGAGTGGGCACCTGGGCAGAGCTGAGCGCCTTCCAAATGACTCCGGGCTAATTATCTCGCGCAGGCCGTCTGTTACGGCGGTCTGACACTTTTACTGACTCACTCGTCTACTGCAAGCAAAACAAGGCAGTCACACAACTGAACTCTCATCTGCTGCTGTCTGCTGGCATAATGGATCAGACTGAATAAGACTAGAAAAGTAAGGATTTTGTTGATGGTGTTGCAGATGCAAGTGGTATCTGTCTTACCTTAAAGCATGGAGAATGGCAGACAATTGCCGGGGCTCCTAGACGAGGAGAGATAATGATAGCAATTTAGCATAAATGTAGGAACACAGAAACTCCACCAACCTTCTTTTACACAAGAGAATCTGTGAAACGTTAAGCCTTTTGTACTGAAAGATACAAATCCATCCATGCAAACTCTGAAGAAACACAGTTTTATTATCTAAGGATCCACCTGCTCAGGGGATCAGTGGATACACTTGAGGACACACGAGGAATTCCGAGTCATGGCCTGTTTCAGCATGAACAGAAAGCACGCTGAACATGTGTCTGCTGGAGCTACAGGCGTAGGCTTAACTGAATCTTTAGCTACAAAAGCAACGACGTGGCTACAGAAGCAGGAGTTCCAGTAAGTGTAAACTCAAACTGGACATCAGTGCCAAAGTTACCACAGCCCAAATGTCTGGCAGCCAAGGGGTTAAAAACATTTAGCCTGCGGTGACAATGCCGGCTAGCTATAGGTCACATTCAAGTCCCAGCCACTGGACAGCCAGCCGGCAAGACAGAGCGTAATTATCCCAGCCAGTTACAGTTCAATAACTCCATCAAGCCGCTAGCCAGATACCAGGTTTCCCTGGCAACGCCTCCGAAGTGAATCGCAGATCAGAGAGAGAGAGAGAGAGAATGGCGAGAAAACACGGGACCCGAGCAGGGAGCAGGGCCAGGAGACACCCTCGAATACTGTGGACCTGCGCACAGCACAAACACTCGCAACCAACCAGGTCTGCGAGCATTCCAGTTGGCTAAGCCGAGACCTCTGCTCCCTCGGAGCTTTGTTGTTTGCTTTTTAATCATCGGCCCCACTTTTCCACAATCCTGCTCCGTGCCCACGGGCCCGCCGCGAAAATCCTCGAGTCTCAGCACAGATCGCTTGTCCTTTCAACAGACAGCCGCACCTCCCACAGCACTTACTATAATCTGTAATAGTTAATGGAGTTTATCTCCCGTCGCCCTGAGAATAATAAAGAAACTTTTGTGCTTTCCATGCATGAGGATAATTACATTACAAGTGGCACTATGATTTATACTCCTTGATTGAATTAAAAACAAAATTGAATAGGCTGTGTACAAAAATGTGTGTATTTCTCCATTATTTGTGTGTGTCGCTTTGTCGCTAATGCACTTCTACGTGTGTGCGTTTAGGTGACTGTCTGGCCTCCTGCCGCAGTGTCTGGAAACTCAGACACTCCCCCCCTCCATTCTGTACTGCCCCACTATCGGGCATACCTGATACCCCCCACCCCCAAACACACACACCTACACACTGACCACCACCACCTGCGCCTCCTCCCCACCCTGCTGCGATAAGAGATCCTCCAACAGGAAAGCCTGACAATCGAAAACAACCAAAAATCAAAAACAAGCCATCTAATTCACAAAATCCACCTGATTTCCATGTCGCTCCAGCCCAAATCCTAACGTGCCGAATAAATGTTAATCTGGCCTTATTGCTTTTAAAGCTGAGCGACGCGGCGGCGGAGTGTGTTACATGACCACCTCTGAACAATGGAGCGTAATCTCTCACACACACTCGGGCCATCAGCTGGAGTCTTTAGTTTATCTCCACCTATTCAAGGTCTGGATCAATGTTTCCTGCAGGAGCTTGAAGACTTGGCGAGAACAGAAACCTCATACCGACAGCTGTTTGTTTAACACGAGTGCAGATAAAAGCGCATCGCAACATATTAATATACGAGATCTGCTGATCCGTGCAGCAATTTCAATTATTTCGCTTTAATCAGTCCAAACATAATATTTAACATCCTGTGTCTAAACCGGCACCAGGAAAAGTCTTTTGATTGGCTTGGCATAAACACGGTGCATAAACGTTTTGTTTTTTTTAAAACAGAAACAGAAAAGAAAAGCTAATATTGCCCCTCGCTGTTAGATAGTGCAACCTTGACAGACAATTTCAGATCTACTATAACTGCAACCTGATTAAGAGTTCATTAAAAAAAAGTTTTAACAATTTGAATCAGCTCTTATTTTAAATTAACCCATTTTTTTAAAGTCACACTTTATACACTTCAATAATAAGTAATAACAAAACTGACACTGACAGAATAAAAGACTTTTAATGAGGAACATATTAATCCCAAAGTGTCAATGTTTTCCCTCAGCACAATGCCTACAGGCTTGGATCTGTTCACTTTCAATAAAATCACGACTTTTACAGCGTTAAAGCTTTAGCAGCATTTTCCTGAACGACACTTCCTGCCTTCGCTGCTACGTCCGATGCAGTGTGTGATGTGTGATGGCAGAATCGAGATCAATTTAGCGGTAGCTCATTGAGAACTAGTTTGACTTTGAACAAAGTTTGTATTCCCCATTGAGCGCAGTTACAAACCAGCTGGGAGCTGATTTTTACGGGGTGATATTTATTGGATCCTTGGTGGATTGCTCTGAGCGTGCTGCTTTGTTACTGTTGGAGGGGGGTGGGGGGGTGGTTGTTTCATCAGTGGGCTCGGGTGCTGCCAGACTTTGCTGCGTGTCAGACAGACCCTAATAAAACTGTCTGGCTGTTTTGTGGGCACCAGCTCCGCTCTGCCTGTGCTGCGTCTGACTGCTCAGCACTTGTCGCACTGTGCCTGGCTGTTTGGTATTCATGGGGCATGGCTCTCCTTCAGCTGTTGCTGGGGGCTCTGTGGCATAGGCACAGACTATTAGTTGGCATCGGCATTGTTCGCTATGAAACCAAATAGGGAGACGAGAAAAAAAAAACATAATTAGGGAGAGAGAAAGACTGGAGACTGGGAGAGAGTTGGAGAGGAGGGCATTAGAGAGAAAATCAATTGTTTTGAACTGTATTCCTAATACGAGTAATTTAGCAGAAATTAGGTTTTCAGAAAAGCATGCCGTCTTGGGAAAAACTGAAAGTTTAAAAACCAGGTCAAGCTGTAATTGTAAATGAATTCACACCTTTCTCTGGCACAAAAGGAAAAGAACCGATTTTTTTTTTTTATGCAGACCTAATTTATTGTAATTGCACTTCTATAGTCATGTTTATAAGAGACGGGTCCAGTGTTTTCATTTTCTATTCAGCATTCAATCTTGTCCTTTTCTCTTTAAGAGCCTGTCTTAATGAATTACGATGTCTGTCTGCGCTGAGCTACGCCTCCCGTTTAAATATTGATTGAGATCATTAACCAATTTGGTCGTTTCATCTCACCACAATCGCAGATTTCAACAGAAATATTCAGATGAAGAGAGCAACTCGGTTTCTGTTGACCCGATTCCACATTTTCAAAGCGTGGCCATAGGTTTTTATTTCACATACTGCATGGTATCTTTCTTTATTTCCCCTGATTTGAACAATCGGGACCTTTCAAAATCAATTAAATATAGAAAGATATAAAGTCATTAGAGTATTTTTTGTTTATGTATCTGGTTTATGTGCATACTTCTAACTAAAAAAAAAAAAAAAAAAGTAGAAGTGAATTATAATTAGAAGAATTATTTTGAGGCTAATGTAGAAAATTTATATTCTAACAGTAAAATATTTGAAGACTTTCTGACATCTGGCTGAGAAATGTATCAATTGATGAAGCAGATAAGTGAAATTATCAACTATGAAAAATGTAAAGAAAAAAATGTTTTTGAACTTGTGTGTTTTAGCTCTCCAGTGCTCACAGCAGCAGCAGATGTGGCATTAGTCCTTTTGCTCCTATAGCGTCTAGACTTATCAATTTCAGAGTGACTGCTCTGGTAATGGAGGATCAGATATATTGGCTGTGTGGAGGTGGTGACAGGGGTTAATCAACATGAGCCTGGGGTGTGGTGGTTTGGACTGGTTGGTGTCCTGTCATTTCTAATCAGATCATGTGTTACTAGAATTGTATTCAAACACAGATGTTGACACAAAGAGAGATTACGGTGCCGGTTGACAGCCCAGTGCAGAATCGATGGGTATTTTTCGCTTTAATGGCGGCGGTACTGGCGCCATTACGAAAGGCGTCCTTCATGATTTTGGGGGGAAAAACAAACAAAAAAATTTCAAACAAGCGCAGCCCTGCAGATGCAGTCGCATCAGTGCTGCAGTTTTCCTTAACGGGTTCATATACGATGTCACGGAGGAGCCAACAGAACATAAACCCTTCACATATGTGCTTTTTTTTTTTTACTGCGCTAAGCTATTTCCTTTCTGTGTGTTAGCCATTCTCTGCACCGTCCCATCCATACATGCATTTTTAAAAGAAAATCAGCCGCTGATTCTTTCCGATTCCATGTGAAACATTCGGCAGAAAGTCGATTGTGCCGTCCGCCCGCGTCCCAAGAGCCTAACCCGTGATTTTTCATCAAGAGAGCTCACAAGTTAGGGTCTCAGGGAGCAGGTGAAGTACGACAGAGTCTACAGAGGAGCCGCAGTCAGCTGCAGGGCACTGACACCTTTCTTTCTCTCTTACTCACTCACACACAAATGCACACACACACTCACACACACACACTGTCTCTTCGTCAACCAGTGCCACTTAAACGTACCAAATTTCTATCAAAAGGCACCAAAAGCTACAAAGTGTCTATAGTTTAAATATAGTTGAAACTATAGGCACAGGCTGCAATTAAAAAACAAAGTAGCTCTGCACAGATATATGCTCCAGCGTTCCTCCGTTCTTCCACTGCGGACAACTTTTTTTTTCTCGACGGCTTGGTTTGATTCCTGTGCACACAAAGACCTGCAAAGGTAGACAGATTTTCAGGCATATGTTTAAATACACTAAAAAACAACAAAGCAGCAGACAGCAGCAGTGGCAGCAGTAGGCTGCAGAGATGACAAAGAAAGACAAAGCAGGGATTTCGCCGGAGACGGCCAGACCTAAATGATCTTCGTGGCAGTGCCCAGACAGAAGCAGAAGCAGAGGCTCAGACAAACAGACAAGCCTGCACTGCCTGCTCTGTGCTAACTAGCCTTTGTGCTGAGGAAGGAAAAGCCCCCTAGCCAAGCAGCTGGGCTCGCCTTTGTCCTAAAGAGCATCAGCTGATCATCAGTCTAAATTTCTCGCTTCCAGGGTGGCGGGACCAGGACCTGGCTGGCAGACTCTGCTCGACTGATGGATGCAGAGAGCCACCAGCAGCAGCCTCACCCTCTGGCTTTCCATCACAGCAGCCCCTACGGATAGGTACGGTTAGACACTGAATCCAAAAAAATAAAAAACGCACGGCACTTTGAGCTGCTCAGCATTACACAGAATGCGGGTAAATTTCCAGAAAAATCATCTTTTCACAAAAGCAGTACGAACGAGAGAAGGGCGGGTTCGTCTTCAGCACAGGTACCGAAACTTGCCTCCCTTCCCATATTTCACTTTCCACTGCTGACTGCAATACCCTCGACACCAGACTCTACCACCTACCAGCCCAACTCTGCCGCCACAGCAGCAAGCTTGGCGATAAGTTATCAGTGTCAGAAGGCACGGCGCTTCAGCGAGACAATTAACTGGAAAGCAGCTCCAGCCCGGCCGGAGCCAAACAGTCACAATCCAGACCTTAGCTGCACTTAAAAATGCCAAACTGCAGTAAATGCTAAAGCAATACTGAAAACATTCCCATATCGTTTTCACCGGTCGTGTACCCAAACACACCAGTGAATGCCCCCCCCCCACTCCCCCCGCCCCCCCCCCCCTCCTCCCAATCATCCCACAACTCCTCCTCCTCAGACCAGGAGAAGAAAAAAAAGCAGCCGGATAGATGTCTCTGACTGTCTCCTTCTCTCTGGGGAACGCCAGGCAAAGTGGAGGCTTCCGGAAATGAATGCGCCGCGCCACCCGACGCGTTGCCTCGCATGCTCACTCTTCTGTCTGCCACCGACTACGCCTTTTGTTATCCGCCTCTGAGCTGAGGATGATGAAGAACAGAACGAGGGGGGGGGGAAAAAAGGGCAGTGGCAGAAGAAAGGAGGGGGAGACGGTGGGGGGCGGCCCGGGTGCCGGTAAAGGCTGAGGTGTCCGCGGGAAGCTGCAGCCAGACGCAGGTCAGTGAGGTGGGACGTCTCCGCCACCCCACCCCTCACCCCCACCCACTACTCCCCAGCACACAGCATCCCTCCTTTCCAATTGCATTGTCAGCTCCATCTCAGCATCTCAACCCCCACCCCTCCACAGCACCAATACCACCACCAGAACTATTCATTCTCCTCCTACCTGCTCATGACGATGGGACATCAGCCATGTCGTGACACTGTTATCTACACCCTCTACTTTTATTTTTCTTCCCTGTCTTCTTCTCTCTCGTACCCATCGCAGGTCCGACGCGTCACGCTGCCGTTGCCAAACAAACAACGGGATATAAAAAAATTAAAATGAGAAACCCCAAAACATTTGCTCCCTCTAGCTGCCGCTGCCGCCGGAACCCGCTACTTTGCTTTCACTCATCCCCCTCCCCCATCTGACCCTTGCACCCCAAGCCCTACCTTCTATTACTATCTCCACCCCACCCCCTCCCACCACCCATCCCCTCCCATCACTCCAGGTCTGTACCTGTCTGCTTGTCTGTTTCTCCCTGTCTGCAGCTGCTTGCCCAAAGTGAGATACTGCAGCAGGAGTCTGCAGCGACAGCCCTCGCTCTTTCTCTCCCCCCCCTCTCTCTCTCTCTCTCTCTCTCTCACACACACACACACCCTCCATCCAGCCTTTGCTGGTGAACACGTTCCTCCCTGTGCTGATCAATTTCTTCTCTTTTTCAGCAGCACACACACACACACACACGCGTGCACACTGCAGTGGACTGGTTGGCCGTGGTGGAGGATGCACTGTAGCTATCCCACTGTCTTGTAGCATCGGTGCAGCTGGTACAGTCACATCCAAACACAAAATTACCATCTCAGACAGAGAGCACACAAATGGCATTGCACACACACAACATAGGCAGCAACAAACTAACAAGACCCCCACACCCCAAAAACCAGACAGAGAACAGTGAGACAGAGTGACACTCCAGCTGCTTTGCTTAGCTCTCTCTCACACACACACACACACACACACACACACACACACACACACACACACACACACACACACACACACACACACAGCAATGTGGTCAGCACAAGCACGAACACAAACTGTCACTGTCACAATATTGTGACCGAGGCTTGACAGCAGCGAGCGGCAGCATAAGGCACACGGCTGTTTGAGTCAGACACAAAAGCAAATATCTGGTCCAAGAATTTCCTCATCGTTCTTGTCAAGTGTTACATTTTCAGATCATGCTTTTTGGATCCTGCACGATCACACGCAAAATACAGAAACGTGTCACTGTGCCGCCCAGCACTACATCTATGTCTATGTGGAAATATACATAATGGAGCTCAGCAAGCATAATTTCGAGTCAGACTGATTAACTCGAAGGGTCACAAAAACATCAAACCTACTTTCAGCGTTTGCCAGAATTCTTCACTGTTCGTAGCCAAAGCAGCATTTGGTCATTTTAATGTTTAAAAACCTCAACAATAGAAAGAAATGTGACATACATTTGTCTTTATGTAATTAAGATATTTTGTTTGAGATACCGAGGGACAAACCCGTAGAGAGTACATTTTAAAAATATGACATTTTACTCATTCTCATTCAGCCTGAACCAGATCTGCCCTCGACAGCTTGCGCTAATCTCAAACCTTAATCACCTTCAACACCGTGGATAGATTAGGGTTACGACCCTGTGCCACAAAGAGGGGCCAGAGAAAGAGAGAGAGAGGTCTGCAAATGTTATCATTGATTGATTATGCCCTTTAATTCAAATGGAAAGCATCAGCTTCCCAACTCTGCTGCAGTGCAGGAAAAAGGCTCTCACAGCAAATGTCACTTCATCAAAGATGTCAAATTCGTCTGTACCTTTCCGTCCTGCAGAAACACACAGAAACATGGCGAGCTAAGCGCCGAAGAGGTGCACAAGTAAATCCTGCTGCCAATGTCAAAATCGTGGCCAGGATGAAGTCTATGGGGGATGGTTGGTCCTTGTGGATCGGCTCGGCGATGGTGGCGGTGACGCAGAGACGGGGCGGGGGGGATTTTGTTGTATGCTACAGCCAGTGGGGCCAGCAGGCGGCCATATAGGTGATCAATCAGCTCCATTACAGCAGTGTCACTGCCGAGTCTGGAGTTATCCTGCCCATCACCCCTCCACAATACACGCAAACATCGCCTGTTTCTAGTCTAGACTGGAAAATAGAATCCCGCAGCGTGATGAAACTGGTCCATGAGAGTAAACACAGTGAAAAAACAGATGAGTTTCTGCTGTGTATCAGTGACATATTCTCAGATTCAGAATCAGGGCATGCGCATGTATAATACTAGGATGGGATTCACCTCCAATCAGAGGATGCATAAAGTTGTTTTGACAGAGATGAAGCAGATTCTGATACACTTGCTTTGAATTGCATCAAGACACAGCTTTTCAAAGCAACCAAAAATAGGATCGGCTCCATTGTGATTGGTAAGTAGCTCGCACAATGAGCCCAAAGACATTATGCAGCAGACACTCGCAATGACACTGTTCATGTTTCTACACTCAGCTCAGAATATCTCCATGCAGCCTGGAGATGCATATCTGTGCTGGCAGATGCCAGGCGAGCATTAGACAGGTATCCCACTGATGGAGTTATCTCAGTCAGCTGAAGCAGCACAGACTGGGACCATGGAGCAGCACAAGTAGGAGGAGGGAAAGAGAAGAGTGAAGGAGAAAGATGGAGGCTGGAAGGGGAGGAGAGCGGGCGGCGGGGAATATGTGATGCACAGCACCTCGCAGCCAGCCAGCCAGCCAGCCAGCGGGACATTAATGACGATCATGTCTTGTCACACTGCTGTCGGCCAGTCAGCAGATCTTGCCCTTGTCCCTGCCCTTCTCCAATCAATTGCATCGATCTGTCCCAGGGGTCAAGGGGCAAGAGCGTATCAATAGGGGGAGAGCGGCTGATGCAGCAGGCAGAGAGGGGCGCACTCCAGACAGATCGATGACACCCCACCCCCATGTGTCTGTGTGTGTGTCTGTGTGTGTTTGGGGGGCGGGTGAAAGTAGTTATGATTATTCATTTGCCATTAACCCGAATGCATTAAGGGAATATGTTTCCTTGGGAAGAAATGGTGCTCGAGGCTGCTCATTTTTATAGGGAAGTGAGATTTTATGAGTTGGGGAGCTAGAGTAGCGTTCTGGCCAGAACCGACAGCGTTCTGGTCTCAGACGATTTGTTACCAAGGTTTCCACCCATTGGTGACGTCAAAAGCAAGAAGCCAATCTCTGCTCTCAGAGAGATTACAGATGTAAGCAGCAGTTGGCTGATTTTCCAATGTTTTGTGCCTGAGTGTCACTGTCTGCAATACAACTAAACGGCTCACAGAACTTTGAGTATCACAAAGTGTATTAGTCTCGTGTGATGGGTCTCTTGCTTTGAATATACAGTTTCTCTGACATCGAAACAAAAATGCAGGACAATCTGCAATCTGATCACAATGTAAACACTGCATCCACTCCACAGGCGGTAACATAAATTCACTTTAGGGACTGTTTATTTTTGTTTTGAGCTCAGTGAGATTTATCTTCATATGGAGCTTTAAAGAGCAGCAGCATTTGCTAGCGTTTAGCTGAACACATGCAACAGGAAACAACTATAAACTGGCCAAAAAAGAAGAAAAATCATCCAAAATGAATTATTATTCTAGGTTTCAGCAACTTTCCTTATTGCTGGTCTAATACACGCACTCTTTAGGTTTCTGGCTGCCTTCACTGATGAAATGTAGAGCAAATGTGATGCTCCATGATTGGCTGTCTGCGCAGTGCTGCCAGCTCTTCCTGCTGTACATCATTTGGACTGCAGCACACCAAATTCAATCAAGGCAATCTTTCTTTTATTAATTCTTAAAGTCATCTGAAGAACCTTGAAGTTCCTTGCCAGCGTACTTCTCAAAGGGGCTGTTATAGCAGTGGGGGCAGAAAAAAATTAATAAATCAGCGACCTAAACCGGCCCTATCTAATCCCATAATTTATTTGTTTAACCATCCCATAAATGAAGGCCCAGCTGGAACCAATGACCAGCTGGACAGAAGAGTGCTGAGGCAGCATGATTCTCAGCAGCAACGCTTTCCTCGACACATCTGGAGGAACGACTGAAGTTCAGAGGTGAGGAAAGATGAGAAAATCGCAGCTCTTGAAATAAACACTAGTGAGGCACGAATCTTGATTCTGCATACTCTGTTAAATTTGTAAGAGCTAAAGACGAAGGAAACAAAGTTTGCATTTGTGATTAAATAAAGAAGCTACATTTGGTGCTGCCTGAACTAACTCTTCATTCCAAGCTGACTGGCATGAGATCCCCTCTGTGTTCCTCAGCACACTGTCCACTTTTCAACACTTCTTCTGACTCTTCTTCCTGTGAGTGGGTCAGAACAGCAGCAGCAGCAGCAGCAATGTGAAACCCGGTGGTGTGTAGCTGAATAAGGAGGCGTGATCTTCCTGACAGTGGGATTACAAAATGGAAGATAAAAGGCCTTCTTTGGTTTCCAGGGATTTACCAGGATCATATTCCCACACAGAAACCTGTTTGATGACAGTGACTCTACCGGCCATGCGATGCTGACAAGGATCGCTGGATTTCAACGGTGTTAGTTTCCCTCCAGATTTAATTACTGATGATCTAAAAATAGCCAATTAATTCCATTCAATAGCTGCACTGATAGGAAACAGGTAAGGGGTTTTCCACAACTGTTCACACTGGAAGAGCAGGCTAACTTTGCAGACAACCCTTCAGCCAAAGAAATTCTTCAACATCTTAACATCAAATATTTCAGAGTGGAACAGCATATCTGGCTAAGCATGAGCGCAATTCAATGGAAACTCTGAGCATCAAACAATGAAAAAGATACAAGCTCGTTGGATAAATGACAAAGGTTGCAGAAGGGCAGCCTGCTCAGCTTCAGCTCCAAACATTGTAACATCTGTGTCATCAATTAAAAAAAACCCTATCACAATGATGAAGAACTACAGCAGAATTTACAACAAAGCTCCAGCTCGAGCAGGCAGCTTGCTTACATCAAACCGTCCTGAAGAGTAACAATCTCAAGCTGATCTGCCAGGCCGTTTTTCTCTTGTGTGGTGCTTTGGAGTCATTTTACAAGCTGTGGCTGAATGCCAGACACAGATGTAGTCTGACGCAGTCAGTCAGTGGACAAGTCCACAGTAAACAGAGACTCTAGTGTCGCTGAGGCAAGCTTCAACCTGAAACTGGACCTCATATCACAAATGCACATAGTATGGAACTGTGGACAATGTATCACAAGACTTGGCAACAACCTATAAACATCCAACTGCAATAATAGAGTGGGGCTGCGTTGGGTAGACAGTTTTAGGAAGTGTTAGGTGTGTCAATTAGACCTAACCTGAGTCAGCTGTTCAAAATATGTGTGCAAATGGCAATCACAGAGCATCTGCTAAATATAACAAGTCTGATTATTATATTTTATACTTTCTGTTTACAGCGAACCCTCTGTGTATCATAATATTTGGCACGCAGCACACATTAGAAAGACGCCACAGCCGTGTTGAATAAAAAGGCCGACGTGTAATACTAGGCCGCAAAGATGAAGCGGCGGTTTGAAACACGAGGCCATCACGGCGTGAAATAGGTTCCACCACGCAATTACACCTCAGCGAGTAGAAAGCACTTCAAAATAAGACAATATGGCATATTTTTATATTTTAGCACCCTGTTTAACTCATACTGAATTTCACAACTGTTTATAACTGGAGCAACTCCTAACATCTTTTATCAGGATTGAATATGTTAGCACTTAAAAGGCAGATGAAGACAAGCAGTAAGCCTGAGTACAATGTGTTCTAACTAGAACTCTAGCAGGGCCATAGTGAGCTGGCAGGCCCGCCATGAAACAAAAACCACATGTGAGCCAGAGTTACATTATTCTAAAGATCAGCATCACTTTAGAGGTGCTGCATGTTCAAACTGCAAACTGATGTCATACGTGTACTCCAAGGAAAGCTAGAAGGTTGTACAGTTAACTCCCAGGGTGTAATTCTAAACCATACAACCTACTACCTCAACCCGGATGCACACATTTTCAACTAGGGTTCCTCTCGTCTATGTACTGAATAAAGTCATCCTCAAGCCAAACTGTGTCTCATCACTATCACCACATTTCAGGTTTACGCTTGGAGAAAGATTGAATATTAATATATGGAGCAGTTTAAAACCTAAATTATTAAAGAAAAAAAAAGGTTCAAGCACGACGATCGCACCACAATGACAAAGACCCACAGAGGCGAGCTTGTGCTGTCAGATTCGCCACAAGATCGGATCTACGGGTTTGTGCCAAATGGTTATGGCCAAAGTAGCAAAATAATTCAATAAAGGACTAATACTGCCTCGCAGCTATAGCAACACAGGTGTAAAAAAGCAGGACGCGTGTGCTGAACACTGGCGTTCATGCAGATCACGGCAGTGCCAGTGAATACACCGCAGCTAGCAGCAAGACATTCGCCCCACACGATCAAAGTTCATCAAACAGATGGTGACAGCATTGTGGTAACTTACCCATCGTGGCTGCATCTTGCTCTGAGGATGGGTCGCTGGGCCAGTGGGTTCTCTAGGGTGGCCATTTATTTATCTAAAAACAGGAAAAGAGAATTGCTTTTAAATACCACACAATGCTTTGCATCTGCCAGGACCTGCAGCTTAATGCTACGATTCACTTTTAACAATGACTCTTATCGTTGTGAGAAAAGAAAAAAAAAGGTTCACAGTTACATGTCAGTAACTGTTCTGACAACATCACATCCACACGGGAAAGAAGAAAAACACAAACACAAATGTGTGTATATCGGTAAGTTTCTGTGCCTCAGTTTGGGAGTGTCATATGTCTCTGCAGTTCCCAGCTACAAAATTAAATCCATAATAATAACAATCTGCTGTGGACTTGTATCCCAAACTAGCCCACAGAATTGCCAGAGCGGTCCTCCTCCTGGCCAACAGCAATGTGGCTGTGGTGAGAGCTTAGCTCAACTTAGTCAAGACCGCAGATAGCAGAGAGCAGAGAGCAGAGCCTGAGAGGGATGCCAGTGTAATCAAGCATGCCACGGTCAGCTACCATTAACTGTGCCAGTGCCACAGAGCCACAAACAACAGAATATTCCTACGGCCGCAGTGCGACAAAGGAAAACCTGGAATAAGAGAACAGAAAATGCCACTTACCTACGTCTCTACTATTCTGTCAGACTTTATGTTTCTATCTTTCTGTATCCACACTTTCTACTTGGGTGTGAGCTATGCGCAGTGGGTGCTAGGACCATTGGTTTATTACTTTGCTAAATGGAGGAATGATGAAAAGACCGAGGCACACTTCTAAACTGAGCTCACTGAAATCACGGCTTCAGTTCAGCGATGTGCTGTCCGCCATTTTCTCCGAAACAAAGTAGAAGAGAAAAAAATTGTATAAAAATGATTTGCTGGCATCATTATTCAAAGTTTTCCCCTTTTCTCCCTCCGTGTGTGAGTCTCTCTCTCCCTCTGCCTCGCCTGGCACCATCACAAAACCTTGGCTGGAAAGATCACATGATTTCCTACCAGAAAGCCACAGCATTCCCAGTTAGTATTCTGCTGACACTGTAAAGACATCTTTTGTCTAAATCAAAGCGTGGCCTGCCCCCTCCCAAAATCTCGCACCTTCTGGGAGGGGGTGGGGGGGTTAGGCAGTGTAAAGGGCGGTGTTAGAAGCCATAGCAACCTCTACCTGGCAGGCTGCCCAACACACGAGCACTGCGGGCTAATATGGAGTGGAGCAGGAATGCTTATCGCCTTCCAAAGTCAACTCCATGGGCGTGCTGGTTGCTTAAGATTTCAGTGCTGATGCCAGATTTTTTCTTTTTCTTGACAAAGTAAATAAAATCGTCTAGATACATGACAAACTGACGACACGCTCACACTGCACCTCCTGATTGAAATAAAGTTCACATGCTTCTGTTTTAAAATGCTATTCATCAAAATCATGTGAGCTCTTTCAGTAAACACAAACACTGGATCAAATTCGTCACACATCAAATAAAACACTTTATGTGGCTTTGCTGGAAAGTATTAAAAAACATAAAAAAGGACACTCGGTAGTATAAGGAATCTTCTGCAAACTTCTGCAATGATTCTTTCAAGCAGACGAGACGAGCTCTGTCTTACACGCTGGGATATAGTGTATCAATCGCTCATGCATCATCAGCAGCGTGTTTTCCTGTGCCGCACACTTCTGCAGTTTAGCCAGAAAAGTAGCCAAGCACAGTCAGGTGGTTTGTTACCATAACACAAGCATATGTCATAGACCTGTGACTCACTAAAGAGAAAGGTATCCGCCAGAGACCACACTACAGTTCTGTGCTGAGAGCATCTCACACGCCGGCCTCCTCACTCAGCTTAACGCCAGACTGTTGAGCATCTGCCTTACTTGCTCAGCTCTGACTTCAAGGAAACGATCAGTGTAGCAATGACTCCCGACCTCTGTATTTTCAATCACCGCGTTACTTTAATTTAACACAAAATGTGGAGAAATACTTCACATTTTGCACATAATCTAAAACCTTCGTTTCCACAGTGTAGCAGTCATTCAAAGAAAAGTTCACCAGTATGGATGGATAAGACAGTAAGATGCAGCGGCAACATATAAAATATTTCTGTGCATATCTTAGCCTTTATTTAAATTATATGATGCTCATTTTCATAGTGGATTAGGACATCGTTTGAAGTTATAACTGTAGACCTGCTGCAAGAAAGGACAATTTCAAACTGGCATTAAAATAAAGAAGAAAAACAGAATCAAATTTAGAGAGGACAGCGTGATAAGAACACAGGTGGAGGAGAGGCACAAAACATTTGCAGATGCATGCAAATAAAAACACAAAACAAGAAATGATCTGTTTTTTTAATGTTACCCATTTCATATTCTCGTGACAAATGAGACCAAGTCAGAAACACCGCACTGACACGACGGTACAGAATAAACGTTGAGCAAACACTTCGATCAGGCTCCAACCGATAGATCAACATCAAAGATGCCGGCGTAATGGGATTGTAATGCCAGTAAGCAGTCTGTTCTGAGCTGAAGATTAATGTGTGTTTCCCCCCATTATTTGTCATCAAGAGCAGCCTGTAGCAAACAACTCACCTTCACTTGATTAAATCCCTGGAAACAGAAAGAAGAAGGACAGCAGCGTGCTACACCTGTTGTCTAACTTGTGCAACGCTATCATCAGAATCTAATGTGGTTACATTTATTAAATCGTGTGCAGTCAACACCTCGCTGGTGCAAAACAAGCACACAAACGTCGACACTTCTCTGTCGACAATTCAGACTGTTCACTTAGATCTGACGGTGCTATTTACTGATAGGAAAAGGCGGCATCCTGATGTTCTTCTTGGAGAAACTGCTGTGTGCCGTTTTCATCTTTCCCCATAATTAGGTCATCTTTATTAACCACCACACAATATCCATTTCACAACTCTCTCACACATACTATGTTGTGGAAAGGGAAAAATAAGTGCACAGGTCTGCATAGCTACGAGACAGCTAGCTCTGCGATGTAGAAGAAAATGGCCATGCGGCCACCTGAGCGCCTCATCTGATACGTCAGCCACGCTCAGCCAAAACATTCCCCCAATGAGGGGGTCAGTTCATGTCCTGAAAGGCAGAAGGCCAGGGTCAAAGTTCAAATGAGAACCAGAGGGGTGGGGGTTTGAAGGACTTCCCTTGGGTATGGAACGTACCATTATGAACCAGACAGGGGTGGAAAAAATCAACACTGTCATCGACAATGCAATAAAGTCAGCGGGGGAGGAAACGACATGATTTACATGTGCGAGGATATAAGAAAGGCTGAGAAAAGCTAGTGTTTGTTTTTATCGAATGGCCTGTTATACACTGATGGGAACCCTGTTATACTGTGAAGGCAACATACATCTGTGTAGGTACACAAACACTATATCAGTGGTTATGACGACCAAACCAGACTCCACCTGAGACATCCTTTTGTGAAGGAAAAAATAAGCATTACATCTTTATAAGCCTGAAAATGTAAAAGCTGTGTTAAGCAGCTATTCATTTAGAAACGTGGCATTTTCAAAGTGTATAAAACACTATACATTTTGTTATCTTTACCAAAACTTTGCATACTGGCAGCCAAAACTAAGCAGGAAGATAATTTGTGCTACTTTATTCTCTGCAGGCACACCAGAGACAGGGGGTTATTTTTGGCTCAAAGCTCTTATCTCCATTAATTTAATGTTGCCTCAAGCCGTGACAGAAAAACAGTCAACAGGTTAATCCAGACAGAGTTTGTGCAGTTCGCATTAATGAAACGTACCCATCCAGCCACTTCATTATGAGACTTGATCTTGCCAAGGACAAGAACCCAATACAAAGCCCAAATATTGAAATCTAACATCGTGCATGGAATATTTTTGGATAGCTCTGTTTGCTGAGTGTTTTAGTATACTGGGAAAACACCCTGCACACTATTACTGGCAAAGAAAGCGAACAGAGTCGAGGCAGTACACAGGATTTACTTTTTCTCTGTTTCCCCTGTAGAGAGGCCTCATCTTACTGTGCCCTGCTCTGGCGCCTCTTTCTCAGCGTTCAGCTACAAGGACTGACAAAGGAATAAGATGACTTAAAAAAAAGCCAATTAGCTGATATGAACAAGTGAATTAAAAGCAACACGGTCAGGCGTGTGAAACCTGCTACTGCTGCTACGACACAGGCAAACACATGTATGTGTAAAGAGCAATAAGAAATTCAGCTTAATTAGACAGAAAAGCCAAAAGAAAGAGTCGAGCACATGCTTCTGAGCATTGGGGCTTAACATAGCAGTTGCTCACAAACATGGGCTAACCTGTTTGGGATTACAGAAATACTGCCGTGTTACTATTAACTTAGGGTAATGTTGCTTTAAAAGCTAACGCAGCTTTTCTGTGCAGCCAGCCACGGCAATGACTTTGCCCGACCCACCTGTCTGTTGATCCTACTGCCTAGCACCAGACTAAACACTGAGATTTTCAAAATGGCTTATTGGCTGCAACTGACTAACAGGCAGCCAATCAGTGCGCAAGGAGGCATGGATGGAGGACAAGAATCAGTCAGTGAGAGCAGAGGAGAGAGGAAGAGGCTGTGCAGAGACAACCGAACCTCGTACAAACTCAAGAGGGGAAAAGAACGCAAAGGCAGAAGAAAAGCTCGACAAATAAACAGTAAATTCAAAGTTACTCTGTGACAGAGATATGAGTGGGGGTTTTTTGGGTTTTTTTTGCTGCAGTATCAAATGTTGATGCAGAACAATAATAAAGTAAAAGGGCATTTGTTTTCTGAATGGCACTGAATTGATTACCTGGCTTCAGACAAGGCTGCTATCAGACCCTGCGTTTACCATCGCTAACAGGGATCAATAGCTAATGAATTCCAAACGGCCAAGTTTCAGAAGCATAAACGTATCCTACACGACTGCATAAAGTAACCTCTACGGATCAATGAATATGACATCACGCGCAGCCGGAGGAATGCATCTTTTTAATCGACCTGAGGGTTCTCAAATTAATTCAAACGACAATTAAAATGGATCGGACTGCGTGGCACCTTCGTCCTGGAATCTCACAGAAGGTTTTTATTGTGCGTTTGGCTCCCCTCACGGCCCGCCCCCGTGCTTTAATTACCGCTGTCTCCTATCAGGCTGCTCAGATGGTAAAAACAATAGAGACACGAAAGGCTCGGGTTACCATTTACATACTGATGGAAAGAGCACTAAGCAAACGTGTTGTCATTCAAAGAAATACACTAATGTTTGAACCCTAATGGTCTAATCACTGATGAGCTGGTGAACATTTATGTGATTTGTCACAGATGTTGATGTCTATTAAAAATCCGGTTCAAAAAATCCAATCAGTTTTTAAAATACAGCCACCTTTTAAAATATGATTCACACAGTGTGAACAGCTTTAAAATGATTAACTTGTACTTCAGTACATTCTCTGATCATTACAGGCTTTTCAGAACATTTTAACATCGCGTCATTCATGTTGTCGTTCACTAGAAAGACGCTGTGTGCTATGATCTATGTGCTCAACATTAAAAAGCAAAGGAACATTTATATGTAGGTGCATTACTGCTACTAAGGGAAATTATCAGGCACAACATCGGTGCAGGTGAGCTATAACTGAAAGGACTCGTAAACACAAAATATCCAAAACACTTCACCCTGAAGGAGACACAAAGGGCGACGCTGCTATTGTTTATTAGTTTAAGTTTGAGGTTGGTACATCTCTTACAGAGACCGTTCAGTCCTGTGTTGTAGTTATAGATGCTTCTTTGTGCCACATAATATCATAGAGACAGGTGTGCAAATTTCACAGAACCTCAGAACATTATATGGCACAAATAATTTTGCGCAGGCTTTCTCTAGAGGTGCAGACCGTAATCGACTACTTTAAGGATGACTTCTCATTTAGGAGGCAGAGAAAGCAGTTATCATAATGATACCTTTTCTCTGTGTGTCCTCACCAAATGCTTTCTCCAAGATAATCCCCCTGCACAGCCGCTCATTATCAAAGCAATCGTCTGACAATGGGAAGGAGAACACTGGAAATTACGGGAATTAGTATAGGACTATGGAAAAATGATTGGTGATTCAAGACCTTAATTAGGCCCTTGCAAAACAATCAGACACAATTAGGAGGTACCAGTCAATAAGCCGAAAACTCAAAAGCAAGAGGAGAGGAATTAATATCTGATGTTTTTTAAATGGCTATTGGAGCTCAGATGACTTTCACTCACAGTCGGGTACCAGACAGTTGGAAGCCTTCACGGCTCTTATTGTGGCAAATAAAGCCGGGGACTAGCAGGTAAATCAGCAGGTGAATCAGCCCTGCCTTCCAAAGAAAATGACCATTAAGGGGTAATCGAGCAACATCTGAGTGGGTCCGGAAACATGTCGGGAATCTAAAGATGCCCACGGTGCACCTTAAGAGCAGCAAGGTCAAACAGTAGCTTGAAACCGTTACGCTCCAGAAATCCTACGAGAAACAGCCGCGTCCGTTTCTCTGGGTGAATAATTTCAAATGAGCAAACATTACAAGTTTCGGATTGTCATTTCCCCTCTCATAATTAACAACGCTCAAGCAGTTAATTACTTCTTGCCAAATAGAAAATAATGCCCAAAATATTATTATATCACCATATTTCTCATGACAATCCACCACAACAGCAAACGCTTGAGCCTTTGGTTTAAACCAAATTGAGTTTTCAAGATATGTGTGTATAGCGATGCTTGTGCAGTGCAGAACGTGAATACTAAAGTTAGTTAAAATACCTTGAGCCGACAAACAGAACCTCTCCAGATAGTTTGCTCACAATGAAATGTGGCTTACTGACCTAAACTGCTTCATAATCTCACAAAGAAAGTGAAAATCGATGTTTTGAACGAGTGAAACATGGCCGTGCATTTGAAAGACGAGAATTAAATACACATTTTAGCCTGAATCACTGCCTGAAAACAAAAAGATCTTTTACCAGTGAAAAACCACATCTGTGCAGGCTCTAATCAAAGAAAATAAAGCTGCCACAATTTATCTTTTTTAACAGAATGCAGTTGCTCATTCAGACAGAAAAGGCTTTGCTATTAGAAAAAAGTCAGACTGTAACTGGCCAAGTATAACACGCAAAAGATATACTGCAAACATCAGTGGAACTGACATCTGTAACGCTGTATTATGAACTGGATTTATTCTGCTTGGCCTCTATGATCTCCAGCACACAACCAGCTCCTTACAGCACATGTTGCCCTACAATAGACTGCATGATGCTTCCATATATGTGTGCTAGATCAGGGCTTACAGCATGAAATCACATGCAGCTGGTCAAGACAATAAAGACAGGCATCTGTCCAAAGTTCATGTCCATCCACTGGGAATCAAAGCATTTGTCTTTAATTATCATTTTTCATTGACAACTTGGACAAAAGCGTGAGGTGTGCTGACACAGCCTGGAGGTGTGTGTGTGTGTGTGTGTGTGTGTGTGTGTGTGTGTGTGTGTGTGTGAGAGTTGGTGGAGGAAATTCTGCCGAGACCAGCTGAAAACACGTGGCTCCTCTCACCCCAGAGCCATGTCGACTTACAGGGTGCATGTCAGTCATCTGTGATTGCAGAGCAGAGCAAACGGGATGGGACAGCATGAGGATTATAAGGCAGCCTGGTGTTTCCACTGGGGTCTCCCCTGCTGGGTTACATGGTCCCAGCTCCCTTTGTCTGCTGTTAACCCGTTAAATCCCGCGGAAGAGCCCATTCACAAATGTGTCACACACCCCGGGGGTGCATTTTGTGCGGAATAATGATCTTAAAGGGGTTATACGGCATTGTCACTGATTCCAACTTACCCGTTAACCCCCCCACAGCACACATGCATACTTCCATTTGTTTCCTGGCGTGTTTGTGGTTTTAATTATTGTCAACTCTTAAGCTCTTAACACCACCTTCAAACAACATTCCTTAAGAGGATGTTCCACTGTAGTCAATCATCAGCAACAGTTACTGGTGAAACACAGCCGCTCTCTACAAACGCACCTAAAAGGGATTTTGACCACTGCATTTTCTGAGCACCCTTTAAACTCGTTCTTTTCTATTCGAAACTAGAGTGCAATATTTTAACAATACAGACACAGCAGCCCTCCCCTGCCGTTGTGCCGAGCATACTTTGCAGCTAACTGTGTTTGCGTTATATGTTGCGGGTTCACTGAGAGAAAGTGTAATTACACTGCAGTAATGCCCTCCATGATTAATGATGTGGGCCTCTGAAACCAAACCATCAGGCCAATGGCAAATTACCACTATAAAAATAAACCATGATGTGAACAGGTCAGCCAGGCCGGAGCACAAAATGTCTTAGTGTGTATTTATATATAGGGTATGAGCGAATAGGGAACGAGCTCTAGTAACCCAATTAGTGTTGGTCCAGTGTCAGAGCCCAGCTCTAGCAATGCTCCGCGGCTCTGCAGTCACACAGAAAAATTTATTTTCTTGAACTTTTTGAATTTAGATGAGACATTTTTGAGAGGCAGAGATGAGCTCGCACGTATGCAATTAGAGGGAGAAAAAAACAGCTGGAACATCACTTCTTGTTGGATGAAGTGCTTAGCTGGACCGATCGGGTCGAGAGCTTGAAAAAGAAAAAAAGGGAGAGAAAGAAACAACCATTTCTTTTTAATTGCTGTCGACGCTGTCACATCATCGCTGCTCCGCTAGGGCACGTCTTCCAAATGAATATGGAATATACAACCGGATGACCTAATCCTTATGGCGCAAACCCCTTTCCAGAAATAACCCAACTTTGGCTAAATCTCAAGAGCACATGCACCTATACTCCCAAAGGCTCTCTGTAGTCAAGTTCACATTTCTTGTCTAACACTGACTACGCTGCTCAGCACATAAACACATCTGATTAGTCCTCCACAGCCTCCTCCACTACCCAACAACTCCTCCCTTCCCACTTCTCAGATGGAGAGCACTTGACTCTTGCCTAAATTGAACTCTTATGCACTCTACTTTTTTGTAGTTTAACTGAAATGGAGTATTTCATTGAGAGCAAAGCACTTGGACTAACACCAACCAAGGATTCTTGTGGTTATCAGTTGACATTTGGAAATGACTGAACTGGTGTCATAAATACAATAATATGGCAAATATTTACCCATGTGCAAAGACACTTGTCAAATTAATTTTCTATATCTATTGAAGTCCCTGCCACAAGTAAAACCACTACCAATAAAAACTGTGGGAGAAAGAAAAAAATCATCCTGCTGGTAATCACAAAGCCTAAGGACACCATCTTTTTGCTCCTTTGCCGAAAACTGCAATCGGATCACGGAAGTGAATCCTTGAGCGGTGAATAAAGAGCTACCTGTCCGGACATCACGCTACACCCATCATTATCTCAGCTGTGGCAGTGATTTTTGTTTTCGATGATTCATTCGTGAGGTCTGAAATGGAGTTTCACACCTGTCAGCACATCCTTAAGTGGCTTCTGTATAAATTCCAGCATCCACACATTAAATGAAATGAACAAAACACAACCTTTCAGTGCAGATAATCCATCTAAGTTTATTGCACATTCAAACACATAATTAATGAGCCATTAAGTGCACAGACGTGGGCCTTTTTTTTCTTTTTAAGAGTATTAAATTGAAGTGTGCATGCATCTTAGCATCAATCAGATGGAAGGCTGACAAACAGCCCCATTCTTTTTTAATAACAATAAATCAAAGCCTGCACATGGCTGTCTCTCTGAGACAGAGATGATCAAAAGCAGAGGGTGAGATGGCCAAACATCATGTCTAATGTCTCAACAAACTGAGGATCAACTGTTTCCAATTAGGATTACAAAGACATATGAAAAAAAAAAAACTGAACCCATCCACCCTGCTCTCCTTTGCACACATACAAAGAAAAATAACAATATACAAAGCATGTTTGTTGTGTTTAAAAGCTCTAAATTTAAACACTGAATCAGTTTCTGCGGGTCTCAGTTTGTCCCTTTTTTCCACTGCTAAACAAGATGTGAGTCAAATGCTCGCAATCGTACAAAGCTCCGTGCACCGTGCTCTGTGTTAGTTTTAATTTCTCATTTCTTTCACTGCCGTTTAATCCAGTCACATCAGCTCCCCGAGCAGGTGAAGTCAGCCAAAGACTTTCCCACGGTCTGAGAGCAAATCCAACGCCCCGAGCCCTTCCTGAGGGCCGGCCATCTGTTCATTCTGTTTGGAGTGTTTTAAGGGGTAAAGCGTCAGCTGCATGACCAAATTCAACGTTCCAACACAGCCCGCCTTCGTGAAGAAAAGCCCAAAGCATCCATTCAACTCGGCACACACGCACGCGTGCACACGAGCACACAGACACGCACACACAGCTTGTGCCCAAACACAAACAAATCAACAAATAAACAGACAGATGTGACTCCTCACATTTGACTGGTTTGCAATCCAAAACCGTCACACACATGTTGTGCTAAAGTAACAAATATGCACATTTCACTAGAGCTGATTTGAATTTGAAATCACTGGCAAAAAAAAAAAAAGAAAGAAATGAAAACGTCTTTCCTGCGGAAGAAATTTAAAAAAGGTTATTTTGTTTCCATTTTTCTGCTGCTTTGGGAGAATCCTCATTAAGATATCGGACCATATAAACCTTGACCTTTGCTCCCTCTGAGGATAAATCATTTGTGCCACGAACTTGTACAAAACCACATCATTTCACCACCAAAGCCGCTAAAAACACACATCGGGCGCATTTGTGAAAATCACTGCAGCTCGCGGGAAAAAAACAAACACCTTACTTTGAATTAGGATTTCAATCATGTGATGCATTTCTTTCTTTTCCAAGCACATGCTGCCACCCCCATCCCAAAGGCCCCCCCCCACACACTCTTTTTGCACCCCTCAAACAGACGTGCTATCATTTTATTTCCACACTGAAAGAGCGACTCTGCCGCTGGTGGATGTGGTCCTCGCCCCGGCCTGACGCATTTTTAAAATGCGTGACATTGCCTCTGTGGGAGCATGAGAACGGAGCTTCCTCAATTGTAGGGTCCCCATACCCGGCCTGTAACCATGGAAGCAGATGCCTGCCCTCCCGGCCCTCCTTACCTCCTGTCGATCGCGAGCTGTGAGCTGCTTCGGCAGTGAAAAGAGGCTGTGCCTGCCTTTCTCCTCGCTCTGACCGAACTTGCCCCACTCCTCAAAAGGAGCCATTGAACAGGTCACTGGTCTAGACTTGTTTGCACGGTCCAGAGAGCAGCCTTGATGTAACCCTTGCTCTCCCCTCTCTCTCTTTCTCTCTCTGTTTGCCACACCAGCCGCCCAGCGACTGCAGACTGTGGAGGGGCGGCAGGGAGAGGTGGGTGGGTGGGGGGGGGACACTGGAGACGTGGATTTGAAAAGGAGCCTGTCCGATTTTGCCATTGTGCCTTTTCATTCATCGATCGAATGAATATCGAACCTTCTGTCCCCGCGTGTGTGAAACAGATAGCTTAGCCAGCATTTTTTTCCCCTCTCTTCTCAGGTTTGTGTTGTGGGCCCAGAGCTGTGATTCCTTTTCTTAATACTTGTAAGAATATCTATCTATCTATCCTTATAATTATATATATATATATATATATATATATTTTTTTTTTTTTTTTGCAAAGAAAATGTCATCTTTAACAGTTGTTGCCAAGTTTATTCCTGATGTGGTCTGGTATTTTGCTAAAGTGATGAATGCAGAAAAGAGCTGAGTTGCTTTCTTCACCCCTCACTGATCACTGGATGATCCAACATGCTTGATTTCTATAGTATTCTCTAGTATTATATTTATATTAGCGTGCTATGATTACAAATGAATTTTTAGTTATTAATTAATTAAACTTCTGCAAAAAAAACCTGTCTAAAAATAAAAAAAACAAAAAGGAAAATTGGTTGAATCGAAAAAATCTGCAACTAAAATTTATAAATAGACATAAAGCACTTAAATATTAATTGTTTAATGCAATTGCAACATTTGTAAAACAAATGTAAACTATTTACATGAATGACTCCAGTCATATGTAAAGGAACAAAACAACTATACAAAATAGAAAATTGAAAAAATATGAACTGCTCAGTTATATTCTGAGGAATTAGCTGTACGTACAAAATAAATAAATTAAGTAACACATACATTACTGCATTACTTGGCTCATTATTAGACCCAATGACAATATGATTTCAAGTCAAAACCACTCGACCTGTCAAGTCCTGGTAATTAATTAAATACAATCATTATGTGAAGGCAGCTAAAACGATGTGCTTTTATTAACGTCAAGTGTGTGTGTGTGTGTGTGTGTGTGTGTGTGTGTGTGTGTGTGTGTGTGTGTGTGTGTGTGTGTGTTTACATATTGAACTGCTGCAGTAAATGGTTATGGATGAGCATATGTGCACTTGACTGGGCCAAAGAGAGAAGGCAGTGAGAGGCTTGATGACAGTAAAAGGTGGCACGATCAATGTCAACATATCAGCATTGTACAGTCATATAAGGTGATTGTTGTGATTCATAAAGAAAAACTCATTTTGTTATTTCACATATGGATTTATGGTTTTATTTGATTATTTTTTATTTTGAAAGTAGAAAAGTAATTGTTAGATTTTTTTTATCTCATGTACTTATTTTACAATAATTTATTTTTGATTTAACATTATTAATAAGTGGTTTGAATTTATTTAATTGTGTTAACATCTTTTTTTTAAATATTTTAAATGTTTAAAAACAATACTTAAAAACAGTTAATGCTAAAAGAATTTTTCTAACTGCATTTAATTGGATAAAACATGTTACAAAAATTAAGTGCAGAAATGTACCACTTCGCATTGAATTTAAAAAGCAAAAGGTTCAGAGAGGAGCAGTTATAGACTACACGCTCCATGTGACAAGTTGCTATGTAGGGGCCAATCAAAGGGGGCGATGGGGGGAACAAAACAGGGCAGAAAATGAGCAAATTCAAAGGCAGGGGAAGCAAAGCAAAAGAAGCAGTGAAGTAAGGACGCAAAGGCATTGTGTTCGCACAACAATTGAGGCTGATCCCACAGCGACTACCGGGCCTTCCTCCGAAAATACCGCTGCTGCCAGAGCCCACATCCTAACAGCACAGAACCAGAGCAGCTGGAGGTCTCGCCCTGCTTGAAGAAAAATCTGCTTTCATGTGAAATTAAATGTTATAATTAAACAGACAAAAAAAAAGCAGTTTGCCAGCTGATTGCAAACAGTGCATCTCCTCTGTAGTCTGGGTTTCTATGATTAAAACTCAGTTCCAGTTTATGTTGTGACAAAAAATTAAACTAACAAGAATAACTCTTAAAATGTTGATTGAAACAAATAATAGCTGCTAACTGCGTGATAAACATCTCACTACAGATACAATGTTATAATTTCAAAATTATTAAATTGCTTTAAAAAAATTATCATTTATTTTCAATCTTATTTAGGAAACATTTTAAAAAATTACAAAAGAGTAAAATATGCAACATAAATTCATTTTCATTTAATTGTTTTTTACATTAAACATAATCTGAAAGGGAAGATAAACTAGATAAATAACATGAGACAAGGCCTGAAAATAAAAAGGACATTATTCATCCTGGATATGAAACAAAAAAAAAGGCTGCATGTAAAAAACAGAGCTGACTGATGTTAGCAGGAACAATGGCAGAGATGGGACCATGGGGTGGAGGGGAGGGGATTCTTCACTGAACCTTTATACGACACAGTGACGGGGACAAGTCGGCCAAATCTGCCACAAAGACAAGCTCAACATTCCCGTCTCATGTTACGCACTCACACGATCCAATCTTTAAAAAGACACAACAGAATTATGAAACAATGTGAAAATAAATACGTCAGGGAAGCCTTTTATATATTTTTCCTTCAAGTTAAAATATTTTTTGAATTCTTTAAATCAATTATTTCTGGAATGTGTGTCAAAATACCCCATGATGAAATAAAAACAGAAAAACATCTTTTATTCCTTTTGATCAAGTGTGTGTGTGTGTGTGTGTGTGTGTGTGTGTGTGTGTGTGTGTGTGTGTGTGTGTGTGTGTGTGTGTGTGTGTGTGTGTGTGTGTGTTTCTTCTCTATCATCTGAAACTATCCTCTCCTCTCTAATGGATCCAAAAGCAAATAATTTTTCCACTGTTCATACTAGAACAACTGGCAGTAAATGAGACAATAAATAAATGCGTTTGATTTCTCTGCACCACACATTTACCAGCACACACTCAACCAAACAGCAGCTTTGGCAGATGTTTCCTGGAACACACAGGTAAACCAGCAACCCACCATCACCATCGTCCTGCCTGGAATCGGTGGCAGCTGAATGCCAGAGTGCTGCTCCACCACGTCTGCTCTCACAGCTCATGATGAGGCAGCAGAGCTAACCAAACAACCAAAAACCCCTCGATCGCTGAGTGACCCTGTCAGATATTCCTGTAAGAGATTGTGACTGCAGCTTACATATCTAAAAAAAAACTACCATTCACTTTAATGTCAGCTGTGCACAGGAGAACAGAAGCAATGAGGATTACCACTGTCATAAATTAAAGGTGGACTGAGGGAAATATCATATTATCTTGTGTGCTAGCTAATGCTATTCTTTTAGGGTTGTCAAGGGGAGAAACGTGACCAATTCCTAGGCACTAAAATATCAGGTGATGGCAAAAACTTTAATAATTAACTTACAGAGAAACAAACAATAACACAAAGATTACACTGGATTCTATATAAACTGTAATAATATAACTTTAGAGAACAGTTACCACCTCAAATCTAGATTCTATCCAAAAGAAAGTGCAAACTCTGAACCGACTTCAGATGTGTTGTCCCTTCTCAGGGCCACAAAGTCTCCCTCCCTCAGGTCAAGCCCATAGGCTGTTACACAAAGCAGAGGGCATCATAATCTCCTCACCCCCCAGCAGTCAGTCCTGCTCAAAACCTACAACACTAAGCAGATCCACAACATTTTCACTCTGTCATCTATCTCACATTGTTTCACTACATTTTCACTGTGGGAGGGAAAAACAAACAAACTCACATTTCTTTTGTTTTTTAATGAATCAATCACTTTATTAATTGGGTGATTAAGTTAAAAATGTGCAGCAATTCGCTGGGCATGTCTGTAGGTCCCAGCTATGATCATCGTATATGAAAGGCAGCTGCTGCATTTGTCACAGAGAGGCTGGGTCTAACCTCCACTGTCACCAAAGTCAAACACTAAGCTTTCCAAGGTGCTTTAGAAGGTGGACTGGAACAAAGGGCCCCTCACCACAACCACTACCCAAAGCACTATTTAATTAGGTGTGCAGCAACAAATCCTCCCTATTCAGTGGCTGGACACTTGTGGTATTGGAGTGTAGTGTATCGGTGGTGAAAGCCCCATAACACTAGAGGAGTGTCCCCTCCCTCACAAAGACACACACTAATTCACTAATGCCTGTGTGTTAACAAGCCCATCGTCTGCTCCTCTAACTCTTTGTCTCTGAATGGGTGCTAATGGAGAGACAAAACAGCACACACACTGAGGCCCTCCTTCAACACATTGCTCTTTTAACAGACAGAGGCTGGACCTTGGTGTTAAAGCGGACATGCCATGCTTCAGCAGGCAAAATATTTAACTCTGCCTAAATTTAACCATAAACTCGGAAAACAGAACAAAACGGCCACCAGGGAGAAAGCGAAGATAATCTAGCAGATGAAATGCACAGCAGCAGAACAAATACTTTCATGAAGGAAATTTAATAGCAAAAAAATTTCAGGTTAAATATTAAGCACAAAATTTTTTTTAATAAATGTTATTAATTTATCTTAAAATAGGTGCTGAATACTTGTGAAAAAATCTTTTAATATCCTAATAAAACCGAGTAAGAACAATGAATCGGTTCTTTCTACTTTATCTACTTGATTTTATTTTTTTAAATGTCTATGTTATTGAAATAAGCCTAATTGCAGTTATCATATTTTAAAAACATTATTTTAAAAAAGAGAGAGACGATGCATTACTAAATGAATTAAAACTCTACAGCCACGCTTTCAGGGACTGTCTAGTTTGATAAAAGACAAAGTAACTCAGACCAGGGTTGAATATGGGTGGTGGGCTCTAATTCTTGAGCACAAAACCAGCATATCCACCGAGACAAATCTTGTTTGATGGATTCCTGCTGCTAGATCCAACTGCAATAGTTCGGTCTGGGAGGCCCATTGTACCAGACGTGCCCGGGAAGGAAACACACTCAAAATTTATTAGAAACGGGACTCCTCACATACAATATTAATTCACAGACAGCGTAGAAAAAGCATATTACCTTAATCCAACCGATGCCTGTGCATTTTCTCAGGGTTACAGTATTACATAACACAAAACCACAAAAACCTTAAAGCTAAAATTTTCTTTTCTTTTTTTAATGTGAAATATTTTATATTTCACATGGAAAATTATATTTGTGTTTTAACTGCAGCAACTCTAACTCTGCATTTATGTAAACAGACATCTATTTGTCCTGTTTAATTGTAAGATGTAGGGAAATATTGTAATAAAATATTTTAAGCATCTTTCATTGGCCCAAAACTAAATGGAAGCATAAAGTCAAACTTCCTTAATAATGCTAAAGGAGGCCCATCATCATGACATCCGTTTTGCTGGGAAAAAGAGGGTGAGTGAGGATTTAATAAAAAAGAAAAAAAAAGGATTTGCGAGAAAGGAAGAAAAAAAAAGACGAGCGTATTGCGACACTAACGTCTCCCTGGGATCTGGCGTGGCTGTCTGTATATGTGCAACACAGAGACAGTGACAGAGAATGAGACAGCGTTCTGTCTTCCTAAGTGCTCGAGTGTAACTAATTGTATGAGTACAATTATGAGCATCTGCTTTTTCATCTTTGGTGGAAGCGCGCGTGTGTGGACGAACACGTGTGCGTCGCAGCTGAAAATGTGCTCGGCTCTGCGGTCTTAGAGCAGAGGCTGGGCAGTGCCTTTAAGGCAGCGCTGGGTCAGTCCAAACACACTGGCAGCTATTCATGGCCCAATCAAATTGATGTGAGATTCTGTCCCTCATCTGCCCCTTATTTCCATATGAATGCAGAATATGCTAAAGCAAAAAAAAAGAAAAGAAAAGAGAAATCTACAAGATCCTTGTCCCATGGAGCCACTGCAGGGAAAACAGATTTGCAGGGAGAACTCTACATGCTCCTTTACTGCAGATAACAGGAATCGTGGCATCATAAGCACTTTTAGACAGAACAATAAAAAAGAAAAAACTCCTTTCACACACGCATCAATGCTCTCCTCACACACATTTCAACAAAGCCAAGGTCAATGCTGCAGTCTGTCCTAGCAGCTTATGAATCGAAAACACACACATATTCAGAGATGGTCTATCGTGAATGGACACAAACACGTACACAGGCATAAGAACAGATCCACGGAGGCTCCATCCCAGCCCCTCTGTGTTAAAGGCTTCAGCCAGACAAAGGGTTTGTCGTCAAAGACAAACAGCGGGAAGCATGGAAACGGCAATGAACGTGATGTGGAGACGGATGCCTCGGCGCGAAGCCACGTTTGACAAACGGCAGTGGCTTAAAAAGAAAAAGAGGAAAAAATGTGCAGATGTGCATACCCTGGATGTCCCGTGTTCCCTCTCTGCTACCTGGCAGGCACAGGTAAAGGCAGCTGTGTGAAGAGAACGCCATCACGTGTTTGTACGTATGTTTCAGACAGACGTCGGTCTCCTAACACACACCAGACAATGTCACACACTCCTATTGTTCCACTCCACCGCTTGGCCCGAGACAAACCCCAGTCCTGTCTAGCTGTTTAAAGGTGGGCTCAAGCTCAAAGCGAGGAGGCCATCTATTACCAGGAGGGATGAGGGGAGGGGAGTCAGAGACCCCCAAATAGAAGGTGGGGTGGGGTGTGTGTGTGTGTGGGAGTGGGGGTGTCTCAGTTGGCAAGGTTCTTAACTGCAGATGAGCACAGGAGCTCAAAACCTGCCACCTCATTCTGACGAGCAGACGATGGAGTGCCGCATGCAGCAGTCGGTCTGAAAAAGCTGTTTTTGCCTGAAAAAATCCAAAAATATAGAAAATCTGAACTTTCTCTGGGAGTTGGCTGCTGAGTCAGGGAATGAAGATGAAGCGAACAGACTAAACCAGAAATTTAACATCATCAGAATAAATGTCACAAAGCCTTTCAGACACATTTCTTGAGGTAAAATGCCTAATAGTGCAGAAAATTAAAGTAATCCTCACAACATTTAGGGCAATTTAGAAGATATTACAGGGTTTGTCCAGGCTCAGAAATGGGCCTTTGGGGCGCGAGTACAAATATACTAACAAACATATATGACTGGGGCAATGAGCTGTGTTGGCTCACTTATTTATAAGGCAATGCATTTCCTGTTATTTCTGGATATATAAAACAAAAATATATTTGTTAAGTAAATAAAAATACGCACACAAAAAAATACTAGTACTTTAACTCTGGTTTTCCTTTGCAGGAAGGCCGTGGTTTTTCTTTTTTGTTTTTCTAAAACAAAAATACAACCATTTATATGACAGAATAATAAACACCTAACATGTGCAGTATATTTGGCTTTATTCTTTAATTTAACTACAATTCCAATTGAAAAGATTTGATTTTATCTTTATGTTGTCATTTTTTATTTCAAGCATTAATGCAGCAAAAGTGCTATTTTTAAAGAAGATGTTTCTGTCTAATCATATTTTTGTAAGTTTAGGGAAAATATTTACGTAAATGTGAAAGAAAAGAAGGTTTGCCCATGCTGCTGTTTTGGAGTTGGCTCATTGTTCTGGCAATGTGAAAACGCTCAGCTGTATGATGTTTCAAGCGAACATGGCAAGGTTTAGAAAATAGGCTTTGTTTATGCGTGACATTACAGCAGTGATTTCTTTTCCATGCACACATCAGTCCGGTCTGGTTACCATCAGCCCAGCATCAGCCACCTGTGCTCAGGCTCTCCTGTATTTACGTTGTGATAATCACAAAGCGGGATCTCGACCAGATTGTGTGTTTTATCTACAAAGAGTGCCTCCTCGCTCTGGGTCGCAAAGCGTCACAGGACACTCGAACAGATTAAAAACACGGACTGTTGGTACAAGATTTCGAATCTTCGTGTCAAAGCAGAATCAGAGGAAAAAGCAGAAACCAGAGTTTTTGGAGCAGGCAGGAACTTTCTGGCAGCGTCCCACAGGGCTGTTCTGCTCTCGACTAAGTCATAGTGTGCGACTCTCTCCAGCAGCTCTGCCAGCTACACAAACAGTGAGAGAGAGCATGACATCACCCCTCTATCATCCACAAGACACACTCAAGGCTCACAGTTCAGCAGGTTCAAATGCTCGATGCAGATGGAAGCAAAGAGGTCCTTCATATTATAGCCTGCCTTTTTAAAAGTCACCCTCTGCCTCCCCACTGTAAGGTCTGGCCTGCTTGATGGGTCCATTATACTTGCCAGTAACAGTAACATTGCTGCTGCAGCGCCGTACCATTTATACCAGCTCTGAGGGCACGAGTACTCACTGCAGTGTTCACCTGAACGATAAGCGTTTCCACTCAGACAAAGCTCCACATTATAGGAAGAGAAGAAGTCAAAGCCTCATCGTTTCAAACTGTGGCATCATCATCTGCCTCTGTATGGTCTGTGAATCTCTGAGCTTCATTAAACCAGCAGCAAAAACTGACACAACCGTACACTCGTGTGTTCACTCTGGTGGTGTTGGCAGGTTAAGAGGTTCACGGCTGAAACGACAACAAAGTGTGGCTTGCGACGGCAAGGGTGATGTCACTTTTGGCATGCTGCACCATTCCCAAGGGTGAGAACGGCAGGTACAGCGGACCCTAACACACAATGGAAGTCATTAGAAAGGGGCTACGTTACACTTTAGTTTGAAGCGATTCCTGTGCCCGTCTCTGCTTTCCCCTGCTAAAAGTCACTAAACTGTTGACGCACACCAGTTTGATCGTTTTAAATCAACGCTGGCAGTGCATCTAAAGGGAATCTCTCTGGGCCATAAGATTCAGCAAGTACTTGGAAGGTGTTACCTACTCTGTGGGCCCACTGCAGCAAGCACGAGCAACCTCAGCACCAATAAACACAGACACAAATCTTCCTTCCCCCCTGGGCAGCTCAGGCTAGAGCCATCAATTCCCACACGTGGTCACCACGTCTCCATTCAAACACATTTCATTAGACTCGCATCGCACTCTGCAGCAGGTAGCATGTGGCAATGATTTCAGACTTTGTCTGCTTTTAATAAACTGACCCCGAATGATGACTCGAACCAGTGTAGTGTTTGTTTTTGTAATGGTTGACTCTTAAAACGGGCTGCCATTATCACAATGTAAAACTGTCATGACCCTACAGTACATTTTTGTAATTTACCTGTAACATGTAAAACATCAGCTTCTCACAAGGAAAGTACGAGCTCGTCTAAGAAGATGGAAGAAGATTAAAAAAAAGAAAAACAAAGTAGTCCACCGTGTGGCCCACAATCTATTCATTGCTCCTGTTTAATGTCTTTTGGATGCATAATCCTTTCAGTTTCAATTGCAAATTTAACAGTCCCCAAGGCCCAAGCACCAGACTGGTCAATACAAAACCAGACAACTAATTACCGAGCACACCGTGCTCTCCTATATCCCCTCCTCCTTTCTTCCTCCATTTTTCTCTCCCCAGTTTCTCTCCCTCTCTGTCCAGCAGCTGTGGGGTTCATGTACACAAGAGCAGCAGTCAGGCAGTATTAGGTTTCCACTTCCCAGATCTCCCTTAAAAGCCTGTCCCATAATGGTCCTTCAGCCACACAAACACGCATAAGGTTTCAAAAAACAAAAAAAAGGAGAAGAAGCGCAATAAGTGAATATGGAGACATTTAGTTGAGCTTTTTGGCAAAAAGATTTCTGCTTTTCTTTTCTAGCTTTTCCCTCCATCAATTTTCTTCAGTGATTTTTCAGTGAAATCTTTTAAAATTTGTTAACGACAGGTTAATTGCTTTGATCGCACTGTTTCCTTATGGTTGAACACCCCAATAGTAAATTAAATGTTTAGTGAGAAACAAAGACATAAATGTTCATAATGTCCAGCAGTTAAGCAGTAGCTTTAACAGCGTGTAATTACCACGTAATTGACACTCTGTTTTCAAGCAATAAATTAGAGTGGAACGTGACAAGCTGCTTAGCTCATAAAAAATACTAAAAGCTGACCTACGTCTCAGCTCTAAAGTGGTTAGCAAATATGGGAGTGTCTAAATAAATTAGTGATGTTAAAAAATCCTTTGGTGGTTATTTTAATGATAAATTATTTAAGTAAATTATTAATTCAAGCTAAATATACTGTATAGCCCAAATCTCTGAACAGCAGATTAGACAACAACTATACAAAGTCATACTAGAAAGGTAAAACCTAATGTTGTACTATATCCAAAGAAAACACAATTACAAAAACCTAGATGATAATTTGACACAATGAAACTGAAACACAATTTTGTTATTCTATATAAAAAAAGATAACTGATGCCAATTTTTATTAGAGGTGTAGCATGATTATAGATTGGCTCGCCTTAGAACACACGTGTATGGTGCAGAAACACTCAGCTGACCATATGACATACGGTGCTTGTGCTGTTTTTAGTGCAGATGAGAAAGAAGTTATCCTCTGCTTCCCATGAGTAAATATCCCGACTGTGACAATGATAACACGGTCATGATAGCACTCTCAGCGCTAACCCAGCCTCATGTTGTGCTGTGTTGTGACTGCTGTCCTTTGCTTTACGGCCTTCCTCTTTAAACAGAGCCACTCTCGAGGCTTTGATCATGACCCGAACGCACACCAGCAGCTCAGCGCTGCCCCTAATTTGCTGATGGGTTTAAAAAGTCCCTCAGTTAAGATCACTTCCCTTAGATAATGGGAAGAGCTGCCCCCCCTGTGACCTAAGCGGAGTGTCCTTTGTCTCACTCCTAATGTTTGCCTTAGCCCATTGTGTCTGCATTATCCAACACCTCCACCCCTCCTTGTACCACAGCTTTGACGCGACAACCCTGCTGCACCACAAAGAGGAAACGCTAAATGTATGGAAACCATTTCCCAGGGAGCCCCCTGAGCTCTATATGGACTCCCCTCCCCCAACAACCCCCCCACAGCACTTATATGCGTGCCCGCCATAGAGAGCGCGGTGGTTAAAGAAGCCAAGCTGTTTAAAATAGCGCAGAGTCGAGGGGCTGGAAACACTAGACCTGACATATGCGCACACGCACATAAACACACGCAGACACACGTACGATGCCACAAAGAAGTCCCGCGACCCTTTGTCTGCACAGAAGAACGAACTCCTGTTGGCTCAAAGACAAGCAGACAAATTGCCAATGATCCTTTGACCCAGGAAATGGGCAACTGTCCAGAATAAAATTGCTGAAACACTAAATAAGATAATAAATATGTAAATTGGATTAGTGAAAGTACAAAGATGAGCACTTTTTCAAATAAGGTGTTCAAATAGCAAAACTGCAGAAGCAGTCTGGTGTGAGCACCTCACAGTAAGCACTGGGATGCTGTTTAATCAGCGTCCTAGACGCGGTCACTCCAACAACCACCTTCTGGTATACAGTAGAAACACAATGTTTGACTTGTGCTCTTTTATTTCCCTCCTTACATTTGTGCAGCAAAGGACAGAAAATATCAAATGGGCAAAAACAAATGAAGAAAAAAAAACATCGTATCAATAACTAAAACCTTTTAATGGCAGGTATAAAGTGAGCTGGAGGTGAAAGGAATGTAAAATAATCTTGCATCTTTATATCCGTCTTTCTTTTGTTCTTCCTTTCTGCTAAGTAGCACAAAGGACAGCTGGGTAAGAAATGGATCACTGGTAAAGAGACACAGCCTCCATCACAGACATGACATCACCCCCTTTATAAACAACCCTTTGGGGGCCATTTGTGCCAGAATCCAATGCTGCATGTGTGCTCATGTGTATGTGTGTATCTACTCTTGCTTTGCTTTTTAGATAATATTTTTTTCACATCACTTTAAGTTCAAAGACCGACATGTTGTTCTACTTTTCTTCTTCGTGTGGTAATAATAGGTTGAACTGAAAACTGTAGCCATGGGTATTAATTTATCACAGCGAAAAATCCCAAACACTAAACATCTGTGTTATTTTCCATTGGCAATGCTCAAGACTTCGCTCAGGTCATTAATAATTCAATAATGAGTGACTTATGACGCATATCATCTGTCATCATTATTGTAGTGTTGAATGACACTTAGCATCCTCCTGCACTTCGTGCTATTTGTCAAAGTAAGTCATGCTAATCGCCCATAAAGTCATGACTTTCTTTTACCATATAAGTAAAGAGTAAACAACCCCTATGACTTTCCTCAAATACTAAGAAAATATCCAATGACAAATTATTGCACTTAAAAATGAAATCTCTGTCCTAAGAATACGTCCTAACATGTGAACTAACAGTTTAATGGTGCATCATCCTCGTGGAGGGCTACATGTGCATTGTGTACTAAAGGAGAGGGAGTGTCAACTCTGTAAAACAAACAGACTTGTCAAACTGGCATGCATAAATAAGTAAACCTGCATCTCAGAGTTTGGGCACATGCTAAAGGACGGGAGAGTTTTACTACATCCAGCAGGTGACCTTTTTAAGAAACATAATGTGATGTTTGTAACATTAGCCAATCAGAGAAGCAGATTCCCACCTTGGACAGAAACTATGGGGCTAATAGAATAGAACAGAATGCAATAGAATCCGTTCATTTATCATTGAATGGGTGTACTAACAGTTGCACGCTCAAAAGCTTCTGCTGGTGCATGAAAGAGTTTGCCAGTCATTTTAAAAGTTTGGCTTTAACGGTGGTTCCACCCCAGTTTGCAATTGTGCTCATATGGATGATCGTGTTTTTTGGACAGTGTTATTGGGATGAGGCACGAGCCACCAGCTCGATTAAGAAACTGAAGATGTCTTTCTGTGGAAGTCACGATTGCACCAATCATATCAGTAAACACTGAGACGATTTGCTGGTAGTGTTTTGCCATCTTTACAGTCTGGCCAGTAGACCACATGGTCCTCTCTGCTGGGACTCACAGATGGAATATTTGGATCCCCGACCCAAAAAACTGGATCATGTATCAATAAAGGCATCCTAACCTGTTCTTTGCTTATTACGTGAGTAACAGTTAGATGGAAAGCTAAAGTAGAATGGTAAAATCTAGAGCAGGGCGATATGACCAAAAATATTTATCATGGTATACATTTGAAAATTTGCGATAACGATATAACTGACGATATAATTGACACTAGACAAAATACTTTACAACTCCACAACTTTATTAGTGCAAAAAAAAAACCATCAATGTATTTTCACTTAAACAAGCAGCTGTTTTATAGTTATATAAAAATTTAACAGTGCAAATGCAAATTCCTCGCTGATAGTTTAACCAAAAGGCATTTCCAGTGGAAATTGGCCGACATATCCTCAGCATAACCATGTATAATATCCACACAACTTAAAAAGAGGTTATACACACACAATACGGTAACATTATGTTGAAGCGCAGTACGTATCACTCCGCGAGGCTCCGCCTACGACAGCCGTAATGCTCCGACAATCCATCAAGCGGTGCGGCTTCATAGCTTAGCAAAGTCGCACTGAAACATTTGACAGATTTTCGAGCGCCGTGTACATAAAATCGTTTCGAGGTCAGTAAACACGACCAGAGTTCATACATAAGGCACACGGGATTATAAGGGGCACTGTCGATTTTCAGAAAAATCAAAGGATTGATTTTAAGTGCGCCGTATTTTCCAAAAAACACGGTAATAACGATGGCCCGCTAGCATGCGCTACCAAAAATAGTGCTTTGTTGTGTATCTGATGGACGAAAGCTAAACCAGTTCCACACCAGTGAAGCTGCAGCATTTTTTACAAACCAGTTCTGGTTCATCCGTTTCATTCAACGATCCACTTTCGCTCTTATATTCTCCGTCGCCGCCATGCTTTTTCCGCCATGTGCGTATGAAAACAAAAGCACTGCGCATGTGCGTTTTACCCATATTCTATCGTGATATTTCATTTTCTTATCATTGCCCAACATTATACCGGTATTACCGTGAACGGTATGATATGGCCCAGCCCTAGTAAAATCTCTTTGAAACGCTGCAGTAGTTTGGAGCCATTTCATGCTCCTTTTTTTCTATGTTTGAAAAAGTTTTTTATTTAACTGCAAACTTTGGTCAAGACAGTTGACACAACCGAACAGGCTTCTCTCTCTCTCATTAACTTTCAGGGAGAGACAGCAATTACGAACAGAAGCTAGAAGGTCTTTGGTTCATTTTAACACTTGCAGGGAAGATTTTATTCCACTTAAAATAACAGAAAGTGTTGTTGTCAACTCAGTTAATATTAGTTCACTTCACCATGGAATGGATGGCAACCTGTCAAGGGTGTACCCCGCCACTCAGCCAGTGACAGCTGGAATAGGCCCCAACCCTGGTTAAGAAAATAAATGAATGGATGGATGTCAGCTCCACGCCCGATGTGTGTGTGTGTGTGTGTGTGTGTGTGTGTGTGTGTGTGTGTGTGTGTGTGTGTGTGTGTGTGTGTGAGAGAGAGAGAGAGAGAGTGTGAGAGACAAAAAAGGAAAATAGTATAACTACAAGAGACTCTCACTTTGAGCTGAAATGTGATAAATGCAATGATTTTTATGTTGTAATTACTTTTTAATTATTCCTGTTTTCACTTACTAATTTACTAGCAAATACAAATCCAGTAAGTTTTTATTCTTGGATATAAATTGTGACATATCAGATGATAAAGTTATAAAAGCAATAATTTTGAATTATTCAGAGTCTCAAAATGAAGAAAACTACTATTAAATGCTTGCATCAGGAAATTGCCTAAGCCCAGATATCAGTATCATAACAGAAACGCTGGATTGGGCCTATTTTTGCAGTCGAATCGAGGCCAGTGTCACTAAGGTCTGCATTCAATTTGTATCTTGCTTTTATTTTGAAAGTTCTGATCAGAAGTGCTGTTTTTGGGACTCCTTTGTTGCTCGCTGCTATTCTTCATCTGCCATACTGTCTCTGGTTTACAATAAACTCTAATTAATGATCCAAGGAGTCATAACCAATCATGCTTTTGTCTACATCACACAGAGAAGGGAATGTCATTTAATGACGCAAACTTTATGACTTTAAAGCAGATATGCCAAGTTAAGATTGTTCACAATACATGATCGTCACATTGCTCAGGCCTAAGAAGCACCTGTAAAGCTCCTCTCTTCTCGGCCTTCGGGGATACGAACTCCTGCTCTATGAACAGCTGCATTGTTGGAGGAGTTATTTTGATCATATTTCTTCCTGGAACAGCATGAATTAACTGTACGCCACACTGTGTGCCTACATTAGTCAGCAAAATTCAACTAGAAACTGTCTCCTAGTTAGCCATTCTCAAAAACAAACAAACAAAGCAATGACGACTAAAAACTTCTTACTGTCCACACTTGCAACAGCACGAGCCTCCCTGAATTCAGCCTGGTGATATCCAGGCTTTGTTACAACAATTCATGTGTCAGAGGTAAAAACTGGAGCAGCCTGCTTGGTAAACAGAGACAAACAGGGCTTCCACTCACTGGTTTTACATGCACTCTAGTAATTTGATCATAACCCGAGTAAGACAATACTCACATTATTGGGACTGTCATACAAACATCTTAACAAAATTATCTTACTTGCATTAAGGCCGTAATCGGAGTAAGCAAAACTCGATTTACAGAAGTAATCGATTTTTAGATGAGCCTGACCACGTATAGAGCATATAGCACAGTATGTATACAGCTGCCACACGAGTCATAGAGTGAAGCACATGCAAGGTGGTGTGTTTGGAAAGAGAAGGAGCCAGGTGAGCAGCAGTGAGCAATAAAACACGGTTTTCAGGCAACATCACATAGATGATTACCAGCACACAGGTTCGCACAGGTTGCATTATGATGAGGTACAAACATATTTATCTGAAACATAAGGGAGACGTGGCATAGCTGAGATGAAGTCAGTGGGAAAATGCACAACAGCAAACAGGGTGGAAGACGTGGGTGGAAGGGCTTGTTTAAAGCTTTTAAACCCTTATAAGTAAGTGTTTGATCTAAGGATTCAACGAATGCAGTTCTTAATGAAAGTTCATTTAGCTAAATGCCCTCTGACAATTCAAGGTGGATGCTGAGTGGAAAGACTTAAGTTTTAGAAAGATTTTAGTATTTCATTTTTATTTCCTGTTTGTCTCTCATCTTATGGATTTTAACAAACAAACAACTTAGGAACGTCGCAGACAATTACCTTAAAACCCTTGAAAATCATAGTAAATAGTACAGTGTGGCACTAACAGGCTCTGAGAATGACTCAAACACTACTTGGCAGGAATACTCAAATGTAAATCATGCAACTTCTCTCCTGGTTGAGTGGCAGAAAAGGAAACCACCTCCTATTTCCTGAACCAGTCGGATCCCGCCTGCGTTCTGGGTTTCTGTTTTCATCCTGAATGACACCTCTGTCAGTCACATGACAGTGGAAGCCTAACAGCTAATAAATCACTGCTCCTAACTGAGCTTTTCCTTTTCACTGCCTGCGCACAAGAACCAGGCTAATTTATAACTAGAACAGGCTTGCAGGAGAGGCTAAAATTGGCCCGGGGAGGTCAGGGAGGTTATCTGACGACATGTCGTTACTTGGCTTAAAAAACAGCAGTGGAGATTGCCAGCAGACATACTACTGGAAAACATACACAAATGCATCCCAGAGAGGAGTAGAGAGGGTTTCCGATTAGACGATGAACTGCACCGTACCAACTGATTAATAGTCATAGAAGACAACTGCAGTCTTCTTCACTAGCACTGAATTCTGGGAGCTGAGAAACTCAAGTAAAGTTTTTTGTCATTTTTACAAATCAGATTTTTACTTTATTATTTAATAAGTGCATTTTATAATTTGTAAAAAAAGAAAAAAAGTAATTTTAATCCAAAAATTCTGCCATTACCTCCTAAAAAGGGTCAAAAAATATTTCTGAGCACAGCTGGAATTTTTACATTATTTTAATATTTGTTCAAGCTAACACTGGGAGAGAAAAGCAAAAGCTGCAAGTGTGTAAAGAGCCATTCACCAAGAAGAAACCGATCGACAGCATCATCCTCAGTGCTGAGCAGTCACTTTAAGTTTCTATTTACTCTCATATTACGCTGCTGAAGCTGGAAATCCAACTTTCTGACAGACTTTTTTTCCAAGAAGATGTGCAGTTCTGTGCTCCTTCACAACACTATGACCCACATAATCAAAATAAAGAACCAGACCCTGCAGCACAGCTCGTGTGCATGCATAAAGGAGCTATGGTAGCAGCTAGGCTTCATCCTGCATACTATAAATTCAACTGTGTTCAGAGAACGCCATAAATAAATTAAAAGAGGCACATCTGAGGCTTTTAAAACGTGGCTCTAAAAACTACCTTTCACAGGAGAAATAAGCCCATTACAGCCAGTCGAGACACTCAATTCCCATGTTACTGAGATGTCTAATGAACAAAGGGAACGAGGGAGGCACAGAGTGAGGCGGTCAGAGAAACGGGTTCTGATTTCCTCAAAGAGTGAGGTCAAAAACCCCAAACTGCCAGTGAACCATCAAGGTGAGACACATAAATCACGGCTCTAAAGTTCAGTAGCTTCCTAAAATGAGTTTCTTGCTCAACTCAGCTAATTTCTCAAGACTCTCACAAACCACAGCTTTCTCTGTGCAAATGAGTGAAAAGGCTTACTTTATTAAACTGACACTTTACATAGTTTGTCAGACCCTTAAAGAATATTTGCACATCAAAAAAAATTAAAGTAAAATAAAATGTGAATTTTAAATGATGCTAGTGATATATTTCATGTAACTGATGATTTACATTCAGGAAACAAGAAGCTTTTTTTTAACTGCACCAACATTTGTGAGTTTAAATGAGCTACAACATTACTTAAAATAAATAGGTAACAATATTCTTTCTAAATTACAATTCAGAGGATTTTTTAATTCAAACTAAATCTTAAGTCCTATCATATATTATTATCAACTAATTATTGAGCAATAACATATCTCAAATATATAAATAATGTTAATTATTATAAATGTTGGTCCAGTGCTTCTCACATATGTGAAATGTGAGGTCCCCCTAACATTTCACACAATGGAGTTATTCGGGGGGCTCGCAGTAAAGTATTACTTTCCCTGTAACCTGCATTATTTATTCCTTCAACAGCACTACAACAAAAAATCTGAATTCCTCAAGCGCTTCATCAAAGGCCGATGAAATGTGGATCGAAGCTTAGCCCACCGTATCCACTGCAAACTTGGGAACTTCTCTTTCTCTCTCTCTATGATTTTGTATCAAAACATTTGCTCATTGTCTCATTTCTTTTCTCTTGTTCATCACTTCGTTCCTGTAAAAGCAGTGACGGTGTAAAATACACGAGACATGAACAGTTTTGTCGGTTGGTGAGGCTGACGGTGTCTCAAATACTGTGCGGTGTCTCACAACTGCACTCCACCCCATTTAAAAAACAAATTAAAAAATTCCAAACTCATAAAAAAGTGAAGCTACTGAGCAGCTGATAAATTGAATTAGCTAAAATAAATGGCCTCCACAGCAAGCCTCCTTGGAGTCGAGCACGGGTCCCTGGCTACAAACGGACACATGTTTCACAGAGGCGTAACTAAATGACTAGTAAAGTTTTCACAACCATTGTTCTGTCCGAGCCGTTCTCTTTGACCTCTTCAAAATCCCTTCCCCCAGTCAACTGCTCCCACCCCATCTCTCCACCTCGCCCCCCCTCCCACCAAATAAAATAAAAAAATGTTTTAAAAATCATTAAAAATCATTGGGACACAAATTCAAAGATCTAGCCTCTCCTGTCACCAAATTAATTTAAGACTGACAAGAAATATAAGGAAAATCAGGCTTATTTTGTTAATACTTGGGAACGGAGTTTAAAGTCCAACTAAAGAAGTTAAAGCAGGCAACAAATGAATCAATAGAGCCATGAAGAGTGCTCCTGAGATTTCAGGCAGATGGATTCTTCTTAGGGACAGAACTTGTCAAAAGTGCTAAGAGGAAAGCACTTACCACACAGATCCTGACGTCCGAGCCCAAGAACGAAAGCTTCCTATCTTGTCTGTCTCCAATCCACTTCCATTTTTCTGAGTTACTATATTGCAACTCCCACCCCACGGAGAGCCGGATAGCAGAGAGTCCGACAGAGAGAGGGAGAGAGTCAAACACACACACACACACACACTGGGGTGGGTCGGTGGGGGGGCTTAGTCCTGGTGTGGAGATGGAGGGGACCATTGCAGCTGTGCACTTCGTCAGTATCTCCTCAAATCCAATCCTCTGCTCCATGTGTGTCTGCAGCACCGCGGAAAAAGGCAACGGAAACAAAGTGATCCTCTTACACACAGCCCAGAGAGAGAGAGAGAGGGAGAGAGACGAACAAGGCGAGGAGCAAGAAAGAGTGCGAGAAACATACGCGGGGAAGGGTAGGGAAAGAAAACAAGTGAGCTCGTTTGAAGGCCGAGGAAGCTCGAGTATAAGCAGGTTCAAGTTTTCAGCGTTTTCTTTTACTTTGCCACAGAATGCCGGCCGAGTGGGAGGGAACAAGTGAGAGCTTCTAGGAAGGCAAGGAAATAGTGCATAATACCTTCCAGCTTCCTTCAACCCCCCCTTCTCCCTCCCTCCCTCTCTCCCTCCCTCTGTCGCTTTTCTCTCCCTCTCTATCAGTCTTTCTTTCAGTCTCTCAGTCCAGTAATAACCCTGTCTGTGGCAACCCCCCTCCACTGGGTGCAGGAATGCAAAGCAAGAGTTTCAAGAGGCCCAGTTAGACAACCTCAGAGTCACTGCACCTTGACCCGCAGGTCAGACGCAGGGCATGTGTATATATATATATATATATATATATATATATATATATATATACACATACGTGTGTGTGTGTGTGTGTGTGTGTGTGTGTGTGTGTGTGCATGCGTGTGCACACGTTAAGGGGTGTGGAGCTTTTAGTTGTGTCTGTGTGTACCTAAATCTGTGGGGCAGCTTTACCTCACAAGATCATATAACCATACCTGGACAGCCACTTGACAGAGATAATACTGGTGGACACTTACACCACTGCCAATCAGGGTAACACTTACTGCTGCTACATGGCAACAATGACTGCCTTCACTCAGCAAGATTAATTGTATTAAATTGTTCTGGACCTTTCCAAATGACCAAATAACTCAAATTAAAACATCCACTCGTGGTGCTCTTCTGAATTAATCTGAAGAAGCTGCTGTTTCTGGACAGCCCACAGTGTTGGAGTGAAGCACATTCAATCACACAGGTTTACAAAGGAGTGTCAATTTGGGAATTTATTTACACGTGTATGTCATAATTTCATCATTTGCTGTTTAAAGTTCACTCCAAATAGCAAATATCACAAACAACACACACATGCAAAATGAAAAAAAAACATTAATGGGATCCCTCTTTCTTTTTTTTTAGCAATTCAAAGATGACATGAGACACGGCTGGAGCTGAAGTTAGCTTTTGTTTTTTTACTTTCAGATTACTGGCAGTTAAACAGACACACACACTCTGGAGTGGACTTGGTTTTGCTTGGACAGTGTGCTGAAACAAGCGTTTAAATCCCGCCAATCAGGCAGGTTTGCATCATTTGAATGAGACAAGCTGGTACAGTCCTCCAGTCGGTGCCCAGTATTGTCGCTGTCCTGCATGTTTAAAACCTATTCTTCTAATTCATTCAAGTGTTCCTATTAATATGGGTCCATCCTGCCCCTCCCAGTCTATTTGCCAATCCCTCAAACGAACACAGTTCCCATAGCTTATGAACAAAAAACACTGCATACAGAAAGTTTACCATTGTTTGTTTAAATCATTAATGCAAATATTATAGATTTACTTTTGTTTTGAAGACTTCCATCTCCGTATGGACACCTTTTATCAATAAAAAGTACTAAAAGTCTCCATGAGCTGTTTGCAATACAGCTGTTATAATGGATAGTTAACAAGGAAAGTTGTGAAAAGCCTCTCACATACACTCAAACACATCAGTTATGGAACAACAAACGCTAAAAAAAAGGATCGTATCACTTACCAGTTGACATTTCATATTTGTGCATCAGTCTCCATCAGCAGAATAGCACTGACTGGGTGATGAAAGGCATACTTTACTTTATGCATCCACTTATAAGACCCATCTGTGCTCATATCACAAAGTAAGGTTTAATGAGGTTACAGGACCCCACATAAAAGGAGACGGCTTGCTCAATTGGACACTTGAATGCTTACATAAAACCCAGGTTCCATATATTTGCATTTCTGAAGAAGCTTGCATAACCATGATTTTGTTTTCAGATGCAAATGATTTGGTACAATATATATATATATTTGTCAAGGTGCAGTGACTCTTTATATATATATGTATATACAGATAGATAGATAGATAGATAGATAGATAGATAGATAGATAGATAGATAGATAGATAGATAGATAGATAGATAGATAGATAGATAGATAGATAGATAGATAGATAGATAGATAGATAGATAGACACATATATAACCCTAAAAAGATTTTAGCTTTGCTGCTAACAGAAAAATCACCAGGTAGAACAGGAAGACACATGTCACCCTGTCACCCTGTAAAACACTCACTGCCTTCACTAAGTGCAGGCCAGTTGTGCTAATGTGCAGTCGCTTCACAAAGAGGCAGAAAAAATCCTGTTAGCGTGTGTGATGATAAATATTTAGAGATCGTGAAAATAAACAGATATTATCGCACTATATTTGAGTCCATTTTAGTCCTCTCGGGGCGACAATGAAAGCAGAAGAAGGATTTTAAAAGATTTCTGTTAAAGCAAAGAAAGCTGCTTATTAGTAAATGGTTCACAACGGAGACTTTGTGAGAGGGAGACGCAGCCCCTAAAAAAACATTTTTAAATTCTAAATTTTTCTTATTTGGAGAAAAAAAAGTTTTCATAAACTGTCTCTATGTGCATTAGGGCTGCCACGATTAGTCGACTATTAAAATAATTGTTTGTGGCAGCCCTGATGTGCATGCAGTTTTAATGTCTTGGTTACCACTGAAATCAAAGTACATTTAGTCAATATTCCAAATACACACTGGCTGGAAGCCTTCCAATATGGCTGACAAGTGAGCTAACTATTAAGGACCTAATACAGGTTTAGTAAACCAAGAATATTTTCTTGTGAAATTTTAAATTTATTTTTAATCATCATAATAAATATTGACCACTTTATTCATGATAATTATTTCTGGATCTTTACCCTACAATATGAAGCACCTTGAGGGTGATGTTGTTGTGATTTGGCACTATATGATGACCAAGCTAATTAACTCCTATCATCAGTGCTAGACCACAGTCATTTTTAAAACTGTGAGCACAAGGCAGAAGAATAAAAAAAAATGTGTTATTTATCACCATCTTCTGAGTAAAATGTAAAATACATTGTTACAGGTTACTGAATTTCTATGAAAAATGATATAAAATAATTTCTGTTTAACGCCTTTTCATGTGTTTTTGACCAGTGATGACTGTCTGGAAGATTCTGGTCTTTTGTCCAATTTGGTGGAACCACTTTGGGTTGTCTCTTGGACCTCATCCTGCCTTGACTTTCACTGCTTTCTCTGCATAATTTCATTCACAAACATCAGTAGTATTGTTCTGCTGACAGAATCATCATTCACCTAGAAACCAAACTGACAGCCGTGAGTCACGAACACTGAATGAATATCAAACAGAGCAAAGCTAGCCATCCTTTACACAGTAAACGGCTTTGGATTGTGCCATGTTACCTACAGATGTAAACTTCTTTGAAAATTATTTGTTGCCCCACAATTTTTCTTAATGGAAATTTAGAGCTGGAAACAGCTCTAAATGCTAACCACAATAAAGAAAGAATTAGGATAATTTGAACACAAACTTAAGGTAAGTCGTGTTTGACATAAGTACTAAAATTCCTATATGTGCCAAATAAAAGGATATTTAATATACTTGCCAGTAAATAATATGATTGGACGTTGGTTTAAATAGGTGACCATGGCTCAGGAGGTAGAGTAGATCATCTACTAATTGGAAGGTTGATGGTTTGATCCCTAGCTGCTCCAATCTGCATGCCAAAGTATCCTTATGCAAGATACTGAACGTGTGAAAGCACTTGTGTGATGCTACCAATGTTACCAATGTCCAGTTTCTTCATCCATCCATTTTCTTCTGCTTATCCAATTCACAGTTGCACGGGGATCAGAGCCTATTCCAGCAGTCACTGGGGTCAGTTTCTTCATATTGGAGTTAAAAATGAAAATAAAACAATTTTCTGCTGCTTTTGAATTTTCAGCCTCTTACTAAGTGCTGGTCGCTCTTCTCTCTGCTAGTCCTTTTCAACAGCATGTAGAGCAGGACATTAATACATAGCCTACAGTTAAACCTTATTGTCCTATGGCGAGTCTGCCCAAACTGGATTAGCTTCAGCTCTAAATAAATAATAATAATATAGTAGCATTTTAGAATAATAGTAAAAACGCTGGGCCAAGTTTGAAGTTGTATAGAGCTGCATTGGGATTTTTGTTCTCCTTCTCCGTTCTTATTCTTCTTTTCACTCTGGAGGTAGCTCAGATATATCTCTAGCCTGCTGCTGCCCTCCACAGGTAACGAACAGCCACACAATTCAGTCAGTGTTTCAACTGCATGAGAAAAAGCAATAAATAGTCCCAATACTGTTCACATGCATGTGCTTCTGGAGGAATTGAAATTCATACAGCTCATAAAGCACGTGGGCTGGATAGATATTTACAAAAATATAAGATATGCTATTATAATTCAGATCCAACCTTACTGGGACTTAGTGAAGCTAAACTGTGTGCTTAACATTTTTATTCTCTCATTATCATTTTATGTAGAGCATGCTGAATTTCCTGCGCTAACATGGGCAGGAAACATCTGACAGCATCTGTTTGTTTGATCCTTAACGTGTGACGCAATCACTGTTAAGATTTCACGGCAGCTTGGAGGTGTTCAAACCTCTCACAGCCCTCCTCTGCTGTATGGGAAAACTGAGTGTTTAAATACTACACGCAGAGCGAGTCCTGATCCATAAACAGTCAAAGGAATGTGTGGAGCAGTCTACACAGTCTGTCCCTTTGTTTCTCACAAACACACATTAGCAATATCTTAAAGTTTCTCTGTCCTTTTACTGAGCCAATCCAGGGTTGAAAGGGGGAAATATCCAAATGCCAATAAAAATGAAAAACTTACTTGTTTACATGAACGATGAGCTCAGCACCATGATACAGCAGAGATGCATCACTGTGCTCTCCATGCTGTGAAAACAACGACATTTAGTGAGGGCAGATTAGAGGATGTCATGTGTGGTATCTTAGTACAGTGCCTCAATTCACTTTATTCAGTATTCAGCTTTTAAAGTATCTCACACACTCAAACAGTGTGCGGAAAGCCGTGGGCTACAATCATTTATATATTATTCTTTCTATTTTTGTGGCTCTTGAAAATGACCGAGGACACCTGAGTTATACACAATAATGTTTGGTGTTCCGGCCTAAAAGAAAGTATGGTGTCAGGGAATTCATATTTTAAATCATTCACTAAAATCCCAAACATTTAAGGGAATGTGTGCCTGAATAAGTAAAAACACTGGAAGAAAAGATATCAAAAAACTCAAATGAAAAATATTTTGCATTTTTCCGGAACTTCTCAACCCTGTCTCCCAGTAAATTAAAGAAGCCAAAATCTTCAACATCTTCAACAAAGATGATTAGAACAAAACAGAAAGTCAAGACAAATTTCCTTTGTTTGATTAGACCAGAATGTATCTTTGACAAATTCAAGTCAAAAATAGCAGCAAATAGAAGGAAAGAAAAGTTATCTGATGAAAATGTATTTATTTAAAAAGATATTTTACTGCTAACAGCAGCTGGTTGAACTCACCCTGTAGTTTCCTCTGTTGTTTTCCTCCAAATGAAGGATCCAAGGCTTTCTTGGCTGATGCAGCATTTTTCCTGGCAGCTTTGATGCTGCTTTTCATTGTAGAAATGTATGGCCTTTGCTCTACACACCAATATCAACCTTTCAAATTAATTCTACCTATAAAATAAAACTTTATCGTTAAGCAAACCATAGCTAATGCATCCGGTAAACTAGCTAAGTTTTAAGCTAAGCTAATTAACGCAACAATTAATAAAATTGTAATTTTGATGTAAATTTACACTTTAATTAGCATCCAAAGAACAAATAAGATACATAATAAGATGTTAAGAGTCTTTCAGAGATGCAGGGAAACACTGAAAAAAGACGTGAAAAGTGCAGATGGTTAGCTGCAGCTAACAGGTACATACATCAACCTGACAGTCACAGAAGCCAGAGCAGAGGGCCTGGTGCAAAGGTGCTGTATGTAACTGTGAGAGAGCCCAGGTAATGGGATAGACAGTTTGATGGATAACTGTACTATCTATGATAACTACTAAGAATGAAAATAAATATGTATCCTGTAAACCTGGAGGTTCTTATTCTGCAGTTTTGTCATTCTGAGTCATCCCTCCTGTCTACCAAGTTATTTTTTCACAAATAAATGTGCTATATTTTCTCTCTCTCTCTTGTTCTTTTCTGTGGTTCAGACATGTGTGAGTCACTTCATTTGTGCTTGGCTATAATTTTCCATTAGTGCAAGAAATCCCATGTACACTGTCCATGTGAAAATATTTGCCAGTCTTTTTAAATTCAAACTACAGATGTAACACAAAGGGTTTAAGTCGGACTCAGAGTCCTTGACTAAGTCAAATTCCATTCAGTGGCTCTGGCTGGACTTATGCCCGTGAGGCGTGGGACCCCTGGAGGTGTTCTGTGGGGTCTGACTGAGGGAGATTGGTAGAGGATGCTTTGGGGCGTTTGCAGAAGTAGAGTTTTAAGTGCTGAGGATAAATTTGGCAGCGCGTTTATAGGTTCTTGAAAATTTAGGCTATTTTTTGTTACATTATCTACAATTACACGGGCTATGCAGTAATTTTTTTTTTTACTTTAGTGACCTCTGTGGTTTTACATCAACCTCAAAAAATAACCACTTGCTAGTACCTGATTTTAAAAAAAGGATAATAATATTAGACACTATAAAAATGTTCAAATCAATAAAAAATACAATTTTTACAATCTTCATATATAACCTATGATACAGTAGTGTGCGCAGTACACATTTAAATGTGCTATGACAGTAACTGTTAGCAGTTCCGATAATGTGTGGAATACTATTAATGATGTGTTAGAAATATTTACAACAGGAATGCATTTAAAGCTCACAGGTACGTACATGGGCTCCACTCCAGCAGTCACATTGCGGCCTGTGAAAGAGGTGTGAATAAAACATAACTACGCCTACTAATAACCTTTTTGTCAGACCTTAGTGAAGCAAACGGAAACTTTTTTTCATTTAAACACATATGCACGTAATGTCAGATTAGTGGTGGGGATAATTTGTCGTGCTGAGAGTTGCAGGCTCTTCCCAGGATTGGACATGTTTGGCGAGGTGTGAGTGTGTCTTGGAGGCCAGGTCAACGCCTTGAGCTCATTGTCATCTGTCTGTAGACATGCTTTGATCAGAAACCATAGCAGCCACACAGAGATGGTCGAAAAAATCCTCCCCCTCACCCCAACAGTTGACAGCAGATGGCTGCCCCTCCCTGAAACTGGTTCTGCTGTTAAAAGGGAGTTTTTTCTTCCCACTGTTGCCTAAGTGCTTGCTCAAAAAGGGTCATATGATTATTGGGGTTTCGCTGTATTATTGTAGGGTCTTTACATTACAATATAGAGTGCCTTGAGGCAAGTGTTGCTATGATTTGGCACTATATAAATAAAACTAAAAAACCAAATAAGGTTTTTGCATGTCCTGATACACAATGCCAAAGGTAGTCTGATTACAAATGTTAGTCAGTTAGTAATGTTATTGAAACTGCACTTGTGTCAGGCCACAGTAGCTGTGCAGCCATGGGTCCTGCTGAAATGGGGGTATAGCCTGTTACTGGATCTGCTTTTGGATCACCAAATTCGAAGTGAAGTTGGAGAGTCCCGGTTATTCTTTTCTCACTAGCTGAATTCTTTTTCATAACTTCAGGTTTTCTTCAGCTTGGCCTGATGCATGTTGCAATAATTCACCGGTGTGAAGAAAAAGAGGAATAAAAAAGAACAGACTGTTGAGCTGTTTAAAAGCCTTTTATTTCTGCCTCCACCCTTCATTTATTCTTCATACCTACAGAGTGCCCTGGGTAGTATATCCAGACTCCTTCAGAGCAGGATTAGGTATTTGTATATATCCAGAATAGCCTAAAAACCTTCCATAAAAAAGTGCCTGCACTCAAACACTCAAACTCCCTTCGCTTTGCAGAATGGTCCAACAATCTGTTTTCTGCTTATACACATAAGCCATCATAAAAAAATATCGATTTTGTCTTAATTATAAGCTTCTTGCAGACTTGTAATTATAAATGGCCCGGTCATTTAGGTAGTTCCCAAACGTAGTGAAAATCAGTGTGTTTAAAAGCTACTATAATTAATACATGTTGGCTTGGCAGCTATCGTACCCACCATCAGTCATGCAGACAAGTTTTTCATAGCTGCTGCCAATATCAAGTTCCCTGTCATATGCATTAGTCAAACTGTTGATATAAAGAAAGGTTCTTTAAGGACAGCCTCATAAATACCTTTAACATTGCTTATTCTCTCCTCCTGCCAAACAGCCAGAGGGTTCAAAATAAAACTAGATATGCTAAGTGAGCTGGCAGGAAGACAATGGTCTTAGTGAGCTCCTCGGTGATCTGGGCCATGAGCTGGTGGGGGGGAGGGGGACAAATTAAAGAAGAACACCGTGGACCAAAAGGGCTTAAGGTAATGATTTATGGTCCCGGGATCCAGCAAATGTTTCGTCATGTATTAATAGCATCTTCATTTTTTCCCCTTTTAATCGACTGGAAGCCAAGACGCTCTTTTTGCTGATTGTGACTTTGCCTAAATGGGAAGCTGAATGTTAAACATCTGGAGTACTCACTGCGGCCTCTTCACTGTGCATTTGTGACTTCATTTCTTAGCAGCTGCTTCTAAAAAGGAAAAGGATTCACTGCCACTTTAGCCTTACCTCATAGACACCAATTAAAAACTTAGTGCAGGAGATTAACCGGAAAAACTAATGTGCTTTACTGCAGTGACTAACAAGTGGCAAATTACAGTCATGAAAAAACATGTAACAGCTGCCACTATTGAACGCTGATGTGCATTTATTTAAGTAACTACAGTCATAGTTTGTACACATTATTCTTGAACACATTTTATTCATACCAGGCCTGTTTTACCTTACTGTTGGTTAGCAATGTGTCAAAACTACGGTGTCATTTTAAGTACAACGACACAAAATTAAGCAACGACAAAAAGAAAAACACAAAAACATCTCAGGAAATACAACATTAAATAAAACACACACGCAACATTTAACAAAAGAACAACGCTACCAAAAAGACGATATATATTAGCAAGATATTATATCCTCACTACATACGACTCTGGATACTGTAGCTCCTGTGAAAACTAAGGCCTCAAATCAGAAGTACCTGACTCCGTGGTATAATTCTCAAACACGTAGCCTAAAGCAGATGACTCGTAAGCTGGAGAGGAAATGGATGTCACAAATTTAGAGGATCATCATTTAGCCTGGAGAAATAGTTTCTCTTCAGCACTGTAGCCAGGCTGACAAACAGTCAGAGCTCTGTTGAGCCAACCATCCCTTTAACGTTAACTAGTAATGACTTCATGAAATTCTTCACAAATAAAATTTTAATCATTAAAGAAAAAATTACCAATAATATTATAATATTATTATAATAATATTATCTACAGCTGCTTTCAGTACCACTGATATTCATTTAGACTCTTTTTCTCCAGTTGATCTTTCTGAGTTAACTTCAATAATTACTTCCTCCAAACCATCAACGTGTCTTTTAGACCCCATTCCTACAAAACTGCTCAAAGAAGTCCTGCCATTAATTAATTCTTCAATCTTAAATATGATCAACCTATCTCTAATAATCGGCTATGTACCACAGGCCTTCAAGCTGGCTGTAGTTAAACCTGTACTTAAAATCTCTAGACCCAGCTGTCTTAGCTAATTATAGGCCAATCTCCAACCTTCCTTTCATATCAAAAATCCTTGAAAGAGTAGTTGTCAAACAGCTAACAGACTCCAATTTGTGCATGTAAATGGAGAGTCCTCTTCACACACTAAGGTCAATTATGGAGTTCCACAGGGTTCAGTGCTAGGACCAATTCTGTTTACATTATACATGCTTCCCTTAGGCAGCATCATTAGAAGACATAGCATACATTTTCACTGCTATGCAGATGACACCCATCCAAAATGCTGCAGCAAGAGTCCTGACAGGGACTAGAAAGAGAGAGCAGATTTCTCCTGTATTGGCTTCCCTTCATTGGCTTCCTGTTAAATCCAGAATTGAATTCAAAATCCTGCTCCTCACATACAAGGTCTTAAATAATCAGGCCCCATCTTATCTTAATGACCTTGTAGTACCATATCACCCTATTAGAGCACTTCGCGCTCACACTGCAGGCCTACTTGTTGTTCCTAGAGTATTTAAAGTAGAATGGGAGGCAGAGCCTTCAGTTTTCAGGCCCCTCTTCTGTGGAACCAGCTTCCAGTTTGTATTCGGGAGATAGACACTATCTCTATGTGGTGGGAGGTGTGGTCCCGGGTGCGGCTGCAGGGGAGGAGTGGTGCAGTGAGCTCAACGGGGCGGTGCTGGAGATGCCGGTGAGAACAGCTGATGGCGATTTGGACTGATGGTGGTTTCCTTCCCTTTTTATAGTGAGACGGAGAGGAGCGGAGGGAGAGGGAAATCAGCTGGGACCGACAGCTGTCAGACTGTGTTCAGTCATAACCTGGGAAAACTATAAATAAATGTGGAATCTGGTGATAAAGACCTGTGTGTGTGTGTACCTGTGTGTAGTGCATTTCACACTCTACTTTTAAGATTAGGCTTCAAACTTTCCTTTTTGCTAAAGCATATAGTTAGGGCTGGACCAGGTGACCCTGAATCCTCCCTTAGTTATGCTGCAATAGACGTAGGCTGCCGGGGGATTCCCATGATGCATTGAGTTTTTCCTTTCCAGTCACCTTTCTCACTCCCTATGTGTTAACAGACCTCTCTGCATTGAATCATATCTGTTATTAACCTCTGTCTCTCTTCCACAGCATGTCTTTATCCTGTCTTCCTTCTCTCACCCCAACCAATCACAGCAGATGGCCGCCCCTCCCTGAGCCTGGTTCTGCTGGAGGTTTCTTCCTGTTAAAAGGGAGTTTTTCCTTCCCACTGTCGCCAAAGTGCTTGGTCATAGGGGGTCATATGATTGTTGGGTTTTTCTTTGTATGTATTATTGTACAATCTACTGTGCAATATAAAGCACCTTGAGGCGACTGCTGTTGTGATTTGGCGCTGTGTAAATAAAACTGAATTGAATTGAACTGAATAAAAAAAAAAACTATTGCAATTTTTGTATTTATTTGCAGGGTGTTTTTACAAGTTTGAAAAGTAAAGTTTTGTTGTTGTTTTTCAGAGTATTCACGATTGTTGTTTTTGTAATGTTGTGTTTGCGCTCGTTGTCATTAGCATAAAGATTTGCAGCTTTGCAGCAGCCCTTACAAATGTCTGTGACACAGCTGTTGGTCAAGTTCCCAGAGGTAGTCGTTTCTGGAGATCTATTGTCTCATTACCCTCTCTGTCTTCTGTTGGTTTTCTGGTTCCTTTGCATTTTCAGTTACTTCTTGTCTTATTTTGAAAAGCTGTGCATCTCCAGTGGAGCTTTGTTGTGTTTGTTTTCACCTATGTGTCACCTGTTTGCTCTCTCGTTGTCTGTGTTTCATGAGCCTCTTCTTGGACTCCTGTTTCCTTGTAACTGCAGGTTGGACTTTGTGTTTAACTGGTTATTGGATCAGCCATTAAAGGCTCACTTTTTGTTTATTTAACCTGCCTCTGTTATCCTACACTTGGGTCCTCTCTCCTGTGAACCCTGACCCTGATTTTAAATACATCTTTTCTTCAGCGCTAAACCAGCATGAACACAAGTAGCCTTCAATTCTTCGTGCCAATGTGTAGTTAGAGAACACGTGAAGAGTCAGGAGAGGTGAGATGGCTCCCTTCTTTCTGAGTGGACACGTGAAAGTCAAGGTAGAATATTAAACAAAACAGAGGTGAAAAATGATGGAGAGCGTGTCCACTTTTGAGGTGAAAGTTCAATCCAATCGAATAAAAAATTTGAGGAAAAGGGCAAACAGACCACAGACTGCCACCTTTACAGTGAGATGCTTATTTCCTAGGCAACAGAGCCGAGAGCAACAACATAACCAGTCCCACAAGAAAAGATTTACGCTCAACATCACTCATTACCACGAGATGTTGATAAGCGATGCCCACACTGACGGCCCAAAGAAGCACATCTCAGCAGACTGACAGAGGCTGCTGGGCTCTCAGTAATGAGGGAGCCAGACAGCCGCCTCACCTCCTATTTGTCGACTGATGGAAGTCTTGTTTGGCCCAGCTGCGTCTCCATGGAAGTGGCACCTTGAGGGGCTGCTCCCCGCCCCACCTCATCCCTCACCCTCCCACCAAGTTTCTCATCACATCCTGGTGAGAGGCTGGAGCTGCTGTGAAACACCAGCCCCTTGGCACAGAGCCCAGATGGAATTATTTCCCCTGCACGACTTTTATCTGACCATAAAGCACAACCCAACAAGGGCAGAACCCTCAGAAAAGCACCATTAAATGCTGAGTGAACAGAGAGCAATTTAAAATCCCCCCTCTTCTTCTTCTTCTCCCTTTTTTTCAGCCTCCCTTTCTTTACCATAAGCTATTCTCAAACCTGACTATAAAGAAGGCGGCTGTTAATTGATATTCAGCTTGGGGGATTAAAGACCTACGTGGACAAAGCTGTTAAATATGTGCTCAGAATGGCGATGTGAAGAATGCTCTCTGATGCTTTCTATTCATGTGACGGCTGCAAATTGCCTGCAGTGTGATCTTGGAACAGCTTTTCCTGAATCAGCCCTACAGCAGCAGAAGGCTGAGCCCCTGCGCTCCACATTTATTTATTTATTTATTTATTTTTTCACATTTCTACAGTTAAAACTCTTTGACAATGCCGACTCAGCTGGAAGACGAGTCTCACAGTTGGTGAGGGAAGCTTGCGTAACATATACGAGCTGTTTAAACCCTAAACTGTCTATCAGCTTCCAGGGGTTCACTCACTGTCACTGCAGTAGCACGACGGGGTGGGAGTGTGTGAGTTCCTGCATGTTTAGCGTGGGAAGCAAAAAACTGTTGATTGCAGCTCATTTAGTCTAACCTGCATACATTTAACAACACACTGAACAACGACAAAAGTAGGTAACATCAAAGGTGAGGATAAACCGACGCTGAAACTCTAATGGGCAAATGAGGCTTGTACGAAATGACTAAATGAAGATATACGCTCTGCGTGCACACAAAGGCTCTCGAGACATGCACCTGCTGCTTCCCACGCAAAAAAAAGTTGGCAAAAAAAGTTGAGAGCAGATGTAGGGATGCTCTGACCCATACTGGAGAAATTGGTGATGGTGGTGTTGAAGAAGTGAACTTCATACTTCATAGCTCAGGTGGTAGAGCAGGACAGCTACTGATTGGAAGGTTGGTGGTTCGATCCATGGCTCCCCTATTCTGCATGCCAAATATCCTTGGGTAAGATACTAACCCCCAGTTGCTCTCTGATGTAGCCATCTGAGTGTGAATGTTTGCTAAACAGCACTAAAGAAAAAGAAGGAAATGCTTGTATGGGTGTGATTGGGTGAGTGAGGCATGTTGTATAGAGCACTTTGGGAGAGTAGAAAAGCACTAAATAAGAATCAGTCCATTTTACCATCTCGCAGCTTCTTTTCAACCATTTATTCAGTAATTCTCCTAAAGTGAGGCCCTCATTTTTACTACCACCAGATAGACTTTGTGGCTCCGTGATGTAGTGGTAAACATTTGCCTTATATGTGAAAAATAGCGGTTTGATTCAAGGAGACACAAACTTAGCCTCAGGAGGTCATAAGCTAGTCTACTCCTAGTGCTGATCCCAAGCCTGGATAAACAGCAGGGCTGTGTCAGGAAGGACAGGAAGGTCATGTCTCTGCCAAGTCAAATATGCACTTTGGCAACCCCCTGGAAAATGAGGGAGCAGCCCAAGTCACCTTTTCCTAATAATACTCAAACATCTAGAAAGCAGAACGAGAGATAAAAGGATTCTTTTCATATCTTTAGTAGAACTACAAGTATTATTAGGGGTTTGGGTTCTGTTATCAGTTATCCTATTCCTACACTCTTACAAACTGCCAGTTGTTACTCCCATGTCCTACTGTATGTACACCATATTGACAAATTACTCACCCATCCATCATCATTGAATTTCAATCACTTGCACGGCCACAGGAGTATGAAATCAAACACCTCGGCATCTACAAACATTTGGGAAAGAATGGCTCGCCCTCAGAAGTACTGCGATAGGATGTCACCTGCAGTTCAGCTGTGAAATTTCTTCACTACTAAATATTCTACAGTAGGCTGTTGGTGGTATTATAACAAAGTGATTGAGAATGACAGCAACTCAGCCACGAAGTGGTAAAATCACAGCGTGAGGTCAGCAGATGCTGAGGTCTGCAGAGTCGATCGCTACAGAGATCCAAACTTCATGTGGCCTTCAGATTAGCTCAACAACAGTGTGTAGAGCAGTTGCACCCAAGCCTTCCATCACCAGGAACAATGCAAATGCCACAACTGGACTCTAGAGAAGTGGAGATGAATTCTCCAAAGTGGCAAATCACGCTTCTTTCTGATGGAAGAGTTCGGCTTTGTTGTTAAACCCTCTGGATTAAGAATCAGAGTCACTAAAGTTCATGTGCACATGAAAGTAGATGAACAAATACTTTTGACAATGTAGTGTACATTTGAAGTATCATTAAGAACCAGCAAGTATTTTAAAGTACTGAAGATTACACACTAAATTCAGAAGAATTACATAGAATTCTATATTAAATATCTACCCGGTTCCCACCCAGTCTCATATGTTGTGATTTTGTTTGTAAGACACTGACAGTTTACAGTACATGGACAAAAATGTGAAGAGCATAATGTCTAACCTGGTAATTACGTGACATGTTGATAAAGAAGGCAGATCCATAGATAGATGAACGATAGATGTTAGTTACATTTGTTACAACCACTGGCTTTATTTTTATTCTTAGACTTGAGTGCCTTTGTGTAATAGATTACTATCGTTTACAATCAAAATCACTTTATTTTCTTTCCTCTTCCTTTGTATCAGCTTTGTTTTGAACCGTGTGTTTCATTTCAGATGCATCAGAGTGCCCAGCCTTCTTTGACTCACTGGGTGGGGCGCTGGAGAGTGCTTCATCTGGAGACTCCAATGCAACACTGGAGGGGTGTGATTGGGAGGAACAGCCTGATCTAAACCCAAATGGTGTTTTATTGTTGGTCTTCATCATGCACCGGGCGTGGGATGCTTCTGGGATGGTGCTGAACTCAACTGAGGATATGGTCAGGCAGTGGAAAGAAGACTTTGAGGATCTCCTCAATCCCACTGACACACCTGTAGTGGGAGCAGAGTCAGTGGACGATGAGGAAGACTCACACATTGTGGCTGAGTAATGCTTCCTAAAGCCCTGTAGGGCTGTCCTGGCTAACATGTCTGCAACATTGTGTGGAGGTCTGTGGCGGTGCCTCTAAATGGGTAACTAGAAGGGGATCACACTCCGCAGCCTCCCCAGGAAGATCCGTGCCAGGGTGCTGGACAGGAGAATCCGTCCATCAGTAAAACACGGCATTTGGTTATTTCCACGCTTCAGGCAGTCACTGCAATCACAAAGGTTTTGTTTGCAAGTATGAAGAATATTATTTAGATTCATAATTGAGTTTGTTTGTTGAATTATTGAGTCTTTACAACAAATGACATTATTATTTTTGTCAAACCACTAGAACTAAAAGATCTCGATGGCCTCCTTTCACTCCATTGTGAGGCAAAATCACAAAAATCGTGTCCTTGTCCAAATACTTATGGTCCTGACTGCATAATTAGACAGACTTGGCAGAGGTGCATGCATATTGTTTCAGCTGTTTTCCCTATTAACAACTGCAGGTCATGAATTGGGTCTGTGGGGGCTTAAATTTGGATGCAGTTGGAAAACCAGTTGAAACCACTAATTAAGCCTGTCCATCAGTATCATGGGCCACATAAACTGCCACTGTTTCTACTCTATAATCAAAGCTTGGCTTCATGCCCCACTTTAAGTCAATAGAAATAATGAGCAAAATTAGGGGATGCCTCTGCCAATAATGATAATTAATGCCCCATAAACATTTGCAAGCCAACAAGGTCTACTTAGACAGGTCAATCAAAAGGCCAACTCAAAGGTGGTTACACACAAACCGCACATGCACTGTGATGCAGATGAGAGCCCCTGCCTGCTGTTTCTGCAAGGGTGAAATAAGGATAACACACGCAGCAGAGAGAGAGAGAGAGACTCATATTGCTTCTCAGGTCCTATGACAGAGGTTAAAGTATTCAAAAACGGGGGTGGATTATTGATTTTTACATAGAAATGAAACACTGTGGGATGAGATGAAGATCAGATGTGATGAAGAGCACAGACAAGGTGGCCTTGTCTGAAAATTTCAGAGCAGAGGAATTAAAAGATGGTAGTTTATTTGACAGACTGGTTTGAGCATGTTAATGTATTTCCACGCTGTCTAATATTGATTCCTTATTTGGGTTTGTGTGACAAACGAGCCTCAGTCTGAGCAGCAACGTTACGGAAACCTGGTCTTACTATAATATAGTAAAGTGCATAAGGGGAAAAAACCCTGATCAGATTATTCACTTTAAACTAAAAAACAATCAAACTCATGTAAATAGTGTGAGCTTCTATTTATTGCCTAAGAGGGCTCATTTTTATTTGGGAATCTTTCACTTTTTCTCTAAGTAGTGCACTGTGTGTGATACAGTGGAAACAAGTCATCTCAAGTTATTTTGGAGAATTACTTTTCTTGCCCAGCAGTTTCCCTGTCCACGTGTGGCTTAATCTTTCCTTACACTCAAAGTGTGCATACCTCATTCCCTTTTGGTTACAAAAACCATCTTCTTTACAGTTTTCTCTTCTACTAATATTAACAGTTTCGATGCTATAAGAGAAACGCCACTGGCTAGCACATCGGTGCCAGAATGATTCTGGCTGCATGATGCATTGAGTTTTTCCTTTCCAGTCACTTTTCTCACTCACTATGTGTTAACAGACCTCTCTGCATTGAATCACACTTGTTATTAATCTCTGTCTCTCTTCCACAGCATGTCTTTATCCTGTCTTCCTTCTCTCACCCCAACCAATCACAGCAGATGGCCCCGCCCCTCCCTGAGCCTGGTTCTGCAGGAGGTTTCTTCCTGTTAAAAGGGAGTTTTTCCTTCCCACTGTCGCCAAAGAGCTTGCGCATAGGGGATCATATGATTGTTGGGTTTTTCTCTGTATGTATTATTGTAGGGTCTACCTTACAATATAAAGCGCCTTGATGCAGCTGTTGTGATTTGATGCTGTATAAATAAAATTGAATTTTGAACTCATACCGGTGAGCAGACATTAAAGCTGAGTGTTGAAAAGCATCATTGATCATCAGCAGGACTTGGAAATAGAACCGTGAGGGCAAAGACAACAAACTGTTCAGACTCTCATATTTATGTTGTGGTCCTCTGGAATGACCCAAACCCCAGACTGGACACTCAATTAGTGAAATAGGTATTGATCCCCTACATTCTGGCACACACAGATAGGCTGTGTGCGTATGTGGTACACAGATTGCAATCAATCCATCAGTTACTCAAGATGCTTATGATCTCGTTTTGTGTATAAAGCACACCTGACAATAGAATTTCTTCCATTCTGACTCCTCCACCACCATGTGCAAAACCAAAGAGGTGTTAAAGGAAAGATTTTAGACCTGCACAACACCATCAGCAATTGTGATTGTATATATCAGTCGCCTTCAGTCTGGAGCTCCATCAAAGATCTTGCCTGAAGGTTAAGGATGATCATGGAGGACAAAACTACACAGGAGGAGCCTGTGATTCCCCTGCTCAGGAAGGCACATGTACAGGCCTGTCTTAAGTTTGCCTGTGAATATGTAAGTGATTGAGAAGGCTTGAATCACATGCACACACAGAGGTTGAAAGATTATGGTTTGGGGCTGTTTCTCTGCTAAGTGTACAGGAGGACTTCACCGCATTGAGAAGCCAGTGGGCATTGCTGTGCACCATCAAATCTTTGATAAGAAACTTTTCCCCTGAACATAGAAGATGAATCATGGGTTTTCCAGCATGACAGTAACCCAAAACATACCACCAAGGCAACAGTGGTCAACTGGAAGATGTGAATTTCCCCAGTGAGGGACAATAAAGGATATTTCTATTAAAAAAGATGCACATTTAGGTCATGGAGTAGTTGAGCCAGTATGCAGACCTCAAACCTACAGAAAATCTGTAGAGGGAGCTGAAACTTCAAATTGCCAAGCAGCAGCCATGAAACCTAAAGGATTTAGAGAGTTCCTGTATAGACGAGTGGACAAAATCCCCCCTGAGATGTGTGCAAACCTGGTGATGAACTACAAGAAACATCTTACTGCTGTGCTTGCCACCAAGGGTTTCACCGCCAAGTATTAAGTTTGTATGTTTTGCTTGGGGATAAAATACTTTTTTAACTTAATGGCATCCAGTAAATGTTTATCTTTTATGCTTTGTGTTTTGCTTCTTTCCTTTAAAATAAAACTACCATAAAAATGATAGACTGTTCATTTCCTTGGGAGTGAGCACGGGTACTTAAAAGGTTCTAAACACTTCAAAGACTGTCATTCATAAGCAGTGAATGTTCTTATTTAATGTTTTAAACTTTTGACAAAGACTAAGTCAGCGTGCCTGTCAATAATGTGCCATGTGCCAAAAGATCAGGCTACAAACTGCCCTAAATGCTCATCATTTTCTACCCTCGAGTTGAGCCAATACCAGCTTGGCACTGGTTTCCTGATATGGTCATATGGTCCAACACGAGAAGGTGGAGCTTTAAAATACTGCCCCCAGTCTGTGGAAGCTAGAAAAGGGGCAGTCAAACCGAATCAGGTGGGCTTCTGTGACGGAGGAGGTTAAATTTCCAGTTCACCCTCTGAAACAAGCGGTTTTAGCTCTGTGGAGGCTGCATAAAGGTCAGTGTTTTATATACGTGCGTGTGTGTGTAATAAACTCGAGCAAAACTACTCCACAGCAACAAAAACAGTGCTGGAAAAAAGCACAATAGGCCGCTTTAATATGGATCCGTTTGACTCGAAACAGCTTGAGCTCTTGTGCAGGATCAAACATGTCAATATGGCTGACAGTCAAACTGTTTCCACTTGTAGGTTCTCCGTGCAAACGGCTTATGTACAGCAGCACTGGCTCAGCCATCAAAGGGCCAATGATGTGACAGGCCTGTGGCTGAAAATGTGGCTCATTGATTAAAAAGAAAGAAAGAAAAAGAGTTCAGAGGAGGCAGACACAACTGTAGCAGACTGTCAGCTAACAGCCGAGCACTGGTTCAGACAGACGTGCAGGAATGCACGAGCAATTGGAACTTGTGCTTCACACTGGGCCAATGACAGACACAGCACAAATGCAAACCACTGGAGTGTGCTCGCCAAGCTGCTTTTCAGCCTTCACCAAAGTTATTTGCCTTTATGCAAAAGTTTGGCTTATTTTATGATCCTGCACAGCTGTTAATATCAATACTTAGGAACCGGTATATTGTAGAAACCTAATTCTCTACAAATCATTCCCAGTGTAATGAAATGAATCTGTTTTTTTCCCATGCCTTATAGACTGCATCATCTTGTTGCCTTACTACGGCAGAGTCCACGTTGTGATCTGGATGGCGTTAAATCTTTAAAAGGATATTGAGCTGATAAATAAAATGTGTCACTTAAATTGAGTTTCGGACAAAGCTGCGCTCCTTCACCGATGAGGTCAGGAGCGGGAAGCTCGAAATAAAATCCGAAGCATGGTGCGGCATCTCTCAGGATGACGTGCATCTTGAGATATGCGCAATGCTGGGAGCGATGTTTGGGAAAGACTTCTGAGAATGCTTCCTGGCGTCATCACATGGGCTGTTTGCAGTAATCTGTGTTCCTGGAAATTAGTATTACTCCAGGAAATTAGACCTAAGTCACATCATTAAAAAGCTCCACTTTCAAGCTGCTAAAACAGAGTCCCCGTTTCGTATTCTTATTATTGCGACCACATGCTGCACGCTTTGGAGTTTGCATCCGCACATTAATGAAAGCCTGCTTCTAATAAGCTGCAGAATAGCAGCTGAAGCAGCACAGCAGGACAGCACGGAGGGGCGAGACGAAGTGAAGTGCACTGGGATTTTTGTGCAAACAAATGAAAAGTCAACATCAGGCAAAAACATGTTTATGTGGCCTAAAAGGGCCATAAATAAAATTTTATTCTCTCAATTTATTAACAAGCCACAGGAAGTCCATGACCGTCTACCACAGCACTTAAAACATCTCATTCTGGCGCAGTCCACAAAGACATGAGACCCATTTGAGATCCTCTTGAGCCGCTGATAAATCTGGAGGCTCTCTTCCTCGCTCTGACTTCCTTAGAAAAATAAAACAAAACGTGGAAATACTGTACCAAACTGGAGGCGGAGCGGCAGGGTGATCCTTTTCACACTGAGAAGGGTGCGTTAGAAAGGGCTATGAGTGCGTTCGGGGAAGCTTGAATCAAACGGCAACAACAACAATAATAAACTAGGAAAAACCCTCAAACTTTTTTTTGTGTGTATGTTTCGTTTCGTTTTTGCTAAGCTGAAGCAGAACATGTTTCGCTTTCAACCACTTCAGGATCGCCACCGTTTATCCATCAACTTCTTCTCTCACGTTACGTTTCCCCCTCCCAGCAGTCTGCCCTCTCCTCCAGAGCCCTCTATCGTGTTTTGCTTAAAATAAAAGTGAAATAATATTTATAATGATAAAACCTATAGCAGCAAAAGAGTAACAGAGGAATAACAGCTAGAAGCGAGTGACCCCTGGATTGATAAGGAAGGCATGGGTTAAAGAGAGGTCCATGAATTTCTGCCCGGCGTGTCGGGCCTGCGATGAGGGAGAGGCACCTCGGCGACCCTCTGAGCTCATCTTCCCTCGGTGGGCACCCTGCCGAGGGCGGCCATGATGCGGCTGAACCGTTCGCACAGCTCCAGGGTGGAGTAGGTGGGCAGCTTGGGAGGGTCGTGGAAGCTTTTGATCTCCGTTGAGCAGTCCAGCAACTTTGGGAGGAAGTCTGTCAGCTTCTCCTGGAGGTTAGCTGCAGTCAAGAAGTGAACAGACAGAAAATAAGGAACTGTCACCATGCAGTGAAAATCAGATTTTCAGGGCCATTTCTTTAGTTAGAAAGGATGTCACGGTCACTGAGATTTTTAGTAGATCGATTTAAAAGTCATATATTTAAGGACGTTTTTCCTTCCCACTGTCTCCAAGTGCTTGCGACACCTTAAAGGCCGGCCCGTGAAACTATTGTCTGACATTAAACCGGTCCGTGGCACAAAAAGGTTGGGGACCGCTGGTTTAGAGTGACTGTTGTTGTGATTTAGCATTTATCTTACAGCTACAGTGGCTACAGGTAGGTCCAAGTGTTTATTAGTGCAGAGTTCTGTGTTGTATTGTCATGACATTGAAATGCCATCATAGGAGAAATCATAATACAATACACTAGTATTTCTATCTACTTACAAACATTAGTATTGTATAAAATGTTATCTTTAGGTGATCTTTTTCTGTCAGACTTGTGCCTTCTGATACGTGACCTGAGCCGCGGCCTGATTATGGCGATCTTCGGCAGGGGTACGAGGGAATGCACTAGTAACCTAAGCCTTCAACTCTCCGGAAATATCTAATAGGCTAAGTGTGTTTCTTCTCCCTTAAGGACTCACATTCCATCTCTTGGCCCAGGTAGGAGCACCAGCGGTTCCTCATGTCCTCCACCGCCAACAGGTCTCTCACTGCGTCGTGGACCAGCAGCAGAGGGATGCAGGGCACCACCAGCTCATTCATGATGCCCAGGCCTGTGGTCACCTCAGGCTCTTCTCCCGACTCAAACATGGCGGCCGCTTGCTCATTTAGTTTCTGTGGGGCGGGGGGGAGGGACACTGATGAGTCTTTTATATCAAAGCTTTTATTAGTTACTCACACATTCATTTTGGACTAATATCATAGCTTGCTGTGTGGTACAGACCACCCAAGAAGTTTCTTTTGGAGAGTAAAATTCTCTTCTTTTATTAGTCTGTTACTTAGGACTAATGAGCAGCTGTGTGTGTGTGTGTGTGTGTGTGTGTGTGTGTGTGTGTGTGTGTGTGTGTGTGTGTGTGCACACTGCACTTTGAGTTTTTAGCTGATAAGTCAAAATGCCAGCGTTCAAAATGCAAAACCACAGGGTGACATCACTGTGGCTACATCCAGTTTTTCTATATCATCTATCAGCAGAGGGGGTTTAAGAATACTGAAACAAAAGGGCACATTTAATGTTTTTAAATAGATTTACAAAAGCCTGAGGAATCTGTGAGGTCCACTAAATGGGATGAATGGCCTGTTTTCAGCGTCTTTTTTCTGCAGGATGATTGCATTTGTCTCTGCCTATCAGGGACCCTCACACTGACATATGCCAGCTCGCCCAACGTCAATAACCCCACAAACATCGCTGCTGTTTAGATTTCTATCTTCATTCATTTCCAAAGTAATAGGAAAACTGCATATTTTAGTTTTATAGAAATCCCTCAGTCAGAACATGGTATATCAACCTCAGATGGAAACTAGCGAGCTAATTTCCAAGTCCTTTAAACCTCGTAAATCCTCTTTTTCATGGATGCCATGATGTCAAACTTCACTGTAACACCCCAGAGAGAAGCCACATTGAACATTTTGGGAAACGGAGAAGAGTTTGGCCCTGGAAATGCCTAATGACGTCAGGCTTAAGAGGAGGATTGACGAGCAGGCTGCTAGAACAAACCTCTTGTTGCTGTCGCAGCACTGGTGTGCTCCCGTCCCTCTGACTTACACAGAATCAGTGCCTCACACCTGTCCCTTCACACCCTGCTCCCTCACAAATCAACTCCCCCGTAGTCTGAAAACCTCAGCAAAACTTTCTTTACTCTAAATTGTGTCGTTTCCTTTTCTTCTGTTAGACGAGTACTCAACAGTAATCCCAGGTATCATTAATATCACAGAATATCTTTAAGTCGCTGGAACTAAAGGATCCTGACATTTAACAGGTAAGCTTTTCTCTCTGGTCGAGGCCTCAAACACCTTGCTGTCACACACAAACTCCCTGACCTTGTCTCTGAAGAAACGAGCTGTCTGGAATCAGAGACTGCAGGGTGGAATTGCAAAACATCCAAATACAGTAACTGTGTCAATGTTAGCAGTGTTTTCAATTAAAACAAGAGCTGAAGGTAAACAGCTGAGTGCACACAGCTAGACGTTCTGGCCAGAGAACTAAGATGGGCAATCGCCCTGCACAGTCCTGAGGTTTGAGGTTAGCTGAGGACACGCTCGTGTCTCATGGTAATGTGTTTACACTCACTGGCCCTCCTGCTTCCTATTCCCACTCCAGTGATTACATTACAAGCACAATGCCAGTGTAAGGTTACTGAGTGCAGCAGCGAGAGGGCTGCTAAAGACCAGTATGAGGCTGATCGGACCAAACTACCCCCAGCCCTAACCAATAATACCCGAGCATAGCCTGGAGCTTGGTGGGAGTGAAATGAAAAGGGGCTCACTTCACAACGCTGAGAGGATTTTCATCTGTCAGTATCAGATGAAAAATCTTCAGTGGAATCTTTTGTGGGCTGCGAGCAAGCCAAAGCAATATCTCAGCAAAAGCAATTTGATTATGGCGCTCTGCTCGGTGTCGGAGGGGAACGTCTAGCCGTGAGAGTTTTGCTGAGTCACTTTAGCAGAGGATGTTTGACACAGAGGAAAGGGAGTGACACAGAAGAGACGGAGATCACAGAGAAGAGCTGCTTGATGCAAAGGCTTCCGTTCCAAGCAGCTTCTTTGAAGTCGCTTTGTTTAAGTCGGAAAACACGGCACACAGGGCTCACCAGCAAACACTCTCGACGGTAATGGCCGAGCAGCTCCTCGTCGTGCCCTCTGTACAGGCCTTTTAACAAAAGCTCCTTGTTGTACTGGTAGGCGTAAATCAGATACATGAGAGCCTCCACATAACTGGAAAGAAAGATATTACATTCAGATAAAACTGTAGCAAAGACACACTGGCGGCTCACAGAGTAACACAAAAAATGAACTCGGTGAACCCACTGCACAACTTTAAAGCTGGGGAGCTGCACGATTGTAAGCTGCTGCCCCCTGCAGGTAAACACCAAGATGGGAAATTACATGAAAATAAAGGAAAATGCGAAATCAGTTAAATCTCTACGGAGACGCTGGGTTTGTTTGTTTGAGGTTTTTTATACATTTGCTAAAGAGGCGTCAACATACTTTGTCTTCTGGAAGAGCTCCAAACCGGTCACCATGAGGATGGTGGTTTCACGAAAGTTCCTGTAGTCCTGATGCCATATCTGATGGAGACAAGCCAAAGTCAGATTGTCCAGCCAGTATGAATCTGCTCAAATGTACAGTTTTAGACGAACAAAAGACAGACGGCACAACTTCTGACCTCATATTCATCCATGTTGACCTCCTCGGGTTTAATCAGGTCCAGTTTGGCACGTGCCACATTCATAATGCTCTTACATCTGTGAGAGGAAGAGGGACGGGGGGTTACTGAAACGGAGCTGGTGAGTCATCGTGAGGTACTCCAGGAGATAAAACGCTCCACCCTGCCCCTAGGCCTTAACGTGGCTTAATGAATCACTCTTTAGTGCTGAGAGGACTAGTGAAGCACTCCTCCAGAGGCTCCTATTGAGGCCACATTCACACATAAATCTAATTATCTCGCTCAAAATAGAGGAGAAGGGAGAAATCAATTTTTCTCTCATGAATATGGATCGAGGCCAACAAGCATAGCTGAAAAGTTTTAAGAAATAGTAAGGGACATTACACACCCTAATGACACCAAAATGTCAGAGTTAAAAGAGGGGGGATCTTGATATACAGCAGTGGTAATTTGAAAAGAAAAAGTCAGTATTGGACATGTGCCTTGTATGATTTGTGTTCGAACAAAAGGCAGAAGGCGTGCAGATCAGAGAGGATTAGCAGCATGAAAGTGTTGCTCTGATGAGACACAGCCAGTCTGTGCTGAGAGTAAAACGGGAGCTCTTACAGTCTCTGCTACCCTCTGCTGGTCACTACGAAGAACCGATTTCAGGTAACCAACTCGATTCTGACACAGCCAGGGGAAAAAAAATGCAACATGATCATTTTTTAAATTACAAGCTTGTGGCAGAGTGAGGACTACACCTCTCATCGAAGGCGAGGTTCCTGTCAGCAAACTGTGTGAGCAGAGTCCTCTCCAGAATCTTCTTGGGTGCCTGGTTTTGGATGAAGTAAACGATGATGTGCTGTAGTCGGTAGTCATTCTCAACCGGCGTGTCTTCTTGGGCAAATCTCAAGAGACGTCCATACTCCATCTTGATGGCCTGAACAAAGAGACAAAGGAAAAATAAGCTACTTGTCACTGTGTGAGAGAGAAGTTACTTAAGTAAATGACAGCTTAATTTAAGCAGCACACCTGAGTGCCGCATGTGTACATGTAAGCCCCTAAAACTATTCCACTATCACAAACAGAATCCAAATCTGTGGGAAACACTGCAGTGGTCTGAGGAACAATGTTACACTGGAACACAATAACAGAAGAGGAGGTGAAGGAAGTGAGTGAGAGCGGAAAGGAGAGAGAGGTTGTACCTTAAAAAAGGCCGCCTCGGGCCCATTCTTTTCATACACGCTGCTGGATTTGCCAATGGCCATAATTACACCCTGCATGTCGGGGGTCATCATCGCCTGCCCAGGAAGCAGGAACCATGTTAAACAAGGCCCTGGTGATGAACTGAGCAAGGTCAGGCACTGTGTTATCTGCTCTAACTTTCTACAGCAAGGCGTACCATAGTCAGGACATGCCAAACATCACTCAGCAGTCCATGCACCGGTTGGTTAGACGGGCAAAAGTCGGCGGGGATGCGACCAGTCAGTTTAAGAGGCGGAACGCGCAGTGCTCACAAGGATAATGTGTAAAAACCAAGACAGCCTTATGAAAAATGTGTGACAGACAACCCAGAGTGCAGGAAGACAGGCTGGAGCAGCAGCCCTACAGAGGATATTCAGCACTCAGTACACACTGACCAGCAAACTACCACCAACATTTACAGAAACATTGATTCCATGATAGCTGCATGAAAGCTATCTGTTCATTTTTACCTCTGCCAAGGAGGGTTGATGTTTTTGGTAGCACTTGTGTGCGTGCGTGTCATTCTGTAAACACGGCAGCTCGAGAAGATTTGAATAAATGCTGATAAAACTTTCTTGGGGTGTAGGTGGGGTGGAGTTAACAATCCACGTTGAAAGAAAGGAGGAATATCGTTCTCGTTAGAGATACTTTAGCATCACATTATATAATAAACTCAAGTTAATCGGTCCGGTTATTTATCCATCACCTATTCCGACATAATGTTGGTGTAATCAAAGTCATGTCTGTCATGCTACATACAACTTCTTACACTGTTGTTTAAAAAGAACAAAACACAACACTGCCTCCTTAAAAGTACATAAGATTTAGCTGCCTTGGCGGAGGTTTGCGCTCTTGTGCAAGTAGCATCATACATATAAGAGCACATGTGCATCACAGTATGAAGCAGCAGTCTCGCCTGTCTCCACCTGACTTTGTGCCGCGATGTCAATGGCTCAACGAAAGACTTTTCACAAGAGTAACGCAGAGCAGCCAACAAAGGGGCCAACCTTACTGCACTGCATTGTGAAAAACCTTATGCTCTATGGAGCCAATACAATTGGGCAATGAACCTCTCATTCTATAGATCAAACAGGCTCAGACAACACTTGATGGAGCCAGAGCTACCTCATCATCATACCCCCCCTCCTCTGACTCAATGACAAATGTCCCCACATTAGGAATGGCCACCTCGACTGTGCGCTGGCCAGGGGACTCATCCTCTGTGACCAGGTCAGGAGGGGGGGTTACGGGAGTGTTCATCTGGACCTCAGGCTCAGGGGAGATGGGAGGGGGAAGAGACTGGAGAGAAAATGGGACAGATGAAACAGGAACGATGGAGGACTGATGGAAACAGAAGGAACATTATATAGGGCAAAGGTGAAACAGGAAGAGGAAAAAAGTTTTAATAAAACGAGCTCATTTTATATCTCCGCATAAGACTTTTCTAAACTATGCAAGTAACTCTGAATCCTTGTTAAAACTCAGTGGGCACAGTTGTGGAAAAGTGGGGCAGAAAGTTGAATAAACATGACACAGCAGTGTTTCCCCTAGGTGGGAAATAATCCTTTTGAGTTGCTGTAATTGTTCCTCCTCTCAGTACTGGCTGTGGAAAATTTCTAAATGGCTTATTTTATGTAAAAATGTCAAGCAGGTATCATCCATGGTGCACTTTAGGGCTGCCACAAACGATTATTTTGATAGTCGACTAGTCACCGATTATTTTTGCGATTAGTCGACTAATCAGATCATCATCCATTGGACGTAAAACTACAGCTTATTGCACCAGCAGCATCTGCTCTTATATAACTATCATTAGCTTACAGCTTTAAGTGTTTAAGGTCTGTGCTAACTAAAAATAAAGAAAAGATGAGAGTTTATTAAATTTTAATGACATTTGCAGATTGTTTCGATGAAGTTTAATAAACTCCTTGCTATCTAAAATATAACAGCACACCGGAGTATATTCTCGAGCATCTCACACTTCTGATAATCAGCTGTCTGCTTGACGTTTATTCAGCTGTGTAAAAACTATAACTTTAATCTCAGCCAAACCGATTTACTCAGGAACAAATAAAATACTGAAAAAGAACAAACAATAAATTTTTTAAGTTATTTAAGTGACTTATATATCATGTTTAACCTAAGTAGCGAAAGACGGCGGTGGGTTTGAAAACGATTTGCCGGGAGTCCGGTGTTCTCACGGCTCTAGGGCTCTAGTGACCTAGCCCCCGGCTAGCTATCGAGCTAGTGACTAACAGACGTCTCCGAAAACGTCGGAGCGCTTTTGAAAATATGTGGTGTCTTGATAAACTGAGCAGATATTTGAGGTTTACACTGCTACATTCTCGCCTAAAAATATGTTAAACGTTTATTTTGTGACCCAGAAAGAATAATAAGAGTAACATTAAAACTAACTAGCTGCCGCCATTGTTGGAAACTGAGCAGGGCCGCGCTATGAATTCTGGGACACAGCTTCTTCTTCTTCGGGGTTTAACGGCAACTGGCATCCTTGTACATACAGTGCTGCCATCTTCTGTTTCAGTCCGTTATTACACTCTTAAATCCTGCTACTTATTCCTGCGTCTTTTGTGATCTTACAAAGCTTCAAACGACACGTCAACTATTAAATCAGTCGTCGACGATTTTGATAGTCGACGTAATCGTGGCAGCCCTAGTGCACTTTACTTTAAGAAACTTAGTGAGCCTGTGAAAAATGCTTAACCTACCCATGTGATGCAGGGGCAGTAGAGTCCCACTGTACAAAAGCCATCCGACATTTATAAGCTAAATGCTCCTTTATGTTCACCAGCTGGTTTTTCTTCGTATCTGTGCAGCTTGGTGCTTGTATGTTTGGTACGGGGGAGGTTACAGTCTATTTTTTTTAAACCAACTGCCTGAGTGAACCAGGAGAACTAAACAGACCAGCGATGGCTCTTTGACTTCATCAAAATAAGCAACATATCTAACACAGAGGCATTCATGTGATCCACCGTTAATATGAAAGTACCGATTAAAGCAGTGTTTAAGTAACAGCTCTCGACTGACATAGCTTTTTGTTGAATACACATATGAATGTGACTTGTTTAGAATCAGAAAGCGCATGCATGACTTGTTGTGAGTCTTCTGTAATGTGTGTCTTTGCATGTTTTACATACAGCATTTAGTAACGCTTCAGGGCTCCTCTCCTCCTGTTCAGCAGCAGCCCTGGAGATGGCCCTCTCTGTGTCCTCCTGCAGGTGCTTGGAGTCATTCGTGGGTGATGGCTGCTCCATGTATTCAGGATCCTGCTGGGGAACTACAGAAGGAGCACACCACCATCATACAGAAGCAGCAACACTTCAGCACAGTCTAAGCGACAAAATCTGCAGTTCTTTTAATGGCCACTTCAGGCTGGCCTCAAAGCACATCAGTCTCCAATTAACAGCATTAAAAACACACTGACAGTGCAACAATACTTTCATGCTGCAACAAGCAAATAACAATGCAAGCATGTTGACTGAGAGCGCTTGTGTGTCTGTGTGTGATATACACTTGCACAACCAATAGAAACACAGAACGAGGTATATGTAGTATCTATCTGTAGGTATATGTATAAGATCGTGACACAGCAGAAGCAGAACACAAAGACCACCTCAACACAAATACTGGGTCACTCACTCAACCTAGTGGTTAGAGCAGGGCAAGCCAATCATGTGTGAAAGGACTTTAAAGCAGTGACACCTCTGCATCATTTCCTTATGTATATGACTCCATGCTTTTATTTTGGTGAGGTAACCAGAATGTGATTAAAAAGTGCTTTTACCTGAATAACAACAAATAACTATGCGTCACTGCCTAAGGGTGTATCCCATAATTCAGTACAACTGAAATACATGTACAGTTTTTTGTAATAACTCTATTCTGTTTTGCTATAAATATTGTATAATTTCACAGCGCACATTGCCAGCTCTTTTCCAGACTGTTTTACAACTCTTCAGGGAACAAAAGATTTTATATGTACTGCTGTTTCTTAATAAAGCATTCTACTCTCTATTGTGAGCGTTATGGCTCTGACCTGCATTGTCTGGAGGGCTGGACTCAATACTCATGGGCTGAGGGGAAGAGGAGGAAGTGGAAGTGCTGGATGCCGTGGAAGCAGCGGCGGCTGCTGCTGTGGCCAGTGCCAGCTTCTCCTGTTGGGCCTTGCGAGCCTGCATGATGTCCCACTCTTCAATCTCCTTATCAAACTGTTCATTATCCTCCTTCACATACTGCTTCAGGTCTGGCGGCAGTTTGTCCATGCCGCTGAGGATCTGCCCCGTTTCTTTGTCAAACTCCTCTGCAATGGAGAGTTAGGAAAAAGAAATATGAAGGTTTCCTAAATGTCTATTTGGGAATCAGTTCAGTTCAGAAGTATCAGGTGTAGCTTGGTCAAATCAGTATTTTGTGGCATAAAAGAATGTTTATTGTTTTATGAGCAAAGACAAACACATTTAGGTATCGATACAGAGAGAGGCTGATGACACAAAGTAATGTGATATAGAGCTCAAAACCCCCAAAGACAATCCAGCCAACATTCTGATACGAGTCACTTTTCTAATATGACAACCAAAAGAGAGATGCAAGCACCGGAGAAGAGTTCATTCTTACCTTCTGTGAGAAATGGCTTCTTGTCATTGATGTACATGAGACAGTAGGCACTAGCATTGCGGTAGCCTCCAAAAGAGTCCCTGACAAGCTCCTCCCAGGATGACTTTGTCACTGAAATATCATTGTACTTCATCCAGCAACGCTGATGTGGGTCATAGATGTAAGCCCAGTAGTGGCCTGCATTGGCCTGGCCTTCATGGACCAACACTGCGTGAAGCCGATATGGAACCTGCAGAAACGCAAACAAGGAAATGTGAGGGTTGGGTTTATTTTTACAAGTCAAGGTGAAAGGACTGGGTGCTCACCTGCATCATAGATTTGTCCGAGTACATCAGCTCAATGGTTCTGTGAATTCTGGTAATACTCCCCTGCAGATCTGGAAGTAGAGGATCATATACGACCTATTAGCATGTGCCAAAATAATGGCCAGCATAGCGGTAGACAGATCAATCACGCTGAAATATACTCATGCTATCACAACTGAGTGCAAATGACTGGATACAGAAGGAGCATAGCCCTACCACGAGTGTCATTTTCCACTTCACTCCTCCAACGGTGCAAGCAGCCCTCAAGCACTCTTAACTCTTCTTCGGTGATGTGGCGTGGGGCAGGGTGCATGGGGAGGTCGGGGGGTAGACGGGACTGCGTGAAGGGCTTATGAATGGGTACTCTCTGCTGCTGGGCTGCAGAGGGAGCAGTGGCAGGACCTGACGCAAGGCCCGAGCTCTCCAGAGGAGGTAAGGAGTCTTGCTCAGCTGAGCTGCAGGGTTAGAAATGTAAACTTTATGACATCTCTAAATAAAAAAAAAAAGTTCACACTGCAGATATTTTATAGTTTGAAATGACAGCTACTGCAACAAAAAACAAAACCATAAGAATCAAATCAAAAATTCTAAATGGATAGTTTATTCCATGTCCCTACAGCCACATTTGTCAACAGGAGAGCCAGGCCCTCTGCCTCTAACCGTCTGGGCTCTCTCTTACAGTGAGAAACTCTCTTACACTGCCATTTTGCTCGACTTTGACGTCACATCATGTGTTGCGTGACACAGCCCTCTCTTGTATGTCCCACTTTCCATATATTTTCAAAAACTGTGGGAGGACTGGACAAGTTTGTTCTGGTAACTGTGACTGACTTAATGTGATAATATTAACCTTTTATCATGTTTTGTCCCATTTGTTTTTTGCACCATCTAATCTTCAACTCGTTCATCTTCACCTTCTTTGTACAAATCTGACACACACTTCAGGCTTTTTTTTTTTGTAAAACTCGCCTTGGTGGTGGCAGTTGTTGTCCTGTTGTTCCACCAGGGGGTGCTGATGTGTCAATATCTTCCACTGGGGAGGTACACACTGGTTTGCTGGAAGCAAACTCCATGGCATACTGGAGGACATCTGCCAGAGGAAACCTCTTGGGACCTGAGCCGTAACTCAGATACCTGAGAGAAAAACAGAGACGTAGCAGAGATGGAGGGAGGCAGACGGAGCAATAAAGTGGAAAGGGCAGAAGATGAAAGGGTGCAGTTTGAGTGAAAAATGACTGTGGCTGTCTGGCAAGTTCTGCTGACCTTGGCTGAATAATGGGGTATCAGTGGACAAGCCATACCTCTCCAGTCGCTGTTGGAGGAGCGTCAGATGCTCTTTCAGCCGTCTGATCTCCTCCCTCTTGATCCTGGTTATTTCCCTGTTCCTGTCCATGTACCTGACAACGCACACATATCACACCAGGAGCTTCAGGATTGCATATATATACACTAGAGGCTAACGGAGGTGGTAAAAAAGAAAGCCTGATTACGTTACCTATCCATGTAGAGCATAGAGGGGAACTCAAGCTTGTTGTGAATCTTCTCAGGACGTCCAAGTGCTTGGTTGAACTCAAATCTTGACAGTTCAAAGGTCAACACAGGAGGGAGTTCTGTGAACCAGTGCTGTAAGAAAATTGGATGTTAATGGATTTTGGTATTCAAAAACGATCGAATACAGACCCTCAGATACTCAGCAGCATCTGATGAACTGGAAATTTAAAGATCACATGTCATGTTCTCATTTTTAAAATCAGACATTGGATCTGTATCAGAATGTGAAATGTCCTGGAAAACAAACTGATCTATACTAACTTTGTGTTTCAAATACTTGAATGTATTTGTTCCCACATTAGAAATGGGGTACAATGTCATGCAAGATAAACAGGTTAGCTTGCCGTACTGTGATGCAAAGTAAAGCACTGTGTTGGAGGAAAATCTTTTTTGTCACGGTCTGCGGAGGCAGACCGTGCGGAAATGTGTGTGGTGGACCCAGGAGCGAACACAAGCGAGGATGCAGGAGTGGAGTTAAACAAAAGCGAGCCTTTTATTCTGGCTGATGAAAGGAACAAAATAGAGTGAGGGCAGCATAAGAGTAATAGTTCAAACAGAAACCTAAACTGGACATAAACTAAGGAAAAGCTATGGCTGGAGATACGGAACACAGGGGGTGGTAACACAGACGACGCGACACAGACTACATGAAACACAGAGACTAAATACACAAGAGGGATGATCAGGGGAAGTGGCCACACATGGGAACACAGCTGACACAGATAAACATAACAAGACATGGCAGGAGTAAACAACACTGACGGGAGACTGTCAAAGTAAAACAGGAAGTACACAGAGGTGCAAACAGGAGGAGAGAGAGAGCACGGGCATAGTGGGCTGGGGAAACATGGAATGAAACACAAGGAGGGGAGATGAGGGCTCACAGATACATAGAGGGGCACACAGGGGATAAAAGTCACAAGGGGAAGTCAAATAAGGAACAACACAACAGGACAACTCAGGAAACATGGCCTAAATAAGGAACGAAATACAAAAATACAAGAAACTAAGAATACTGGGCCCACATGGCCCAGGACCATGACATTTTTTCCCATGCTGAGCCATTGCAACCAATCTTAAGGGTTGTTAAATATATCTGAGTTTAATACAAATCCTTGGTTTTGAGGTTTTCTCTTGTCTAAGTTTATTATTTCCCTTCCCCGTGCCTTAAAGCCAGCTTTTGTCTGATTGGCTATTTCTACAAATAAAACAGCTTGTTGTGGCTTGAGATGACCAAGTTAGTTGGCTGAGACTACGTCCACACTAATGCGTTTTTGTTTGGCCTCCCGTCCACACTGAGACGGCGTTTTTGCTCATGGAAAACGCAGCGTTTTTAAAATGCTCTCAAAAACGCATACATTTGAAAACGGTGCTTTCACATCACAGTGTGGACAGAGAGACCGTAGAAAACCATGACACATTTTAGTCGAGTGATGCAGTCAAGTGACCAATTAAACTAAGATAGCGGAGGGCGTTACACAGCAGTTGTTTTGTTTGCTCTCAGTGTTGACAGCCCTATTAAAGATTAATATCAGTCTGTATGTGCTCCAGAGAGCTTTTCTTCAAATTCTTCAATTCTCACTCGCTTTTGCAACTTTGTACTTTTGTGTTACTCGCAGCAACAACTCCACCTCATTGTTAGTCTATTTAAAAAAAACGACTTCGCGCTTTCCTCAACATTTTGCCGCGACGTTTCAAAGAGCCGGAAAGTAAATAAACAGCAGAAGGAAATGGCACAGGTCGAATCGTCTCACGTTTCACGCGTGCGCAGTACTGGAAGGTAAGTGTTTTTGGCCGTTTCAATGTGGACGCACAACTCTGTGAAAACGACTGAAAACGACAGTGTGGATGCGGAGCATTTTCAGACGAAGTAGCCGTTTTCAAATCTATCTGGGCTAACGTGGACATAGCCTCAGTCACCAACTAACACATTGTGTGACTTTGCACTTCTCATCTCTCTTAAGTTAAGTAATCTGCAAACCCTGCTACTGTGTATGATGTGAATGGCATTGTCTCCTTTCATTTCCAATGCTGATGGCTGGTGTTTTTTCCAGAGGGCTGGGTGCCATACTCATCTGCAAACCTGCTGGCCTGATAATTAGCTGCTCCAGGCAGCTCTGGGACAGTGCAGTCAAGGCTACAGCTAAGCTGAGGTCAAACCCAAAATAGTACAGGTGTCACATAAGGGCAAATCAGAATCAGAAACTTTATTGTCATTGTCATGAGAGGTTAGCCCTTTGGAGAGGAGCCAGCACATAATCTCTTACTTTTAACCTGATTGCTTTCTCTGTGCCACTGAGAGGTGAAGATGGCAAATAGAATTGTGGAATATATATATTGATGCAAACATGTAAAGCAAATGTTTCATATGCAGGTGTTTTTATTTAATGTGGCTTTCCAAGATGGAAAGATCAGACGGATATTAGAGATTTTTTTGTGACGTATAAAACACTTTCTGATGGAAAACCAATCTAAATCTAAAGTTCTTCTGCGGGAGCTTAACTGTTAGCGAGCTCTGGCACTTACTTCTTGTCCAGACCTGGCAGAATTCTCTGCTGAGTGCAGGGACTCGATCTCACCCTCGATCATTGCTGCCTCAAGACACTCGTGTAGGTCCTTGAACCCGTTGACCTGCAAGGGGTACTGTCCAAACATCTCTGTGTTTTCAAATTTTTTACCTGTGGGATTGCACACATACAACAGACATGGACAGATGAGTGCACTTGAAAGAGCGTCTGAGAAAAACCAGAGTGCACACTAAGTGCCTATTGTGTGGCCTATGCCCCCAAAACGCAACAGTAGAGGTATGAACATCACTTTGCAATATCACTAACATGATTCAAAGTTATATCAAATTCCAATAATTACATCACTTCAGGGATTAACTGTGTTATTCTGTAATTACAGAAAGCAACAGTTTTTTATATTAAATACTGGCCCCGTACTGGGAACAGCAGGAAGTATGTAAATCTTTTATTTTCTTAATGCTTTGTATTTCCACCTTTGTTCTGGATCACAGACTGAATCCTCTTCAGTAAGCAGAATGTCAGTGCTGCACAAATTTCTGAAGGGATACTCGGCCATTGTTCAGACTGGTTTTGTTTTTTAAAATCTGCTATCTGACTCACTTTTTTTTGTCGCTATATGCTTCTCTTTAAATTGTATTAGAGTTCACTGGGGTGTTTATTAACTAGTAGCTCTGAATAGTGTGGCTGGTTTTGCATGCAGTGTTAGGAAAACATGTTTTGAGAATGTAGTGCAGCTCCACATCTTTCAGTTATGGAATTTTGGGAAAATAGTTTCAAACTGGAAATAACATAAACGTCAGAGAAAAAAAAAGTTATACTAAAATGTGAAAAAGCTAGACCACAAAGTGTACATAAAAGATGGATACTGTATTACCATAGAAGTAATCTCAACCAAAGAGCCACATCTTATTCCAAAGCATGGGCCATAATTTAATGACATACTCAATTAATGGAGCGCTATCATTTAAATTATAATACATAAATGTTTTAGCTATTGCTTAAGTCAGGTTGGTCACTTGCTTTAATAGTCTTCTGGTGCCAGATGTCATTTTATTAGGGAAGTGTCCATGATGAGTATATTATATTATCTCCCAACATTCTGCATTAAAGGTGTTGGAAATTTTAAAAGAAAGACAAAGGTGCATGGTACCTTTTATACTTCTTTACATCCGAGGTGATTTTTACTTGTTCAGCACCCACATCCTCACAGTGACTAGGGTGAGGAAGTGACTTTAAAAAAAAAAGGTGCAGGACTGGAGTTGCTAGGGGACATGCAGATGAGGCATTAAGGTCGTTTTGTGAACAGCAGAGTTCATGGGCCCAGCTTTTGGTGGCTCTGGGCCAGTACTGTCATGCGTAATAAGCACAATGTCAATCAGCCGTCGAGGTCTTCCACAATCAATGCAAACACTCTCCTCTTTTGCATGGATCACATCTCATTAAGACAAGGTCACCTTTCATTACTAGGGGCAAGGACTTGCTTTGCTTTGCGGCTGCTGCAATCAGACTATGCTAACACTGTATTTCTCTGTGATACGACCAAGTATGCCTCTTTTTTTCTCTTTATTGGTTTCAATTAAACACCCCGTCTCACCTTCATGGACCCCCACAGCAAGGAAACGACCATAGAAAAGTTCCACCATTGGGTTCTTTGGCTTCTCACCCTCCCTGGAGAAAAATCAGGATAATGTTACAGGCCTCACTTCTTCACATTTCATGTAAACAAGGAAATTTTTTTATTGTGCCCTTTAAAATATGTCACATTCTAATGTCGGAATCAGATTACACAATAATCAGCCTGATTATGACACAACCCACATGAAGAAAGCCGCTGATTTGGTTTGGGAACAAAAATGGCTGCTTTGTGCAACTGTTTACCTCAGCTGTTTGAGGAAAAAAGGGAACCCGTGTGACAGTGTTTTTGCTCATTCCCTACCGTTCAGCTCTCTAAACCTGACTCTAATAGTCTAATCTGTCATATCACTTGAAAACACTGTGTAGTCTGAGACCGGCACAACATCAGCAAGTCAGACAACCTGCCTGACTATGGGGTCACTGTTTCCACAGCAACCTCTGGATCCAGGTACAGCTGAGCTTACCTGTCTTCTTCTGCCTTCATCTGGAAGGCATCCTCCAACCAGTCCAGCAGCTTGTGGGTGAACTCACTAACATCCTGCTGTTGAGCGAAGCACAGATAAAGAGTAAACAAATAAAAGTACAGAAAACCAATAATATGGAGGTCATTCAAATCAATGTCATCTATCATCTGCGTGCACTTTGGATGTAAGAGCAGCAGTCTTATTGGAGAATCTCGCAACCTGGTGAACTTCAAAGGTAACCCGTATGCCTCGAGGGCACTCTCTGGTAGATATCAATGTCATCTAGTAATTCAGGTTAATGTCTATCCAGCCTGAGTAATACGAAGGAGAGACATGACTGATGAGCACACGGGCCATGAGGCTGACCTCAGTTAACCCCTGGCCTAGCAAGGATGTCTGCGTAAGAAGAACAAATGCACCGTTTCGCACATTTTATGCATGTCTATCACATTTCGTGGATGAACACACAAATCAGATAATTAATGGCCAACGTAACTTTTGTGGCAGACTTCAGAGGGGACGAAGAAGGTTAATAGTCACTAAATAAAGGCGGATAAGTGTTTGGGGTTTTCTTTCCCAATATTCCCGACTGATGCAGTTAATACTATAATACTATTGCCGCCAGCGTTAATCTCGTTAAACTGACGTTAACGCCATAACCGCATTAACGCGGCAAATTTCCATTAGCGAGTTATTGCGGATCGCTGACAGCACTATATAATAAATTAATACTTTTATTAATATTCATCAGGAAAAGGGTGGCGTGCCCACTCCGGGTCAGGGACAAGACCCTGCCCCAAGTGGAGGAGTTTAAGTATCTCGGGGTCTTGTTCACCAGTGATGGGAGATCGGCAGATGGATTGGTGCAGCGGCTGCAGTGTTGTGGACACTGTACCAGTCTGCTGTGGTGAAGAGGGAGCTGAGTGTAAAAGCGAAGCTCTCAATTTACCGGTCAATCTATGCACCTACCCTCACCTATAGTCACGAGCTGTGGGTAGTGACCGAAAGAACGAGATTGCGAATACAAACGGCGGAAATGAGCTTCCTCCGAAAGGTGGCTGGCCTCTCCCTTAGAGATAGGTTGAGAAGTTCGGCCATTCGGGAGGGGCTCAGAGTAGAGCCGCTGCTCCTCCACAGCCAGTTGAGGTGGTTCGGGCATCTGACAAGGATACCTCCTGGGCGCGGTTTTCCGGGCATGTCCCACCGGGAGGAGGCCCTGGGGCAGACCCAGGACATGCTGGAGAGATTAGATCTCTCGGCTGGCCTGGGAACGCCTTGGTGTTCCCCCGGATAAGCTTTGGAGAGGGAGGTCTGGGCTTCTCTGCTTGGGCTGCTGCCCCCGCGACCCGGCCACGGATAAGCGGAAGAAAATGGATGGATGGATGGATACTTTCATTATTCACAAAAACATTATCTGCCAAGCCATAGTTTTATGTCAGAGCTTCACATGTAACTGACACTTGGAGCTCAGATGTATTTGTGCAAGCTCAGCAGTTCATTCCTAGACTAATTCATCATAATCATCATCAAATAAGAGACAAAAAGAGGGGGATATTTCTGCTACTACTGTATGGAGGATATTAGTGCTAATGTAATGGCAGGATCCTCTGCTGCCTGGTGGTATTGGCATCGATCAGATGCCAATAATAAGATGAATGGACTATGGAAGCAATCGCCCAACTCTAATGCCTGACATCTAGGGTGACTGCTAACACCGCCCAAACTTTTGGGACTCCAAACGTTAGTCAACAGTAGCCTGCCTCCATAAAGTGGAACTGAGAATTACTCTAAGTAATTTGTATTTGCATATTTATCACAATTACACATTTGAGATGCTTAAACTAATTTTAATATTAGTAGACGTTAACCTGATGAAGCACAAAATGTAGTTTTTAAATGATGATTTCATTTATTAAGGGAAAGAAAGCTATGTTAGCCTACCTGATCCTGCATGGACAAAGTTGTTGCCCATAAACCTAAATGTGCCACCCTTACCCCAAGAACTGCAAGAAAATGTTTGTGATAACTGACAATGAATCGGTCACATCGCTGTGGAGGAATTTTGGTCCACTATCTCAGACTGAAGTCTGGACTTTGACTAGGCCACTCCAAAAACTTAATTTCATGTGTTTTTTTAAGGTGGACTTGCAGGTGTGTTATGGATCATTGTCCTGCTGTACAACCCAAGAACACTCAGGGTACAAACTGATAACTGGACATTTCCTTTCAGACTTTTCTGGTAAAGAGCAGAATTCATGGTTCCGTCAATAACAGCAAGTCGTCCAGGTCCTGAACATCCTGGTCCAGGTAAAGCAGCCCCACACCATCACACTACTCCAACCATGTTTTCTGCTGGTAAGAGGTTTTCGGGGTTTTTTCCAGATGAAATACTATATCAATTTTCTGCCAGGTGTAACAGAGCTCAGACCTTCCAAAAAGTGCAATATTCATCTCGTCAGTCGACAGAATTTAATTTTGTTACGCGGGTCATTCCTGAGAAGGTTCACCACTGTTCGACATTTTCTCCATTTATGGATAACGGCACTGGCAAAGCCTTAAACTCAGCTGTCCAAAAATGTGGTTAATTACAGTTCTTTCATGATTTAACAAAGGGGGCAATTACCTTTTCACTTGCCAGGTAGACTTAGCTAGCTTTTCCCTTAATACATGAAATCATTATTTAAAGGTTTTTGCATTTACTCTGGTTATCTTAATCTTTAATGCTCTGAAACGTGTAAATTTGACAATTTTGCAAGAAAACATGCAAATAGTTTTTCACAGCACCGTAAAATTTGAAAAATGCTTTCAGTCGCTTTGATTCGATGGACTAAGAACATAATCTCTGACCTCCTTGCAAAAAAGGTCTTTTCATTGGAGTGCTATTCTGCAAAGCAGGTTGTAACAGAAAGAGGCTTACCTGCTGTGACTCACTCGACTTAAAGGCATCTTTGAGGATTTCCACAGCTCGTGATGGATCTACATATTTCCTCTTAGAGCCCACCATGAGAGAGAAAAGGTTCCTCAGCTCCTGCATGAAGGGCAGGTTCCTGTGCTCCTGGACAAAGAATACAATCCGTGTCAACAATTGAGTGGATCAAACTTACTGAAGACAAGCAATCTAGGTCATAAACAAAAGGCATCTTCTCAATTATTATTAAAAAATGAAGGCAAAGCTAAAGTATCAAAAGTATGTTTCCATTAATATCCAAAAACGAATGCTAGGTGTCATTTTAAATGAATGGAGAGACTAAACTGGCTTTGATATCCATGTTTTTAAGATAAGATAAGATAAGATAAGATTTTATTAATCCCTCGGGTGGGTTCCTCTGGGAAATTCGACTTCCAAAAAAAGCACAGCAACGACCGAAGTTACAGTTACAGAATTGTTATATATATATATATATATATATATATATATATATATATATATATATATATATATATATATATATATATATATATATATATATATATACACACACACACACACACACACACATATATATATATATAAATACAGAGACAAATATAAATAAAATATACAAAGGGGATAAATAGAATAGATAGGAATAAAAAATAAAAATACAAGTGAATTGCACATTTCAAGTATTGAGTCTATTGCACTGTTGACTATTTATAAAAAGTAAAAAGTATTGCACAAGGGGCAGCACGGTGGCACGGTGGTTAGCACTGTTGCCACACAGCAAGAAGGTCCTGAGTTCAATTCCACCATCAGGCCGGGGTCTTTCTGTGTGGAGTTTGCATGTTCTCCCCGTGTTTGCGTGGGTTCTCTCCGGGTACTCCGGCTTCCTCCCACCGTCCAAAGACTTGCAGCTTGTGGGGATAGGTTAATTGGATAATCCAAATTGTCACTAGGTGTGAATGTGCGAATGAATGTGAGTGCGAATGGTTGTCTGTCCCTGTGTGTTAGCCCTGCGACAGACTGGCGACCTGTCCAGGGTGTACCCTGCCTCTCGCCCTATGTTCCTTTTGTTCCTTTTCAAGCGTTGTTTATTTCTGTCAGGCACTTGACATAATGCGGCATAACTGAGCTGCAGTTTGAATAAAACTGTAATATTTTAGTAATATTTTAGTAATCTGTCAATTACCTCTAATTAGCTGCTATGCCAAGCTATGCTAAGCTAGTTAGTGTTCCACCCTCTGACACGCTGCTGACATGTGGTCAACATCAAAACAACACAGCAGTGGCCAAAACAAAACTCTGAGGTTTCAAATATTGAGAAGGCTTCATTGGAGCCATCTTCTACCGTTCTTTTAAAATTTACATTTTAATATTACTCAACATAGGTTTGTGTTCATGCATATTATTTTAAATATATATATTTTTTGACTTTGTAATAGTTTCAACTGTGTTTTTCATAACATGTCAAAACACAGAGAAAATACATACAATCTTTAAGTAAAGAAATTATACATACAGACTTTGAGTTCCTTATCTTTAACATCAGCAATGACAGCGCAGTGACATAATGCCAACAAGATGCAGGGTTTGAAAGCAGACTACAAAAAGCTCACTTGTTTTTTTGTTCAGGGATGTTTATGTAAAGATTAGATTCCAGCCTGTAGCAATGTAGCACTAAAGCAAAAGGTCAGTGATTAAAACAGAGGGAAGTGAGATGAAGGGATGACCACCCCAAACTATGCTTCTAGAGCAGAGGCTTAGACCAGATTAGCAACAGCCGACTAAACCTACGGTGAGGGCTCTGTAAGAAAAAGGTGTGAAGACATCCTGGGAACTACACTGCTAGTACATCGGTGTGTGTGTGACAAGATGAATTTGAAACAATTAATTATTATTTTTAAAAAAGCTCCTGGATCAATCATAACACATCTGCTCTGCATGCTGATCTCTATCCTGGCAGATAAATACCAAGACTTCAAACATTTCACGCCAGTCGGCACTTCTTACAGCTTGCTAGCAGTCAGTTAAGTTAACTGTCAGGGGGCAAAATGATAAGCTGGAGTGACCTTAGGGCACGATCGCCAGCTGTTGAATGATGGCAAATGTTTCTAAGAAGGTCAAACCCTCAGAGCTAAAGCACTGCTAGCTGTGACAGGCTGTAGTGGCACTGCTATTATATAAATGGGATATGAAGCAGGGCAGTCAACTGAACTTGAAAGCCTTGGACGACATCATGCACAGACTTAATAATCGGTGCTTCGCTTTACCCTGTCGGATCTGAAGAGGTAGGGCTCTCACCTTTTGATTACGAGGCAGGTCGTGGACTCTGGCTGGCGGTGAGTAATTGAGCACCAGCCTCTGGAACTCGAGCAAGTTGAACAGAGACTTGAGGTTGAAGAAGGATGAAGAAAAATGAGTGAAATCTTGCATACAGGAAGGTATGTATTACTGATGACAAATCTGCAATATCTGTGTGATGCTGTCGTATCAATATGCACCAAAATCTCTGAGGACTGTTTCCAGCATATAGTTGAATTTATACCACAAAGAATTAAAGAAGCTATGAAGCCAAACGGGCTTCTAACTCAATATTAACAAGGTACACCTAATAAAGTGGCCAGTCAGTGTACACTTCTATGATAAGCTGATTTATCCATGAATGTCTTTTGCATTTGTCACACAGAAAAAGTTTTACAACAAGAATTTGACTAAATCTAGTAAACATTTAAGAATATTATGTGATTAATATTAATAAGACACAGCCTGTAAGTACTTAAATATGTAAAACAAACATTTACCATGGAAGGGAATGGGATATACTCATACCCTTTATTCCTTTTTTCATATATGTTATTACTATAGAGACAAGAACATGGTCTATCAGAGATATCATATTTCATCTATAATTATTTTCCCCTTTCATCCTCATCCTCTTCTACCTCTGAGACCGTTTCCCTCCACTGCTGGAATCACTTTCAGCTCACCATTAAATTATATTAGTGAGCTGAATTATATTAGCAACAAGACAGAAAAAATGACTTTGGTTAAAATTATGGATCACAAGTATGTTGCTTTGCCTAGTGAGATTTACAAATTTCACCTGCAAATTGTGCTTAACTAGGTGAAAAAGATTTAACGTTTCACCAGAATGGCGATTCCCTCTAAAAGAAACCACATTTGGGTCACATAATAGAATTTAATGTTTTATTAATTCAGAAAACCTGTAAATAAACTGACAACTGATCTGTATTTGCCTGACGTGGCTTCAAATCTTTGTCATTACACAGAAGCTTTAGCAGTGAGCCGACTCCTTGGGTCACGTTGGGTTTATTTTCTACAACTTCCTAAATAAACAAATGCTTTCATTGAAAGCTCAAGTTGTTTACAGTTACATTCTGACTTCCCTTCCAGCTATCATGGCCCACCCCATTAAATACTGTGATAAAAGACACTAAAGAGGAAACGGTCACTACATCAGATTCTGGTGCGACTTGTTACAAATATGAAAACTATAAATATTGCAGAGCACGCAGCAAATTTATTGATGCTTTGTAAATGCATTTTTTTAATTAAAAGCCATTATAAATGTTTCTTTTTTTTCTTTTTTTTTTTAAAGTCCACTGGAGCTCTTTGAACATAAAACATTATCATAATTTGAATTTAGAAAAGAGAAACTTGTTTACTCCTGTTCTTCTAACTGCAGTGGTGTCAGGTTTAAGGAGTACCTTCTACTCCACAGTAGGGGTAAGATTAAACACTGGTGCCAAGCACCATGTGATAGTGTATCCAATGTTGATCTACCATATTTCACCTTAGGTCACATTTTACCACTCAGTTCCCAGCATACAAGAAGCTGGGTCTTGTTGACATATTCTTGCACCCAGCATTAAGGATTTAGACTCTTTAACAGTCTATTCACTCCTACTTAAGCTGACTGCTGCAGATTACAGCAGTGATATTTGCTTCATAAGCAGGGATGCATTAAGGAATCTCAAGGCCAAGAACTCAAAAGCCTTCATAAATCTCCTTTAGCAAAAACAATTTTAAAAAAAGTTAATAAATAGCAGTAAAAGAAACAGCAAAGAGTCCAGCTGACAAACAAAAAGGGCTTTCAATTTGAAACAATCCTGTTCACTTGCTTTTGAGCCCTCAGGAAGTACATGTGTCCACTTGTGTGTGCCTACCTGAATGACCGCGCTGAACCAGCAGGTATTGCCGACATTTTTCAGACCCACAGGGCAGTTGTCTATCCTCTTCCTGTCGTGTGGGTTGGGTGAGTCGCTCCATACCTCTGTGTGAGTGCGCTTCAGACTCGCTTTGTTTTCTGCTATACTGGCCTCCAAAACTCTGGAAAAGCAGGAAGGAAATAAAAACAAGATAGAGGGAATGAACTTGTGTGTGGGTCACTACATCACCTGCTGCTGGTTATTTACTCTGCATCTCCCAAAAGGTCAAATTTCTTTCGCTCTACTCATCTGCTAAAAAACTGTCGGACAACAGAAAGGCTCATCCTGATGGCCACTGTGCTTCAGTTGAACTGGGGTTTAAAATGCAAAATAACCTCCACATACTTATTACATAGTAGCAGACCATCAAGTACCATTCTGGATGGTGGCCAAAAATATATAAATAATAAAACAAAATTATTGGTCAAATAGTCACTGCAGTATTACTCCTGAGAAATAGACGGGTTGTGTAACGCATGAATTTTCTCTCTGATATAAATTATTTACTATTAAACAGATAACATATGCTGCAAAGACACAGCAACTATTTGACCTGACCTAGTTCTATTTATTACAACAGGGATCATGTGTTTCACAATACAAGAGTAAGTATAGTACTTTCATACTTCTTCTCTTGGCTCTTGACGGAGGCGGTCGCACTTTCTTTCCTGCTTGGCTTCTCATGTCTATTGTATAGTCTCGCTTATTCTCTAACCCTAAGAGAGTCTCCCAGACTTGTTCTCTAAAAACCTAAAGAAGAATTATGGATTTGATCAACTGGTCCCTTAATGAAATTGACAACTCCTGGGAGAGCCCGATTGTCCTGCGGAGACGTTTGCTGCCGGATACTCGATGGTCGGTTGCGTCAGGTGTCTGGAGACACTCTTGATGGAGGACATTAAACGACATCTACCAATTCGGAACCATGATAACAGAGTTCTGGCTGACTGGAGCTGGCTCGGACCGGGCTTATCGAAGAACAAGAAGCAGCTACAGCTGTTCAAAATTCCACAAGGCTGGCCGACATGATAGACGATGGGCAGGGCTGTGAGTACTCAGACTGTGTTTTTGAACGCAATATGGATAAGATCTTGGAGAAGCTCATGGCTCTGCTATATGGATAACATCTTTAGGAAGAACAACAGGAATTGAGAGACCTGTGACCAGTGACGGACATTAGACCAATTGTAAAATTGGATGCAGTTTGTTCACACTAACCAAAACAACTACCATCTTCATCTCATGCGGCCCCCCTGGCACCAGCTGGATGCTCAAGGCAAAAGCTGACAGGAATAAAAATTCTCCTTTAGATAATAAGACTGTGGTGTGACTTTCTCCCTCCTCATTCAAGGCCCCTTGCGTCGACCGAAGATTGTTGACTTTTGCCTAACCGGGCGAAGGGACACTTTCTCTTGGCTGAACACGGAACACACACACACACACACACACTCCTACGCACACATATGCATGTACACTGACACAGACCTACACTCACCCCCCACCCCTTTCAAATGCCTTCGAAGCTTATGTCTTCTATGTAGTGAGTTTTCCACGCGTGGGACTAATAAAGGTTATCTTATCTTCATCACACTCAGGGAAAAGATAGAGACCGTGTGGGTGAAGTAAAGTGTGGATTTCTTAAAATATCGTTTCCTGTCAAAGTTGTTGTCAGTCGCTGATACCTGCTGATGGCCTGCTCTTCATCAGTGATGCCCGTCTCCCTGAATGCCCGGTTGGATTCCTCCAAGCTGAGGGCAATGGCCCTCTGCAAGTCATCTTTATCATCTCCAGTCAGGTCAATCACGTCTGCATCAACAAAGCACACACAACAGCAATTTGGTTTGGATCAACACTAACATGCAACCATCATTTACACTCTGGATACTTAGTGTCCTGGACTAAAACTTTGTGTTGGTCAAGTGTGGTGTGTTGAATAACACAATAATGATGTGAAACATGCCATTTTAATACAGATATCCAAGTTTCTCACACATTTAAATTCTAATTATGACAGGGTCCGGATACATGTGCACGTGTAACAGGAGGCAAATGTATGCTCTATTATATTAGTTATATGTTAACAACATTCATGAAATGCTCATTTTGCCAACTGAATCAGCCAGCTACCCATCCAGTGACAACCCTTGACCCGCAGACATAGTCCAACCACACTGGTAGCTGGTGCAGGGTCTGGGTATAGAGCATCTCCAGGGCTATTCAAGACTACTGTAGCAAGTATAGTCGTGGAATATGGACTTGGAGACAGTCCAGCCATGCTATGAGAGACTGGAAAAAATCCAAGTTGAATGATATGAAGGACTGCAACAGCAGTAACTTGTTCAGCAAATCATGTGATGAAGCAACCAAAGATGAGAAAGGGATGCTTGTTAGCAGTGACTGAAATTTGAAAATAAGAACAGGATTGTTTACAAGTGCATCAAAATGCTAAAATCCCCTTAAGTTAAATATACTTGATTAGCTTAGTCAGCTCTTAATTTATGTGAGTGTTGAAGTGAGCATGTCTACTTGTGGGACCACTGGATGTTGACGTGCTGTTCTGAAACTATAACAGCACCAAAACTTGAACCAAGCTACTCACTCGTGTCTGCCTGGCTGCCCACGCTGATGTATCTGTCGCTGGCCACCTGGGATGTCTGGTAGTAAGTGGTCTCATCTTGTTGAGGAACCTTGGCATTCTTCTCTGTCAGAAAGGCCACGGCTTCACCCAGGTCTCCATTACTCACCTGCAGCAACAGCATGTTTAGGTTAATGTCTCCATGTAATTTAAAGAAAATTATTAGCTGCAGGGAAAGACTAGAGAACCTCAAAAATGCCTGCATTTAATACAAAGTAAAACTTTGCTCTGGGAGAAATGACTGCACAGTGTAACTTGTGTCAACAGTCCCATTAGAATAAACTGACTGAGTTTAAGACAGAAAACTCTCACATTTCCCACTGAAAAAATATCTACTGTAAACACACAATATCCCTGACTTTTCCAGTTTTTAGCCTGTGTTTCAAAATGTACCTGCAGGGCCTGCTGAAGCAACTGTACATCTGTGGTGCCTGTGACCTCCCTCAACTGGTTCAGTAGTGTCTGCTGGTGCTGTTGAAGAAGAAAAATCATCAAGAGGGTGTTGATAACAGAGCCTGAAAATGATGGAAACTATATTTTACAGGTCCAACTTCTTCTTCTTCTTCAAAACACAAAAACCCCGTCACTGGCTTTCCCCCCTTAACTGGGATGAAAAGCCAGCAACTCAGTTAAATCAATAAATAACTTACTCTTAACTCATAAGAATGTACAGAAGTGTATTGGCAGCTAGATGATTTACAAAAAGCACAGCATGTTAATCAATCCCATCTAAGGGTATATGGGAAGGCTCGATATTTAGTGGGAGTTGTTTAATCATTTAATGATTTTATCATAATGGTCTCCGGGAAATTGTAGTTGGCATCTTTCAGTGTCCCTGCCACTTCATGGATAAAATGATTAAGAAAAAAAAATAGGCAGATTAACAATAACAAAATTATTCATTAGCTGGATTCCTCGGGGGAGGGCACAGACAAACATTGCACTAGCTGTCCACACCGTTCCTCAGAGACTGATTCAAATTATCAGGAGTGTTTAACTACCTTGAGCGCTCCTATCGCTCACCTGGTTGAGCAGGTAACACATATGCAGGAAGCCTGCAGGAGCATGGTTTTGACTCTGTCCCTTACCATTCACTGTTTCACAGTCCCATGTACTCTCGACTACGCTGTCCAATAAAAGGTAAAAAAAAAAAAAAAAAAGGCCAGCCCAATTAAAGAAAAAAGTGTTTAACTGAGCATTGATTAATCAATAACAACCACAGCCACACCAAAGTCACTTTTGCCTCACATTAAATGATCTTGAACAGTTCTCTTACATGATATTAGGCTAACAGCTGCAGTCAGGACACTATTTATGTAGACTGTATTATAGTAGTAATAATAATTACAAAATTAATAATACGCTGTCTGTCTATCTATAGATGGATAGTCTATTACAGACAGACAGATGCAATTCTTTAACTCAAATATAGTAACTTTTTAAAACTCAAAGTTCAAAAACGATTTTTAGTTATTTTCTGCTGGACCTTGCTGCAGCCCCCTAAACAAAAAAAACAACAACTTCCCACTATAAGTCTGCTTTCATTTGATTGGCTGCCTCTTGAAAACAACAACAGCAGGTGGTTGGAGCTTTGGCGTGTGCCTAAGACCACATCAGGCAAGGTTTCTGGATTGTGTTTGTTGCAGTAACAACACAGTGTGAAAGGCAGTGCACCTGTGGTAAATGAAATTATTAATATCATGTAAATTTTGTAACGATAAACAACTTGAACATCCGATACAGACGTCATAAGTCTTGACTGAGAGGTCTACAGACTGTAGCTTTCACAGGTGGAACAGGCGACTGACAAGAATATTCGTTTAAAGGGCTCTTTCATGATTTAGGACTCATTATTGTATGTTATTTACACACTATAAGCTAATTGCACAACAAACACCCATGGCAATGTTGTGCACCACCTATGCGAAAAACATTTCTAAACACTTTCAATGGTGTTGCTCCAGCTACGACACAAAAAGCAGTGAAAAAGAGTGATGTCTGGGAGCACGGCATATCACAAAGCAGCAGGTGTTCTGAGCTATGCTGTTGCACAGTAAACAAACCAGGACAACAACTCCAATTACCAAAAATACTGAATTCTTAATCTTAGATATCAGAGCTGGAAAGCTTGTTGATGCATCGTATACTAATACCATGTAGTTGTGTTTTTGTAACTGCAATACACTACAGGAAGCTATGGGGGCAGTATCACCTCTATCGTCTGCCAAGACTGCACTCAGTACTAACGAAGAAGGACATAGCCTGAGCAGCAAGACAGGAGGAGAGAGAATTTAAAAAAATGTGAAAGCATTTAACAGAAAACTAAGAGCTAAATGCAGACTGTGCAAAGTGGAACTTTCCTAACATGACAGCACTACTGCAGTGCACGAGTGTATCAAACACCAGCACCATGGAGCTGTGACCTCGAATGTGAATGGGTCCATTTTAGTGTGTCGCGTTGATACTTTGTTTATGTTAATATTGTACAGTTGGAAACTTCCCCGGATGATGGTTGCTAAACGAACCCCATTTCAGTTTAGTTAGCTAATGAGTGAAATGCGATAGTAAACCATTAAACAGGAGTAGTTACGCTGTCTCTTTGTTTTTGTTTTTTCTCATATTAATGTTAGCGTTTATTCTGAATAATAAACCTCTTCCACCTAATGTTAGGTAGTTAATCTGAGGGTTGGACAACACCACCTAATTATATACATATAATCAAATACACTGTTTAACTGGCATTAAACACTACACCATCTGAAAAACACACTGGTCATGGTCTTTTCTGATTCTGTTTGGTTGTTTTACTAGTATTAAGCAAAAGCGTATAGATGAATTTGCCCTGTAAAGAGGCTCATGCACCTCTCAAATGGAAGTCATGACAGAAAGCATCTTTAGCAGGTTTTCAGCAGCTGGGAACATCATCTCAAAGATAAGAGCAAGCCTCACTCCAGAGCATGTCCACTGCAATCGTGAATTCATGCACTGACTCATCTGTAAGTTATGGAAACGTGTTATTTTAGACTGAGAAAAAATCTTTTTGATTTAATTTGAAGCTTTATTTGACCTTATGGACAGAAACCATTTTACTTTCCTATTTGCACTTTAAATACTTTTTGTTTAAATACCACTAACACTTTAATTTGCATTATCCTTACTAATTTCATTTGTATTCTGACACTTCTATTGAGTAATGTTAAAGATACATTCAAATTCATATGTTTCCTGAATGATTATTTTCATTTGCTGTGGGACGAGACAACAGGGTGATACTGACAGGTGGGCAGACCTGAGCAGGTGAGGTACTGGAGTCTAGAACAGGAGGTTTTTTGCCCACAGGAAGCAGAGATAAGAGTTCTTGAAATAATTGCTGACTAATTAACAAATTGAATCATCATCAGAATGCATGATGATCAAAAGTAGGGCTGTGCCATATCATGACATCCAAAATAACCCAAAAGTTTCAAAGTGTTAATCAGGTATTATATACTTCTACGTAAACATTTCCAAACACTACAAAGTCTACTTGTGTGCCTACATTTGCTCTGTCACTACTATTGTCTATAATGCTGCTGGTAACTTGTAGCAACAGATTCACACTTCAGATTAGGTAGTGTGTCATCAATGACTGCAGCTCCTTAGAAAAGGAGGATGGAAAACTCCCCTCACTTGGTTTCTAGTAATAAATGCTACTGCCTGAAGGCTGCAAACACCAATAAACTTAGGTTTGTTTTTTCCTGTGTCGTCATATAATTACCACAAATTTCACTGAAATGTCATGATAGAATTTTGAGACCAAGACAGCTCTAAGACTAAGGCTGTTCAGTAAAAAACCTCAGATTTGCACCAGCCATATCTTATTATCCTCAAGTAAGATACTCACTTCCTCCAGCTCTAAGGAGGTTTTTCTCTACAAGGCTGGAGGCTTAACTTCTGTTTCTGATGGATGTTATGTGATTTTCCCTGTGCTTCTGTCAACCCTCAAGAGTAAATGTTTTTGCAGAGTCAGTCAATGTAGAGAATGAAGGAAAGTTAACACCTTGCAGCAACAGAATATACAACAAGTCCAATTTGCCTGCAATAACCTTTCAAGTTTATAAAACGAGAATACGCAGCTGACAGGAATACACGCTTCCTATCAACCTTCTAGAGGAAGTGATACTCTGACTTTTGGCCTGTCACTACAGAGAACAACTAATCTTACTTAAGCTTAACAAGTACTAACATGCGAGGACCAATGTCTAAAATAAAACATGAGTCAGAAACTGCTCATATGCTTCCTCACACCCGCTTCAGTTGTCATAACATTTAAACAATATTTGTAAGTCCACAGTGAAGACAGCTTTTCTCTAAGGCTTCTGTTACAGCAGGCCTGTTGTGAATGGTAAGGCATGGTGAGTGGTAAAGAAAGCACTGATACAAAGGTAGTCGTAGTGCGGTGGCTCATGCACCTATCCTAATCTAATGAAAACAGAGCTTCTGAAAAGGTTGTCCCAGAGTGAAAACCTTAGGAAGCTCTCATTTCTGTGTTTACATATGGATAAGGATAATGAAGCTCTTGTCTTGCATTCCTTAAAAACCTATGCACCTGTCTTTTTTTGACGTAAGAACTCTGTACCTTGTTTTTGTTGTTCCCGTTAGGCTTTTGACTGGCTGACATTTCACCACCTGTTGCTATGGCATAACCATGACATCCGGTTGTTCAGTCTGACGTCACTAGCCGTGTCTGGGTCTAAACTCCGCTGCAGGTCCATATATCAAACGATCACTATGGCATTACTGAGAGTTGAAAAACTGTCTAAAGTCTTTCATCTTTAATAAAATGATCAGCGTTCTGCTCTACCAGGTGTAACAATTGAGTTTAACATCCAGGCATCCATGAAAACGGAATTTATGACATTTAACGGAGTTAGAAGTTAGCAGGGAGTTAGCTCGCTAGCTTCTATCTAAATATAATATAGCATGTCCTGACTGCGGGGTTTTGGAAACAAATTAAAACGTACAGCTCTGCTGTCACTTCCAACATAAATGAAGACAGAAAACTAAACAGCAGTGACGTTTGTAGGGTTACTGAAGTTGGGCTAGCTGGTATATAATGATGTGCTACGTGACCGCTAGCGACACAGCTATGTTAGCATAATATAAACAAGCTAACTTTTTTTCCACTCGATAAAAGTTAACGTGAGTGTTCTCGGTGGTCAGAAACAAATGTAATCGCATGGCAGGATGCTGTAAAAGGACCAAACTTCAGCCAGGAGAACAACTGAGATAATCCATCCACAATACGAGGTTAGTCATTCATATACTGCTGCATGGGCTGGGCTGTAGTTACATCCTAAGGTTTTAAAAACTGAGCTTAAATAAATGATTAGCGGTAATAAAAGCCGAGGGAGGTCAACAGGGATCACTGACTGTTTTAGGAGCTTTTTGAGATCAAATAGAAGAAAATACATAACATTAAACATGTTAACAACACAAAAGCCATATTAAACGCAGACTACTTTAGACCCGGAAGTAGGATTCGTCGCGTCATCACTGAACAACCGGATTGTTCCTTTGCATTTTCACATGGATGTAGATTCTTTTGAAAATGAAAGCAGAAAATCCTTGTTTAAAAACAAAAAGATACCTATGTACATGTGGAAGCAGCCCAGGACAAGAAATGTGAAGGAAGTTGCACCTGTGACAGATATGGGCCAAGACTACCACAAGAACAGTTGCTCAGACACGCACACACGTTTTAAAGCAGATTTTTTTTTGTTTTTTTTAGGGGGGGGGGACACAACCAAAAATGAAGAAAAGAAATTGTACAGACAGGATCAGAAGTCTTTTCAAATTTTCTCATCTTGCTATCTACAGGTCTCTGCATGAAAACCAGCACCACACCCTGAGTGTTGATGGAGCACAACTGACTACAGCGATATCCCAAAACACACTACTCTGCTTTCAAAACAAATCAGACCCAAACTACTTTATACATATACTCCAATCAGAATCAGCAGAAACCCTACATATTTATTAACACAAGACAAACAATCTATTACAGTTAGGGCTGCCACGATTAGTCGACTAGTCACGATTACGTCGACTATCAAAATCGTCGACGACTAATTTAATAGTCGACGCCTCGTTTGAAGCTTTGTAAGATCACAAAAGACGCAGGAATAAGTAGCAGGATTTAAGAGTGTAATAACGGACTGAAACAGAAGATGGTAGCACTGCACGTACAAGGATGCCAGCTGCCGTTAAACCCCGAAGAAGTAGCTCTGTCCCAGAATTCATAGCGCAGCCCAGCTCAGTTTCCAACTGTCACTGTCGCTACCCGAGCCGTAGCGGAAACCCGATCGGTACCCCGCATGCGCAAATCTTACGTCACTTCCTCTCTTTGCCAACATTGCGACATTCAATATATTTGAATGACACGGTTAGCGCCCAGTTAGCTCCTAGCATTTCTCAACAGCTCTGCCTCCTTTTCGACTACGGGGACATTTAAACAATGGATACCTCCGTATACAAACAAATTCACACTTTTCTCCTCAACAGAGAGCGTCCCCCGATTGAACAACAGCGCCGTAAAATAAGAAGAATGGCACCTAATTACAGAGTTAATAATACAGACTTTGTAATATGTCACGTGAAGATTCATCAGCCAGATGAAGTGTTTACTGACAATTGACAGTGATAGCGGACATCATCATCACTATTCCAATCAATCCTCTCCACACAGACAAGCATAAACACACTCGACTATCACTAAATCAAATTTAACACACGTTTGTAATGACGCTAATTCAGTTTACAATAGGGTTCATTCACTCAGTCAGCAGGTGGCGGTATCCTCTTACACTGGGGAGTAAACTGCCATTAAACGGACAGAAGAAGAAAACCCCTGCACATGCGTGGTACGGATCGGGTAGACCCGATTTGTACGGTCCGACTTTGCACATGCGCAGTAAGGATCGGGGAGTCCTGATCCGTAACTATCTTTTTGTTTTTTGTTTTTGTCTACATTATATTGAAATGTTTCATTATTGGAAACATTTTAAGAGATACTTATTATCCTTAACATCTTAACAGATACTCTGACCCGTAACTATCGTAAAACGCTTCGACCGGAAGTAGACACCTTTCGCGCATGCGGGGTACCGATCGGGTTTCCGGTACGGATCGGGTAGTGACTGTCACGGTCCCCGTGCCTGCTCGGCTGGCCCTGTGTGGCTACATGTTATGTTTTGTCTTTTCTCTCTCTCCTCTCTCTCTGCTCGCTGCCTGGGCGGAGCTCATTGTGAGCTCCCGGCCTCCACCACCTGTAGGCAATCACCTGTGGCTCCTCACCCTGTTTGCTCCCGCTACTTAAGGCAGTGACTGAGAGCACCTCGCTGCTGGACTATTGAATAACGCTCGTCAGTGCTACTTTAGCCTCAGCCAGTTTTGAGCTCTGTCCGTAAAAGTTCCGTGCTAACCCTTGTTCTCTGTATGCAGATTTCTCGTGTTTTGGTTTGGAGACTCTGGACGCTTTTCCCGACCCCGCTCTGCACCCCTGGGAACCCTGGCCCCCTTCTCCCTCACCTGTATATAGTGCACCTGGAGTGTGTAAATAAACCTGTTTTTCTGAGACTTCAGTCTGCGCCGAGTCCTCCCTGCTCCTCCGTGACAAGTGACACCAACAATGGCAGCAGCTAGTTAGTTTTAATGTTACTCTTATTATTCTTTCTGGGTCACAAAATAAACGTTTAACATATTTTTAGGCGAGAATATAACTGTGTAAACCTCAAATATCTGCTCAGTTTATCAAGACACCACATATTTTCAAAAGCGCTCCGACGTTTTCGGAGACGTCTGTTACCCACCAGCTCGATAGCTAGCCGGGGGCAAGGCTCACTAGAGCCCGTGAGAACGGCAAATCGTCTTCTTCTTTTTTTCTTTTTTTTTTAGTAAGATACTCTACTCAGGTTAAACATAAATAAGTCACTTAGATAACTTAAAAATGTTATTGTTTGGCTTTTTTTTAGTATTTTATTTGTTCCTGAGTAAATCGGTTTGGCTGAGATTAAAGTTATAGTTTTTACACAGCTGAATAAACCTCAAGCAGACAGCTGATTATCAGAAGTGTGAGATGCTGGAGAATTTACTCCGGTGTCCTGTTATATTTTAGATAGCAATGAGTTTATTAAACTTCATCGAAACAATCTGCAAATTTCATTAAAATTTAATAAAGTATCATCTTGTCTTTATTTTTAGTTAGCACATACCTTAAACACTTAAAGCTGTAAGCTAATGCTAGTTATATAAGAGCAGATGGATGCTGGTGCAATAAGCTGTACGTTTTACGTCCAATGGATGCATGATCTGATTAGTCGACCAATCGCAAAAATAATCTGTGACTAGTCGACTATCAAAAATCATTTGTGGCAGCCCTAATTACAGTACACATTCAACAGCTGTTGTTGTAGTATGATGTCAGCCACTAATAAGGTCAGGCTGCTCAATAACAGAAAAAAATTCAAGTGTGAGCCATTACAGAGGCTCAAGTATTTAGTTTGCCTAAGACCGTAACTTGTGTAATGAGCCCACCATATGCCTGATGGTGCTTACTCATGTTTTAAAGGCTGGGGAGCTGATTTATTTGAACACAGCAGGCCTGCGCTGCAGAGCTCCTGGACTGTATGAAGTGTAGTAAAGCATCGCTGCAATTACATAAGACTTTTGCAAAAATATGATTTCTTTTACTCTGGACCCGCGGAGCAAACATCTAACCTATGATTAAGCAACATCACTCAAGTGGTTACATAAGTAACCAGAGCTATGCGGTACTGGGCATGGTGGCCACGGACTAAATCGCATAACTAGGCGTCTAAGCAGCGGATCTTAATGCACTTTGGTAAAATGAGAGCGGTGTGATCAAATGTAACATAATAATCTGCCTTCCCGGTTATGAACTGTCACACGCCTGGCTTGCAATCCGAACACTCAATCCCTGCCAAGCATCGTTGCTCGGGTGGGTTTCCACCTTCGCCGTTGGACATGCTTTGTAAACAAAGGTATCAGATATGTGATGAGTAACATAGGAAACATTTGCTCACACAAACAAAGAGTAAGCACTTGATCAAACTAAACATTAATTTATTTGGTGGTGATGGGGGGGGGGGGGGGGGGTAGTTTATCAGAAGACTTCAGCTAAAACCGTCAGAGAAATCAAAGATTTACTTACTATGAAGACGTCGACAAGCTAACGTTAAATCTGTCACTGTCACTTAGCCTTGTTTATTTTAAGTGACGAATAGCCCATATTGCTGACGTTACCATGCAGAGCATCGTGTTATAATATAGGAATAGCTAGCTTCTGTTAAACGTAACCCAGCGTAAAGGACGATGTTGGGGTTTCAGGTAACTTTACGTGGTACCGTTAGCTATCGCTAACGGCTACATTAGCACGTACACTGGCTAGCAAAATATTGAATAAAGCACTGACCCAGGGTAACGTAAGGCCCAGCTTACATGCAGTTATGTGGGATTTACAAACGGTTCTTCACAAAAGGGTGACGCACGACGTCTTTAAACAACAATTCAAGGTACACCCTACCAACCAAGGAACTAATTCACCCACCCTCTGCGTTCTTTGAGCTCCTAAACTATGTAGGAATACAGTTAAGCTAAAGTTAGCTAGCCACCAAGTTATCATATGGCAGCTTACCTTCTGAGAATGCTGCTGGAGGACATTCTGCTCCACGGTCATGGCCGGTTCAGTGGGAAATTTTGTTAAATTCAAACCAGGAGTAGCAAAATGCACGATATACCGTTCACCAAAGCGATATAAAAAGGAGATGCTACGATGTCCCCTCCTTAATCAGCGACATTACGGACGCCATGGCAGAGTGACTAGCGCAAGTCGTCAGTAGGCATGAAAACATTGCTCTTCGCTGCCTGTGAGCTGGGATCGATTACTCAGGTCTGTTGAACTGCGTTACCATCATGAACGGGACTTTTGGGGGAAATTAATGCAAACTACAATTATAGCCAGAAATTTTGCGATTCATTTGAACCACATTGTTATTGCTTAGCTTCAGCACATTTCTTAATGCACCAAATCGCCAAGGAATTCTTGATATTTTGTTTGTGTTTTAGTGTACTTGAAAACAGAATTTTTCAAGGAATATATATATATATATATATATATATATATATATATATATATATATATATAATATATATAAATTAAAATGATTTTAAAACAATCGCTTTTGTCGCTTTGTAAGGTAAGGTTACAACTGGTCTTCTAATCGGAGGGTCGGGTGTTCGATCCCTGCTTCTTTGGCCAAGATACTGAACCCCAAGTTGCCCCGATGCATCATTATGTCTACGAATCTTAGACAAAGTGCCCAGGTAGAGTAGAAAAGTGCTAGATAAGCATCAGTCCTTACACGAAAATGTGACATTATAATGATAGACAAGTTCCAAAACTATGCCTTTAAGTAAGGCATACCTCCTTCAACTTACATTCACAGTTTGTACAGTGACCCATCCAATTTCCCATTATAAAGTCAGGTAGCAGAAAAACATACAGTCACTGTTATAATCCTTGGGTGTGAAATACACACACCAGACTGTTAAAGTGTTTGTGTTGGACATGCTCTGACTTCATAGTTTTCATGTGATCCACAAGACTTTTTCTCTTAACCATTGTGTGTGCCACATTCTGGGCAGCTGCCTTTTTCTTTTTCCTCCAAGGAGTTTATGTTTTTGGTACTGTTTGCATGCGTGTCATTCTGTCTGTAAACTCGAAAAGTTTTGAATGAATTCTGATAACTCTTTGGAGGGGTGTAGAGTGGGGTCGTGTTAACAATCTATTAAAATTTGGCTGACATCCACTGAGGTCTTCAAGGTCAACTTAATGATTTATCAGTCACAAACAGACAAAAAGCCTTATAATTTGGAACCTTTTTTCTTATAAGCTTGGTGTATTGTCAACCTATAAGTACAAAGACTTAAAATCTGACCTCTGACATTTTCTTCAAGGTCAATAGATTGACCCGAAGCTCAGAGTGCTAATAATCCTATACACAGCTATTTAAAAACTATGTTTCTTCCTGTCATTGTTTGCATTGAAAACATATAGGCATATAGGGAACTATATATGAAAATTCTAAATATCACGTTACTTTGAACCTCTGGCCTCTTCTTTGTGGTTAAATAGGGTCAAATTTGGATAAAATGTCTGTTATCTCTCAAACTTTGCTTAAAATTCTGCTGCCTATTGGCAACATTTAGGAAATGATACTGGTATACGGTGAGTTTAAATATCACATTATAGTTTGAATCTGAACATTTGACCTCTGATCACACTTTTATGTTTCACATCTGCCGGTTGTGTTAAAGTATATTAAAATGGATCTTTAGTAGGTGACAAATGACAAAGGCATGCAATTTGTTTTTACTGCACTAAAAAATTCTTAAATTGCATTTTAAAAACATAGAAAATAAACTCAATATATAGAAAATTTATAATATTATTTCATTAAAAGTAAATATTGCCTAGACTGAGCTACCTCAGCAGTGGTTTGCTCTATCTGAGTCGTGTTTTTGTTGTTTTTTGTGATGTATTAGTATCAGATTCACTTTAATTCTCATATATTGAGAACTGCCTTTCCCTTTAGTATGCCTCCATGCTCGGTGCCCAGTGTTCACCTTCTACTCCTGATCCTTACCTCCTGTAAGATGAGAGGAATCATTTGGCCTCAAGGAGGTGCTACTTTACAATTATATAACAGTCAAATTTCCACACCCGGGGTTTTCACTCGGGGTTCTGGAGCAAAAAATGCCATCCCCTTCCATGAAAGGATGATAAGGATAGAAAAGGCTGCTTGTCAGGCTAAAGATGACTGACAACATTCCTGGTTTGTTCATTTATTAGGGGCAGTTATGATCATTTTCTCCTATCACAGCAACATTTCAAAGCTCATGACATCTGTTACCTTTATGGTATTTCATAGTTTGTGAACGCCAGCGTGGGGGTCTTGCAAGTGTAAGGCACTGAATTCAGCTGTCCACATTCTGTCCTAATTATTCAGACCGAGATAATAACACCAACATCCAAACACTGGGCTTTCAGGTCTGTCAGCTGTTATTAATTCAGTGCAAGATGGAAGAGAACAGTCCTCTCACACAGAACTGGGTCATCCTTTAGATGTTCAGGAATAGCATTGTTGTAATAGTTATAACTGTAGCTGTCAGCATGCTTTGTTAACATGAACTGTGTCATCTAACTAGTACATATAAATATTAATGGGAAACATCAGAACTTTATGATGGCACTGGAAGAAGGATCTGGCAACAGAACTGAGGATGTAAACAGGATTTGATCAGTGTACATTTTGTAGTTTCATTATAACAATAACTGCGATTTAGCTCAAACTGAGTTTGAATTTAATTCATATCCATAAACATATAGTAATATAAATATATAACAGTATTAATACATTATTTTGTCATAGCAACAAATCAAGGTTGTGCTGTTACCCCATGCTATTCAGCTTTTCTCCCAGCAGATGGCAACATCCTCCTTTGGAGCACCAGCTTGCATAATCACAGCCCCACACAGCAGCAGCAGAAATGTGGAAAAAGGAATGAAACATGAAAATGATTCCACTTGCCAAATCAAGTAGCATTATAAATCACAGAGTCTGTTTTCATTTTTCAGCACGGTGCCTTAATCAATATTTTATACTTCTATGTGCAGTGTGCTGAACTATTCACTGACCACCACAGAGTGTGTGAAGGTTACCTTAAACACCCAGGGCAGCCTCTTAAAACAGCCTTCTTGTCTGAGCAGACACATCACACAGTTTGACCTCAAGGCAAAAAGTAGAGCTATCAGTCAGAGAATCGGGGAAGCTGTCAGGAAACCAATCAGAAAATAAGTTGATGAATCAATTGGCAAAGTCAAACAGAAGCCGCTGCAGATCCTTGGCTGACAAGCTGATGTCTGCTTGTTTGTTGAAGATCAAAACAGATCCCGAAAGTGAGCCCGAGGGCTGTATGATAATAGCTCCACTCGCACCAGGACATTGAAAATCCTCCTTCACGCTCTGCCCGATACAGTAATCCAACAACAACGCATGTACATTACAACTGTCCTTTAACACAAGGATGTAGCATTCATGTTAGTTCATGGGGCCCATATGGTCTAATCTGAACTTCAACAAACATTTTATAATAACGTATTTAAAGTTTGATCCAAACTACATGCAATATTTTCACTCCTGTGTAGTGATGCCAGTGCTACCAGCCTAAGAACAGCCGAGCATTTAATTGACAATTTGGCTCTATAAATGACTCCACTGTAACTGCCACACTTTGCAGACACGTCCATCGCATTAATGACTTCATAAAGGAGTAAAATGTTGATACTTTCTTGCATCTTGTCACAGAGATACAACTGGATTTACTTATTGAAGCCATTTAAATATATTTAAATTTCTAATATATGTGAAAATGCAACAACATGATGAGCCCGTGCTCCAGGACATAGACCTGCCTTTTAGACCTGCCACACCAATATGTGGGATAAAGGTTTACCCCGCATACTGAATAAAACAGTTACACGTTATTGTATTGTAGAATTCAGTTAATCCACGAACGCACCGATGAGATTTCACAGTCAGTTTTGCTTCTTTATTTTAGCAAATTTTCTGGCTATACCAGCTCCGTGGAACCTGAAAGATAATAAAAATAAGCAGAACTAGAAAATTAATGCTTAAAAATGTTTTGAGATGTGCCCATTTCCCCCCAGGATCTCCCTCTTTAAGCAAACGAACCAACTATGGTGCTTCATGTGTGGCTAAAATAAGACCCTTTGCAAACAGACCAGGTTGGGTTGGCTTCAAGCAGACTTTCTGTATACACATTATATTGCAACAATGTTTTGGAAACAAAATGTTGAAATACCTGTATGGTTATGGGCCATGTGCTGCTCTTGAGTCTGCTTTTGTACCTGCCAGGTTTTCTTCAGTTTTTTTTCCTCAGGGGTTTTAGATACGAGCCAGTGTCCAAGAATGATTTGGTTTAAAGTCTATCTATCTATCTGAATTTTTTTTATGAGTCCATGACGTCTTTAAGAAAAAGAGTCAGCATAAAATTACATATAACTGCGAGGAGTGCAGGTTTTCCGATCGCACTGAAACACATCATTTGTTTTAAAGGCTTATTTGTTAATACAAGCCATTCAGTTAAACCTCATTTCAATCTTAAATTCACTAATGTGAGGGTAACTTATAAACAGGAAAAGAAAATACAATGCATCTACGGAAGCTGCAAAGGAAAGCAGACGGCCAATCAGTAAATCAATCAAATCCAGTCTTTGTTTTTTCATGCAGCAAACCTCAGTGGTTGTTTTCAACACTACTCACTTATTGTTCCCCAACAGCAAATTTATATGTCATAAAACATGAAGCTGTAAAAACTGATGGGTCATCTGAAAGCATTTTTCTTCACACTAAAGCAGGACCAAGGTTCTGCTTTAGTGTGGAATATATGTATATATATATATTATTATTATTATTTTTTTTTTTTTTCCTGGAAACAAGCAAGATCCGTGGACATCTCAGGATTTGATTTTCTTATTAAGTAAATTAGAATACAGACTCAATGGGACTACCATAGATGTTCCTATGTGATATGGAAATGATCAGGTGCCTTAAACCGTCGCAGCACAGCAGTGTCTACAGGCAGTGAAGACATATCACTGCATTTTTTCGGGAGCTGTCGTGCCAACAATAATACAAAGCTTGTTTCATTTTAAAATAACACTGATTGTGTTTTTCCCCTTTGCTTTTTTGAAGCTTAGAGTGCAGCAGGAGCATTGATTTTATGACAGCGTAAAGAATGAAGTAGTTAAACTCTGTCGTGGCTCGATGTCGGGTATCCTGACAAGATCATTATTTTTGAGGATTTCAGCCATTTTCAAGGTGTCTTTCCCAGATAATGGGCAGGACTTTCACCACTTCCCAAATAAACTATGTTTCAAATTCAGTACATTTTTTTATAAAGCTTAACAAAAGCAGCATTAGTCTGTGTTTTACTGCTCATCTCGACCTTGTTGACAGAAATTACATGAGGATTGTTTAGTATCATCTTCTTTGTGTACACAATTAACTGTCACTCCCTGCACGAAAAAATTATTTGGATTCACGTAAAAAATGGAAAGCATTTCCACGGGACTGATTCTGTTGTTTCAACTTAATTTACTTGAGTTAAGCCAACTTAATTAATTAATGATGAATTGACTTATTTACTGTAGTTGAGTCCAACTTCATTGAGCTGATCCAACCCATTACATTACATTAGCCCAACAAAAATACTTAATGCTAATAGAAAGTCATTTATTAATGTAGAAATCTTTTCTGTGATTATTTTAAGTTCATTTAAGGAGGTATTTTGTGGTGTGTTAACATAAAATTTATCATGCACACCTTTTTTTCCCTCCAATTTATAACAAATTCACATAGTTGTCCTTATCAGGGTTGCCGGGGGGCACTGGAGCCTATCCCAGCTCTCACAGGGCGAGAGGCGGCGTACATCCTGGACAGGTCGCCAGTCTAATGAAGACAAACACAGACAACCGTTTTGATTCACACTCACGGGTAATTTAGAATCACCAGTTAACCTAATCCCACTAACTGCATGTCTTTCGACTGTCGCAGGAAGCCAGAGAACCCATGCACACTCCACACAGAAAGGCCTCGGCCAGATGGTGGATTCAAACTCAGGATCTTCTTCCTGTGAGGCAACATTTCTAACCACTGCGCCACAGAGCTGTCACTCAAAGCTTGAAAAAAAAGTAGGGAAGCTATGATTACAAGGCTTGATACAGAATTTTCTTCACGTTTTTGTCCTTGACAGGTTAAACTACAATAAATAGCAATAGCATACACATGGTGTGTGTATGCGTTTCTGCCTCTTATAACCTCAGTGAATAAATTTTGTGTGATCTTATGATATTGTGAGTCCAGGCAACTAACCACTGTTGCTAGATTGCATCACGTCATCTCAAAAAAACAAGTTTGTTCACCATAGAAATCATAGAAACATGAAATTATCAGCATCATTTATTGACCACGACGTACCTGAGTGTTGTTGCTGACCATGCTTCGAGCAGGTTACAAAATTTAAATAATCACAAACTGGTTTCTTGAGCTGCGTTGATACTAGCATGTTAAAAGGACCAATATCTGTAAGTGATGCTTCCTGCATCTTGTTGAATCTATGACATCCAGAATGAAGGCAGTTCATAATGCAGACAATCATACAACAGTTCTGAACAATACAATTAATCACACTCTTTATGATGACCCCATTTTCTTTCCATCTAAAGCAGCGGTATCCAACCCCTGGGCCCCGGACCATTACCGGTCTAGCTTCAAGTTTTATTTAAAACATGATCTTAATATTGTAAATTAAGATAAATTAAGGACATGTATGCCTTACCTTGTAACTGCAAGTTTCTAGACTGTGTCCCCCAGTTCCTTTGTTAGCTCTACGCCTCACTCATCCAGCCTTTAAACAGTAACATGGCAAAAACACCCAGCTTGAAGCTACACAGCAAGATTTTCCTAAATAAAGTAAGTTATTGACAATAAAGAAAAATCAAGATTCATTTGTCCTACAAAAATGGGCATCTATGCTCCATCTGCAGTTGCTGTGGGGCCCAGTTTGAGAACCACAGTGATGAATGAAGAGTCGTGGGATTGTCAAGATCATATATAACCTGGTTACCATGACGTAAAATGTCATATTTAAATGCAAAAGAGAAAAAATTCAGTTTCTGTTAGTGGCCCTATAGTTAAAGTTCCTCACAGTCGATAAGATTAATCTCCTGTGAAACATAGACATCTGTGCAAAATTTCATAGCAACATCAAGACTTTGTCGTCCATAAACTCCTGCTGCTGGCAGGCTGAAAAAACTCAACACTAAACAAACAAGCTAATGATTAAAATATGAGGCATGCCACACGAGTACAGGGGCAGCATTTATAATCTGGAGCTATTATATTCCCATATAAAGGTAAACTGGTGTTCCTCCCCGTGTCTTATGGATCGTCTTCCCTTCTAAATATTGTATCATGCTGTCAAACTAATAAGTGCTCTTAACATAACATCTTCACTTTCTGAAATGCAACCAAATCCCCTCTGACTGCCAGATACAGCTTCATTCTGTTTTTTTCCCTTTATGACTTCACACTGAGTTGAATATTAGAAAGCTAATTCAACAGAGTTAAGTTTGGCAGGCTTCATCCTAAGTCTGCACAAAGTTCACATCCCAAGCTGGTCTTAGCCAGACTGGTTGACACTAAACTGCCCTTTCTCACTGTACCGGGGATTTTGAGAGATGTTTACTTGAAAAGTTCATGACCCTGCAGATCAACCACAGTGTCACGATTCATACAGGAAATTAGCGGTAAAAACGTTTCTCGAAGATGACATCGTTCACATGAGAGAGGTGGAAAATAAAGAGATGGCAGTTCATTGTTTGCTGTCACTCGATTTCAAACGGAGAAAATTAAGATTCAGATCAAGCGTGAGCTTAATCGCCTATGAAAACAGGAATGCTCGCTCCCGTCATTACTAATCGAATACCTCAGGATGTGTAAGCGAGAACTTCTTTGAAAGGAGAAACTTTCTGAGATGATCAGAAGCAATACAAGACGCCGGCAGACAGGAGACTGACACTGCTAGCTCTCCCTGGCCAGTTTGTAAAACATTTACCCTTGTGCTTATCTGACATGGCAAATACCATCCATGTTCTTTTAGTGTCAGCCAAGATCCCTCAAGCTGACAGCCTGCTCTGTGGACTACAGGGACTCTCACTCATCATGAATATTACATCGGGCCTGTTTACAGGCCTGCACATGGACATAAGTAAGGAAGCTTTATAAAACTGCCATCTCTGATCAGAGCTGCTGTATTTTCACTTGCAGTGTTCACCCTCTCTGCAGCCTCTCTGCACATTTGGGCTATTAGTCATTCGTGAATAATTACCACATCATGTATGAGGACTGGGAGGCCATGGGAAACAGTGAGGGTCAAGAGGCTATCGAGCTCAAAAGAAAAGAAAGGGCTTGAGCCATGCCGCCACTTGTCATATTTACATGAGAGATTGCGAGAGTGGCCTGAGTGTATTGCTGGGGAGCGGAAGCAGGGAGATGTGGTTTGTGGTTTGAGTGCATATGTGTGCAGAGGAGGTGTCGGGGGGGGGGTAGGAAGAGAGGGGAGGGGGAGCTACAGCTGCGGGGCCAACAGTTGATCCTGTCCCGGGAAACAGGATCAGCCAGGTCAGGTCGAGGGAGGTGAGGCAAGAGGTCATGACCCTGGAGGGGGGTTAAGGGAAAGACTTCACAAAGAGGTACATCTTCAAAAGCCTCGGGGAGGGAGGGCTAGTATAAGGTTGTGAAATCAAACGTTGGGACCTTTTTTTCCTTAGTGCATGAGTTTCCCCAGGTGTTTCGCTTCAATCCTTTTGAATACTGACTTGTGGCTCTGCTCATCCAGCCGCTGGAGAAGCATCACCTCAAGGCAAAGTACAGAAACAGTTGGACTGGTATCTGTGAGGCATATCAGCCTTTTATTTATATATTCTACTTTAATGACACTCCAAATGGGACATGAGACCCATAAAATGCTAATTAGATCGTATGTGTGACAGAGTGTGTGTGTGTGTGTGCGCACGCGTATGTTTACATAACATTTGAGGTCAAATCACATGCTCAAAGTTCAAAGGCTTCGCTAAGAAAAGGGCGATGAAACATCTGGGAGCGGATTTATCACACCCATCACTAAGACGACTGGTGACAAGTGTTAGCTCTGTATGGCCTCCATGTGAATAAACAAAGCACATAAAGAGGAAAGCATCTCATTTACACTAAAGTCGTCAGGCTTGCTGTTTCGAACAAGTTCCCATGCAGATAAACCCTTGGCCCAGCACGTTAAGTGCAGTCATTAAGTTGTTTGTCAGAGACTAAGCATCTGCAATGCCAGGAAATCATTTCTGGACATCTCGTAACTATGAAAACGTCTGTCGTGGGACTTCCGAGTGCTCGGTCTGCAGTTGAGTTGCTGGCGGCCTTATGTGCAGCGTTTACATCCTTTTGGCCTCATGCTGAGGTCAGGAAATCAAAGAGCGAAGCCACAGACAAACAGTCGATTGTCAAGTTTTACACCTTGACCTCAGCTTAAACTCGCAGCCGCCTACTTTAAGCTTGCCGCTGCTCCGGCAATCAGAGGAAATCGAGAGGTTACTGGTAGTTCAGCCTTGATAAGAATCTTGAAATGGAGAAGTTCACTGAGGGGAAAGGTTACTGGGAGTTTAAAGAGAGTGCAGTCAGTCATGGGGAGGATTAAATAAAAGGGAAGTCAGGGCTGAGGAACTGTGCTGCAATTTCAAAAGTGCACTGCAGACAAAAAGCTGTCTGTTCACTCGCTGGACTTCATATTCAGACGGTGCAGGGGAAGTTTAGCTTGAACTTGTCCTCACCTTTAGGAAATCTCACGCTACAGGCTGTTTTTTCTCAAGTCGAGAAAACTATCGCTAAATGGATAATTTTTCAGATGGGACACGAGAATTAAGGTTTTGTAACGACCGCACAAAGAAATCTATTGTAGGCTCTAAATCAAAGATATACGTTCCATTTGTGTAGGGCACATCCTTGGGCACTCGGTGTGCATCTGGTGACCTTCACGTGTCCTCCCTTCTTTCAGTGTCTTTCCTGCCTTTGTTAAAGACTCGGCAACACAGTGAACAGCAGCCAACTCAGAAGCAGGGGTTTAGGGGCAAATACAGGACATCCTCTCACTCTTTTAATAGACCGGACTCTTTGATTGCACGCAGCGCTGTTTGGCTTTGATGTCATTTTCTTTAAATAATAATGTGCTTTAATGTTAAACCTTACTCTGATATTGGGGTGCAGTAGTTGTTCAGTTTCACTGCTGGTTGCTTTGGTTGTGTTAAAGTGACTGCTCACAACAACTAAGCTGATCATGTCAATGAAGCAACATCTGGGCTAAATCTAATCGGCCTGTTGCAGCCTTAAAAAGATGTGGTTGTGTCTAATTTTGGCTAAAAATGTCATTTTTTATGATCCTGGAATGCCTTATTAAATACATGGCCTGGTCTGACCCTGTCTGTACAGTTTACATGTTCTCCCTGTGCAAAAACATGCATGTTGGGGTAATTCTCAACTGACTGTGGCTGTGAGGGAGACTAAAGTGTTTGCAGTGCATTCGTAGCATCAGTCTGTGTATGCTAATGTAGCATGTAGTTTCAAAATGCTTTTCAGCAGAACCCACTAGAAGAGTGCTATTTGAAGCTGCTAATGTTAAATGTCATTTACATACATTCTTTTTTTCCATTGTAGTGTTATTATTAGTAGCTGTAGTAGTAGTATTCAAATTTAAAGGCAACCAGGCTATCATTTGTTTGTATACATGGTCAGAGAGACTTTTAAAGTTGTTTCTAAAGTACGAAAAATCCAGGTATGAAAATATTAATAAATCACAATGTAAGCTTAGTAAATGAGGCTCAATGAAAAGGCCTTGCATTTTTCAGATACACAATTCCACCAGCAACATAGTAGAAGATTACAGGTGAACTGGCCTGCCCTGAAACTAAAAACATTTTGTGCATCATGGAAAAAAAGACAGCACTGTTGATGGTCTGGAACAGTATAGGACAGCACGCCTCCATCTAAAGTTCAGCTTCTACACATTCACTATTTGACTTTGTTAAAAGAAGAGGGGCGCTACAAATGAGCAAACACTGTCCCGACATTTGTCCCAGCACACTGCTGGCTGCTAAACTGGAAAGAGAGGAACACAGTCATACTAGGTCATGCATTTTAGTCCTTTATTTTTCAGATATCAGTGCAAATGAACACCAAAAATGAAAACATAAAAAAATGAAATAATGTTTCAGGTCTTCACATGAAAAAAATGAAACATCCTTTTTTTAATATATATATTTATATATATATTTGCTGCTACAAATGTATTTCTTAGATGCACAATGCAGATCTATGATTGTACGTCAATCCCCCACCTACATCCCCCCAAACTCTTCCACAGAGCTTTGTTAACCAGTAACAGAAAAGAATAATCACAAAAATATTCAATGCACATTTATTTTTCCACACATTTTTTTTTTTAAATCAACTTGCTCAACAGTCTGTGGTTATTTAGGGACTGTTCATATTCTAAACCAGCCTCTCTCTCTCTGTGATATAAAAGACCTATTTTAAGACTTGACATTTTCCCCCATCACCAGTAGGGATACACAGGTAGTTCCCATGCGTCTGCATGCAACAGGCAGCAGTGAGGAAAGTCAGACATTATTACACAACACAGCGCAGGATAGATTATCATTTACCACATAGAGACACATGCAGAGAACAAACCAACCAAAAGAAAAAAAGAAAAAAGGAAAACGATGGGCATAGCATCCTCGGCCTTTGTATGTACACTTGTACGCATATAATTCATATTTACATATCAGGGCATTAAAAACTAGGGTAATATCTTTTCTTAAACATTACAAAATAGTCATCTTTCATACTGAAAGTACTATTTACACAAATATATTTAACCATTGTGAAAATGTATTAATAATTGAAGAGACATACTTCATATGTAGTAAAAAGATCACGAGACTAAAATCGATAAAGCAGTATGTGAGATCAACTGAAAAGAGTACAGTACGATCCAAAAATAAGGAGCTAGATCAACCAGATATCCCTCAAGACACCAAAAGGTCTTGGTGATTGCTGGGGGCAGGTACACACATCCAGCTGCTTTCAAAACAAAGATGTACCTGTGGTCTTCTCTTTATTATCATGCAATTCTTTTGACATTTTATGAGATAAGAGACTGCCACAAACAAATAATAATAACAATAAAAAAATCTATAAACCACAATAGTGAAGAAATAAAGGGAAAAAAAAAATCACAAACTGTCAAATTCTCAACAGATAACAATACTGACTGTTTTTTCTTTTTTATTATCACATGCCATTAAATGATTCTGAAAAGGACTCCAAGGACTCGATAGTGCAAAGTCTGGGTACTCCTTTTAAGTGAAATGAAAAGGAAAAAGCCATGTGCGTCACACTCAAAAGTTTCTGTGTGCATGAAGAAAAGTGCCTTGGGTTTAACCAGGGTCGCAAGATAAGTTTCTCACACACTGCCTTTTTAACTGTTGCTCTAGAAACCTGCTTACACGCAGTTGCTCAACTGTAAGAGCCGCGCTTGCTCTGTTGACCCATCTGCTCCAAACGGCTCAATCTGCAAACATAGTGCCCTGAATTTGCACTGTCGAATATTGGCCTCGAAACACGCACTTCAAATAAAAGCGAAAACAATGAGTTGTGACCGTTTAAAGCGCCAACGATATATTCCTTCTCCACTGGTAATTGTGCCACACTGTGAATCCCGAGGAACAAAGCATTCGTCGCGGCGGGATCTTCGCCGAATGCCGTTTTTAAGGTCCTCTGAATGACTTTAGCACGGACACTGTTGTAATAGACCGCCGTGACTATTTGGAATCTTATCTAAAATTGATGGGTCTCTGTCTATCTGGAAATGTTCTGATGGAGAAAATAAATAAATGTCCACTGAACTGAGCACTAACATTTTTAGAGTCATCAATAATGGATGTTGCTTGAAATGTTCTTTCTAAATGTTTTATGGCAGGCAACAGGAGGACTTGGAGTAGTGATATGTGTACAGTTCAATTAGTAAGAAAGTGTAAAAAAAAAAAAAACAATAATAAAGGAGGGCTCCGTAATTAACATTGTAGTACAAAATGTAGAGCATGACAATCAGTGATGGGAAGGTTTGATCTGTGACTGATGCACAGTTTTGGCTTTTGTGGCATTCTGCTAAGATACAGCTGTTTTGTACCGTTCCATGACCTCACTATTTAAAAATCGATGCAGAAGTGCATCTGAATTTGCTCTATGCCACCTGAAAAAAAAAAAAAATCATTCAATTTGCATTCTTTGTCATTTGTCTCATCAGACCAATTTGGCAAGTCATTCAAAAAATGAAAAACAAACAGAGTCAGTGAATTTCTTTCCATTTCTATTTTTCTGCAGTTGATACAAATTCTACTCAGACGACTGGCTCAGCCCCTGGCTCTCATGGCTGTGCTTGTCGTTGTGGGCGGGTGATTGAGGGGTAGAGCTCAGGCTGCGTTCATAGGCATGCATGTCACTGATAGGCTCTTCTTTAACTCTGACCACAGAATGGGCTCCCTCTGCCTGATCTCTCCCCTCCTTCCTTAGCTGGATGCTGCCCTTCTGCAGCATGTAATATAGGATGGGGTTGGACCGCGAGAGCCGTGGAGAGTCTGGGTTTGAGTCACAACCCTCGTCCTCCTCTTCGTTCTCTTGACTACTCCACCGCACAGGGCTCTCAGGCTCCTGTTTGACTAAAGTAGGCGTCTCCCGTTTTTGAGTGATGGGCCACGGGGACGGGTGGCGACTCCAAGGGGAGCGCAGAGAACTGTCACCTGGAGGAGGGGTGGGTAGTGGTCTGAGATTACTTGGAAACCCTGAGTTGAGGGAACCGTGGGGATGCCAGCTGGGCAGTTGGAGGAAGCTGTGATTTTGGGCAGGCTGAGTGAGAATGCTACCGTTGGCCTTGCCGTTGGTCTGGAGGACGGAAGGACTGGGCGCCCCCCGGGGCTGCTGGGACAGCTCCTTTAGGCAGTTGTCGGAGAGCAGCAGCTGTTTGAGCACATTGAAGCCCCGGCTCTCTCGTGTAAGGGTTTCACTCGGTGGGCTCTTTGGAGGAACCTCTTCTTCCTTTAGAGTCCTCTGCTGCTCAGGCTCTACCGGAACAACAGAGGAGGCAAAAATATTTGTGTCACCACTGTCCACTGCTCTTGGAGAGCTGATGTTACTCAAATTATCAGTCCGATCTGAACAGAGCCGCCTCTTCTTAGGGCTTGGGCTCGGATACTCCCTCTGTTCCTCTTTAACCTGTCTGAGCTGTGTGTCAGCCTGCATAGCAGCACTGGTATAGTAGGTAGCAGTCTGTTGTTTAAGCAACTGGCTGAGGAGGCCATATTTTGCTATAACCTCTGCAGGCCGGGGTTCAGCCTTTAAGTCCTGCTGGGAATCTGAGACGAGGCTATTCTTCTCATAGCAACTCAGCCTCTTTCTGCCAATCACGTCCTCAGACATGGCAGAGGATGGTCCCACGTCCTCCATGAGCTCCGATTTGACCTTTACATCCAGAGGGGGGCCATTGGAGCTGTCGCAGGTGACGTGAGCACCAGGGTTCTTCTCACTGCATCCCCCCGCTGCCTCCACACTCCTCCTGCCACTGCCACTAGGCCTGTCTTTGCGGCTCACAGTCGCTGTAGCTGAGCTTGTTCCTAGAAGGAGCTGCAGCACGGTGCGCCTTTCCAGAAGGTTCTCAATCTGTGATGAAGGAGGAGAAGCTTCCTTCCTACTGAAGGGTGTGCCACTACCTGAAGCTCCATCAGAGAGTGGAGTGGTGGTGGTGGTCCTGCCGATTGGAGCATTGAGTCTTTCCAAAAGGGCAAGGGGCCTGCTGGCATCGTGCTCCTGGCCCAGCCCTTTACCAGAGGGGGTGGGTGGGGAGGAAGCTGTCCCACACTGAGCCAGATTCTGTAACAGTTTACTAGCACTGAAGGCGGGCTCTGAGGCCTTCTCAGCAGGGAAGGTTTTAGATTTACACAAATCCAGTGGGCTGGATTGGACGTTGGGGGAAGGGTAGGAATATGGGGACAGAGCACCGCTTGGGTCACGGCCAAGTGAGTAGAGGGGCTGAGCTGGAGCTACAGACCTATCTATGGGGCTTTTTGTCCTCGCCTCTTCCCAAGATACCAGTCCTTTTGGCTGGTTTCGAGACATGGTGGCTACAGTTACATCAAGAGGTGAATCTTGGTTACCAACATTTTTCTTAACCATCTCATTATTTCTGCGCTCAAGAAGAAGCTGCATGAGTGTGACTTTAGGGTGGGACTTTCGGTCTGGGCTCATTTCAGGGTCCTTGCCCTTGGACACCTTTGATCCTGATGGCTCTGGCTTCCACTTGTTTATTAAAGATTCTGTTAGTTTGTCCAGGGAAGAGGTAGAGATACAGGAAGAGGAAGAAATAGAGGTGGAAACAGAGGAGACAACAGTAGAAGATGGAGATAAAGTTGTGGTGGGGGGCTGAGCAGAAGCTTGAGGAGAGAATGCACCTGGGGCGGAAGTAGAGAGGGTAGAGGTGAAAGAGGCGGAGGAAGAGGGAACTGTAGTTTTGAGCCCTCCATCTTGCATATTGACACGGCTTCTCATGGAGAGGTCAATGGGAGAGCAACTCGAGTAGGAGCTCTCGGCATCGCTGCTGTCCTTGGTCAGGCTCCGCTCCTGGGTGGAGCATTCGCTGTCTGAGGTGACTGAAGAGGAGCCACTTGGTGGCAGAATGCCACAGCTGTCCTCCAAATGCCCATTCTTGGTCAGCTGCTTCTGGTTGTTGTGATTGTTCAGCAGCAGCAGCAGCAAGCTACTGCATGTCTGGGGTGGGCGGGTTGGACGCGAGTCAAAGCCTCGTTTCTCCCGAGATGGCTGGCTGTGAGTGTGGCTTGGAGCACGTGGGGGAGTGGGTGGGGAGCTTTGGCTGTGGCCACGCAGCAAAGAGGGGCTCTGTGGATTTGACAGGGCCATTCGAGGGAGTGTTGTCGTTACTGTGGTGGTTGTTGTCATTCCATTTTGGGTTGTTAAGGAGCTTAGCGTGTCTGGAGCTCCGGGCAGACTGGGTGGCCTTTTGTCCTGGTTGTGCTGCTGGTTTGCCATGGCAGCTAGTCTTTCGCTGGCTGATCTTCCAGAGAGCTGTGCTTTGAGTGCATGCTCCCTGGAATACTGCTGGAGATGGGCTTCGCTGGACAGCAGCAGGGCCAGCTGACTGCAGGCGACACTGGGCTTAGGTGAAGGCGCTGGACTAGAGCGGATTTTCACTATGTTAGCCACGGCCTTCAGTCGCTCTGCACAGGAAACTGAATCTGCAGCTGTAGGAGCAGCAGGAGGCGTGGCACTGTGTGCTGAGCGAGGTGATTCTGGGGGTCTGTCCTGGCTGTGTCCACGACGACTGTAAGGTGTGTTGCTATGATTCTGAAGTTTGCTCTTTCTCATCAGGCCCTTTAAGCGGCTTGAGGCTGTCCCGTACACAGGTAGTGGCTCTTTGTCTGCAGGTGGCGCCTTGGATGGAGACGAACACTCACTCGGGGGTTTATTAGAGTGCTGAGACATCGCCACACTCTGAAGTCGTGAGCTAAATGACTGAAGCAGTGACGCAAGCAGGGTGCTCTCTCCAGCATGAGGAGATCCCTCTAGTGCTCCATTCTGCATCCCTCCCACTTGGCCATTCAGCTCCGCTGGGGGTGAGCTCATTCGCTGGTTCCCTGGATCATTCCAAGCTCCCGAGCGCAGTAAGCGGGCTTTCTTGAGGTGCTGAGAAGAACCCAGAGTGGGCCCATTGGTTCCACCCTTGGGAGCTGTGGGTCCATGGTTGGGCAGTTGGAAGGGCCCACCCACCTTATCACCCTGCTCCTGATTGCTGTGGGCAGCCTCAGACCTCCCACTTGCCGTGGCCCCAGGCCCGGCCACCACTGGATGCATCAGTAAACCTTCCAGATAAGTTAGAACAGCTGAATCCTTGTGTGTCTCAGGGCCAGGCTCCTCCCCATGAGTCATGTTCAATACTAGGATCCCCTCGTATGGCTCAGCACTTCTTACTGGGAAATATGTCCACTAGGTCATCTGGTTGACAGTGGCATGTACTTCCTAAATACCAAAAAGCGGGCAGGCTATTTCACCGAGTCAGTGTACAGCAGAGGGGAGGGGTGGATGCACTAGATGGATGTGATCCTCTCTGTAGTGGGCACAGTCACCACTGTGTTAAAACAGCAATCATGGCTGGAGACAATCCGGGGCAGGTAGGCCTCCCAGGCATTGTTGTATGCCTTTAAATGCCGCAGGATCCCAGAAGGCCCAGCTCGAGGCTTATGTGAAAAGCAACTGAGGAGTCAGCGGGATTTCACCACAAAGATGTTGACACATTCCGTGGCTGTGGATGTTTGGGATGTCTGTCCTGTGGCCTGGCTGTGGTTCTGTCAGCGGCGCCTTTCAGCTTTGCAGATCTCACATGGGGGGGACCTATGGCAGTGAGCGAGAGACAGAAAAGAGGGAGGACGAGAAGGTTGGGTGGAGTGGGGGGGAGAAAAAAGAGAAAAGGGGAGAAACTGTGTGAGAAGCAGGGATTTACACAGCACTATATCACATTCATTTCACCACCTTGTCTGCCGTCTCTGTTACTTAGCAACATTTCAGATTGACTGCACACGGCTCCTTCTCCTCTCTGCACTCTCCCCTCACAGCCACCGAACAGACGACAAATGTAGATTAGGCCTGATTGGATCCAAATTGAAAATTCAGGCCCACTACCTTGAAAACATTCAGGTCTCGAGCAGTAAGCCCCTCGCAGCAATGTCTTTCAAAAGCAAAGGGCCTTGTGAGAGCTGTGAATAATTCCTTATGCAGCTTGTCATTTCAGTGGATTATCCCCACCACCACCACCCCCACCGCCCCCTGCTCCTTATGCACTTGAGCAGCATCGCACACGACACAAACCTTGGACTACATAAAGCATGAGCCACCCACCCGCTCCCCGTGTCACATGCACACTAGTAAGCCTTTAAGCGTTCATGCCTAGACACAGGAACGAATGTGTGCACGGAGGCACATATAGACGCATGTATAATCTTACTGCTGCGTTATCTTTATTAACACCTGGCCAGCTGGGCTTCGCGTTTTTGACCCCGATTCTTTTTCCTTTAATCAGAAGTGCAAAACCAGAAGTAACTTGATTTATGGGAGGAGTGCTTTGAGCTACAAATAATCCATCTATTTACTTCTCCAAATCAGGGTCCCTGCTGTCAGGGGGCAAGAGGCAGGGTACAGACAGGTCTGCCACAGGGCTAGCAGAAAGACAGACAACCATTCACACTCACATTCACACCTAGGGGCAATTTAGAATCACCAGTTGATCTAACCCCACTAACTGCATGTCTTTGGACAGTGGGAGGAAGCCTGAGTACCCGAAGAGAACCTGCGCAAACACGGGGAGAACATGCACAGCTCCACACAGAAAGGCAGGAAACCTTGGAACCGTTTTGCTGGGAGGCAACAGTGCTAACCACCACGCCACAGTGTTACCCAAATAAACTCAAAGGTTCACACACTAAGCACTGTGAACTTGTTTTTTCCTGAAAATTCTCCTTCCTTAGGTATTGTGAGTTTGTGCGACATTTTCTCCCTATAGCACATTTTATAGTTGTACGTCTTTATTAATTTTGTGCATTTAGCCATGGTTTTTTCTTTTAAATCTACTGTAAACTGCTCAGGTTGTGTTTTAGCTGTGGAGCCACGAGTGAAGCAGTTTGCAGCGTCACTTCCCATCATTGCTAACAATTGTTCACTCTTTTCAGTGTGAAAAAAAAATATTTGTAGTGAATTTCAGTATCTTTTACATGCAGAACAAGAGCGGAGAATCATTCTTGTTCTGCAAAGTAATTGTCATTTAATTCCCTTTGATTGTAGCATGTAATGAGTTACATTGCTCATGCATACCTAAAGTAACAGAATTACAGTGCTACACTACTTTTTAACAATTAAACGAATAAAAAAGAGAGACCAAATAAGACATATGAACTATGAGACAACATTTACATTCCGAAAACATTTCCACTTATCCACTTATAAAATTCAGCTTTATAATAGTACGCTCAACTCTTACTATTCTAAATATTCTGCACATTTTGGGAGGTTTACAGTGCACCGCACATAAACAGAGCAGAGCTGCATCAAGGATATAACAGACAAGGTGCACTTAACTGTCGAGCACGTCTATATTATTGGGAGGGGTTGCTTAAGGTTCAGGTGCACCTATCACACCACACCACTGTCAGGAGGGCAGAGCCAGTGACACTGGGGTGAACATTGTGCCAGTTGCCATGACACTGTCAGCAGTGCTGCTCTGGGAGACCTCTGCTCTGAACCCTGTCAGCGTGGTTTCCGTGGATACAGGGCACCGCCGACAGTCCTGGCCGCATCCCGTAAAGGTTAATTAATACAGAGTTTCCACCTCGCCTCAGCTGCTGTCCGTGTCCTTTCCCGATGCCGTCCTCACCTTTGGTGTCCGCTGAGCGGACCGACATAGCGGGTCACACGACAGGACAGCAGCCAGTGATTATGACGAAAGGCCATGGCAACCCACCACACAGTCACTGGGCTGAATATTTCACATAGAGGGCAACAGCGAGGGCCAGAAACAACAAGGTGGCAGGCTTCTAATCAGCCTGAAATCCATCCTTGGGGCCAAGGTCCACAGGTTGTCATGACAGTAAGGGCAACAAGGTGGCACTTTTAATGCCACCTTGGAAGTGAGCTGGGATTAGACGCTGGATTTAAGATGATCAGTCTGAGCAGCAGTAGGAAAACAATCAGCTTGGCAATTTAAAAAGACCTTTTCATACCAAAGGTCTAGAATAGGTTGATTAGACTCTTTGTGGTGCACTCCCTCGAAGTGAATAAGTTAACTGAGACTGGCCCATCAGCGTCAGTTACAGTTCAAGGCCATCTTTAAGCTGGTGACCTAAATCTGACAACAACAAAAGCCAACCTGGTCACACTGGGCCATCTGACGTCTGTTGTCATGCTAATCTTAGATGCTCAGGATTAGACTATTTTCCTGCCAGCCTGCTTAGCACAATCATAATAGAACGGCCTGTAAAGACACGTTTGATGGGCACAGTAAACATGTACGCATGTTTACCTTCCACACAGCCTGGCAGCATTACTAATATGCTGGGAGTCAGCCCCACAGTTAGTGAGAGAAAGGGAAACAAAAAAAAAGAGCACTGACAGTTTTAACACAGGGAATTCTGTTAATCTCTGCTACTGGCAATGAACCTTTGGAATTACAGTTGACCTTGTCTATGTTTTTGCCCAAAGACACTTCTATACAGAGCACACAAGGTAGCATGGGGACACACTGACACTGCACTATATCAGTATATATACAAGAGGTCCAAAGCTGCTGCATTCACTGCATCACATAAAGCAAATTACTTGAAACAAAAGCGAGGCCCTTCAGGCTCTCGAGATGCATTTAATGACAGAGCCGGTGTCAAAAAGCCCTGCCACGGCAAGGGCACGGGAAAATGTGTTCTGCTCAGTGGCACAGCTCTGTTAACAAATAAATGACCTTAATATAGGGAAAGCTGTCCTCCATCCTGAGCCCCTAAAGCACACGACCCTCTTCCTCTCCACTTTCACAATGCGTGCATTACTTTTACATGCTCTCCCCTGGTGTATACATTGAAAATGACCTTACACATCTGTTAACATGTCATCTCATTGGTGGTGGCACCCAAAATGCCTGACCTCCACCCCCTCCTCCCACAACACCAATGAGCTGCTGTATGGTTTCTGTGGTGATTATCCATTATCCTTGACAATGTCAGCCAATGACAGAGCAGGCACCGGTCTAAAATGATTTTTACCCCTACAGTCAGCCACGTACATGCGCGGGGGAGGGCAAATGATGGGGATGGGGGTGAGGCTTCATCATCCCTTGGCTGGTTGACTCTTCATCTATTTCTTTCCGTTTCACTCCTCTGGTACTTAAAAGACACTCTGAACAGGAAAGGTCACTGCACTCTCGGTCGCACCACAAGGTCGACTGAACGTGTCGATGCAGATGTCTCGGATTAAGTTTTAAAACGTGAGCTTCGCTCTCCTCCCCTAACCCCCAGATTACACTTCCTCCACCACCGCCACCAGGAACAAACAAACACACTTCTTGGTAATCCAGTGTTTTTCCCCTTTCCCAATCTTTAAAAAAAGCGAGTTTCTAAACGACCTTCATCGTCAGCAATGGTAATCCACTTAAGCCATTTAAAATGTATGAGACCAAACAAAAGAATTAAAACGGGGGTAAGAGCCAAAGGAGCGGCAGTTAAAGTCAAGGTCATCCATGCCGCCAAGGCTTTTCCACTTGATGCAACAGCTGGTGTCCATGCAAAGCTCTGGGCGTTAATAAAAAGTGACAATGCTGCCTGAGCGGTGTGTATTACTAATGTCTGACACCAGCCTGGCAGATGTGTTCTCCCTGCATTAAAGGGGAGTCAAGGTTAAAGGAATTTAAAAGGAGAGGCAATGCCTAAACACTATTATATCATGTAATCTGCAGCTCAGCCCTGCTGCACATACTCAACAGGGTAGCTCACTTACACATGCAGCGTGACCGCTATTTGTAAATTCAATATGGCCTGACATGATTAAATAAGACAAAACATAAGCTACCTGACCAAATGCAGTTGCTCCGAGCCTTCCGCAAGCGAACGAGTCCACGAGAGGAAAGTTGAATTAAAAAGCTCGTGTTCACCTTGAGAAAGGTAAAGAAGAGGATAAACATGCTACTGAACAGCGGGAGAGCCTGAGCAAGAAAATGCTTTTGCAGATAAGTCAATCGGGACAAAATAACACTGAAACGCAATACACAGAAACACGCACGCCCACACAGTGAGAACTAGGGCATACTGACCCACTTCTTAGGATGCATTGACCAAACAAGTCATGCATAGCCCGCACACACCCCCCATGTGAGCGCGCTCAAACCCATGGATGCACCCCACATAGAGGAAATGCGATATGTGAGTGCAGGAAAGTCAGATTTCTTGACTTAAGCAGCACAGGTTGCCTGCTGGAACATCCTACTCAGAGTGTGCTGGGGACATTTCAGAAAATGGGACCAGAGTGCTAAACTTCTCAGGCTGCATCTGGCCTTGGATGAGGAGCGGGGGCGGAATTTAACTTCATCAGTACAAAGAGTTCTTAGGGTTGAGAGAGAGACAGGATAGAGGAATTCATGCATGCTGATGAGTCATCCAAGCACTTCATAGCCCAGCTGAGCAGCTAGCCAAACTAGCCTGTGTATCCCTGCACTGTATCACAGCATAGGACACTCTTTACCTTACATGCCCAGGCTCGCGTGGATGTGCTTACCAAAGTGTTTGCGTCCATAGTAAATATTTGTGTGCCATTTGGAAGACCCACCCAAGGGCCATTTCCTGAGTGGCTGAGAATTAGCGCATCAATTAAACACACACACACACACATTCCTTGTTAATGAGCCGTGGCTGCCATCAATCTATACCTGATTCGTTTCTATTGGGCTCCGAGGTAATCTTCTGCTTACATCGCCTGTCTGAAATGGCGCTCATTTCCCTCCCGAAACAACACACATTTTCCATTTGTAAACACTGTCGCTGGAAATAGGAACAGCTGATTGCCCAACGGCCAGCTCACCAAAAGGCAGACTAGGCCCTTGAAACAGACTGCAGTCACTTTGCAATTGAGATCAAATGTCCCACTGTCAGACTGCCCTGAAAGCTGGATAAAACCAGCTAAAAAACCTTGGCCTTTAATGGATCATTTCCATAATATCCTTGGCATCATCCCTAAGAAGGCTGGTGCTATGAGTCAGCAAGATGTCTGGTTTTATTGGGTTAAAAAGAGCCCTGCTTCTTTTTTTCTTTTACTGTAAGTGATATAGGATGGTTTGGAGTATTATAGTATTATAGTGTGTGACAGAGGTCTAAGTGACAGAAAAAGAAGAGGACACATCTCTACTATCATTCCGCCTTTCATAATGCTCCCATTGACCTACTTTTTAGTTTTTAAATCATCCTAATGCTTGCTCCGAGTGAAGCCGGAGAATGGTATCGCAGGGCATAATGGCCTGTGAGGGGACATTCCATTAGAATCATCAAAAACACAACTTCTTTTTTTGTTTTTCCTCTAGATCAGCAAGAATGCAGGGCTATTCAAAGTTCCACAATTAGGGTATCTTTTAAATCAATTTGACACATTTAACCCAATAAAGTATAAAACAATTATGTGCAACCTTTTTTCTGAGAAAAACCTCTCAAGCAGCACCAATCCACTTGGCAGGGCAGAGCTGAGCGCAAGACATTTCAAAAAGATTAGTCCTACACCTGGCCTTAAAGCCTGACCGGTGCTCACACGGCCAGAGCTGAGGCAACCACAAAAACAGATCCACTCCACGGCACGGACCGCACAGAAGCAAACTGTTTTCGCAAATATAAAAAGTTGCATTCCTGCTGGCCACTAGAGAAAAGTGTAGGCTTCAGACGCTGACAAGGGTTTCATTTTTCACACTCGGAGCAACATCCAACTTTAACATAAACAAATTAACCACGTTTATGTGCAACTTTGTAACGTGATAATCAGTTTGTATATATGTCGTTGTTGCTGAAATTACAAAGGGACAGTAAGGCGTCGAAGACAGTTAATAACTTAAAAGGTTAACTATACTTTAAATATACCAGGCAAGAGCTTTAGATAACACTGATGCAAACAAGCTGCTGTATGCTTGCCATCCTGCAACCTCAAAGGACCTTGTGCCACTGTGCAATCTTTTGTTACACAACCTGGAGAAACCTCATTATAAGCTGCGGACACACAACCTCAGCTATTTAAACTTGTGTTACAGTCCTTGTGTGACTTTCTTTTCAAGCAAAACACAGAGAGAACGGATTTTAACCAATTCCTAAGCCGAGATAACCCCGATCAATTACACTGGAGATTATAAAGGCATACTTGCCAACACTGCCCTATGGGCAAAGGCTGCTGCAGTTTCATTCGGAAATTCTAAAAAGCCGTTTAAAAAAATAATAAAAAAATCAGGTGTCCTAGATAACGTTAAATGTTCCACTGAGCCTAAATAAAGCACATTTCATACTGAATAATTTATATACTGGTAAAATGTGTTGATATCACCATAATTTGATAGGACATATTTTTTGCTGGAAAAAGAAAACACTGAGCGCTAAATGACACGGTCACTACCTGTTTGTAGGCACAGGCAACAACAGGGCTGAAAGATGATGACAATAACGTAGTGGCGGAGCGCTACTTTGCAGTTGTGAGATGAACTAATATTGAAGAAAAGATGACAAAGATGGTTTGAAAACTAAAGCCCATACTACAGCCCATACATGCCCATCTGCTCTGACTTTTAGGACACACATACAGCTTTACAGCTAACACACAAAGAGAATCAGATTGCCTCATTTGAAAGGTTTACATCCCTGAAATAAATAATTTATATAAAATGAGCAAAATATCATTGGGAACTTGTTGCATCTGTTGCATTAACCTCCTAAGACCTGCACTCAGGGCATGCATTTTTAACTTCTCTTTGCTATTTGGGCTGATTGGGACCTGACGAATGTAAAAACAACCAGATTTCTTTTTTTAAACCTCAATTTTGTTTCAGGGGAAAATCAGATCCACATGAGGACATTTGTTTTAAATTTCGATAGAACAGTGGCAGTATAATGTCCTCGTAAGTGGACATCAGGCCCCTGTAGAGAAAAATTAAGTATTTTGGTCTAGACAACCCAAAATGTGATGTCCACATATGTGGATGCCAGGTCCTAGGAGGTTAAAGCTTTTCTTTAAAATGCTTAGACATGAACTCAGCTGGGATATAGAGCAGGGCGATATGACCAAAAATATTTATCACGATACACATTTGAAAATTTGCGATAACGATATAACTGACGATATAATTGACACTAGACAAAATACTTTACAACTCCAAAAAAACATCAATGTATTTTCACTTAAACAAGCAGCTGTTTTTTATGTGCATTAAAGTTATATAAAAATGTAACAGTGCAAATGCAAATTCCTTGCTGACAGTTTAACCAAAGGGCAGACGACATATCCTCAGCATAACCATGTATAATATCCACAAAACTTAAAAAGAGGTTATACACACACAATACGGTAACATTATGTTGAAGCGCAGTACGTATCACTCCGCGAGGCTCCTGCCTACGATAGCCGTAATGCTCCGACAATCCATCAAGCGGTGCGGCTTCGTAGCTTAGCAAAGTCGTACTGAAACATTTGACAGATTTTCGAGCGCCGTGTACATAAAATCGTTTCGAGGTCAGTAAACACGACCAGAGTTCATACATAAGGCACACGGGATTATAAGGGGCTCTGTCGACTTTCAGAAAAATCAAAGGATTGATTTTAAGTGCGCCGTATTTTCCAAACAACACGGTAATAACGACGGCCCGCTAGCATGCTCTACCAAAAATAGTGCTTTGTTGTGTATCTGACGGACGAAAGCCAAACCAGTTCCACCACTGAAGTTGCAGCATTTTTACAAACCAGTTCTGGTTCATCTGTTTCATTCAACGATCCGCTTTCGCCCTTCTCATTCTGCGTCGCCGCCATGTATGTATGAAAACAAAGGCGCTGCGCATGCGCGTTTTATCCATATTCTATCGCCATATTTCATTTTCTTATCGTTGCCCAACATTATACTGGTATTACTGTGAACGGTATGATATGGCCCAGCCCTACTGGGATATTTTTCATATTTAACACACAGCAGGAAAAATGTGTTTGCACTACTGGAGATGAATGGTGTGCAGCACACCTGCGACTCACTCTCACTTTTAAAACCTTTAAACAGGAGACTTAACTATGCACAGTCACTTGAACTTTGTCTGGTTCAAATCAGATAAATGATCAATCCAACTTCATACATGCACCATCAGGTTAACTAAGTGAGAAATTATTTTAAAGATTTTTTTCTTAACTAACAATTTGGAAAGAAATTAGATTTTTTTTTATTTGGGTTTTGGGTTGACAGACAAAAAAAGGAGCAAAGGAAATTTCTTATTTTTAACAATCTTTCCCACTTAGCGTTTCATCAATAATGAAAAGGCCCATATGGTTTTACTACAAAATATTATACATATGACAAAAACACATTAGATAAAATGCAGTCTTTTACAGGGATTAAATGTAGCAGCAAGCTAGTGTTAAACTGCAACAAACTGCCTGCTATAAGACCTTTTTCTAGATGTGTGCCAAGATCTTCATGATCTCTGCTGAGCTGTAGATAAATCCATATCCTATAGACACAAGGGCAAAACAAACTTTATTTAGCTTGACCTTCTCCTTATATTTAAGCCTTCCCCTCACCGGTGAGTCTAAGCAGTGGGCTGCACTACTTACTAACTACAGCAGGGTCACTTGAGTGCTAGAATAAAGAAGCAGCGAGGCCCTGCCCGAGCTGCCCTCTGCCTGTCCAGGACTTGTGAGCTGTCCTAGTTAGGAACTAATTTCCAATGTTGGAGTAAAAAATATTTGCCAGACTTATATTTACATAAATATCCCACAATAGAGTTAACAAAAGCCATGTTTATTGACTAGAGTGTTTGGAAAATAAACTATCCATAGTGAAATAACCAACTTTATTAATAGAATTGCCTAAATCAATTAAATTTTATTTATATGGTGCCAATGCACAACAACATGTGCCCCAAAGTGCTTTATATTGTAAGCTAACGACTCTCAGTCACATGACTACCTATGAGCAAGCACCTTGCAACAGTGGGAAGGAAAAACTCCCTTTTAACAGGAAGAAGCTTCAAGCAGAACCAGGCTCAGGGAGGGGCGGGGCCATCTGCCATGAAGCTTGAGGGTAAAGGGAGGGAGACAGAAGAAAAAAAAAACATACTATGGGAGAAAGAACCAGATTTTAATATTTGCTAATGACTACATACAGTACTGTTGAAAAACTAACAGGGAGTGAAAGGAGATGAGTGAAGATAAAACCCTCAGTGCATCATGGGAAGCCCCCAGCAGCCCAGACCTATTGCAGCATAACTAATGGCCCAGGATCACCCGATCCAGCAGCGACTATAAGCTTCATCAAAAAAAAGTGGAGAGAGCGTCTGTCTCTCAAAACCAAACTCAGACTTCGTTCCACAGTAGAGGTGTCTGAAAGAGTCTGCATCACATTCTACTTTTGAAAATGCTAGAAACCAAAAGTAAGCATGCAATTTGAAAGCAAAGTGCTCTGTTAGGATAATACGGTACTATGAGGTCTGCACGATATGTCAGGGCCCGATTATTCAAGATTTTGTATGCGAGAAGATTTTTGAATTCAATTCTGAATTCAACAGGGAACCAGTGAAATGAAGCTAATAAGGGAGAAATACAGCAATTCTTTGTAGTCCCAGAACTCTCGCTGCAGAATTCAGGTTCAACTGAAGGCTTTTCAGAGCAACCTCATAATAATGAATTAAAATAGAAGTAATAAATGCAACAACAATTTTAGACAGGACATTTCTAATTTTAGCGATATTGCCCAAATGAATGAAGGCAGTGCTTTCCTGCTTTTATACTGGGTCCTCTTAAATACATGCACCAGGTCAATTTGACTTAATCAACTTTTATTGGTCACAGTGATTGGAGAGTTCATGATTTGGGCCCTGCCTATTACACATGGAGAATATAAACATACTTGCAATGCCTGCTCAGTATTGACAGCACAGTGAATGCCACTGACAGGCTGAACAGATTGGTGTCATTGGCTTGGAATTTAAATTTCATAGTGGAATGCGTGCACTGGGCTAAGGGGGGGCAAATTATACATATCTAACACTGAATATCTATATATCCTTTTGCATATCTGCTTTAATTAGACAAACTATTCAGCTTTAATCGGGCCGCCAACACAAATATGTTTCAAAGTTTGGTTTGAAATGCAACTCCAGTTGCATTTCTACAGCTGTGGATCAAGAATATTACAGTTAACCACAACTAGATGTGAAAAGAAACATTTTAGAAATAAAAATGGAAAACTGGACTAAAGGGAGGCAAACTAACTGAAAAGACATTGTGCACTTCAACTATACATTTAAAAAAAAAGAAAAAGAAAAATATACAACAAATCTTGTTCCTTTTAGACGCTGCTGGGTCAAGCCACAAATTTGTACTAAATACTTTTCTCATTTGCAACACACATCATACCAGGAGTGACAGACGCAGAGCTCAGGCTGCTGTTAGAGCACCAGGGGTATATCTGCTGGGGTTTGTGTACAGCCGACCTTTGCTTCGTAGTTACTGACCCCTCGGCTGTTACCGCAGCAACCTATCCCAATGGGCTAGTGATGACCACACACAAATCTGATCTGATCACTTGCAAATAGCAGTCTGCACGATCTGTCTCTACAGATGTGATTGGAGAAACAAATTTGATTTCCCCGCAGCCTGAACAAAGCCTCCAAGCTTTCTTTCTGGTCGTCATTCCTCAAACTGCTGCTGCTTTTCCGTCTAAGCAGAGGTTAATTGCAATTAATTGCCTTCACCTGGCAGCCCAGGTGTAATCAGCGCTCCATTGAGTAGCCAGAATGAAACCCAGCAGGGCTCTAAAGCAGAACCATACCCATCATTAACACTGTGTTGATGGAAATTGTGCAGTAGAAAGAAAAATAATCTCTTTTTTTTGTAATTGCCTTTACTGTAACTAAGAGAAACCTGCTAATTATCAGCCTAAAAGGGCCAAGACCTGCAGGAAACAGGAAACAAGCATGCCCTTCCCTCAGTCAATCACTGACTGTTAAATCAGACCGAGAGACTGGCGAGGCTCGCACCCAACCGCAGCGGGCATATCGCTTCCTGTATTGAATGTGACTGAGAAAAGACGATCCAGTGGTGGTAAAAAGTAAAAAAGAGGGTAGCAAAAAAGCATTTTGCCTAGTGTGGGTTTAACACCGCTATTGTGCCGTGGCTGTGGGGCGAATGCAGACACACATCATGCTCCCGTACCTTGTCATCCTTAGCTGTGGAGGCTGATACAGGTAAAGTGCAGTAATCAATTTGCTCCACTGGCAGGAGTGCTCCTTTAGAATACTAATCAGGTTTCTTCCCTCCCCTCTTCCCTCATTCAAGCCATTCCTCCACTGCTGCCCCCTCTGCCTTTCTCCTTTCTCGTTCACCTTTCTCATGACTTGACACCCCCAACCCCCCTGGTGCCCCAGACCTGACTAAATGCTAAAGGAGGGCGGGCTGTCTTCTGCACAGATAACTGCTGCCACTAATCAAGACTACGTGCACCGGGGCATGGGATTAAAAGAGCTTGCACAGCTTGACTCAGGCACTGAATGGTGCTAGTGCGTGCACGTACACTTGCACAAGATCAAAAATTTAAAGAAAAAAAAAGAAGCCAGCAGTGCAGCAGTGTCTTGTCCTAGAAACACACATGCACACAGGAGCCTCAGACGAGCAAACAACACAACAAGGTCAACTTAAAAGCTGATGTTAGGTGAACATTCTCGGGCTATAAAAGAACACACACAAGAAGATTAGATCTAATTTGCTCCGCCAGTCAAAACGGGACTCAGTGGCGAGCCACCCATCTCTATCTCTCAGAACACATGTCACGCAGGGAGCCGCAGTGTTGTGCGCATCTAAAGCGAAAGAGGAACAAACTCGACTGCGAATTGACAGGGCCTTAATTCCAGTTCGTTTTTCATTTGGGGAGATGGCTTACAACAAGAGGGGAGGGGAGGGGTCTCTACACCATATATCAAACACATGCTAGAGTTGCCTGGAGGCTGTAACAAAGCATCCTCAGTGTTGTGCTACACACACACACACACACAGAAGTATATTATGTATATATATATATGTAGGTTTGTGGGTGGGTGGGTGTGTGTTTCAGAAAAAGAGGAGACAACGCCACCCTATGCATCAGCAGGGAGATTTCATTATGTACATAACGAGTGCCATTAATCGCTCTTAACAAGAGGACACAACCTCACCTTGGCAGTCTCACACGCACAGCAGGAAGGTGGGGGTGGGGGAGATGAAAATATCTATAGCACGCACCGAAATTAAAATTCACCACACTCAAGGACCCGCCGCCTCCTTTTGACCGACCACATCGCGGCCCGAGGGTGCGTGGAGGCAAGCCAGCAGTCATATAGGAGCTGCTCGCCTGATAGACGCATAAAAACACATAAAAAAAAGAACTTAAAAAGAAGAGAAGAAGTGTTAGGAAAATGTCGCAGTGGCGGTTGCCAGCAGGGGCTCGTGCCCTTGACATACTGACACGGGTGGAGGAGGGAGGGTGTCATGTGACACTCCTGTCATTCACCTGATCTCCCGCCTGCCCTCCTGGCCACCTGGCAAATGCACCCACCCCTGCCCCTTTGTGCCGATATATCACCCACCTTCGTGCGACCTCATCCTCCCTGACCTGGCACGGGTACGCCCCACCCTCCCCCTCCCCCACTACAGCACCCATGCCCATTGCCACCACCTCTGCCTCTCTGCAGTACCCTGTCAGCCCCATCGCCAGCTCTCAGTGCTCCCCCCCTCTTCCCTTCCCTCCCTTCCCCATCACCACCACTACCCCACCCCCGCGGCTGTGCAGCAAGGTCAGGTGGGTCACCGTGTCCTCATCTGTAATCCGCTGCCATTCGTCAGCAGCCCCGGCCCAAGCTGGAGGAGAGAGAGAGAGAGAGAGAGAGAGAGGAGGCTCTCCGACGAGGGGAGAATGCCCAATTAAGCAGCTGTCACACACACACACACAGCTCAACACAGCAGAGCAGGAGAGAGAGCCCGAGAGGGAGGGAGGGAGGCTGCAGAATCAGCCTACTGTCCACAGACACAGGGGTGTGGTGGGGGAGTGTACATGAATCCTTTCAGCTGTGAGTGTCTGTGTATTGTTTGGGTGTGCGTGTGTGTGTGTGTGTGTGTGTGTAGCAGTTGGACGAGGTCAACTTCAGTTTAGACATATCGGACTGCTGTCTGAAGTATATCAGTGGCGATGGGGGGGATGCAGACTTTAGAAGAGATGCTAGAAAATTTTAGGGCAAGTAGTCTTAAAATGACAAAAGTGCTGAAAACGCTCTTGAGTACTGCTTTTATGTGTAACCACAAAATTAATGAGATGATCGGGGAGAAGTGGTTAGATGCTCCTTGGGAAATTAAAAAAAATAACCCCCCAAGAGATAATCATTGCCTAATGGCTGTAAAAAAAAATATATCCAAAGGCCGGTCGACACTAACCCCACAGTGGACTGCAGGTTTGAGCAGGTAGAGTTACACTGAAATTCTTTACAGTCACAGACTAGCAGCAGATATCAAATGGGTGACAAATATCCCATAATTGGATCATTCATCACCAGCAAACGCGTCTGTTTTGAGTAATGGGAAAACTAATCAGCAAAAATGATACAGAGACGACTCCACGCCAGGCAGCAGGAAGATTTATGCCAGAGCGATTCCAGACTCAAGCCTGTACCTATTGATTGTTTAGTCTAAATGCTTTTTCGTTTAATCAAAAGAAAGAGTCAAAATGGTACTATGCCAGCTGGGTGATGAACAGGTGTGATCGAGCCTCGGGTCTAGGGCACAGAGGGATTCTTAGTTGGTGAGAGGAGGCTCTTTCCGTACTTGTGTCTTCCTTAGTAATACCTTAAAATGTCAAAGTTCAGCAGGGTTCAGTAGAGCTTCAAATCCAGCTTTGAGTGGTTAGAAAGGATTGCGTCACAAGTGTGAGGGACACTTATCCAGTAAATCCTGTCTGAGTAGAGAGTACAGGTCACGGGGACTTAAGCTAGATGTCATACAATGCTGTGAAGTATTCCTGATTTCTTATTTTCTTGCATATTTCTCACACTTAAATGATTCAGATCATCAAGCTAACCTTAATATTAAACAAAGATAAGCCGAGTTGGTAAAAACAGAAAAAAACCAACGACTTTCTAGTTTTTAATTGATACATTTTATTTATTAAGGGAAAAGGCCTATCCAAACTGACTTGAACCAAACTGGGGGATATGGACTTTTTTTTACCAGAGGCCACTTGATTACGATTAGAGTCCATGAGTTATAAGTTCAGCCTGAAGCGCTTCAAACATCAAGGCTAGCATGCTTTAACATTAATAGCCCTACATGGATATCACAGTGCGGGAAAACAGTATTGCTACAACTACAACATCACTGAGTTTTGCATCGTAGTTTCAGAGCTATTCCAACCCTGCTAAGTACAACTGGACACTGTGTAGCTGCGGGAGAAGCTACATTAGCTGCAGACTACTCGTAAATTAGGATTCGGAGTTGTATGTTTTTCATGACTTTTGCTTCTAAATAATCAGAAGCAATTAAGTAACCATTCTAAAGAAGCAAAACAAATCTGCTATGTGGTATTAAAAGTTACTTTCCGCTGCTCCCTTGTGACAAAGGATCTACATGTTTGATGTGAGTTTTACACTGGATGCCTTTCCCGACGCAACCCCAAAAGATATTTGTGTGACAGAAATAGTTTTACAACGTAACACACACCGACTCCAGATCTCCTTACATTCTGCATTTTGTAATAATGAAAAAGATTTGTTTGCCTGAATCATTCCAAAAACAACACAGTGGTACCAAATGAGACTAAAAAGTCTACTATTAATGTCACTGCAAAATCTCTATGAAGCCCAGCAGACTCACTACAAGTCCTCGTAGGTATACTTTAGTCATTTCTGTCAGGCCGTATCACTGCACAGCTCCACCCATCTCTGTGATTGTTATTATAATGACTCAGTGTTTTGTCGGCCAGTTCTTCCTGCGTTCTTCCAGCACTGAAAGTACCTAAAGTGCTCCCAAAGTCTAAAGATTGTAATCTGTGATGTCATATTGATGCATAGCCTGAAGCAGCTCCATTAGCGGCCCGGGAGACTGACTTTGTGGACTCATACAATGTCTGCCTGTACTTTTACATCTACAAGGAAATTTAGATGATAGTGGGGCTATTAGTTCTGTTCCAGAAAACATAGCCTTATCTCCGTCCAAAAACCATTCTCCATTACATTCACCTTGTACTTCTTTTCCAATAGTTGTATATTGGTGTAAAATGATACATGAGGAGGCGATAGATGGGCTAGCTCAGGAGCAAAATATACTCTCTCGAAGCTAAATTGCATAGAATAATACGCTAAATGGATTCTGTTCATCATGTGAGTCTTTAACGAGCGAAATCCTCCCCACATTTTCCTGTCACTTGGAGGTCAGAGGTCAGCTACGTAATAGGGCCCCAGGACAAATCAGCGTAGCATCGTGCCAAAAACAAGGACTTGAACCCAGATCCTCAGGCTTAAGTCAACCACGAGCCTGCCGCCCTAAGTGCAATCCTGAAATGTACAGCTGTGTGCTGTTGTAGGACAAGGCCATATTCTCACGCAGCGTAATTGGCGCCGCAAACTGATACCTGATTGACCAGCGAACACATGATGACAGTGTAAACAAGCAGCACACGAGATGGTGAGCCTGTAGATACTACAATACCCCCCCCACACACACACACACACTATTAATGACCGAGTTTAATATTGCAAACAGAAACCTAGGATCTGCCCAGGACAGAGCTGTCAGGATAACTGTAACTGTGTCATTTTAAAATCAAAGACTGATATTGTGGCAGTAATGCAGATATGATAATGTAGCTGCTCTTTTTGTATGTTTTTACAGTGAAGATCCCCTCCACCTGCATGTACATGGATTTTGACTTTAATTAACACAGGCAACACAGAACACAGAGTTATAGAGGAATGACAGCATTATTGCTAATTTTCGATATCATGCAATAATATCAAGAGATATTGAGACGATATTGTGCATTTTTCGACTATGGTAATGTGGACGTGAAGCAAAAAACAAACAGATAATAAATAAATGCCATAAGGTAGATTACGTTAAATCACGAGAGGCCCAAAAATGCTACTTCTGATGGTATTTTTTAAGAGCAAATGTTGGCTGGAAGCATCAGTTAGCATGAATTAGCTAAGAACTGTTGCACCACAGTATGTGAAGAAGTCATCTCTAAATTTAATAAAATTTCATATCCAAGTGCATAATGGACACTGGACACGTAGATGATTACATGTCTTCAGCAGACCACTATTTACTGGTAATATTTAAGGAGTAATATAGCTTCCAGGCTCAACTACATTAAACATAAACAAGAGAGAGCTACACTTTTCCTGTATCACGTTATACAGTCACACACACACACACACGCTAACAGTTTCATGTCATTTATGTTATGATAACATTCCCATTGAAAGAAGCCGAATCAGCCACCATTAATTTTTCTGACACCTCTGTCTCTGACACCATAGAGCCAAACCGTCACGGCCTGTTGTCACATTTTCCCTTCACCCGACTGCACCTATATTTCAAACTCGTGACACTCAAAACTCCAAACACTGATGCTGAAAGGTGCACTTTAGGAACCTGCCGGATTCTGAAGGATGGCGTCGTTTTTTGACATTAAACTGCTGAGTAATTATTGCAGATGCTTAGCTGCAGCTGGAAAACAGTTTAATACGGAATAAGAGCAACAGTTAAAAGCATGACACTCCTGGATGTGCCACCGCAACTCTACTTCCCATCTGAAACCACCTGCCGGTGCACTGTACTTAGCCCAAACGGCAGCGTGCGCTCTTTGCAGGTTAGATTCACAAATGCTAGGACTACCTTTCAGCTCAAACTCAGAACTGAAGGGCACTTGCCATTGGTTCCCTGTCCCTTTAAATAACTTTGAGACCCCTTTTCTCTTCTCTACCTCCCTCCCCTGAGGTTTATCACAGTGACTCTTCTCTCTTCCATCTTCTCCTCTCTCTCCCCCTCCTCTCTTTCACACACACACACACAAACCCTGCCTGTATGTGTGGCTGGCAACTACAAAGCAGTTAGCCAAGCATCTCTTGGCTCTGTGCAGAGAGAATAAGACACTCTCATTACTGCCCTTAAAAAGCTCTTGCCCTCACAAAATCCACTGTAGACCCAGACACCAGCACAGAAAGTCACAGGAAAGACTGAAAAGAGTTAATAAAGGCTACTTTTTCACCCCTCTTACAACTCAAGTCACATGCGACTGTGTGTGCTTGTCTGTGGAGGATGGTTTTTGCACCCGCCCCCCGCTCCTTCCAGCCCCCTTTCCTGTTCCTCTTTAATGTCACAGGGCTGGCTCATATGACCTTGAGCAGCAGCGTTGGCACGGCAAGAGCGGGAGCTGCCTCGCCTGCGGGCGCCCTTGAACTGGATCTGCAAGACAAAAAAAAAAAAAAAACGGGGGGAGAAAAAAACCCTTCATGCGGCCTGATAGACATCTCATCCCTCCTCCTCCTCCTGCCCCCCAACCCCCTCCCCTGCACCTATCCTCCCCCTTTCTCCTCAGCTCTTTTATTCAATCTACGCCACTCCTTATCTGTTCCCCCTGGTGGGAAGAGATTTATCAGGATGCTGTATCTTTAACCTCTCTATCAGACGGAGATAGAAACAGAATTTCAAAATGTCTGACCGGCCCTGCGCAGATTTATTTTTAAACCTCCTCCTCCTCCTCCATGCACAAGCCCCAGGCCATTTCAGGAAAGGGGTTTGGAGAAGGGTGTGTGTGTGTCTGTGTGGGTGAAGGGTTGCTTTATGGAATACACCTGTGTGATGAGACTGCCATCCACTCCAGAGGTGTTGTTTACGCATATGGAAATCCCAGACCGTTTCCCTCCTGGCTCTGCTCTGAGCCTTTAGCACACACGGTGACCCATAGCTTCAAAACAAATATCCCAGCCTCTGTTTCGGGAACAAGTGCCAGCTTAATGACCAATCAAGGATCTCGGCCTCGAGAAAGGGGGCGGTGAATCAGAACCAGTGTTTTGACAGGTTGATGATGATCTGCTGTGTCCCAGTGAGGACCTCTGATTCTCTAAAGTAAACACCACAGTCCACAGTCCAAAGTCTGACTCTGCGCTGTCCAAATCTTGCTATTGCCCGAGAGCACAAAGGAGATTTATTTATTTTTTTGTAAATCAGCAGTAAACACTGGGACACCCTCCCTGCGACTGACACGCGGGCCACCAAGGTTCAAGTGATCCTATAAATATTTGCATCGCCCCGTTACTGGCAGTATGTTCAATACTGAGCTGGAAATTCATAAAAGGACATTTCTCTTGAATGTAACACTAATACGCTGCAGAACAGTGTGTGCACAGAGGACAGGCCCTCCTTCTAGCCCTCCTACTGGTTCTCTTCATGCCTGACCTTTCAAAACTGTAATATTATCACATGTCATATGCAGGCCTGCTGGAAACCATCTGCTAAAGGCAATGCGGTGGCTCCCTATCACCAAAAAGAAAAAGAAAAAAAGGAAACACCGGCTAGATTGGCCGAGCACTGGTTCCGACTGGTTTACCGCTCAGCGTGTCTCACCTTCACACACACAAACACACACATAGAAAAACAGACAGGGCCACGCACACACGCCCTCAGAGGCTGTTGTTGAGCGACATGAGCCACGAGCGCTCTCCTCGATTACTGTTAGGGGCTTTCGCGCAGAGACACGAAGTTCTGGGGCTAAGAATAACATTAGGCAGGTCTGCTTCCCGGCAGCGGCAGAAAGAGCTCGGGAGCCACAGAGGGGAGCTGCATGTGCGGACTAACACGGAGTCTTTCCTGCTAATCCAATCCCCCGCCATGTTTAGCCCCACCTCGGGATATTATGTTATGTTTGTTAGTGGGACACCTCTGCTAATAAGGCTGTTTTTACAGAGAGCGAAACCAATAAGATTAACATGAGCCAGGACTGATACAGGCAAAGAAAACAGATTTTTTTTCATATCAGGGAGATGGATGTGCTGAAATATTAAAAGGCCCACTATAGATTCCCCCTGCACCCCTCCCTCCCCCCTAACTCCAGAAGAGCCAAAAAAACAGACTCGTTTGTGGAGGCACCACAGTGTCCTGAGAGATTCATTACAGGCAGATTTGTTCCACATAGTGAAATATGAGTGAGCTCTACTGCCTGAAAATTGCATTGCTCCATAAGCAGGCCCCGACGCCAAAATGAAACCCCGATTTTCAGTCCTAAAGGTCTTAGCTCAGTATGACAACCGCGGCAATTATTTGCGAGGAGGAGATCAAGCCCAGTGTTTATCCCGCTTTGTCTTTCTGAGGCACAGCGGGAAGACACAAAGGCTATGAAATAACAAGCAACGCGTAGGATCGATATCAAAAACACATGGTTACTGCGGCTAGTCCCTTTCTCTGCCACACTGGGTCCTTTTGCCAAGAATCAGCACGAGCAAAATTGATCGAACCCTAATTCAAGCGTCTTAAAAATTAACCTGTAGTTGGGAGAAATTGCAGCCATGGTTTACAACCATGTCAGTCCGGCTGAACAAGCATGTGCGCTGCTCCTCTAAACCACAGTTGAACTTGGTACAGTAAATAACCTGACCCAAATAAAGTCAAGAAAATCCTGGAGAAGGCAGGCTATATTTAGCAAACAGCAGCCCGTATGTCAGAGAAACAGAACCAGAAAAGAGCCTTTGCTTAAAAGCATGTGTGGCTCGGGCTTTGAGCCTGACAGGTCTGACTGCAGAAATCAAACGCTATTACTGGAGACTGAGAGGGGAAGAGAGGAACTTATAGGAGGTGGCAGTACTTTAGAGACTCGTGCACTACTGTAAGACTTATACTATATGCGCGAGTGCGTGTGTGTGCTTTTTGAAGTGTGGGTCTGGGGAGTGAGGAGAGACCTCAGCGCTCAGCTTGGGGCGTATAATCTATGGTTCATTTGCAGCTTTTCTCCCCGGTATGACAAGCCGTTTACAAGACATAGCCTCTGCTGCTGACCCAGTTCTGAGTGGCTGCGTCTCGCGACAAGGCCCTGCCTCCCCATCAGGCCCTGCTCCTCGTCTAACTGACGATAACACCACCACCCTCTGCCTTCGTGAACTGTGGGAAAAAAAATAGGTCGCCCTGACCCACTTTTCTTCTTTCTTTTTTTCTTCTCCTTTCTCTCCCCTCCCCTAACGTCGTGCGAGGAGTTCTGCAGAGCATGATCGAGGGAGACAGTGAAAGGGTGAGGGCGAGAGATAGAGAGAGAGAGAGGGAAACAAAGGAATAAAAGAAGTTAAAAAGACAGGCTCAGACTTCTCTCTGATCTTTCCCCACATTCTGGCGGCCTTTGGATTACAGCCGACCCTTATCAGCTGGCCTGCTGCATGTTTGGCAAAAAACCCTCCCACGCCTTGAAACAACAACTGCTCCTGAGGTTAAATACATCTACAGGCCTCTACCATTCCCCCTTCCCACTTCTACCTCTCCTCTTCCAGGTGGCCATTATCTCCCCTCTTACTCAGAATACTAAATAGGAACCCTTTGCCTTATTTAAACGCAGACGCACACGAGCTACTTTGCAGTCATTTGACACCCATGAAAGGATGACCTGTCATACAGCCTAAAAAAAAATTTTTCCCGGAGTGGTGGGTGGCTTTACTAGAAGGCTAGCTGAAGCCAGGAGCTGCCTTAATGCCTGGTAGCATGACACTAGTGCTCTCTGAATGTCTTCGCCACGGTTAGCCCAGCTCATGACATGTCTGAGATCACATGCATGGTCCTCTCATGCAATCCTCAGTAAGCTGCACCCGCAGTATATGATCATCACTCTCTCTCTCTCTCTGAGGTTAGTCAAGAACAGCTGAGAGTTTCATTCATTTAGAAACGTTTGTTGTGGGACTCGCTGCGTTTTCAGTGTTGGATTCCTGCTTGAAGCCACAGTGAAATATCTCGCCAAAGCACACGGTTTTTTGCTGCTGATTTAAGTATGAATGTATCTGTCAAAAAATAAATAAATAAATCACCAATCATTAGTCACTACTTGCTGTAGCTTAGCAACCTTTTAGCTTAGCTTCTCCTCGAGACCTATACTTGTAGGAGGCAACCTGACAATTACCTTTAAAAACCTTTAAAGCGACTTACTGAACAGTTCAGCTTGAATGATAGTGTTCCACTTCGTTTTTATTGCTGCAGCAAGCCACTTGTTACCTTGCATAATACACATTAGGCCTTTTAAAACCACAGGATGACTTGCAGAGCATTTGGTTACACAAATCTCTTACAAGTAGACTGTCGAATAGCTCTCCTGACATTAGCGTGCCTTATGCTGGCACCCCGGCGTCACAGTGTGCCCAAGCTAGAATATTAGTCCCGCCAGATGCTAGTGACGACATGTGTTTTGCGTGTACTCATTTGCATCAGCCACAGTTTGACACTTTTAAAAACCAGAGGAGGGTTGACCTGCCACTAAACTCTCACCAGCTTGGTGCTAAGCCCCTGCGTGCTAATGGTGACCTAGTGCACACAGACATGTTGGTGCCTCAGAGACAAGCCATGAAGAACGCTGCTCCACTTTCCCATGCTGCCAGACATGCTGCAAAAGCAGCAGAGCTGTGCTGTATCCCTCTAAGTGCACCAAATATGACCAGAGAGCAAATGGCTGTTGGAAAAAAAAAAAGGAGAAAAAAAGCAGAATAGGGTGTCAGGTCTCTTTATTCAACAGGGGTTGGTGGAGGTTCTAGCTAAGTGGGTGGATGTAGGTCAAGCCCTGCCTCTTCGTGAGGTCAACGCTGAATGGAAGGGGAAGGTGGCTTAGACAGAAAGAGGCCCTGGATAAACCACATTCGTCTGGCTCTTGTGCCAGCGCTGGCCCTAGACGTGTAAACAAAGTTACACAAGCACACAGCTCCTCAGTGATAACGCTAGGTGTGTGTGTGTGTGTGTGTGTGAGTGTGGAAAAAAAACATCACACACGTTACAAAAGCTCGACTGTTGCTTTAACAGTCCAAACGCTCCCTGTTTAATGGCACATAAGTTGGTGACACTTGTTTTATTCTACATAACACAGTTATAGGTGAAGAACACCTCCAACTGGCTGACGCTGTAAACAATCAACCAAATTATACAAGCTACAGGTTCATCTTGTGTGTACACGAGCTAAAAGCGTGTCAGGCGGGTGGCGGCTGATGTCTGATTTTAAAATGTCACATCCTGGCAGGTGATCACCTTAATTTAAGTTGCTCCTAACAAGCGAACTCCCTGCACTTAATCAAGAAAGCTTCTGAGCAGTTGGGACTGCAGGGGAGGCCCACTGGGTGGTGGGGGCTGGGGGTTATCTGTGATTAAAAAATACAAACAAGTGCTGATTTTCACTTTTTATCCAAATTTTTAAAAAGTATTATTCATACGCTAAAGTTAACTTTAAAAGAAGAAATGATGCATCTCAAAATACAGAGGACACGCAGATGGTGACTGACGTTTACAATCACAATTTGGCCAATAGCCAACATCAATACCAAAATATACGCCATTTTTTTCTATTAATTTTGATGTTTTCATTTTATCTACTCTTTCTTCATTTCAAAATCTTGATTTCAAAATTACTGGCCAAAACTGCCAACAGATAAATATCAGCATTATCTCATTTGCTGATGTGCAGATATTAGTCGACATATTGGCTGTTGCTGCAGCAGACTGTTTGGCCCTTATAAAGGTGGAAGACCCTGATGCAGGTACAAAGAAAAATGGTTCTGACAACAAATATTTACTTGTAGTAGAGATTACAACACCATGTATGAAAATTAAACCTATTCATAGTTTTTGGTTGTTTTGGATAAACATTCTCACTTTTCTTCCAGTGGCATAAACTATTTTCCGATGGATATTATCTGGTCCACTTAAAGGGGACTAACTTGGCTAATTTCCAAATTCAAAGTTTTATTTGTGGACTTCACTTGAGTAGATTTGCATGATTTACAGTTTAAAAGAATCCTTATTTCTTGGCCTCGGTGCAGCCACTCAGTTCATCTCTTTCATCTGCTGTCTCAGCAAGCCGCTTCAGCTCTTTTTACGATCAGGCACACTTTAGGTGAACTTTCTTCTGATTGGCTGCCCCTCGTAAACCATATTGTGACATCAAACAGAGCCAAGAGTAGAAAAAAAGGTTTGAAACAGAACAATTGGAGCAGTGTGAATCCCAAACCTTTGGCTCACAGGGATCACATATGCCATGAAACCATGTTTAATATGAACACCCACCACTGTGACAGTAAAAAAACAGAACTATATGCAGCCATAAAGGAGCTAATGAACACAGTCTTGTATAACTCCCAACTCCCTCCTGGATCAGTTAGAATACGGTATGCCACAGTCTGCTTTCTAATAATGAGTGAGATGAGAGGCACAAACACATGAGAATGAGCTCCACAGAGAAGAAGGAGGAAGAGTACGTTCCTGTCATGAAAACAAGACAGGAAAATTAGTCGTTGGCTCTTCGTAAAGCTGCCACAGATCCCAGGTGCCACTGAAGCCGCATTCACGCTCCTATCATGGATAGACAGGTAAACAAATAATCATATAAAGGTAGATTCATTATTTTTGCATTTTGATGCTAAATGTAGGACTCATTTAACTGATGCGACACGATATTTCATTTTCTCTGAAAGAACCAAGTTGCTCCTGATATCAAAGCATCCTGGAATTTAAGGAATAAATAAAAGAGTCCCATTGTCTTTCACCACACACACAACACTGAAGCATCGTAACAGGTCCCAATTAGCCTCAAACGAGCTGAGAAACAGTGGCCCTCGTTGACTGTCCAGTTCTCCCAGCGTAATATCAAGACAAGTTTCTGGGGGGGGGGACTCCATGTCATTTGCCTAAGGTTTATTAAAGCAGCTTTAACAAAGTGGGCTGGGATCCCTATTTACACAGCCATATGGTAAATGTATCCAGGGGCCAGATATGTTAACATTTGAGCATAAAAATACTCTGAAGCAGAGACAGGAGCTTGCTCTAAAGTGAGACAGTGAGCCAGCGTGGTTTAAAACAGCGGGGCAGCTGTGGGGAGTGAGGGAAGGCAACTGCAATAACACACATCCTAGCAGCCAGCTCGCTCTGGACATGAAACGACCTTTCCCTGACATATGCTGGTATCAGTGATTGAGAATCGAGTAGATGACTAAACCTGCTCCTTTCGTCAGCACAGTCAGAGTGGAAACTTGTAGCAGCCATTCTCAAATTCAGATAAAGGCTCGCTGCAGCCGCACTACTGGGTCTGACACAACCTCGACCCTGTTTGACCTTGGGAGCGATTACCAAACTGAACGACGGCCCCCGCGGCGACACACATGCCTGTAGCGAGCGTCTCCGCCCCCTCATCCTGGTAGACATACAAGGTTGGGAGAGAGGACAGGGGGTGAGGCTGGGTGAAGGGTGTCACATGATTGGATCTCCTTCTGGAGAGTTACTTAAAGAGCCTCCTCAGCAATCAGGTCAAGGTCACGTTCTAGCCCTAATGCCAAAGGAAAAGAGAGAAGTCTGTGAATGTGCGTACGTGTATGTGCGCGCGCGAGTGTGTGTGTGTTATGGAAGAGTGCATAAATAGAGAGGGGAGGAGGAATGACTACATGTTCAGCAGTCCTGGGTCCTTGACAACTCGAAAACACAAGTTATAATTCTATTAGCTGTATTAATCTTCCTGCTTAGTGGACACTTTTATTCAAAGTCACTTACACGATTATCACTCTTGCACATCTCTTCCCATTTCTACTGCTGGATATTTACTGGAGGAATCCAGGTTAATTACCTTTGCTCAAGGGCAGAGGGTGAGCAGTGTATGAGCCAGCAATCTTCTGGTCACCAGTCCATTTTCCCTAAGTAATAGGTCATATGGCAGCCTCAAGTCATCAGCCCAGTGCTTTCCATCTCCTCTCAAATGGCCTCTCTACCACTGGAAGCCTTCTAACACAGTTATGAGAAAGCTGTACTGCTGAATCCCAGTCTTTCGGTCTGTTTACCCGGCTGTAGTGAGGACTACAGTGAATAACGTCACCTCGCTAATGGATTTACAAGTGGGCTGAAGGTTCACAAAAGGACGGCATGTTTCAGAAATTCGAGAGACAACTGTGAGTGAAGGAGGGATGCTGGGGTTATGCCAAATGTCCCCAGTCCTTCCTTTGCAGCACGGGCATGCATTCGTTTCTCATTTAGCTGTGTACCTCCTATTTAGCCACGTTCTGTTAAAAAGATATTTATTGAAAGTGCAATGAATCATTTCTCTTTGCTGACAATTTTTAAATGGACCGAAGGGAATCTGTAATGTCCAAGCCATTAGAAGGCTGCTCTCCACGAAGCTCTAATGGAATATTATCTTGGATGAATGACAAATATCTACCTTGGAATTGCATGCAAGACACTGAGTGTTTCAAGGGAAATTTTTTGACATTCCTCTATTTAAAAAAGAAAAAAAAGGATAATGTGCTGCAGATCTATCTGAACTCGCACAGCTCGACTCTCCACGGCCACCCGCACAGGTCTCTTGTTGCTCAGCAACAATTCAGCTCATCACTAGCAGCCAAAAAGTTACACAATTACAGTTCAAGCCAAACGAGGGTTAGAGGTGTGCAGTGCGTAACATTATTAAGCGAGATATAGCCATCTTTCACAAGGTGTGGGTCTGAGTGAATGAGGAAGCGGGGAAACCCCAGGTGATGCATTTTCCTCCTGCAGGAACCAAGCAACGTGGAAGTGTGTGAATGCTCGCTGGGTGACAACGCCGCCCTGCAGGACGAGGTGTCGTTGGGCTGACGGCATCCAGCCGTTGCACCCGGGTACAACAAAAGTTTAACAAAGTCTCAAACTGGTCTTGAAACAGAAGCTCATACCTTATAGTATATATATGTATGCCCTGCTCCCTCTCCTCCACCACTCACCCCCCGCCCCACCCCTCCACTGTGCTGCGCTATATATCCATCATTCATTCATAAATTCTAAAAACTCCTCTTTAGTTAATTGCCTGGGAAAATTTAATTTCAAACGAAAGCTTTTAAAAGAGAAAGATATAATTAAGTTGCAGGGATCTCTCTGCCTGCCCCCCCACCCCCCGTCCAGGGGTGCCAAGGGGACGTGTGCTGTGAGCTGTGGAGCTCTGCACCGCACTGCTCCGTGTCAGGGAAGTCATGCACCCATGTTTAAAGCAGAACGTTACGTAAAGCCTCCCCCTCTGCACAGGCTTACTGCACCAGACGCTGTGTCCTTGCCTGGGCTGCTCAAGGTTCCCAAAAGGACAGGCTGCTAAGAAGTTAGGAAGGACAGGGCCCTGTGATAGCCTGCAAAAAAAAGAGAGGGTAGGCGGGAGGGTGGGTTGCTGCTTGTGACAGCCTTGGACTTTGAATTCAGCGCCAGACAGGCTCATGCATCAATCCCTCAACTTACAAAGACAAGGCACTAACCTTGACGAGGCCAGGGACTCTTCAGGAATGAGTGGCATTTTCACTTAGCCCCAGCTTCTCCCCTGTAGTCCTGCCACATAACCTGCTTAAAATAAGACACAGTTGAAGAACAGTTGACCTCAGTCACTGGACTCTGTGACCCATCGTTCTACTCCTCAACCCTCAGGTTTCTTCCACCGCCCCGGGCGGGGGTGGGGGGGCTTCGCTACAACACATGGAGAGGTCGCATAAATAGCATTTAGTGCAGAAGGTGCAGCAGCCTATCCTGATGCCTGTCAGAAAGTGTTTTGTTTGAGTCACGGCACACTCGAGTGAATCCACGTTTGCTGTGATACTCGGGATTATCACAGACTTAATTACAACCGTTCCTCCAACTGTTGCAGCTAAACAATTCTAACAAAACTACAAACATGCAGACAAGCATCTACTAGCATTATGCTGTTTATGCCACTGCAGGACAACACGACAGACATCCTCCATCACGTGCACGCAAACAGGCTGGGCATGCCTGCCGTCTATGAGCATCTGTCCTCATTCCCTTTTGCAGCCTGCCCACTCTGACACGCCTGTGACACTGGCCTGCCTGTGGCGAAGCACTTTCCCCCCCTCGTCTGACTGCAGCAGCATCCTGGCTGCACACTCACCACAAGAGTAGAGAAAACCTCCCTACTGCACCTCCACAGCCCCCGGGGTGGCAGCTCTGCTATAGGTGCAAGAGAGGCAAAGAGAGCCAGAGATGGAGGGAGAGAGCAGGGGGAGGGGGAAGTCAGTTCCACTCCGCTCCGCCGCTGTGACCGCACCAGCCTGGCCAGGAAAAGAGTCAGCTTCTCTCACATCACCCAGGAGGTCTGCTGCTCCACGCTACATCTCCTCGGTCTTTACTTAACGTACCAGAGGAGCGGTACAGTGGAGACTTGATGTTACCACACTACAGGCTAGCTTGATGCCGTTTCCCTCCTCCGCTTCATTGATCTGCACACTGGGCCTTGACGGCGGTTGTTTTCGAAAGGGGCCGATGCTTCATGTGGGTAATTTATTTGACCCGTGGTATCTCGCTCTTTCAGCCTTCCGTCCCCGTTTAGCGAGTAATTTCAGCAAAGTCTAAATAATTCACGGCAACTGCAATCAGCAGCGATCAATTGGGGGAGATAATTGAAGGGCCTGTGAGGTGTGAAGGCAGAGGGGCGGAGAGTTGGAGGTGAAGGCGAAAGTCAAAAGGGAGGAGGAGAAGGTGGTGGGTGCAGGGGGGGCGCGAATCATTCAACAGCTGAGTTCTGGCTAGTATAGCTTTCAGGGATTGCAGAGAAGGAGTCCATCTTTCTTCCTCACATTTCGTCATTCCAGCCTGCATCCAGGAGCGTTTAGCAGTTACTGCTTTGTCATCAAAATAAGTCTCATTGACTTTGGCTGCCTTCTGCTCGCGACAGAAGCACCGGCAGAAGCGCTGTCTCTGAATGAGACACAGCGGCTCGCTATGACTGAGAGCAGAAATCTTTTAAGTGGGAAGACACCACAACTGCCCCCACGGTGATGTCATTTCCAAAAGCAACAGCAAACTTCTGTACTTCCACATCACTTTCTGACTGTGTAGGCATTCTAGGGGGAGAAAATTCAGAGAAAACGCACTGAAAATACACCCCGATCAGTAAACGGTACACATGCATCTTTATGTGTGCTTATCTGCGTGCCCCATTTCTGCTTGGTTTAGAATAGCGGTGTTCCAGTAGTAATTTGAATGTCTATTTTAATTCAGCACTGTTGGCTTCCATCAGTCTGCATTTTTGCTTTAGTCACTCAAGCCGTGATATTTTAGCCTAGTGCTCACCATCATTTTCAAGAAATTTGCTTATGTAAAAGCCACTGACAGACGATCGGTACTAGGGAGGCACTAACAGATCAGCTGAATATCGGCCGATAAGATATCAGCAGATAAGTCTGCATTTACTGATATCAGTTTGAGCATTTAATTTTGGGGGGGGTTTCAGGCTGTAGTTACTCAGATTTTGAATTTAGTATGAAAAATAATCACATTATAATACAGGAAGAAAAAGGGGAGAAGGAGAAATGTCATTACAGATTACAGGTTGGAGGGGGTTTGGCGTGTGGGTAAGGTTGGTGCATTTCTCTAAAAAATGGTAAACATAACAAAATAGGACTGAAACAGTATAAATATGGAGTATCAGGCAAACCTTTATTTGTGACACAGGCACTGGGCAAGAATTTGTATGGAAGAGAGGACAGAAGATTACCAGTACTTAATAGTAAATCAGAGAGAAGTGATCATTTCAGTTTGTTGATTGAACACAACACTGACTTCTGTCTTGTTAATTAGAGATAAATGTTTCATTCTGACTGTGAAATTTACAGCACAACTGTCACGGTGTAAATCTTTTTCCTGTTACAGCAGCACTTCTGACCATTGTTATTAGAAGAGTGTCTGCTGAACAAACAAACGATAAATGGAACAATAATTTGGTTTAATGCACGCCCCGCACTGGCATTATGGAGCCCAAACAATTAGAGAAATGAGTTTGTGGCCCAAAGGTGTCTGGTTTCGAATCCTCAGTGGGCTGACAAGAGCGCGGGCCTGTAAGTAGATGAGAAATGCACTTCTGCTCCTCACATCTACTGTCAAAGTGCCCTTGAACAATGTTCGGTGGCCAACAACACAAGTGCTGGGCATCTCCCAGGTCTATAATAAATCAAAAACTCTGCAGTAAATGCATGACACTTGTTCTGGTAGATTGCACATTAGTTTTTCTTTTTTTTTCTTGCTGCCGAGTATCTCAGCAATCAAAAAGCGGGACGCCACTCTCAATTTCTGTCCGCCCTGTGCTCGTGCTGTGGTCTATGACAGATTTACAAACACTAAGGGTTTGAGCTGGCACAGTGGCAGTAGTTAGAGAAGCTGTTAGTAGAGGTAAGTGGCTGGGCAAGTACTCTGTGGAGTCATTGTGTGAAAAAAAAATACATTTTTTACAGCGATTTCTCCTTTACATAATTCAATGTCACAAAGTAGCAACAAGCAGGGTGGATTCTGAAATTACTCTGTGTTTTCCACAATGTGCAAAAGAGATGTGCAGAACACACCTGCAAGAGCACACACACACACACACACACACACACACACACACACACACACATAAACACTCATGTCAAAACTTGCCACGTTCATACAGCAGCGGCGGCGGTGGCAGCAGTGTTTTGATGGCAGATAAGATTCTGCAGTAATGAAAGGCAGCCAGTGGACAAGAGAGGAGAGAGTTCAGAGTCCAGTCTTGTGACTGTTGAGCAGCCTCGGCATCATTTGCATTTGGCCATTTGAATGTCCTCTGGTTCTGTTGCAGGCTACTGCACATCACTCAACAGCAGCTCCCGGGACAATAGCAGATGGCAGAGTCAAATCAAGCCCCGTCCAACACAGAGGATCCTATGAATTGCAGCACTCAAACACTCATAAAGCACAACTTAAAAAGTTGGGCTACAAACGTGGAGGTTTTACGTTATCTGTGGCAACAGAGGACAAGCCGAACTACCTTGAACATCTTGTGTAAGTTCAGGTCAAATAATTAAGCAGCTTAAATGTTCAACAAAAGAGAGGCTAAGAGGCAGACCCCCAGACACAGGCAGTATTTAGAAGGCTTTAAAAAAGTTTGACTCTTCTCTGCGTTACTTTAGATTGGTAGCCTAAGTAGTTATGTGGAAGGCAGGAAATTAACTGAACCCTTTTTAAAAAGCCTCATATTCCAACATCCAAACAGGTTATTTCAGAAGCTGAACTGCAGCTTGTACTCTGCCCTCTTTCCGGTAAGTCTCAGAAAACTTCAGCCCCTGACCTTTTGCCTCCACACGGATCCAAAGTCCAATGAAGCAATAAGATATTTGTGAAAAAAAGGAACACCTACGTAAAGGCCACTCAGAAACTCTCGCCGAGAAAACATCCAAGCCTTTGAGATCTATCAAAACACATCTGACATGACGGTCGGGTGATGTGACAGGCTGCAACAGACCAACTTGAAATGATGGGTGTTTAAGTCTGCAGACTAGACTAATCTCTATCAGAGGACCCTGGGGAGGGTAGAGACATTCAGACATTTTCAGAGGTGGGGTAGGTAACAAGCAAAAAAAAAAAAAAAGAGTATTAATGGGAATCACCAACTAAGCCACACATCAAGTGCACACCTTTTTGAGTGCATTAAAAAAAGCATTACCTTGATCCTGACTGTGTAATAAAGTTGTTGTAGCAACACTGCTTTGCAACATTTTTAACAACCTTCGCCTACACTGTGTTTACTGTACATGCTCAGGGGTTAGTGTCACTGTCCCTGCTTTCCCCTGAGTGCTACTGCAGTGACACATGCAAAGTCTTGCTCAATGAATATTCAACCCAAACTCATTTTTACACCCAGTGGGCCCAGGTGGCTTTTAGCACCTTGAAACAATCACATATGAGTCAACGTATAAGACCCTTTACGCTCGGAGGGCCATTAAAAACCCCTTAAGACTTGCCAACTGTAATCTACACACCGGTGCAACTGTGAAGCGTTTCCCTTTGGTGGTGCTAAAACTACAAGATGGGGGGCTGTGCAGTGTTTTGACCCGACGTGATGAACTACATTAACTGTACTAACGTTACATTACAGCTGCCGCGCTCCAAGCAGAAGACGGTGCGCACTGTTATTAAATTAAGCCAACGGGTGACATTAGTCATTCGGTGTTCGTACTGCCAAGCAGCCTGACAGCCCAGAATACACTGTGAAAATTAGCTGGAGGGTTTCAAGAGATTCAGAGGCGGTGTGTGCGTGTATGGGGAGAACATTTATAGAGAAATGCCTCTATCGTGGGCCTAATTTGAGTCACTGATCCGAAGGATACGGGCACTGGCTGCCGTCACTGAGCGGCTGTGCGGCTAAATGGAAAGCCACACGGGCAGGTTTATTCCCCGCTTCTTTATGCAGCGATTTCAGCGACACATCCATAAGCGCCCCTGGTCGCCGTGCGACACACAAACAGCGTTACCGATCCCCGACACAAACGCACACATACACACACAGAAAAAAAGCGCACGATCTAACCACTTCCCGACATACGCGCACCCGTGTACGTTTCCACCCGCAGCAGTATAAGAATAATATTGTCCAGACGTAACAGTGCGCTCGCTTACAGATCCCCTTACCTGCGTTCGTCCACCCCACAGAGGCGCATCGTTATCATTCGACAGGAGGAGGCAAATCCAATGAAAACGGTCGCGACACTTTTGGCAGGAAGCAGAAATGGCGAGGCAGGCTTCGAGGGAGGAAAAAATCAAGTCCGAAATAATTTCTAAAAAGCCTCCTTTTGATTTGATTTTTTAATTCTACAAATGAATGCTGCGCCTGTGAGCGAGCCGAGGTGTGGAGTGCGTAGTCTGTGGAAATTGTTTATTCTCGGAGTCCCCTCGCTGTGGAGAAGTGAGCGCAGACAGCTACACTCCTCCTCCTCCGCCTGCCGCTGACACCACCCTTAAAGGAACAAGCCTTCACCGCTGCCCACATACTCCCTCTGCCAACAAGGAAGCACTTTTTAACATTAGATGTACAGCAAATGGTCTTAACGCTGTTTTTTTCCCCATTTTATACTAAGTAATATACACCGCCTACGGTTTGTCTCACACCAAGGGACATACAATGGAAATGCTTAATTAGCAGATTATTATTTAATCATTTCAATTATTAAGAATAAGCTGGGCTAAAATAACCTACCAAGGAGGGGATCTTTTTGGTTACGTCTCATTCTGTCTCACTTTAAAAAGGAATGTTCAAAAAGTTATGAATAAATGCTGATAAAACTTTGTAGGTGTGTGGAGTGGGGTCATGGTAATAATCCAAAATTTCCACCAACATCCACAAAGGTCTTCGAGGTCAAGTTAACGATTTGTTGGTTGAAAACTGGAAAAAAAAAGTCTTATAACTTAGAAACTATGATTCTTACAAGTGTGGTGTGTATTAACATGTAAAGATTTAAAATATCTTATATGTCATATCATATCTCATTTGACCTCTGACCTCTCTGGGTCAATAGATTGATCTGAAAAGTACTAATAATCGTATTCACACCTATTAAAAACTACATTTCTTACTGTCAGCGTTTGTATTGACCACACATAGGCAAAAAGGCAATGATATAAGGAGATTCTACATATCACGTTACGTTGGACCTCTGACCTCTTCTTCAATGTCAAACAAGGTCAGACTTTCATAAAATATCTGTTTTCTTTAAAACCTACTGCCCGTGTTTGTCTGTCAACAACTAAGAAATTATACCGGTATATGGAGATTCTCAATATCACATTATAGCTTGCATCCAAAGTGTGTTCTATCTTTAAAGAAAGAACTGTCAAGAGAAGGAGAATGAGCTGCCTGGTGAGTTAGATACATACTGTACTATAATGTTATATAATAATCAATACCTGTTATCCATTACCTACTGCTACATAATGCTTACATACAAAATACAGCACTTTTCTCTTAAAAGTAAATACTGCCCACAGAGTGAGTGATCATTCTCAGATTCATTCTTTTTATTATTATTTTTGCTTCTTCTTCTTCTTTTAAATAAAAGCATGTCTATGTAAATAGAGAGTGTAATTCCTCAAATGGCCACTTGAGGCTGCCTCAGAAGACGGTCAAGTCCCAGTTTAACATCCTTAATAAAAATGGCTGACTTTACAACAAAAATCACCATTTTTACAGCCTGCGGATAGCTTTCACCATCGTAACTATTATGCTGGGTGATTTTTTTCATGACCTTTTTTTCTGTAGCTTAACGTAAGGGTGCTTTCTTTAACAGGTGTGGCCTTTCTGCAAGGCACACAACATCTCAAGTCCATTGGTGCTTTTTATTAGCCTGTGACTTAGGACTAATAAGCACATATCTGTATGTGTTCTTGCACCCATACAAATTATGAATGCTGCTTGCTAGCCTTACTCTAGTCCAAGTATATTAACTGGATTCTACATATTGAACCCTCAGTGTTAGCATTTCAGCCATGACCATTTTGAAGTGACCCTTCTTGGACAAAGCAGTGGAGTGATATGTTATTAGCTAGCTCGCAAACTTGAGTTTTAAATTGGTGGTTGATGGTTTCAGACTACTATACTAGAATTTCAATAACAATAACTTTGTGGACGGCCAGTACCACGCATCATGACATATTATTTGCCTGGTAGTTCAATTAAAAAAGTTCCATAAGGCACCAACATGGTGCAAATATGGCTGAGAGGTCGAGTTGAATGTTTCACATAAGTGACGGTAACAGCTGCTTATCGTGGCACATCCCAGGGCCTAAACCTGCCATTTTAAACACATTATAATGTTAAAAAAATGCTTTCTTAATGATACAGAAGTGGACATTTTAACATGGGAGTTGACCAATTCACCATCGGAGCCAGCCCCATGTGGTCACTAGAAGAACTGCAGTTTTTGGCACTGGCTTCACTTTGGTAAATGGACTGGTTCTTATATAGCGCTTTTCTACTCTTCTGAGCACTCAAAACTTGTACATTCACACAAGCACATTGGCTGGATGCATCGGAGAGCAAACTGGGGTTAATATCTTGCCCAAGGATATTTGGCACGCAGACTAGGGGAAGCCAGGAATCGAACCACCAACCTTCCAACCAGTAGATGACCTGCTCTACCACCTGAGCTACAGCCACCCCACTTTGCAGCCCTCAGGGTTGCCACTTGTTCAGTATTTGGCCTGTGTTACCTTCTTAAAGTCTTTGTTTTATTTAACTGTATTTGGATGTATAATTTGTAATCTAATTATTTAATACTATCAATATAATTTGTTCCAAAGGGTTAACAGAATCATGCTTGTAGTAACAAATGCTACATTAACATCAACCATAGTGGTAACAGTTGCAGTTTTAAATGTAACAGCAGCTGGATATGTAATAATCTCCAAAAGGTCCTTTAAAATGATAATAATAATAATAATTTTTTTAAAACAACAGCAATTCTTAAAGAGGGACTTTACTGTACAAAAACTGGTTTATTTGTCACCATGAGTGCCACATTTTATTTTATTTTCTTATTTATTATTTTCTATTGTTATTCACAGAAGTGCATGTGTAATATGGCAATGCCAGAATTGACATGCAGGGAAAAAAGAGCTAAAAAAGAAAAAAGGGGAAAAATTAGAAAGACTAGAACATAAAGCCTGGATGCTCATGCCTGGAGCACTTAGGTGGCCAGAGAAGTCTGGTTAAAATGTATTGAGAGAAATTAGCATTACAGGAAATGTATGAGCCTGAAAGCAAGAACTTCAAGTCTCCTTACTTTGTCAAATTGCAATACTAAATTGGTGAATTTCCCCTTTAAGGAAGTGCTTTTAAATTCTCCTTAAAAATAGCATTGTAGTAAAAGATAATCCACGATTCACATTTTGCTTTGGAATAAAAATTGCTTTCCCCTTTAGATGAGTTAACAGAAACAGTCACAGGCAGACTACAGTAAATCTAAAAGACTAACATTTCTTAATCTAGCCATCTAAAGCAGGTTCAATTATAGCTCTTCAGTTGGATGGAGGATTAAGTAAGAAGTACCCTAAATAACCTTGTTGTGAGCATTCCTAAACAAATCATTAGGTTGCTCCATATGAGACTGCCATAGTGCTGGAGCTCTACTGTCTGCCTCACAGTGACCAAGTGGGGGAAAAGAACAACATAAATGGCATCAAAGCACCTTTGGATATATGAGACGTCTCCCAGGTGTGTCACTTGACTGTGAAGCAGGGAGCCATTCACCGAGCAGAAGATGCGCTCATGGAAACTTTTAAAATGTTTCTCGCTCGCCATTATTGTAAACATTGTAAATCTAAACCAATGATTACGCACCTTATGCTTCCAAATAACCCCCCCCCCCCTTTTCTTTGTGTCATCTTGTGCTAATCTGTGCTATCTGGTCCACTGGCCTGCAGTCTGTCAACTCAACATGGCCTTGAACAAAATGTCTCTAAGGACCTGGGGAACATCAGTGTTCTGGTGAATGAGAACACAACAACATAACCTACTTCCAGCCATTCCTGTCTCTATTTCCCCTTTTCAAATCCAGGATCGGGGGGGGGGCAGTGTGTGTTTGTGTGGGTGAGAATGTGAGCGAGACAGAAGGGTGTGTGTGTGTGTGTGTGTGGGGGGGGGGAGAGGGGGGTTGCTCCTCCTCCTCCTCCCACTGCTGTGTTATCACATCATGCTGTGTTATTGGCCACTTGTATTCAGCCAGCTGGATACTGTGCCTTCTAACCTGCGGTAACCCCACTGTGGTGTTTAAACAGTAATTCAGTTCATTGCCAGTAGTATAAACAGAGGCGGCACTCAACATGTCAGTCAGGTAAATTGGATAGTTTTCTTTTACAAGGCTGTTGTTCACAATAGGTGTTACCTGCAATTTGCATTTTGAGTGTAGCAGCAGTTAAAAGTCTGAGCAAAGTCCTCGCCAAAGTGCTATTCATAAAAAGTTGATGTTGCTGCTGTTTTTATTGTTGCCGTCTGATTGCACCACGAGTGCCGCTCAGGATCGCGATTTTGTCGAGACGTCAAAAGTTGGACGAGCAGGCTCCGCTCGGCAATCTGGACGGTATCTTGTACCTTGTAACCTCTGAACTGGAGTGACCTTTCATCTTTGAACTCTGACCCCGAATGCCACATAAATGGAGATACAATATTCTCCCTTTCATTCCCTCCCCCTCCCCCTCCACGAACTTTGCCCCTGAAGCTTTTCACAGAAATGGGTTTCAGGAAACTCTGTCCTTTGACCCTGAATTACAGGGACAGATTGTGACTGACGAAGAAGAAAAAAAAGAAAAAAGTCTGAGGTCCTCATGTGAAAACAGTTTGTCTTGATGTTATTTATGTATGGGATTTAACACATTGTGTGGTGAAGGTTGGTTACAGATGCTCACGGGCTGGTTGCAGCTGTGTGAGGGAAATAGAAGTGCAGAAAATGGCAAAAGCTTTAAAAAAAGAGGAAGCTCACCAAGTGTTTGAAAGACATTAGGAAATGGAAGTTGCTGTTTTACAAGACTAACTTTATTGTCTCGTTAACGTGGTGTCTTCTTTAGTGTGTTCAAAAGTGCTGAGCTGTCATTTTGAAATACGATATTATCTAGATATTAAATTAAATATTAAATATTCAACAACTGTAGGAAGCAATAAAAGTTTTTCCGATAACTTCGGCCTCTTCTAGAAGGTTGTTTCTCTAATTAAACAAGCAAATACTTGGCAGTAATTAGTGAAAAAGAAGATCTCATTGGCAAACATATATTCCAAAGTTTGCACTATGTTCTTAGTGTAAAATCTGGTAGTGTAGACGGTTCATCTGTGACTCATCTTTTGTCGGTCTGCATGAGTTCACTGAGTGGTCACTGGGGCAGATTATCATTCAAATCTTTGGATGGGATATGCAGATTTGATTTGTTCATCTCTTCAGAAATGAAGTAATCTGACCCCGCAGGACCCTTTGGAATTGGTTTCCCATACATTTAAACTGTATCCCAGTGCATATTTCAAGGTAAAGGAAAAACATAGATGGAAAACATGTGAATCCGCGGCCAAGGGTCAGCTCTGCACCGGCGTCCTCCCGGCCCTGCAGTACAATCAGAGGAGAGTTTAGAATCAGACGCCCGATTGTCTCAGAAGGAGGGAGGTGGAGAGTCAGCAGACATTAACCCTCCACCTTTGACCTCTACTCCCCAATTTCAGCTGCAGTATCTCCTAAGGTTTGGAGTGAGCTAAAGCCCTCTCGGGGAGGAGGCAGGTGCGAGCTGCGGTGGGAGGGCCTGCTGGAAGTCACACCATACTGTAACCTTTGAACTGGAATGCGTACGAAATGGTTGTGACATTCCCCACGTATACAGCTGCAGGGGAGGTTTTACTAAAACCATATGAGACAGCAAAACCTGCCTGCACACAGACACATGAGGCGTATTTGGATTGCTTAACTGTTCTGCTTGAATGATTGAGGTCAACAAAACAAACAAAGAAAATATTAAAGCTTTATGTGCCACAGCCTGCAATTTACAAGGGAATGCTGTGTTATGAATGTGGAATAATACAACACTAGCTGGTTTCAACTAATAGATATAGAATTAAACAACAACAACAACAACATCACAAATTATGGAGGACAAAAAAGCACATAACCTTTCATTACTGTATATGTGAAATGCACTTTTCACTTATTAAACAATAAAGTATAACAGAGCGGTGATCAGATACAGTCATGCTCCAAACCTCTATCACTGATATCACTGTAGGTTTGGAACAAGCAGGAACCTGAGGGTTCAGGTGTGATACCAAAACTGCAGTTCCTGAAATGGCCACTAGAGGCAAAAAGCCAATTCCCCATAAAATCCTGCGTTAATTTCATTTAATGATATTTTTTTGTACTGTTTATTCTCTAAGAAGATGACTACATAAAAACGAATACACAAGGACAAAAACGATGATAAAATGTATCGAAACGTAGATAAATGCACGCATCCGTTCACTGGGAAACGGTACAGTGTAAAAAATAAAAATAGAATAAAAATTGGGAAAAGATACAACTAACTCATTTTCTCATGAAAATGCAACAACATGCCAACGCTTGGAAGGAAGACAAGAAAAGACAAGTGGAGACATTTTGCAATAAAATGTCAATAAAAATAAGACGCTGCAAACCACGTGGAGGAAAAGCAACAAACTTTTACACTTGTGGTCAACTGAACCAACTTTAGATTTCATTTTATCATCTTAAGTCGACTAAAATTAGATTAAAAGTAAAATTATTTAGATGCCCAAATTATGACTAAAAATAAATAGTAAATAAATCCAAGTTTTCTGTTAACATTAACACTGATGTGCATTTTATAACAGCGTTTACATTCCGACACATTACAGCGGAAGCACCTTTTAAAATTAGAAGTCTGAAACTCATTACAGTTGTGGATTCTTTGACTGACAGGTTTCTGCCTTCACTTCAGCTAATTTGACACACTGAACTGAATCCCTCTAGTTTTACTAACAGATTATTTAAGAAGCCAACTTTGCAGATTTGTTATTACAACAGTTAGCCGTCTACATATCAGTGCTGCTGGAAAAACCAACCAACACAGCTGTGCAATGAGGAAGAAACTATTATTCTCCCCCATGTTTCTATTTCTATTCTATTTTAATAATTAAATGTTATATGTTATTTTGCTCCTTCCATTTCCACTTGTTTGCTTCCTTCCATGTATCTATATGTATGAACCCAATTCATACAGCTATAAACCAATGAACCAAATCTGCATTCACAAGTAATAATGACAAGGTCAGCGTCGTAACTACGCTGTGAAACTGCCATCCTCTTTTACAGACTCAACTCGAGCCTTGAGATGCGTGGATTATTCATTAACAAGTGAAACTGTCTTTATTGGCCCAACAAACTACGGATGCAGAAGAAATGCATGACCTCTGCTCAAAATAAACAGACAAGAGTGATTATGAGTGGATTATGGCAGACATGCTAAACAGCCATCTCAGTAAATATTCCACTTTTGTCCTTGAAGTGTGTCAGGGAGATGAAACTGCGCCTGATAGACAAGACAGATAATTCCAGTTCAACGTAGCACCGCGCTAACAGAGGAGAGACATGAAAGTCACAGCTGCCACATTCAGAAAAGGTGCACCAAGCTACTGATTCAGTGTGATGACCTCCATCTCTCCTGCTTCACATTATTTTCCTCATCAGACTCACAATGAGTGAGTAATTTGAATTTGAGCTGCCGGTCCTTGAATAAAGCAACATTACATTTGACTAAGGTCACTATAGGATGTTAAGAAATGTCTCCTGGGGTACTGAGGCTCAGACGGTTGAGACTATGTTCCCTGTCCAGCTATGTCAGTGTTATTTATTGCAACAGCTCTGTGCTGAGTTTCTCTAGGGGGCCAGAGATCTAACTAAAAGGATCCGCATAGAGTGCTGCGCCCTACCGAAGGGATATCATTATGTTGGCCTCACAATGGGGATGGTGTCTGCTTTCCCATTCAACAGTTTCTTCAGTCTACTAGTGGCACAGAGCAGAACAGGCTTCATAAACAACTATGGTTGTTTCAACAAAAAGAAAATCTCCAAGGCCAATCTGCCTGGAGCTGTTTTGTTAAGGTGTGACTGTGAAACTACAGAGATGCTATTTAACAGTCTACATGACCCGAAGACACAGAGCATGTACAGTTTAGAGTTGAAGCAACTAATCTGCTCCGATAAAGGACATTCTCACTCTTTAAACCAGTTTCATCATATTATCATTTTGCTTTTTACCAAGCAAAGCAAATGTTCTGCCAGGGAATCAATTGTAGGGCTGCTGACAGCAGTGGGAATGTTTACATCTCCCTACGCCTGGCCTCATATCTGATGCTTAACCCATACCCACTTGCTGTGAAACACAAAAATCAAGAGGAATTTTGGAGTTGTTTTTGGATAACTGTCAAAGTATGGGAAAACAGGTCACTGCGTAAGCGTGGCTGCCTCTGCGTGTTTGTGTGTACATGTGTGTGTTTGAGAGCGAGAGAGACGGGAGCACAGGCAAGACTAGGCTGACTCTACTGTGTGTGTGCGTGGATTGCATCGCGTCCCCCTGAACATGCACCGGCCCTGCATCTTGTTGACCTAGTTGGTGCTCTTTGACTAATCCCTGATGATACTGTGGGTGGTCTGGGAGGAGCTCTCCTCCAGTTTCCTCTGCATTTGAATATCAGATGGCAAAGGCGGGGCCTGGAAAAAAAAATCTAAACTGCCAAGGGATTTGACTGGAGCGCCTGCCAACACAACATGGAATGTTTTTTTAGTGCTCCCTGCACCTTCTCCTCCTCCTCCTGCTCTCTCTTGTGTGCTATCACAGGTCTCCTTCTTTCATCCACTTGTCTGACATAAAAGGCAGTCCTATTTTCTGCCCATATTGACCCACTGATTCAAAGCGACACCGATATGCTCATTGTGTTTGTGTGTGTGTGTTTTCGGAACAATTAAAGGCCCTGGTTGTAGTCCTAATCACGTAGCCATCCATGTGCCATGTGCGACAGGAGTTATGCTGCAGCTGACATGCTGTCTTTTTCTATATGTGGGTGATCCAATTACTCATTGGCTCTTCTCACACACTCATTCACTCAGTATGGGCCATTTGCAACAGTAATGAGTCACAGATATGCTATCAGTCCACACACTTTCAGAATGATCTCAAGCCAGGAGTGAAAGTGCAAAAAAAGGCCTAATTTTAATGCCAGGACAAAGTTCCTGCCACTGTTTTATGATATGTATGTATGTGTATGTTTGCTAACATTTGTGTGACAAATGTAGCAGCAGAGCTGCCACTAATCCTTAGTCAAAGCTGCTGCGATGATGTTAGTTTTGGGCTGGACAAGCTGCTTTGTTTGAATGAGGCTTTGCTGGGAAGGCACAGTGGGGGCAGAGCTAAAGAGTCAGATATCAGGGACAGAGGCACCTTACTGTCCCCGCCGCACTCGCGCACACAGATGGTGGCGAGTGAGGACAGTGAAAACAGCTCTGTGTCCCTGGGCCCTCGTCCTTGCTCCACCCATCCACCACCAGCTAGTTGTTCCCACGGGGCTGTTAACATCCTATTGACCCTGCTCACTCATTATCAGATCAGCACAGAACACACTGGGGCGCTTTAGCCGCCCCATACGCGCACACACAAACACCCTCAAAATCCACGCTGGTCTCACGACGTTATTTGGGCCCGCTGCTTCGCAGCAACCCTATCGTCAAGCCCGCAGCAGGACCCTGAGCTGGTTTCAGTGATCGTTCCTTCTTGTTGTTGTGTTTCTACAGAGCGATCCACCAGGAGCTCAACACCCACCGGTAAGTCTCCTCCACAGATGCTGGCAGGCCCCGTGGGATGGCCACTGTTTCCCTCCATACCACGCTGATTGTCAGTTAATGTGTCGACATAAATGTAGTGTGGCTACTAATGAGCTGGCAACCAGCAGCCACTGTCAGCTTCTTAAGACCTGTCAATACAAAACGGAGGCTGATTTTAGCTCATTACACAAGGATGTCTAACAATAGATTAAAGCTCACAGTATTGTATTCATCTGAAGGCCACATCATTAGCTAGGAAACCATCTTAAAGGCATTAGAATGCAGTGTGGTCGTGTGGAGTCTGTGACGGCCCCCTTCCAGCAATTGAAATTCATGACAGGTCCGAGGTAGTGTGATACTCATGTAGGCACAAAGCCTGCACATGTTTATTGATAGCAAAGCCTACATAGGCTGTTATTATTTCAAGGCAAGTATGGGAAGGCTTAGTGTCAGTGTCTGCATGCATGCATGTGTGTGTGCGTGTGTCTATGTACGTGTACACGGGCTCAGTGTTTGTTTGTGTCACACAAAAAACAGATTAGTGAAAACACTGAGGTAAAATAAGCAGCCTGACCTTGCTCTGAAACTGAAAGGCAATCCTCTGAATGATCCGCGGGTCAGTAGCTTTGTCCTTCAGACAGTTAAAGTCTATCCTTCTCATCCCCTCCCTCCCTCCCTCACTCCCACCTGCCTGCCTCACTCTTTCCTTCCTCTCTCCCTCTCTTTCTTTCCCTTTCTTCTACAACACTTGTATTCACATTAAATCCCTTATTTTCTGCACCTTATGCAGAACTTATTCTCTATATTGTCTGTGCCTGCACATCTGCTCGTCTTAAAGTGACACACACACACATATAGGCACGCTCTCTTTCTCTCTCTCTTGCTCACACACACACACACACACACACACACACACACACACACACACACACACACACACACACACACACACACACACACACACACACAAAGGCATTCAGAACTCTTGATATGCATGTCATCTTTTCATGTCTGCTCTTTGAACATGGCTGTTTGTGTTTTTTCAAGACGTGATTGTTCCTCATGACAAGCAACGATGGCACTGATGTGTCTGATCCGCCGCTACGCCTCAAAGGCAGACGAGCAAGACGCAAAGGCGGCAGCAGCAGATACTACCAGCCATATTAAAGACTTCCCCCGCAAACTCTTTGAGCTGTGAAATGTTTGACGCTTTAAGAGAGCAGCCAAAGCAGGTTGCCAGGTGAGAGCTGGCAACCCCCTCTCATCCCTATCTGCGCCCCCTCCCGTTTCTTATATAGGATGCTTCGCTCGCTGCTGCAGTCACTGGAAATTGCAACTGTGTCAGCAAGTTCCAGATGTCAGTTATGCAATGATGTTTAATTACAGCAAGCGTTACCTAGATGATGCGTGTGCTCCCGTGTGCACATGTGCTCCTTTAAATGGCGGGTCACTGAAGTTTGCATTTCAAATAGACAGGGTGCCTTTTGAATTCTGTTGGTCTCTTTTGCATTTTAAATCTGCTACAAGTACACATTGAATTCACGAGAATTTTGGAAGTCATTGTCTCAGCCCACAGCTTCGTTCACTCTAAAAGTAAAGCGCGCATTTTACCGATTATGTTCTGGAACTGCAAAAACCCAACGAGGGATTCATGATGGTGAATTTGCACTGATATTTTCACACTTTTAACATTTGTCAGGGCCATAAAACTGAATGGAAAGATTTGCAAGCCAACCAGCAGCTGTGCAACAGTTATTTTTCTCTGAGCTGCTGAATAAATAACAGGATATACGGTGCAAGATTTATCACAGCATCTGAGGTTAACTGGGGTGAATAAAGCAGTGAGAGGTTAATCCCCAGATCTCTAAGGCCTATTAGCATACCTTACTTATAGCTTATCGGTATCTTGTTATAAAGCCTATTAGATAAAAAGATACAGTACTGTACACTTTTTCAAAGGTAGATAATCTCTATTTACCGTTTTCCTTAGGAAGATGACAGTCGGTTGTATTTGTATTAACAGTTACTCCTAACAGCACAGAGCATGTCACATTGTAGATCTCTTTAAAACTGAAGTAATATTTAGAAAGTATATGACAACAATGGCAAGGGGTATTTGAAGTTTAATAGCATTGCCATTAGGACTAAAACAAAAAGTACGCCTCCTGTCATAAAAGGCACTTCCTGATTTAAAGAACTGCAGTTGTTGAGACATTAAAATATTCCTGTGATGCATTTTTACTTTGATCTTCTGATTTCTTTATCTGTCAAAATGTGCAATCAGCCTAAAAATGTCTCAGCAACCACTGCGTGAACTGAGCTATAATTTTAAGCAGACATGTTTCATATAATTAGTCAAATAAATATATGTATTTTTGCATTTACATAGAAGCAAAGCACACTGAATAAAGATGCTAAGCATTAGCATGCTAGCGGTATTGTAAGCACTTTGCTTGACATCTAGCTTTAAAAATGTCTGAGTACACAGCTGTAGACTCTTGGTCTTGATCCACATTAAGAATAAGAATTAATTGTATTTTAAGCTTACTAGTGTATCACAAGCACTCTGAGGGAGTACTGATACAAATTTAACTTATTTTGTAAAATTGTTTTTACCTTCTCATGAAAGGACCAATGAGCTCACGCTGTTGTGAGGTGTTGGTTCGTCCAGCTGTGGTTCACCAGAATCATTACTCAGAATTTAACCAGTCTTAAAAACACTGATCACCTAATGAGCCTTCATCCAAAATCTGCTTAAGACCAAGGTCAAAGTCACTTTTATGAATTTAGTGGCTAACCTAACATGCTTCGTAGTGATACATTTTGTATACACAAAATGACACAAAAGAAAAATCTTCATTAAATGTGGAAAAATTTAAAAGCTTGGGCTATCGCTCTGACAAACATGTTGCATGCCACTTATATCCTGTTACATGGTGATAAATGATTAAATGGTCATGATCATGGAAGCAGAGATTGTGCTGTCTGCCTCCCACATTACAAAGGTGTAATTAGGGCCTCCTATCACCATTATTTTAATATCAGTAATACGCTGTGACACCCTGACATGTTCAAATATTTTCATGCCATTTTTATTCATGGGTACTACTGACCATGTGATCATACTACTCCTAAACTTAAATACCTTCATATGCTGTTGATTAATTTGCCCTGAATGTGACTGTTTGTGAGCCTTCTTGACTCCTCGTTGGGATTTGGTTCTCATTAGTTCGTGGAATACAGCCAACCGCTGAGTCACTTTCCTTCTGTACTTTACACACTACACTAACCTGCGGAGTGTGATTAATGGTGAACCGGATGAGTTACTATGCCACTGTCATTCTGGTTTCTGTGAACCACATCGCTTCACTTTAAATAGTTGAATCAACACAAGCACGAAGCAGAAAGTGAAATTGTTGATGAAAAACAAATTTGAATCCAATTTTTTTTTAAAAGGAACCCCGACTATTATGACAAATTACTCTAAATATGTAACAAATGATCTCCACTACATAAAAACATACTTGAGAATAACTACAATTTTTTGGAGCCGTGGGAGTGGCCATGTTTTTTTGCACACAATGCATTCTGGGACGATGACATGTATTTGTTGTCAGCAGTATAGGTGCTTTCGTTCAGCTAACCTGTTTTGTTTTTTATAGTGTAGCAACGATATTAATTAATTTGCCTATTAGTGACCTGGTTACGACTTGGTAGACCAGCACTATACCGGTCATGGAGGCTAACAAGGGCTGCCCGAAGAACATCTGGATTAAGACATACGGCTTCAAAGTTTGGTGCACTGTGTTGCATGGAGAATCTGTAAAAATGACGATATCGTAATTTCACTGTATAATAAAAATCAGAATTCTATTAATGTTGTTATCATGCGGTTATGTGATACCATGGATAGCTGCTGCCATAAAATTGAGCTCTTTACAACAGATGCTCTCAGTAGCCGCATAGACACCAGTAGTTTTCCCTCACTCTCGCGTCCTCGTGTGACGGATTGTTTTCATCTTTATCTAAACTAAGTAATGGTTGACAATTTTCATCCTTTCCCTCAGATTGCTCTGGTTCAAACTGGAACGGTTCAACAGAAGCCAACTGTGAACTCGATGCGGTGCAACCGTATGACGTCACTACCCAGAGTGCATTGAGAAGTAAAAACAAAAAAGTGCTTAAAAGGAAAACATTTGGCGTATTTTAATACCACATATATATTACTGAAAGCACAGTGCATATTTTAGCGCAAACATGTCTTAATAGGCGGGGTTCCTTTTAAATTCTTGGCAAAAAATGAAAAGTTAAACAAAATCACAAGACCTTTACTGATATAGCTGATAACAAAGTTTGATTAGGTCATCACTTCAGACACGTGGTGTCACAAAGTTCATTCAAGCTGAAAAGCAGTGTGGTCCGTTCTAATTTTATTTGGTGTGTGTGTGTACATGTTTAGACATCTTTGTGAGGACAGAAAATTGGCATGCTACTATACTTGTGGGGACCAACAGTCACTTATGCCGTCCCCACGGCTTTGAAGGCTCAATATGTGGTTTTAGTGTCAGGGTTACTTTTAGGTTATGGTTAGGGTTAGGCATTTATTTTTGATGGTTAGGGTAAGCGGCTAGGGAAAGATGTGAAAACGTGTGTGTGTGTGTGTGTGTGTGTGTGTGTGTGTGAGCGTGCACTTGCACATTTATTTTAAAGAGTTGACCTTTTTGACCTCGATTGGCTCAAATATGCCATCACAGGTTTGCACTCGGTGTCACTGAGCCACTCACTGGCTGTAGACCTGTTTTACTAGCTAAAGCTGACTTGGTTGCAGTAGTCTGTGTACTACTACTTCTGTTAGATCTAAGCATCGAATTTATTTCCAGTGCATATGCACATGTCCACTACTGCCAGGGGGGTATCACAGGATCATTTCCATGTAAATATAAAATCTAGAAGATATTCCTGATATTTACAGAGAACGGGGCTTTTTTAAAAACAGATTTGCAGTATTTTTGAATTCTATGATGTCACCGATTAAACATCAGCACACTCTTTTTGTAGCCTTGCAATCGAGGCATTTATTTTTCAAGCTGTGACCTTTACATGTGTCATATTGGCACATATACCACAAAAAGAAGACTCCTGTCACTCTGAAATGCATAAAACAAACTAGAATTATCACATTGCAGTTGCATGTGTGTGCCATGTGTATGTGTATGACTTGAATTGTGCTGTGTGCCCATTGTACTAGCGTTTAGGATCACTAAGACTTGAAGAGCAAAACAAGCTAAATTGCTTGGATGTGCTCACATACTTAGCCAGTAAAGCTGGTTCTAACGAATACAAGGTTGTAGTTATGGCAGTACAGGAAACACTGTAAAACATGACTGCTTCACACAAACCTTGAGTGGCAGAGAAGATCTACACAATCAGCACATTTTCAAGGTGGGTGCACAAGATTAGCGATTCAGTATCGAGCCTTACATGAAATATGGCCACAGTCTCTGTTTCGGAGTTATATCATCGTAGGACGGCCAGATTTGTTTTGTTTGGGAACACGATGATGTCACAGTGTGTCACAAGATGACCTTTACCTTTTGAATATGAAACGTCCTCATTTTTTATTTATTATTGTGAAATGTCATTATAATTAACAAAAATGTACTTTGTGAATCCCAACAATCAACGACCTTTGACCAACAAATTTAAGCAACATATGCTCAGCTGGAGGATCCAGATGAGCATTCTACTGGTAGCTATGTCCATCTTTTCTAACCGCTGTGGTTCCACCGTGACTTCAACAGGGCATATGTGCCAGACATAATTACATTCCTTCCATGTGTGCTTGATAAATATTTTAACCACAACAAAAGAGAGATGAAATTTGTAACATTTAACTTAAAGTTGCTCCATGACAGCAGCAACCACTAAAACGTGATCAGTTCATCCTTGAGTCAAATGAATATTTATGCTAAATTTAAAGAAATTCCTACTAGGCATTCTTGACATCTTGCAGTCATGAGCTGCGATCAACAGTCTGTAAATATAATGCCTGTGGCCACAGATATAGACGGTGCAGACACATAAAAAACAAAGCAACACCTCAGCAGAGATGAGATACTTTTTCTTTCTTATTTTCTGGAGGGCTCTTCTGACTAAACTAAAGTAAGCAAAGGGCCACAGGCTGGACTGATTTAATCACTAATAAAACACACTCTATGTTTTGAAATAGACAAATAGCCAAAATGTCTACTGTTTTATAGTAAAACATAATAATAATGTTACATTCATGAATATATTCTATTATTGCTTCAGAGACTATGTTTACTTGTATAGCTAAATCAAACTGTCAGGGCCACTATTATTATTATTATTATTATTATTATTATTATTATTATTATTATTATTATTATTATTATTATCATTATTCCATTGCTATAATGGTCCTGCGATACCAGCAATTTTTGAAGAAACCCTGGAAAGGTACACATAATACAACAGAAGTTGAATAAAACATAAGAAATGTCACTAAAACACACAATAAATAGTTTTTTTAAAATCAACTTTGTGCTGTGGCCATTGGCTGAATAGCAAAGGTGGACCCAAAAGCAGAACCAGTGGAGACAAAAAAGGTGGAGGTGAGTACAGGGAGGTTGCTTGGGGTTTTTTTTTTCCAAGTAAGATATCTACTGAAAGGAGACAAGTGTTAAATCCAGATCTATAGTAATCACAGAGGTTGGTTAGTGAGGAACAGAATTACTTTACTTTGAGAAGGGGAAGGCTTTCCAGAGAGGGAAACGTGTTACTTTAAGAGGGTAAGCAGGCAGGTGGAGAAGTTGTGGAGGATGATCCAGGTTGGTTTGATGGGTGAAGCAGCTTGCTTGCTCGCAATGGCAAAGACTGAAGACAGGAGGCATTTGAGCCGGGAGGAGGAACACTAAGAACAGGGAGAGGCACATAAGAGCAAAAACACAAGGTAGCCAGAACAAGCTTTTGGCTGTTTACCACTCACTGGAAGCAGACTATCTGGCAGAGACTGGCTGATAAAGCTGATACTTTCATATTGACATTGATGAAGTGGAGGACAATGAGATGTGTGCTGATGAAGAGCTCGACTGAAAGGAGAGGAAGGAGCAGAGAGAGAGTAGGATGGTCAAGTTGGAGGAGAGAGGAACTCAAAACAAACCAATGCCCACTATGATACTTCCACTCTGGTTTGTGTGCTTTTGCAGCAGATTTCTTTTTGCCAGTGGGTTTTTAAGAAAAAGTTGTAATGCATTTGAGCTCTCGGAGCCACCGTGCATTACAGTGCAGACCTACATCACAATTAAATAAAGTTCTTAAGTATTTACTGTGTTGAATGTCTTAATGAGACTATAAATGACTGTTTGCAAGAGCTTCAAAGTCTAGTGTAAAGTCTGATGTTAAGATCTTAAATTAAGCAGCACAGTACAGAGGATACACTTCTATCCATCAGGTTTTGTAGGAGCTCCGTCTTTTGGAATCAACCCATGTAGCCATACAGACTAATTACAGTCCTTCTCCTTGAGAGTCACTAACATAATGCTGCCTTTTATTGATTTTTCAGGGCTTGTCTCGGTACTTTGTAGGTGGACTGAGGTGTTCATCCCAGTTTTGGCCTCAGGTCACATTATGCTCGAGTGTGATCATGCTACACTGATGGCCAGATTTTGTAGTCAGAAATATTCAGCTTCATCTCTTGGCCACATACAGGTTTTTCAATTATTGAAATAAAATTTGTGGAAAATAAAGGTTTTGGATATTTTGAATTGCCAAAACTAAAACACTGATGTCAGGATGTCATAGTTATACAGCTTCAGTGGAACCACCTCTAAGCTCCTGTGTTGATCGTTACATGTTCTTCATAACATCTTTTAGCCACTTGTTAGCAAATGTCTTTGTTGGACTTTAAAAAAAGTCCGGATTCCCAAGGGAGCTATTTACTTAGGTTTTTTGACAAACAACTTTGTGTATACATGAAGCCAGATAACACACACCTATTAGTTAAACTGCAGACAAAGACATAAAGACCTGGATGACCTCCTAAATTCCTGCTTCTAAATTCAGATACAATGAGGTTATTGTACTCGGCCCTGAAAATCTTAGAAATATGCTATCTAAGCAGATTCTTACTCTTACCTTGGCCTCCAATAACACTGTGAGGAACCTTGGAGTCCTTTCTGACAGACATCATCGCTACTTTTAAGATCAGGCTTCAAACTTTCCTCTTTGCTTATGCATATAGTTCAGGCTGGACCAGGTGACCCTGAATCCTCCCTTAGTTAAGCAGCAATAGGTGTAGGCTGCTGGGGGATTCCCATGATGCATTGAGTGTTTCTTCTTCAGTCACCTTTCTCACTCACTATGTGTTAACAGACCTCTCTGCACTGAATCATATCTGTTATTAATCTCTGTCTCTCTTCCACAGCATGTCTTTATCCCGTCTTCCTTCTCTCACCCCAACCGGTCGCAGCAGATGGCCCCGCCCCTCCCTGAGCCTGGTTCTGCTGGAGGTTTCTTCCTGTCAAAAGGGAGTTTTTCCTTCCCACTGTCGCCAAAGTGCTTGCTCATAGGAGGTCATATAATTGTTGGTTTTTGTCTGTATGTATTATTGTAGATACAGGAGCCAGAAGTGCAAAAATACTAACTCATTTCCAGGTTTTACCTCATGCACCACTGTGAAAAGCTGCATGAGGTGTATGTTGAGCAGGAAATAGCATTGAATAGCCAAACAGCTTTTCCCTATAGATTTCTGCAGACATGGTTAAAGCAAAGATCAATTAGCTACAGATTTTCAGTGTGGTTATAAATAGAGCGCTGTGTGTTATGTTAAAAAAGCCCATCATATTATTAGACATCACTGACCCCCCACTAACTCCTGGCCAACCCCCACCAGCTCTCCCACTGCCACAGAATGACGGATCGATTGAAGAGTGACAGCAGTGAGGAAATAGAGAGAGATTCGGGATTTACATTGTCCTCTGACACGCTCATATAAACGCCCCCCATGATAAAGAGACTAGACTCTGACAAGGACAGCGGTCCTCGTTTAGCTGCTCACAAGTTAAAAGATTTGCCATCTCCCCTCCCTCTTCCCCTCTTTCTCTCTGTCTCTCTCTTTTAGCAGATTTCAGTGCAAAGCATATAACCTTTGTGAATTATTTAGTTTATTGACCTCTGTGGGGATTTAATATGAAGGTCGTTTCCTGCTGGCAGAGCAAGTGCCGGCGGGGTCCTCAGGTGACACGGCCAAGGTCACTCGTCTCCCTCCAGTTAATAATATATTTGTCACACGCAGTGTGTTAGCCCCCGACACAGCACTACTGCCTTCCACTTGATTAGTGCAACCAATAAGGACTGCCAAAGATAATAAAGTAGACATTGGCTTAAGGAGATGTGTCAAATGTCCACAGCATCTCTCCCTATCTCCTCCCACACATTCTCTGAGCACGAACACACACACACAAATTCACACCCTCTCTTTCCCTCCTCCTCTTCCTCCTCCACTCTGTTCTTGTTTTATTGTTTCCTAGATGAAGGTTAAAGGGAGATGCTGAACAGACAGAACAGCCTCAGGGCCTTGGAGGGCCTGGCTGTAGCAGGCAGTGCATTGGGCACCAGTAGCAGCCAACCTCTGCACCTCTTCTGCCCCTACACAAGCCTATGTGGTGCACTGGTGTGTCAGGCAAGAGGCAAGAGGGTGAGTAGGCCAGAGCCAAAGGGGCAAGTGGCCTACAGCGTCTGATGTAGATTGGGGGCAGTAGAGAGCTGCTGTAGCCTGGCCGTGCCTGTCACTGATAATAATCACAGAGAGCTATGGAGCCTTATTAGCGCTGCCGTTTGGCTGAGACAAAATGGCGCCCCATAGGTGAAACCCAGGTGAATTACGGCAGGAGGACAGAAAGCATTACAGCAGTGGTCGCAGATATATTCTGGCATGGTGCTGTAATGAAGCTGCCAGAGTCTGTGTGAATAAAAAGCACAGAATTTAAATCTTCAAGGGCTGAAGAAGCCTTAAGTGCAGAATTATTGATTGGATTGTATGTGTGCTGGTGATAATGGAGAATCCAGGAGGCAAAGCAATGACAGGCAGATGAGGGTGGCAGAAAAGGTGCCGTAGTCAAGGGTGAGCTGCAGTCTGTTTCACGCTTATCCTTTTCCTGGAATAGTTTGCATGAGGAGGGTCACTACAAGGTGAGTCTGAAAACCACACAGGGCCTACGCTTGTCAGACGCTGGAGACAGCTAATGACAGGGTTATCAGTCATGTATTACAGGTCCGATATCCATGTAGATATTCAGTGGTTGCAAAATATATCATCCTTCTACAAAATAATGCAAAAATGGCATTATTAACAAACAAACACCAAGTGTTCAATAGATAACACACTAGCCTTTATTAAAGAAATAACTACTAGAAAACTAAGAAATAGATATCAATGTCACATGTGTTCAATTTAAACTAAAATGTGAGTTATCCACATGCTGTGTGACCAGTTATATTACCAGCTGTCATCTTCAGAATCTGTTAAAAATATCAAACACCTGAAAAACTTCCAATATGCTGCATTTTACCATTTAGGCCCCAAAATGACAAAAATGTTTGAATGTGCATTTTTACGTTTGTACAGTGTTTTCAATCATCAATTAACAATCAAACTTAGATGGGACAGTGTTAGACTTCAGCATGTGGCGCAGCCTCTCCTCCACACAGTCCTCATTTATAAAGTACTCTGCAAACTCAAGCATTATGGCGAACAAGTGTATCTTCCCTTTCAGTTTCCTTGTTTTCCACTGGGTTATTGGCTCTATCACTAGCTAACCAACCAGTAAACACAGTGACATCACATTCTGCACTGAAACGTACAGGGTTGGTGCTACGCATGCTCTAATAAGATAAGATAAGATAAGATAAGATAACCTTTATTAGTCCCACACGTGGGAAATTTGTTTTGTCACAGCAGGTAGTGGACAGTGCAAAAGTTATGACGCAAAAATTAGAATACAATAAGAATAAATACAGTACACAGCTGTACAGAATAGCATAAAATAATATACTATATACAGTAGAATAAAATAGAATAAAAATATACAATAAGATAAAAGTAGAATACGAATGCTTTAAAGTTAATCAGGTTAACTTTAAACACTTATTTCTTAAATCCAGTTTTAGAGTAGGGTTCCATGGTTAAACTTAGCTTTAATACAAGCAGACTGGTACATTGGCCGTGATGGAAAAATTCCCCATAACAAAACTTTTGGTGGTTGGCAGGCGCTCTAATGCAGACAGCTGTAACTAATATTTTTTCTGCTAGGCCTCCCCTCCACTAGGAGGTGCTAAACAGGAGTTCTCCACCGTGAATACTACTGGTGCCTTTAAGAAGAGTATTTCTAATGGAATTACCTTAGACATGGGCTGGTGTGTGGTGTGGTCCAAACACGTTTTTACTTTATTTTTTGTTAGTGAAATTCTAGTATTATTAGCCTGTTATGTAGCACTAAATAGCAGCTATGTTTGTCTATGCATTGCACCCACAAAGTTTACTGATGGCTCTTGTTAGTCAAGCTAACGTTGGCTGATAACTTGGCACTTCCCGCTTTGGTCTTATTGTGGCTCCAAAACAATATAAGGGCAGCAGTCAAAGCACAAACACTTCGAAATTTAGAGCCAAACGACGTGTTGACATAATCATGGCTGCATCTGTGCTTTGTACACAGGTTATGTGTCATACAACCATCAACCTACTTAGCCATTAAGCTAGGGTTCGGATTAAGCTATAGTTCTAAGATTACAGCAACGTGCGCTCAGCCTTGATGGCGAAGAAGACCATTATCTCACATTATTTTATTAAAGTAAGTTTTACTATTGTTTCGATTCAGAGACCCCTAGTGGATTAAATATTGCAGTTTAAAAAAAATAATTCTGCATTTCCACCAAGTCCAAACAAACAAACCAGGAAAAAAACACTTTTAAATCAGATTCTTAGGTTAGCACACAATGATAATAACATACGCACTGACACAGTTTTTGTGATATTGCTCAGGCACTGCCCATGAAAGAAGCTTCCGCCACCATTTAATTGTAGCTGAATGAGAAAAAACCCACAGAAACAATGTTGCTTTGAAATCAGCACATGTAAGAGTGCGTCAGGGGGAGCTGATGAAGCTGATATCATCCAAAATTAAACAGCAGAGAGCAAATCATGAAAGGAGGTGAAATCTGCCAGGGCATTAGCATGATCTATGATTGGACTGGTGGAAGGACACGGCACTTTTTCTCTGAATGAACAGATTTGTTGAGTCTGTTAATGACCTTCTATTCTAGACCTCTTTCCCTATTATCTGAACTGTCCAGAGCCATCCATAACCTGGCTGATTCCTATCTTATAAATCATTGTTCCTCTCTTTCATCTTTGCACTATCGTGACAATTAGGTTCAATGCTAGGATCCGTGTTTGCTTAATCCAGATTAACTCACATATAGCACATATGAGGAGGATTAATGGTTACAATACCATCCATTACTTGAGACTGTGTTGTGGTGCTTTTTCATCCCTGACATTACACAAATGGGACTTCCTGCTCCTCTATATGTGTTGCACAGATGCCATAAAATGCAAAAAGTGACTATGTGCAAGGATACAATGCTTTGCAAGTCTCATAAACCCATAGTAGTTATTATACAATATAGTACAAAACATAGCAACTAGCTCTAATAAAACAAATGGCACTAATATATAAATATACCATTATATTATACAAAACTGAAATATGAAATAAAGCTGATAGAGGTTCCCCTCTTGTCACACTGACACCAGATGTTTATTAATTCAAAAATTATTTTGAATTTGATGGCGGCAACGATGGAAAAAGATGGCTTGTGGCCAACTAAAGGCTGGAAAAATAAGAGGTACCAAAAAGGAACAAGTGGAGAAACAAGGTTCTAGACAACAGGTCAGTAACATGATTGGGTATGAAAAGAGCATCTTAGAGAGGCAGAGTTAGGAGTAAAGACGAGGAGGGTTTTACGAATCTGCAAAAAACTGTGAGGACCATTGAGCTTGTTATCAGCACCTGCTTAAAAAGCCTGCATTTACAGTGGGATGAGGCCTATGGGACTCCCAGGAAATGCTTTCTGTGTTTTGTTTGTAATAAAATATGCGTTTATGAGCAAATCATTGCATTTAGTTTTTTATTTATTTATTTTTACCGTTTTTGAGCTGAGGTTTGTGTGTGTACAGATGATGACATCCTCCTTGGTGGATTTCTCCTTTAGGACTTCACCCATGCATATGACCGAAGAGGTCACCAGTGCAGCCTTTTATTGGCCTATTCATTAAGGAGCACTGGGCCAGAAGTCTAGGGTAAGGTCTCCATTTCCAAAGTAACTCTGCGGCTCAGAGCTCATTTGCAACCAGACAAGCCCATTGTAACAGCAAATAAAACAATATTGATTTTGCAAGTGGCAACGGGGCTGTGCATCTTATTGATCAGGATCAAGCACTTATCACTCTCCAGACCCAGAGTGTGGCAGTGTTAAGCGCAGGTCTCAGGTCTTAATTACGATAGTGGCCTTTACATGGTTCCTTGTCTAATGATGCTCCAATAACATTGCTACGTTTGACCTTCCCTGTGAGCTGGCGTGGAAAAGGTGCCGTTCTTGCAACAAAATTAAATTTTCTGTTCAGCGATTCCAGTCTTTGTTATACTTTTCATATTTGTGCCCTCTCTACTTCTGCTGTGTACACCCAAGATCCAAAACACCTGAGAACACGGAGCGTTTACACACATGATCTGCTGTTATAAATGATCATTTGTCACCAATAGACTACATTGTCCACTGCTTAATAACGTCACTACAATAAACTCCAAAATAATTGTAATAAGTGTTAATGTACTGCTAACAATATTCAAATAAAGTGACATGTACTACAGTTAAAAAGGCAGTTCCATATAAACCAAACTTTAGATATTTCAGGCATATTTTAACGATAAAAGCTTTGCACATGTATTTATCAAGCTATTTTTAATCTATTTTAATTGTAACTTTTATTTTATTAATCTTTACATTGCATATGGGAAAATAAGGAACATATTAGAGGTAAGAGTGAAGGCAGACTGTTTGTGATTAAGCCTTGATCCACCATAGTATACATTATATTCATTATTGCAAAATTCCACAAACTAAAGAAACTAAAAAGTTGATCAAATCCTGAAGTGACACCTTTATATTAATAAGTAATATATTTCAGTGCAAGTGTTTAATAAAACTAATATGCATCTTCAAACACTCAATGATGTATATACAGTAGAAGCAGTTCAATCATTTCTTAATCATTGTCGTCTTTTGTGTTGGTGTTGGTTGACTAGGAGAATATTACAGAATGTTACCGGACAAGCAGACTTGCAGATTTTAGAAACAGTAAGATGTAATTAAAGTGGCTCATAGCCTCACACTGCACATTGCACTCCCTAGAAAAGTGTTTTTGACTCTGTCTGCTTTGTCTGCTGTGTCAACCTGTGTCAACATTACAGACTCTTCAACTTCACCTCTGCTCAGACTGATACCTTGGCAGAAGATGCCCCTCCCCCTAGACTCAATTAAACATAATTATCAAATTAAATGCATCCATCTTTTAATGCACACAAAGTTTATTTATTGCACTTTTATCTTTATTTCTTTTCTGACTGTCAAAAGAACTTCGCTGCACTAATTTTCCTACTTTTTTATAACCTTGCCTGTGTAATTGCCAATTAACAAACTAACAGTTAACGCTTTGTCTTCTTCGATATGAGCACGACTTCCAAACCAGCTAAACGGGGCACAGGTTTATTACCACAAACCTGCCTGGAAAGTGAGTAAGACACAGCCCAAAGTTTATGTTTCACATAAAATGTATTTATTTATGTTAATCCCTCAAGCTTCTTCATGTTTCATGCATCTTTAGTTGCATTCAGAGGGGCTTGTAGAACTTTGGTCCTGTTACTTGGTACTGGACTCATCACATGATTGCTGTCACATCACTTAGTGCACTAAATTAGAACAAATGTACATATTGTCACTCCTTAAACGTTGGCGATTATTCTCCAGTATGAACTGAGATCTCAGGATGTTTGTGCATGAAACGAGCCATTTTTAAATGCATTCCAAGAGCATTTAAAAGAAGGTATTTACATTTTTTAAAGAAAAGTAGCCCCTGACAAATATTAAAAGCATTGGGAAGTGACCGCATGGAAACCAATACATAATGAACCAGATATAAGCATAAATGTGGCTCTGCAGATGTTCCACACTGAAGTCTAACTGCATTCGTTTCTTCTTCACTCATCTCTTTTTACTCTCAGCATGTTTACACACCACTGCTGTATTTAATCATTAGTGATGATTAAGACGCTTGCCACTCCCTGAGCCTCGTTCTGCTGGCGATTCCTTCTTCCTGTTAAAAGGGAGTTTTTCCTTCCCACTGTTGCCAAGTGCTTACTCATAGCTGGTCATGCGATTGTTGGGGCTTCTTTCTATTATTGCAGGGGTTTTACCTTACAAAGTGCCTTGAGGCAACTGTTGCTGTGATTTGGTGTTATATAAAGAAAAGTAAATTGAATTGAATTAAATTGAAAGACTGCATGTAGTCTAAGCCATGTGACTTTAATTGAATTTAGTAAAATATGTTTTATTAACGCATATGTGATTACAGTGACGCAGTTATGTAATGTTTATACCCATCACTGGCCATCACGTGGCCTGACATGCTCATTTTGCATATATGTTCATGCTATCTGTCTTATGTGAAAATGAAGAATGGTTTAGCTACCTGGAGATGACGTGCTGTCTCAGAGATGCACTGCAAGATGAAAATAAAATAAACATTTCAAAAACTCATGAATATATTTCCTCAGTGCTGTCAGGTCAACACAGATAAGACTGTGAAAGAAAGAAACTATAATGTGCAGTAAATGCAACCTTCTCCCAAGACCATGTGATGGAGATGCGTTTATCAAATACAGCTTCATTTTTCTGCACCTCAACATGTTTGGATATGAAAGGTTTGGCCTCCATCTGTAAGGATTTCCAAACACGACTTGTGAGTGCAGCAGGGATCTCAGGTTCTGCTCTCAGTCGTTGAATTTTGCTACTAGGTCACTCAGTGCCCCCCCCCCCCCCCCCCATCCCGTCTCTCTGCCTAACTCTCTTTCCAGTGATCTTCTCAGATCAGTGGAGGAGGAAGAAAAATCAATGGAGTAAAGTAATCACTTGGCGGAAGATACAGCGAAGGCCCGAGGCCCGCCCAGCTACCTGAGTTCCATTTCACGCATCAGCAGCTGCAACACAAACACACAGTACTAGCCTGTACTCCCATCTTAAACAACATGAGCAGCCTGAAGCTCTGTACCCCATGTGACCTATTCCTCCCCAGAGGAAACTCCCAGATTGCACCACAGTGCACTGCCACTGTCTACCCAATAGCTGTGCTATTGATCCGCAGTCCCACGCACTCGGGCCGTGACAGCATTAGCCGTACGGCGTTTCCAAAATGCCAAGTGGCAAAAACACGTTTCCCTGTCCGTGACATCATCGCCCAATGTGTCATGTCAAACCCACACGGCCCCTGCTCGATACTGCAATAGTTTAACAGGTCCATGTCTGCAGTGCTGCAGTGAGCTCTTTAATAAATGAAACAACATGACTCCATGTCATTTGAGTCATTTGCTGTCAAGTTGAGGACTCTGGCAGGTTGGTGATGCTGGATAGCTTCTTCAACTCTTCCCTTATGTTGAGTATTTCTTTCTTTTACCGGTACTCATACAAATTATTCAGCCGCTGACTCCACTCCCTCTGACTAACATTTGGAGCAGCCCTCCCTCATCTCACAGCACCATATGACTGCATTACCTTTGGCCGGCTTGAGAAGAGTGTGGGTGGAGGGTCACAGTGGGTGACAGGGAGAAGGAGCCATGGGTGGGTATTTGTTTAACAACTCTAAAATGCAAATGACTGTATACACTCAAGAGCTGCTGTACTAACAAAGGACCTAAGGGAGAGGTCAGCAGTGTTTCAGAGAGGTCAGGCAAAGGAGGGATGGCCGCCGCATTAAATCCTAACTAGACAGATTTCAGCATGTCCCCAGGTCTCAGCACCCATGTTGTTTATGTATCAGGTCAGTATGGGCCAGTCATTTCTGCTGGGGTTATCCGTTTTAAGCCGCCCTTGTTTGGCTTTAGCAGCTTTATTAGTTTGCATAGGAGCAGAGGGAGGGTACTGCAGAGGTGAACTATGAAGTATATGAGATTATGTTTTGGAAGACAGTCAGCTTTTAATCCATTTATCAGACATTGTGTAAAAAAAAACTTTAAAGAGCAGCATAAATATGCAACAGTTCGAAGAAGTGGGCTAAAAGAGCATTTCAAATAATCAGATGCAACTTCAAATACTGAATTTAAATTAAAAGAGATCTGACAGGGAGAGGTAAGGACTATGGGATGTTCACAATGCAGTGGAAAGGATAGACAGCTGGATGCTTTATAGCTTAAAACAGCATGCCAAGATTCCAGTTTCAATCTTAGATATGCTTCTATTTATAGAAAACAAAATGTCCAATCCAACATCGACTGTATATATAACAGACTTGTGTAGTGACGGAGGGCATGGAACCTAATTAGGATTACGTCATCAGATTAGAAAAATACAAGTAACTATAATCATCATTTACAATCAGGTTAGAGCTGAAAAGACTGTATTTAATAACACCCAGTGGTATTAACTCATGAAAATCACTTATTGGAATGATTTTTTAAAATGTGTGATTTATAGAAGTCTTTTTTTAGTATAATCTTCAATCATTTCAGCTCTTTAAAAACACAGTGGAGGAAATCCAAATGTATCAGGATGAAAGTACATATTTAAAAAATGTTGTCAGTAACTATAGGTGACTGAATGATCGACTGATTTGATTACTGTGCCATGCATAAAACATCACCTTACAAAACATCATTAAAAAGAAACAAGTTTTAAATTATAATACTGAAGAATCCAACCTGAAGTCCTTTAAGCTTTGAAAAACAAAGGCAGCTCATCAAAATCACTAAAACGGTTTGGAATTTTTAAAAGACATTTTAGAAAATATTCTTATTTCATCACAATAAGGAAAATAAAAGAAAATCTGACTATTTTTCTCCTTTTTTTGTTCACATAATTCACACAACCTGATGTCCTTGATGTTTGCAAGTCTGCCTGTTTCCAGGGCATCAGGAAGGGTTTCACATTTATTCAACTCCTCGATACAATTTGGCTCTAACAAGGTTCAAGATTAAAGACTCGATTTGATTATGTGTTCATAATATTGGTTTTATTAAAACATGTTTCAAACACTTTTCTTTGTAATCTTCTTGTAATTCTGTCCATCTTGCATAATGTCGTAGTTCAGCTTCCTCCAGAGCAGCATGAAGGTCTGCACCCCTGAAGAATTTTAGATTTTGCTTTACAGACAAATCATCATATTTAACCTGTTTTCTTACATTAAGCAAATGATTCCAGTCTTGTCATGTCAAATTTTCACCTTCGTCTTTAGGCCATGAATCCATCCCATAACAGCCAAAGTATGTCTTTTTTCTCTGTGTTATAGAGATCCGTCGTGGTCCAAACACAATTCCAGACTTTTTAAATTTTATTTTAATATAGCCATACAGTCTCTCCTTATGTGGTTAATCGTGAAACTAAAGGTAGCACCTATAAAAATGATACAAAATCAAACAAACCACAGCGTTTGCAAAATGGGAAAGGATGAACCCATCATCTGAAACATGTAAACATCACTCAAAGTGAACTCTGAATGTTACTTTAGGCTGAATTTCTTCATAATTTGTTAACACTGCTATTGTGACCATATACAGCTCCCTCCCTGTAGATCTTGGTGAGGTATATTCAACCTGGCAGATAGACTTTATTAAACCTGACACACCTATATACAAGCAAACATTGTTTGCAGTGATGTTGTGTAGGCTTCTTAATCTCCCTGTGCTCTGACACCACCATAGAAATATTAGTTTTGAGATATCGTCAGCCTGTGGTGACTTTAATAACACCCTTATGTATGTGTGTCTAGTCTCTCCTGTCAGGTCACAGAGACGTGACTAAACATTTCTGCCAAAACATGCTTCACTCATGGCAGGAAGAGTTTTGAGAGGAGTGTGGCCCTGTGCTGCTGGGACACTGTCAAGGCCGAATCTCCGGGACACTGACAGTGGAGAGATTACTCGGTGGCAAACGTCGGGCCTCTCCCTTAGCTTATAGGCAGAACATGTTCCTGAGTGGCGCAGGGTCACCCTGATCTCTGATGACTCTCCTCCTCCTCCTCCTGCTCTTGCCTGCGTTCTCCCTCTTCTTGTCTGTATTTTTTTTTTTTTTTGTGATGTTATCTTGTCACTCTCCTCCCACTCACTGCTGTTCCCTGAAGCTGTCTCGGGGATGAACGCCTCATTGTTTTTGTCCTTGCACCGCTTTCCAAAAGTGCGTTCCTGGATGTGAACTTTGAGCAGCTTTGCACTCTGTTTGACCTTTTTGTTTTCAAGGGAGGGGAGGTCGTGTCTAGGCCAATTACACTTTATGCAATTATATATTTGCCTGTAAACATGGATAAATTCACTTACAGTCATGAGGCTTATTACTGGAGACTGGTTGTCCCATGTTCCCAGTTGTTTTTCCTTCTTTTTTTAACCAGCTGTCCAAATGTAATTATACAGAATTTTAAATGGTGTCAAAAACTCACTTTTTTTACTTAAAGTTTAGCTTTACGCAGTGCAGCTGGGGACTGGCTTATCTGTGTTTCCCCCTCAGGGCTTCCTGTAGCTGTACGAGCTGCCTGCTTGTACTGCAAACCCTTACAAACAAGTGTACTTGACTTGACACAGCTGATGCTGATACAAGCTCGTACTACACCAAAACCCACTGCAAATATTAAAAGTAATTTAATTAGTTTTGACTCAGTCATTATATATAACACCCTGGCAGTGCTCAACAAACCTTTTTGCTGTTTTGCCGTCTTTTTGTCTCGATGACATAAAGACTTAAACACGCTTTTGTTCTGATAACTGAACTATCGCTCAGTGGGAGTATCTGGCAGAGAAAAGTTCAACTGTTCAGCTACATCCCTTGCTGACTTTTAAACACACGTATATGCAGCTGTCTCCACACGTATTATATTTTGCAAGTACGAAAGGTCCATATTGCTTTTGACAACTGCCAAGTTGCTAATCAGCCACCATCCAGTTGTTGCAAGCCGTGTAGCACCGGATGTTGGGGTGTATCCATCTGTTTACCTCGGTTGTGCCTGTTTATTCTTCATTCTGATCATGCACGCTTCTGGGATCCACACAAATCAAGTGCACCTTCAGATGTCGTTTCTCCACGGGGGGCTGAGTGATCGAGGAGGAGACGCGGTGCCTCCTCGTGAGGGCTCTAAAATTGATGTGCCCTTTTGGCTTTAGTGAGGGTGACCTTAAAAAATCTGAGACACTCAGCGAGCGGCACAACCACTGTCTCAATGCTGATCAATCTCAGTCCTCCATTCAGCTCTCCTCCAGCCTATTCAGACTCCAGAGCAGTCAAATACCAAGCGCTCATATGCTTAAATTCTTATTATGTTCTGGGGCGGGCAGGTTGAGAGAATGCCACACAGTGTTTTGTTGAATATTGAGTGGGCGTCTTCTGTAAAACTACACTGTGTCAGATAGTGAGACAGCCCTGATGGAAAAGGGAAAGCTATTAGTGGGGATGTATGAATTAGCAGATGGTCTCAGAATTCCAATGTGGCGAGCCATAACAAGCTGCGAGTGTGTGACATCCACGCAGACTTGGTTGAGAAAGAATTTGGGGGGGAAAGTGGGGATACAATAGATCTTTTTCAAGGGTAAACTCGGGAATAATTATCACAATTTGACTGGCTTAGCACTTCGTTATTTGATAATTACAGGCGTCCTTAGAGATTTCTCATTAGGGTGGTGACCTTGGGGAGGTGCACGCACCACTGACATCTTAACTAAAGAGCGGAACATGCTTACACAATGCACACGCAGGGACACTCTGATCGCATTGTCCGCTGAGAGCCAACTGGAGCGGAAAAAGGCAGTGGAAGTTCAGAAAGCGTGGCTAAAAAACTGAATGTGATGAAGTGCTGCAAGGGCAAGACGTCTTCTACGACCCCCTCCACCACCGTCACCACCCATCCGCGCCTAACCTCCGAGTAGAGCTCACGCGCACAGTGGAATTTCAAAACATCAGGACACACATACACACTTCTTATAGCCCATTACCTCAGCCTGCCTCCCTACCTCCTCCTGACCCTGTCATCCCCCCCCCACCCCGACTCATTACTCCCTCACCACCTATCTGCTGCCGCGCTCCGGCCCTCCACCTGTTCTCTCCTCCTCTCATTCTCACTCGCTCCCTGCAGGTCAGCTCTCTGTCGATGTCAAGGTAGGCAGCGTGGTGAGTAATTCTCCCAGTGATACCGGGCTTCTGACCTTTTGTTGCACCTTAAGGAAAGAGGGATTTTTCTCCCTCCTCACGGACATCACTCCTCATCGGTCATGACGGCTCACGGTGCATTCTGGGGGCTGCGGCCTTGCCCTGGACTGCGAGAAGACGGGTGGGGGAGGGATGACGCTTGTGCTGTCATGGTGCAGAGTGTCAGGACTGACCTCCTAGGTGGCCTACAGGCTGACAGCAGACAGACCTGCTATTTGTTGCCTGAAACACCTCTGAGGAAGATGTCAGGTGGCATCACAGTGGCACATCACCTGCCCCTGAGGCCTCTCTATGTAGTTGCTTTTTTATGAACAACCTCTATCCAAAGACTTCCCAAGTGACATACATCACATGCATTGTGTCCATACTGTCTCCACCAGGCTTTGAGCGATGGCCTTATTTGGAGTGTGATCGAACACCTTTTCTAAACCCTGACTGCAGCATCATCACTTTAAAGAAATCAGTTTGTAACTCCTGTACAGAAAGCCAAATCGTGACGCGATCAGAAATCTGTGCATTGCTCTTCAGCAGTTAGCAGCGGGGGAGGTGGGGCTCCAGTTTTCTGTGGTTTGCCAGGAGAGAAAGGTGTTTGATTTCCCCCTTGCCAGCAGCATAACCGCCTAAAAAAAAGAAAAAGAAAAAACACAAAGCCAGCAAACACATTTGATAACAAGCAATCACATGGAACTAGGCGATGACTCGAGACCCGAAACCTGGCGGTGTTTAGGGAGCACAGGACGCTGCAGCACAGCTCACACAGGAGTTAGGGGGACTCGATGGAGCTCGAGTGTAAGCCACAGTAATAATAAAATGAACCAGGATTTAATTTGAGATCCTGTCTATGTCTTCCCCTCCTTCTTCTAGCCTTCAAAGCCTCTTTTCTGGAGCTTTTCCTAATTTACACTGAGCTAGAAGAATGGCTAATTGCTGACCAGAAAACAGGTTTATTTTGCTATCCTATTAAAAACACACATGGTGACAATGTCCTTCCTGTGCCAGTGCACAATCAGAGAAGCAGCACTAATGCTCTCGGCTTCACACTCTTGGATGCACACGTAGGGGTGGGAATCTCAAAATTAGAAGTGGGATCACACTGGTGGTATAATAAGTGACAGTTCTTCTCTTTTATCTTTTTTTATGAGGGGTGTTGGTTGCTGAACAAGCCTCTCGCGCAGGAGTCCTCATTTCCACACAGTCCCACAGTGGCAAACTCTTTGTCTGCTCTGAGGGCTTTGTACATATTTAGGTGCCTGGGGAAGGAAATTTTTTAATTTTTAATTTTTATGATTCCAAACAATGGCGCTCACACAGGGACAGAAATAGGTCACAAATGGATTATCTATTTTGTGTTTGTTTGTTTTTTGACACCACTTTCATTGCGTTCTATATTTAGATGTAAGGATGCATTTCATTATTGCGCCTTTGATAAAGCGCTAGCTGAGCTGAGCGGCCCAGTTGCTTTAAGTGGTGAAACAAAAACACAGACACTCTTATGACATGAATTTTACAGTAAAACGTAAACACCCTTAAGTCACATCGCTCTGCTTGGGGAAAAGTATTGATTGATTATTTTGTGCTACGAAAAGTTATCTGCTCCAGCCGATGCCTTCAATTATGCATTAGTTCTGAAAATTGCATGCATGCATTATTCATCATACATGATACATGAGCCGTTGGCTTTGTTAGGTTAAACTGTCTGTATTTTGGGCTTTAAATCATATTTATACATTTGGTACAGATATCTGCTTACTTAAACTTGCAGCAGGTAACTTTGTTATGAAGCAAAATTAGCATTCTCCAATCGTATTTGTGGTCACATGATCAAGAAAAATCACTCTTTAGAATTGTACTCTTACACTATTTTTTGGTTGAGGGGTCTAAACAACCGCTTGAGGTTGTAGCCAAATAGTTGCATATAATGGTTACCTGCTAATTGCTAACTTTATGCCTTCGTGCTCCTTTGTTCTGATCAGAGCATTGCTAGCTAGCTGCCTGCTAGCAATACAAAGTGTTCTTACCAGCTCTGACAGCCATCACTCTCTCGCACTCTCCCTGGGAGAAAATGAAGACCACCTTGTTATGTTGTGCTAATCGTTGTTGTTTTGTATAGCTTTTGAAATATTTTGTACTGATCCTCATCTTCTTAATCTTTGTATTTTCAGTCTTAAAATGCATTTTCATTTTCTATTTGAAAATTAATTTGACTACGAGAAGTGTGTGATGTCCCACCCAGATTTATTGTGTCAGTCTGCCCTGGTTACTTATTACACAAATTTAACTGCTGACTTCATTAGGGTTACAAGAGTCTTTTAGGATGAGTGAACCACATTTTTAATATTTATATTTATATGACTTAAAGCCTTAATACAGTTTATGTCTATCTATACTATCTATCTATCTAGTTTGTAGTTTTGCGTAGAGTGTGTTTGTGAGCAGACAGCTCTTACTGTTTTAAACATAACAATTTTTCCAGCTTTGATTCAGGCTGTACTGTCACACACTACACAGTGGAAAGAGTGTGGAGCCTGATGATGGCTCTTGTGTTCAAAATCTAAAGAAAACACATTTCCTGTGTGCAAACCTTTACCATACTTCTCTTTCTTAACCATACCCCATATCTTAACCATATCTTTACCTAACCCCAACCCTAATCCAAACCTTTAACACGTTCTCAACATAACATTTCTCATGTCATGGGGATTTTTTGTTTTTGGTCTCATAGGGTGGACATGCCACATTCATGAGGCTACACCTTCATGTGCAGTCTGCTCATTTGTAATATTACAGTTCCTCACACTGTGATCATTCTTATAGGTCCTACATATAGCACATCAATGTGTTCAGGAGTTGCACACTATAAATTCAGTCAAACGTCCTTTCTTTACTAAAAAAAAAAGAAAGAAAAAAAGCCAAGGACAGTGCATATCAAGATCATCATCAAGCATCATTTCTGCAGACAATGAAAATAGGTCCATCAGAGCCCAACAGCCAGCCTGCAGGGTTAAACAATGATACAAGTCACCAAATTCTGTTTTCACGACAGTCGACCTGAACCACATTTACAAAGACAGTTGTACAGAGAGCCTCGTGCTTCTGCATATTGAAAACCATATCTGTTATGAATAACACACACAAATAGCTAGGAAATATCCATCCAATCACAGCCAACTTACAACAGGAGGGAATATTGATAAATTGATCACTGGTGTTATTCAGGAATTGATGCAATGTGAATGTAGGAGCAGCCCTTTGTAGAGGACAAATAAAAGTGTGAATGTGGAACGGACTGCTTAACTAACGTGAAAGCTCATAGTTCTGAATGTTTAGGGATTTACATAATGTTTTACATCTTCTTTTTTAGATTGCCATAACAAGCTGTAAAATAATTATAATTTGATGTATTATCGTGAGCTAGCAAACAGCTGTGTTAAGTTTGATACAGATCAATGTGATGCTCATATAAAACTACATTCTCAAAAATAAGGGGACAGTAAAATTCACTTTCCATGCACACAGCTTCAATCTATATGAATGCACCTCAAAGGGCATATTATTGGACCTAGAGGTAACTTTTCAAGTGTCTATCTAAAAGTATAAAAGGTACTTATACTATATGCTCACACTTAGCGTGCTTTCATGTTTATTATCTTCACATTGGAGTCTTATTTTGGCGAGCTTGTGTAAAGTGTAGGTTTAGTTTAAATCACGTTACCTCCTCATTCTTGACCACGTCTACATGTCTAAATCCATCGAGTTAGAGTGTGTAAAACATCGAACAGCACCACATCCCAAGCCTGGATACATCGCATTGCGTCATCCGGAGTAATCTGTGTGAAATCATAAATGCAAATCCATCTGCTGTGGTGACATCCTGACAAGTTTCACTGTATTTCTGCCCCGTGTGCTGACGGGTGCTGCAAAGTTCTGCACTTTTGTCTGCAAGCAGGAAGGTTCCGGGTTCAAGGTCCTTTGTTCTCTCTGGTGGGTTTTCTCTGCGTGTTCCAGTTCTAAGAGGTGCATGTAAGGATTTTGGGCAGAAAGTGACCATCTGTTACCAAGTACGCCATTACATTAAAGTGAAAAATTGTCACACGAGATTCCACACATATAACCAGAAACATGTAATCATGGACCTTAGAAACATGTAATCAGCTGTTCTTTGCAGTATCACCCATATTAGAAGCTGTCTATTGTTATGGCTACAAGTTTGTGTTATATAACAGTCAACTCTACATGCCAGGAATGTGAGCATATATGAAGAATTTTATTTCTCAATGAATTTAGACGCCTCAAAGTCCTCATGAGATACAGCACATTTAATGAGATGTGCGTAGATTTAAACTACAACTTGGTTTCTTCATAAAAGCATAAACATGTAAAAGGTTCCTGTTTGTCTTCTACTGGTTCTTTAGCTAGGCAGCATGGTGGCACGGTGGTTAGCACTGTTGCCGCACAGCAAGAAGGTCCTGAGTTCAATTCCACCATCAGGCCGGGGTCTTTCTGTGTGGAGTTTGCATGTTCTCCCCGTGTTTGCGTGGGTTCCCTCCCACGCAAACACCTTTGTCATCTTACAGCCATAACTGCTTTTATGGCTCTCACAGACGCACAGTGTAGGTAATTAGCCCTGCTGTCACCATATAAAGGCCCTGCATGACCCCTGGGTCACTCTGGATCAAGGGTCACTTTAGGGCTAACAGTATGAGTGGTGAGCAAACATCAAGTGTCCACCTAATTTCACACTGTATGGATGTCTTAGGTCTGCTGTACCTCATTATATTTTTCTCAGTGTATCTCTCAGTTTACTGTCCTACAGTGACACGATGAATTATGTAAAAGAGCAGTAAACAGCGATCTTAAGAGAGCCGGAGAGGAGTTCTGGCTGCCCTCTCCTCTGCTCGAATACTGTAAGGTTGATGGGTGAACGTGGCCCCAGGGACGCGAGCCAATAGATGGTGATGGGCTTACTGAGAGTGACATTTAAGATAGAAATGACATCAAGTACGGTACTGCTGTGCCCTGCGGCAAGCCACCACATGGAGACAATGTCAGCGTGATCTGACTTAGCCCCAAAATGCTATGGACTCCCACCCCCTGTGATGCCGTGAACACACCCACACACACACACACACATTTCTCTTACACATGTCAGCTGCTTCTCATGTCAAGTGACACTTAACAAGATGTGCCACCTTCCAGATGTGTATGTGCCGCTCTCCCCTTGAGGCGGATTTAGCTGCATGATATTTACATGAAGTATGCTTTTTGGGCTTTTTTCTTATATTTGTTATTTTTTAAATATTTGGAGCATTAAAGTAAAGCTCAGACTGTTGTGTTTAACAGCACATACGCGACCGCTGTATTCAGCTAAACTTAAGCTAAATAGGCTGAGTATGAGCAGAGGTGTTACTGTAACAGCCGTGCTCAGGAAAACAGATTTTATATCATGTGAGATCAAAACGGCAGGAAATGAGTTACAGTTGTCGGGGTGAATAGCTGCATCACCGGGTAAGCTTGGAGTATCAGCAAACCACAAAATCCAATTATCTTATTCATACGTGACACAACGACCTTTGACCTAACATTCAAATGGTCCATTTCTGCAGAACTCGCAGCGCCACGGGAGGCGGGAGAAATTGTTTTGCCTTGTGCCGAAAGCTTATCTTGAACAAGGGTTATATTTTGTAAGAGATCTGTTTTGTGTCCTATATAAGTCATCAGAACTACAACTCCCAAGGAGAATAGAGATCAGATAGGGAGGTCCGGCATCAAGGACAGGGAAGCCATTTAAAGGTGACATTTCAGTCAACCCAGCAGATGCTGCCAATCTGTCATAGCTGGGCTCTATCTCCTGCTCTCATTTTGCATCCCTATCTCGTCCTCTCTGCCTCTCGCTGTCTCTGCATTACTTTTTCTTTTTTTTGCCACTGTTCTTCTGCTTTCCTCCTCTTTCTCATTTTGCTCCCCCTCCACCTCTCCCTCCTTCCGCCATCCCCCGCTCTGCTGATGAGGCAGCAGGGAGGAAGCGGCGTAATAAAAGGAAGCGCTAATGAAAGGTTGAGCGAGGTCAGCAAACTCGCATACCTTTGCCAGGCAAAGGGATGAGAGGTCATTTATTCCAAGGGGAACAGAGTGTTTCGCTTTTTGGCTGTGGGGTGTTGAAAGTTCAAAAGGTCACAATAAAGAGCACAAGGTCGTAGCCTCTGGGCTGCGATTCTATGCGTCCTGGGGTCAGAGGTCGGCACAGGAATGCCGGGAAAACCAGAAGCTGTGAGCCGGGTCAGAGCTGTGGTCTCCATTCCCCGTTTGGATGAACATGTCTGAGTGAGTGAGAACTGAACTCGGTGTTATTCTTGCAAGTGGAGATCAAACTTTACCTACAGCAGCAGGTTTAGGCTGAAGGTGTAACTGGGATTTAATCTTTAATAATTACACACAGTGGAAGGTATATTATGGGAATTGATGGATCACATTATATTTAATCTGTCAAAAGAAGAATTACAGTGTTTAATTAAACCTTTCAGGATTAACTGTTGCTGCATTGGATAAAATTTATGCAGTTAATATAAGATCCCTCGACAGCCATTCTTACAAGATTCTAGTGGGTTGCATAACTTATTGCAAGACCAAGGCTATTCAATAATTCAGAAAACATGTAAAAGGTTTAAGATAGTGGACAATAAAGTAGATAGATACACTCCTCAGATGTTCTCTGAACATCACTTATAACAGCAGAAGGCTGTGAGATCCATCTCGCTGAGACAGGCTCAAAGCTGCAGTGGAATGAGTAGGTGTGATACTGCCACCTGCAGGAGCAACATGAAACAGCCAGGGTGGTGCCAGCTTTGTTACACACTGTACCAGTGAGCTCTACAGAACATTACTTTTCTAGGAGAGTTTAATGTGGTGACACAAAACAAGAAGGCTGCAGCAGAGTGACTGAAAATGTGAATCGCGGTGATTTAACGTGTTAATTAGACCCTGCTTTCAGATGTAGATCTCTCTGTTCTCGCTATAAGAAAACCCAGACACCAAACTGCTCCTTATTCACTCAGCTACAGTCAATAATGGCTAAAATGTTACATTTAACACTTATAACTGCTGATAGATTGTGCTCTAAAACCCAGAGGCTGATCTCAAATCTGTGCTCGAGCCTCATCCGGACAGAAAAAAACAACAAAGGCTATTTTTGTCATTGCTGATTATTAGGTTGGAAGATTCAAGGATTAAAGCTACTGAGGTTGGGAATTTTTGAAGTTGCATTCCCAACTTGTTCCACTAGAGGGCAATACACAAATATTCAACATGAGATGAAAATGGCTAAAAGCTGCATTTTGATGTGTTTAGGCTTTAATATTCATATAAGAGTCCATATAAAACAACATCAAAGCATTACAAATCATAGCTCACACCATTGTGCAAAAATAGTAACACTATACAAGAACAGCTTAAAAAAAGTTGTTGTTTCTCACTCTCTGGGCAGTATTTCTGTTTATGGGAAGAATATTGTATTCAGTAAACTTGATTTTGTTTTCTTTGTTCTTTATAAATGTACTTTAATAAGTTTATAGTGCCGTACAAATCAGATAAGTGTAGCATGACAGATGTTTGCTTTGAATACACAAACTTTATGCAGGAGTAGGTAATGGATAATAGCTTTGTAAATACCTGAACATGAATAACTTCAAGCTCATTATATAATATTATACTACGGTATCTTTCTAACTAACCAGGCAGCTCATTCTCTTTTTCTTGACAATACTTTTTTAAAGACAGAACACATTTTGTGTCAGCTTGAAAAGAAAGGCAGATGAGATCAGAGGTCAAATGTGATATTTAAAATTCCCACATATACCAGCATCATTTTCTAAATGTTGCCAATACAAACAAAAGCAGTAGAATTTTAAACATAGTTTTAAAGATAAAAGACATTTTATGAAAGTTTGACCTTTTTCAACCTCAAAGAAGAGGTCAGAGGTCCAAAGTAAGGCGATATTTAGAATCCCCATATATCATCCCTTATATGTTGTCAATACAAACAATGGCTATAAGAGACATAGTTTTAACATAGCTGTATATAGGATTATTAAATCAGATCAATCTATTGGCCCTGAAGGAGAGGTCAGAGGTCAAATGTTACATGATATTTTAAATCTTTATAAGCTACTATACGCCAGATTTTAATTGATTGTTAACATGATCCCACTCTACACCCTTACGAGGTTTTCTCGGAATTTATTCTAAACTTTTTACGTTATCATTTTTACAGACAGAAAGAATAACATGTGTACAAACATAACCTCCTTTCTGGAGGTAATAAATCTGATATAAAGGTCAAATGAAAAAGTCATGAAGATTAAAAAAATGTTTGTTTGTAAATACAGATTTTTAGCAATCAGATAGAAAATCTCTATTATGCAGTAATATTTGGTTTTGATACGATACAATTTAATTTCAGTTACACCAACAATTCATCAGACATTTGGAGAGGTGCTCATTTACGTCGCTGTACTCAGTAAACTTTGTGATTCTATTTTGTTTACTGACTCAATTCCAAAACTTTGGGACACTGAAAAAACAAACAAACAAAAAGAAAAAAAACAGAATGTAATGATTTGCAAATCTTATAACTTTTTTTTTTTTTGTAATAGAACACAGAAAACACATCCGATGTCAAAACTAGCAAGTTTTAAAACTTTGAATTTGATGGCAGCAGCTCACCTCAGAAAACTGTGTTTACCACTGTGGCCATAAACATCTGGGAACTGGTTAGTTGCTGGAGTTTGGGGACAGTCTTCTCTGATAGAGGATTCTTGCAGTCCTGCGACTTTTATGTCATCTATTTTATTTCATGACACAGCAAATGTTTCACCTGGTCACAGGTCAGAGAGGTAAAGTACAAAGTTCAACACGGCTTATCTGATCTGATCTCAGAGTGCTGAGACTCTGCAACATCACCAAGAGAACTTCAACATTAGATGAGCCCCTTTGAACAAACACTTGGTGACAATGGAGAGGAAGAAATTCCAGACTTCTTTTTAACAGGAGCTCTAGCAGAATCTGAGAGGGGCAGTCATCTGCCTCAGCTGGCTGGTAAGTCAGGAGAAAGAGAAGAGAATAAAAAAGCAAGGCAAGTTTATTTGTATAGCACAATTCAACAACAAGGTGATTCAAAGTGCTTTACAGAGACATTAGAAACAAAAACAAATAAAAGGCATGATTTAAAATTGATTAAAACAAGCAAACAAACAAACAAACAAACAAACAAACAAACATACAAAACAGTTTATAAAATCAAAAATCAAAACAGATAAAATCAGAACAGTAGATAAAATCAGTAGTTAAATGTAAGTTTTGAAATTTAAGCTTAAAGTGTGGATTTGGTGCTTTATTCAAATGCAGCTGAGAACAGGTGAGTCTTCAACCTGGATTTAAATAAACTGAGTGTTTCAGCTGATCTGAGGCTTTCTGGGAGTTTGTTCCAGATATAAGGAGCATAAAAGCTGAATGCAGCAAAATAGATCAGTGACACAGTTTAAATTCAAGACTCTAAACCACGATTTCTACACCAAATGTCCTTCTGCCTGTGGCAGGTGTTCTGTAGCAAGCATCCAAATCCAGGTGCAAGGCACATGTTGTAATCTGCGCATGCTACAGAAACCAGATTGTTGCTGAATGGGTGCTCCCAGGTGTGAGTGTGTTCAACTGGGTGAGTGTGAAGTAGGATGGAAAACAGCTTTCATGCTCACTGAGCTGACCCTTACAACAGCAAGGAAAAAGTGAGGAATATATGTGTGTGTGTGTGTGTGTGTGTGTGTGTGTGTGTGTGTGTGTGTGTGTACATGTTTAGACATCTTTGTGAGGACAGAAAATTGGCATGGTATTATACTTATGGGGACAAAATGCCGTCCCCATAAGTTTGAAGGCTTTTTTGAGGCTCAAAATGTGATTTTAGTTTTAGGGGTATAACTAGGTTATGGTTAGGTTATGGTAGATAATATGGTTAGGATTAGGCATTCATTTTTGATGGTTTCTAACCAGGCTTTCATTAACGTGATCCAGCGAGGAGTACCGTGCTTCTTCCCTTTAAATAGTGGCAGGCAAATGAGGTACAGGTGAACATCATCCTTCTCAGGTGTGTAGGCCAAAGGCAGGAACCCGTAATGAGTTCCGCCCAGGCGACAGGGGGAGAGAGAAAAACACAAACAAACCCTGCTGCCAGTGTGGGCCAGCCAGAGAGACACGGGACCGTGATATTATAAACAGTTTGCGAGAGCCTGAGTGGCAGAATGAGGAAAGAGCACTGAGATTTAAACCATGCAGAATGGATGCTGATTGGCTTGGAGAAGGTGGGCAAGGCAATTATTGCACTAGACTAGAGCAATGAGTGTGGGAAAGTTGAAGTAATGTGAAGAATACACTAACAGAAAAAAATCCAGGAACACCCAGCTTACACATAAGCTTCATTAAAAGCAGGACACAATACAGGTGTGTAAATAAGAGGGAAACAGTTATACAGTTAAACAGCAGTAACAATAAAGATGTAGTGAGGGCAGACGATTTTAACCCTGGTGAAGGAGAAGGTTTGGAGACGGTGGTGCTGACAAAAAAGACAGGACGCTGACCTGAACATGTTCTGCTCTTCATTGAGAGTGACAGAGATGGGCAAGATTAGAAACTAGTACTTCAGAGGGACAGCTCAGGTTGAGCAGTTTGGAGAAAGAGTTAGAGAGGCGAGGCTGAGGTGGTTTGGACATGTGCAGAGAAGAGAAAGTCAATATATTGGAAAAAAGATGCTGAGTATGGAGACACGAGACAGGAGGAAGACAGGAAGACTACAGAGAAGATTCATGGATGTAGTGAAGGAGGACATGCAGAAGCTTGGTGTGAAAGAAGATGATGCTGGGCATCAGGAAAAGCCATTATTGCAGTCTGTGAACTGTAACTAAAAGAATGACACTGATCTGATTTGCGTTACTATCTGTATAAAATAAATGGTTTTAAAATGTAAATGTTCTACAAGATTCTTCAGTATTCTTTCTGAAAAGAGAACAAACTGTGAGTAGCATCGTTGTTTCTTATTAGCAGAGAAATATTGTCCTCATTTTCTGACCTAATTTTCAGCCCAGCCCCGATCACAGCAACATGAAAGCTCTTCTTTATCTCTGGATGAGAGACAAAAAGACAGCAGGGTAGGAGAAGTCGCAGACAACTGTACCGTGGAGCAACGGGGGACGGGGCTTTAAATCCAGACATCAGTAGTAATTGTAACAACGTCATTGTTAGAAGCTGATTCCATGGGACAGCCACCTGCAGAGAATGAGACCAACCTCAAGATCTGAAACGATGTTTATCCTCAGAATAGATGAGAAGGAGTGACAGGAATAAGAGGTTTATATTTAAGGATTTATGGGATTTGTCAGAGTGAAGCATAGTTATTTTGCAAGTGGCACAGTTATGAAAATAGGTTCATGCCAGTGAAGCTCCCCCGTCTCATACAGTATGATAAACTACTGAAATTATGCTTTTTTCCTCCTGATTTTCTTTCTCTTCGACATTTCTAATTCATTCGTTTTCACCTTTTTTGTATTTCTGTTCTGTTAAATGGAGCCCTGTTCCATTCAAAATCACAGAAATATTTTTAGAAAAGTAAAAGTAGTAGTGTTGTAGAAAAAAATACATATTCCTGGCTGGTTGATACAGTCCTGTGAAAAACAAAGTGTATACCCAATGATTCAGTAACACGTAAAACCACCTTTACCAGCAACTTGGAGTAATCCCTTTCTGTATGACTTTATCTATTCATATTAATTTTTTTCTATGTTATTTTCAGGCATTCGTTTATTTACAGCTCTCTTAAGATCCTGCCACAGCATTTTAATTGGATTGAGGTCTGCACTGGGCCAGTGCGACACCTTCTTTCTTTTCTTTTTTTATAGATTCGGTCCTCTGCTTGGGATAATTGTCCCAAACATGAGCCAGTTTGGCTTTAGCTGTCAGACAGATGGCCTTACATTTGACTCTAAAATATTTTGGTATGAAGAGGAATTCATGGTGACTGCAAGATGCCCAGGTCCTGTGTGTCATGTGAGGGCTGTGTGCAGGCAGGAGTGGTAGAAAGGAGGACCCAATGTGCAGACTAGGGATGGGTATCGTTTAGGTTTTATCCGATACTGCTGCCAAATCGGTACTTTTGAAACGGTGCCGGTGCTCAAACGGTGCTTAAACCGGTGCTTAAAGAATGGAGAACACAAAATTGGTCCAAAAACCTCTCATGTTCAGCTGGTTTTTTGTAAAAAGATAACAATGTTAGCCTTTTCTGCAGCTATGGGGCATATATGGCATCACTCTTGGCTGGAAGCAGTGCTTAAACAATGGAAAAAACACAGACTTTGTCCAAAACCTCTCATGTTTAACTGTTTTCCACTTTTTCTTTGGTCATTTTAGCCTTTTTGGCCAGGGTGAAGGGAGTATCTGCCATCAAACAAGAAGACAGCCGCATGTAGCTATGATGATGTTTGCTAGTTCACCTTACATGCATTAATGTAATAACGTGGTTAGCCTACTCAACGTAAATTAGCTACTCACGCAGAGAAGAACGGCTGCTGCCATCATCATCCTCATCATTTCTGCTACACTGGCAGGGCTAGGGGCCAGGACTCTCCTCTTCGTGTTTTTGGGGGATGTTGCATAACAGCCAACCCACCCGCAGTAGATGAGCTGGGTGTGAGGTCTCGCAGCAAGCTATCAAATACGGCGCATTTCTGGGCTTTTAAAAAAACGCTATGCGTCGCCAGGTGTTTCATCGGATTCTTGGTGTTACCTCCTTTGACAGTATCACAGTATCAGCTTAAAGCACTTGTTGCTGCTGAGTTTGCATCTTTTGCTGTGAAGTACAGCCAGACTTTTGACCGCTTCGCCTTGGACATTTTTAATCTGTAGCTCTGCTCTAACAGAACGTACGTACCTGGCCCCGCCTACTATCCTCGGAAACGTAAAATGATTGGCTAGAATCTAAAGTGTATCACAGCTCAGGAAAAAAAAGCACCGAAATGTGCGCTGCTTTTCGGTCTGGTTACTACCGTTTATGTCAGAACCGGTGCCATCATGGCACCGGACACCGGTACCCATCCCTAGTGCAGACACTTGGAGGCAAAAACATGAACTGAAAACAACTTTAATGCTGAACTCAAATATAACCAAACTGAGAATACAAATAAACTTACACAGGCAGACAGAACATACAGCATAGGATGAGGGTAGATCGCAACACGGACAGAGGAAAACACAGGGCTTCAATACACAGAGGGAGCAGTCAGGGAATGAGAGACAGGAGGGAAACAAATGGGACAAATCAGGCCTAACAAGACAAGGGAGGCAAAACCAGATACTTTAACATAGGACACAGACTTTCAAAGTAAAACAGGAAACAGAACACAGAGACGCGGACTTGACAAGGGGATACAGCAGACAGGGGAGACAGAGCAACTAAGGAACACAGACAGAAACCAGAAGGCAGAAAAGAAACCAAAAGACTAGAAATGATAAATAATGGCCAAATCAAAGTTCAACAATAATGACAACTCGAAACTCTGGGGCGACGACCCAGGTTTCCTAACTCTGTGGCTACAAGAACACATTATTATTCCTTTACCGTTATGTTTAATACTGTATATGAGGTGTTTTTTGTTGTTGTTGTTGTTGTTGATTTTTTTTGCCAAATATCCCTCTGTACTTTATGGCCAAACATCTCCACTTTGGTCTGTCCAAAGAACACTGTTCAGAAGACAAATCAAACTTTGCACACCTTAGATATGTAATTAGTTTTACATAGGCCTGTATAGAGTCCTGTGAAAAGTGTCTTTTTCACTTGCCTGTATATGACTGTAAATATGCATCAGCACTGTTGTTTAAGGTGGCACTGTTTTGCGTGAGGCCATTCCTACAGATTTATATCTCCAAGGTCCAGGCAGTAAACACACTCTATACTGGAACAACTCTGTATTCAAACATGCTGCCAGACTGTAGTCTCTCCATCAGTCTCCATTTCTGATTGCTGCCAGCTTGCCCTGCTCCACTCTGTTATGCTGCACTTGTTCAGCATCAGCATCTCTCTCAAACTTCTGCCTTCACATTCTATCTCTGCACACACTTGCCTTTCCCAGTTCTCAGTCATCAGCCAAGTCATCACGTGTGGTTTCCTCTTGTCTGCTGGCAATCCACAGCCCTTTCAGTAGAAATCAATAATAAATCAGTTAGGTCTTTCTCCTCTGTGACGGTGTTTTCATGCACCTGGGTTCACCTGTTTGTGTGTGTAGGTGTAATCCAGGCCTGATGTGTCTGTCTATTCCATTTCTTCCAAATGTATTAAGAAAGTGAAAAAAAAAAATCTTTAATGAACCCTCACTTATATTCTGTATCATAGCTCAATTATCTGGAAAATGACTTAGTCTAGTGTCTAATTTGTGAAGACAGCAGTACCTTTGATTTATCACATACTTGTGTAATATGCTTTGCAGCTATTTAATTTGCAGTGAACAGCATTAGGCCTGTTTGGGTTTTATTGAAGTCCAAGCTGTTTTATTATAGACCGATTTCATTCAGTGACACTGTGAGAAAGAAGAAGAGCTGCAGTGATATTTGTCAGTTTTGGGGGTCTTTGAAAAAAAAGAACTGTTAGCTGAGAGCAGTGAGCGAGTGCCCACCAGATGATAGATTAGCAAAAGAAGACTGAGTGTTTTTTGATATTCAGAGGGGAAGTAGTGCATTTTCCACCAGCCTGGTAAGAAACACCACTTTCACTAATATTTCTTTTCACCACGTCACCAGGTGATGGCACAGACAGAAAGACAAACTGCAAAAGTTATACTAATACTGTTAGTTAAGGACATACAATGAAACAACAAAGTACAAAAGTAACCCGGGAAAAGAAATAAAATAATTTTAAAAAACAATCAAAATTTAAAAATCACTTTAGTGACAGGAAGCAAATGCAAGAGGAAAGAAAAGTGTCAAAGTCTGTGACCCCGTGATTTCAGTTGGTTTTGATCTCTTATGTTATATTTTGAAGATAATGTGGAGTTTGGGATTATTATTCATTGAATTTAAATTTAGTCTGTTTCACCCAGGCCTTCTGTGCTAGTTGTTATGTATTTCTCATCCGCTCGTTTTATGTTGTCAAGCCTGTGTTGTCATGTCTACGTCTCTCCATGTTTCCTGTTTTATTTTGAAAGTCTTGTGCTTCTTTGTTCAAGTTTTACTCCCATCATTTGTTTCATTTGTTTCAGCTGTTTCCCAACGTGTTTCCACTTCCCCTGTGTGTATTGAGTCTGTGTGTTTCATTCAGTCTTAGGCTACGTTCACACTGCAGGTCTTAATGCTCAACTCCGATTTTTTGATCAAATCCGATTTTTTTGTCTGCTCGTTCACACTACAAATAAAATGCGACAGCAAACGCGCTCTAGTGTGAACGCTCAAAGCGGCCGCATGCGCAAAAGAAGACGCCACACACAACGCGCTCTGTTTAGACCCAGAACAAACTATATTGTTTGACTGATGGCCTTAATATAAAGACTTCGAACTTTACGTTTCCCAATTTTTGCTTTAAGTTATTTTGTTATTTACATAATAATGTAAATAACCTAATAATGATCCTTATTGCTGTTTTAGAGGAGCGGTGCTTCAAAGGATAGTTGCAGATTTCTGTCATAATCTGCAGATTATACAGTACAAATAAAATGTTCACATTCTCCAACGTTGCCTTCCCAACATCTACACTGGATGGCCAGGAAGCGTTCACGATGTCTTCTCCGGCTCTGATAATTGGCGTCTGTCTTGTGTCAGTGACGTAAAAGACGGATTTAATGCGACTTGACCATCAAACAGCAGTCGCTTTCTAAAACATCGGATATGTATCGGATTCAGGACCACATACGAAAGTGACCCAGATCGGATTTGAAAATATTGGATTTGTGCCGTTCACACTGTCACACCATGATCGGATAGATGGGTCGCATAGGGTCAAAGAAATCGGATTTGATGCGCTTTCGCCTGCAGTGTGAACGTAGCCATTGTCAGGCTGTCTGTGTTCTTCCCTTCATATCATGTCAAGTTTCAGGTAATTCATGATTCTGTTCAGGTCATGTTCATGTTTATTCTCATAGTTTCCCGCATGCACCTGTTATGAATCATGTTCATGTTTTTGTCACAGTTATCATAGTTGAGTTTTTCCAGTTTAGGTTCTAGTTTAGTTGTCGCCCCGCTCGCCTTTGCTTTGTTTATGTACTCTTGTTATCAGCCACAACAAACGGCTCACTTTTTGTTCTAGTCACGTTTCACGCCCTGTTTTTGGTCTGCATTTGAGTCTAGTATTCTCTCCACAAAGAATCAGCTCCTGCTGATTGTGACAAAAAGCAAAGCTGTTGTTTGGTTTTACCAAAATCTGCTGTATTTATTTGCTTATTTATGTATTGTTACATAAGTAGCATATTAAAAATCTCTGATGGACAAATGACAACAAACTGGACTGAAATTTCACAGACACACACAGCTCCCAGTATTGCACATGTGCGCTTCCATAAAAAATGCCATATTTCTGATGTCTATGAGAGTAAGTAGTTTCTCATTGTCTAATAAACAGAGTACAATAAAATCAAAATAAAATTGTAGCTGCGTACTTGAGTAACACAAGGTTAAAGTATTACCTAAGTGATTATCATCTGTGTAAAGCATGCTTGACTTCAGCATGTGTGCAGACATAAAGACACATTTGATAATGCGATAAATCCTGATATTCTCCCTGAATTACATCCAAAACACTTTTTAACTGAGTAAAAAAGGTCACTGGAAGTTTAACCTCACTCAGCGATTACATAATCTCCATGAAGTCATTATCATAATCATTTTAGACACGAGCAAAACAAAGGCAGCCTGTGTGGTTTATTGTCTTCTTGCTATAGGTGTCCTGATGCTTTCTGAGGCCAGCGTTGGACAGCAACGGCTCACTGCATCTATTGGATTAGGTGAGGGATTTGACTCTAGGAATAGGCCACAGGCTGGAGACAGCACAGGGGCTGCGTGAGCCTTTGCATCACGGGGGTGTGGTAGGGTGCTTGTGTGGGTTTGAGATGGAGGATGGCGCGTGAAAGTGCGCTTACGTGACCCGGAGGCTAAGCCTGTCTCCACTTGGTTTCGTTGTCTTCGACCCAGACCATCAGCCATGAACCTGTTCTGCTTCACACTGGTAAGATTCATCTTTTGAACTGCTCTAAACTTGAGGTTAGCCTGTGAGGAGACACTTAAAGGAACTGGTGAACAGAGGAAAGTCATGGTACTCTTATGGGAGACACTGCTGATGTTATTATTGTTGACAGGTCTCTCTGCGGGATGAGACAATACAGCAAACAACTTTCCTCCAAGATTCGTTCCGATTTCTTTGATGCAGTCTTTTTCTTCTTTACTATCCTTCTATTTCCTGCATTTTGTGCATTTTGTTGGATAAATGATTCCATTATTACAACAGCGTTAGAGAATTGATTATCATATCAACAGATGAGCTTATAGTTGGTCTTGATGTTTCATATAAAATAAATATTAATATTAAGGAGCAGGGAAATCATCATGTGTCAAATTTTATTTGTTGTTGGAAGTGAGACCTTCATGAGTGGGAACATTATATGGTGTAGCTGATCTCACACACCGAGGGGGCAGTAACTCTATCTGTAGATGACTTTTTTCAAATGTTGTATTATCTTATTATAATGAATGATTAGTGCGTATATGTCTGCATATATCCTATTGTTGCCTTAACAGGTGGGTCAGTCTGAACTAAACAGACATCAGCACACAGGGAGCAGCTGTTTGATTTTCCAATATAATATTTTCATTTCATCATCTCTCTGGGAATGTAATGTCGTGTTCCCCATTTATTTATTTTTATTTTTTAAGTGAGCCCGTACATAACTTAACGGCCACCAACATTTGTATCCACGACTGAATTTTGTTTGAATTAATACGAGTGGTTTTTGCATAGCCTGTAGCAAAAATGCTACTGATTATGAACTTGTCCTGATTATTATTAAAGTTCTTAGGTGGGTCAAATACTACAGTACTTAACAACATGCGTGCTGGCTTTCTGTTTAGGAGGGCTCCACAGAAAGCATGTATGAACCAGCAAACAACCAAAAGCTCAAGGAAGTCCTGCCCAAGTACCACTGCAGTCCTGTTCTTCTGAGGCGCAATGCTGACTGGGGCGGCTCAGATCCTTCAATTACTTCCGTAAGTCTGCTGCCTCTGAGCTTTTATAGACGTAATCAAATACTCAAACGTTCACTGTTACATTTAACTTATAAACACACAATGCAAAACACATGGAATAAGTGTGTTCACAATTTTTGTGCACATTTGCTTACTAAAAGTTGTGTTCTTTGTTTTACCAAGAACCGACCCCTGGGAAAGATGAAGTTTAAAAGAGAGAGCAAAAGGTGAGTTTTACATATATTTTTATTATCATCTTGAGTTTATCTCAATTTTCAATTTCATTCAGGCAATAATTATTTACTTGTGATTTTAGATCATGCGTGCCAAAATCAGCCTTGGACAATGAAATGTTAGGTTGGTGCAAAAGGATCACGTCTCAGATGTTCACATTTCTATTTCTAATCGTAGCTGTACCTTTCTATACGGCTACAATGTGACAGCTTCTTCCCTCTCCACCCCGTGTGTTGCAGAAACAGACATTCATCATACCTGCTGGTTGTCATGTGGTGACAAGAAGGACTTGTTTCATCAAATGAAAGTCCAAGAAAAAGGTACAAAAAAAGAAACAGCTGATGCATTACAGGAGAATTTACCACTGGCAGCAATGGCTGGGGTAAAATAGCAAAGTAAGGAGAATCAGCTCCTCTTCGATATGTATGATGAAAAGCAATTTGTTAAACTGCATTACTCACTTGATTGTTGGACTTCATACAAATTAAGGTGAATAAATTATTATGCAATATGTGGATTGATCCTGCAGAGATGTGTGACAGCAGCAAACTGACAACAGAAGACAAAGTGAAGGATGTGAGGTCTGACAGGACACAGACTACTCAGGTACAACCACATCACTTTACAGCACATTTATGATGAGTATAAGACAAAAGCCATGAAAACACAACTCTGTAGTCTCTCTATAATGATTACATTTTGAAATGGAGCCAGAGCACACAGGGCAGTACGTTGTATAATAGGGACTCTCACACTCGTCTTCTGATAAGGAGGCAATCACTTTAGCACCACAAATGATAGTTATTTGCAAAGCCGTGCAGATGGCAGAGTTAAAGGTCTCGTAATCCTGTACCCACATGGATGCGAGTGCCAGACAGGCTTACAAATACCTGGCATTCCTGGATGTTTGTGCACTTGCCATGTGTGCATGTGAGCAAAACGACTGTGCATGTTTATCCTTGCTCACGATCCACGCTCTGCTTATGTAACCAAGGAAAAAGGGGGATTCGATAAAAACAGTGTCAAGTACCAATAAAGATATAAGAATATAATACATCTGTCAGATAATAATTAAATTATAACAAAAGATACGCTTCGTAGGTTCGGATGGAGGTAAGAACTCAACATCTTAAAAAAATCTCTGAGAGGTCAAATGTATGTCAACCAAATCAGATACAGAGTCCACTGTAATCTGCTCTGTAATCTTTAATCTCCTTTATAAGGACCTTTTATATCTTCCCCGAGGTCTTTAGAACACCTGAATTTGATACCGTTTACCGCATTTCATGCCAGCTGCTGATAAAGTAGTGGAGCATGGAACATTGCTAACATCACAGAAAAAACAAATACACAATGAGGCAGCATATGCATCAAAAGAGACCTGTGTACACCACGGCTACACTTTTTGAATGATATAACTGGAACGTAGGCAGGAAATGCTCGGATCTTTTACTTTAGCAGTTGTTCCAGTGGTTACCAACCTATGGAGTTTTTGTCCCTTCAGTGCTTTAAGTGACTGTAACTGCAACATGACAAAGTAGTCTTTAGATTTAATTAATCCAGAAGATTGTAACACCTTATAATAAAGATCCCCACCTATGAGCACGTACCTGGTGACAGAAGGAAGGAAACACTCCCTTTGAACAGGAAGAAACCTCCGGCAGAACCAGGCTCAGGCAGATGACCCCCAACCAGTCATCTTTATAAACCAGTTGTAAATTTACAATATCATCCAAATAATACCTTACATTTTGTGTAATTAGTACCAGTAAAAAATATACACATATTTATAACGGTTATTAAAGAGTGTCACCCCGAGGTTTAATGGGACAAAGTCTAATCGATCGTGGCTCAAGAGTTGGGAGTTCGCCTTGTAATCGGAAGGTTGCCGGTTCGAGCCCCGGCTTGGACAGTCTCGGTCGTTGTGTCCTTGGGCAAGACACTTCACCCGTTGCCTACTGGTGGTGGTCAGAGGGCCCGGTGGCGCCAGTGTCCGGCAGCCTCGCCTCTGTCAGTGCGCCCCAGGGTGGCTGTGGCTACAATGTAGCTGCCATCACCAGTGTGTGAATGTGTGTGTGAATGGGTGGATGACTGGATATGTAAAGCGCTTTGGGGTCCTTAGGGACTAGTAAAGCGCTATATAAATACAGGCCATTTACCATTTAATGAATGAGCCTCAGTTAGATCTCACTTTCACATAAGCAGTAGCGAGTCAAAATATCACATTTTGCAAAAATTGAAAACCTGGAAACGGGACATGCAGTTGGTGCAGTCACACCTGCACACTAGTCTGACCAGCTCTGACTGTTTTTTCCTTGTTTTGGGCAGATGTGAGGAAGCAGCAGTTTGGCTGCGGTATAAAATGAGCATACCAAGATCACTGGAATGATCTCAAGCCCTGTAGTTGTTTGTGGGAATGAGATGTAGCCTCAAACTGAATGTCAGGTGTACCAGCAATTCAATGCAAAAAAGGTGCTTTATGATGTCGCTTTCATTTGGAGGAACAGTAGTGGTTTATGGTACAGTAGGTTTCTAGACATATTCCACGATGCAGCTGGTAGTGTTTCTACAAACTAGAAACACTACCAGCCACGCTGTCATGTCTTATAATCATAGTGCTGGGGAACAGCTGAGAAAATCCTGAGGCTGTCAGGAAAGCCAGGCAGGTGGGATCCATTGATCCAGTGTAGAGATATGATATATATTACCTATATGTGCTATAAATATAGTTGACTAAACTGTATATAGTGGATTCAAATCAAAGCTGTACTGAAACAAATTACAATGTGGGCCACAGATTTTAATCTTCTTAGTATGATTCGAAAATTAACATGAATAGGTTCGGCAGCAGTCGTTTAGCATGAAGTAAATCATTGTTAAACATCCATCCATCCATCCATCCATCCATCTTCATCCGCTTTATCCGGGGCCGGGTCGCGGGGGCAGCAGCCTAAGCAAAGAGGCCCAGACCTCCCTCTCCCCAGCCACCTCCTCCAGCTTATCCGGGGGAATACCAAGGCGTTCCCAGGCCAGCCGAGAGATATAATCTCTCCAGCGTGTCCTGGGTCTGCCCCGGGGCCTCCTCCCGGTGGGACATGCCTGGAACACCTCACCCAGGAGGCGCCCAGGGGGCATCCTTGTCAGATGCCCGAACCACCTCAGCTGGCTCCTTTCGATGTGGAGCAGCAGCTGCTCTACTCTGAGCCCCTCCCGGATGGCCGAACTTCTCACCCTATCTCTAAGGGAGAGGCCAGCCACCCTTCGGAGGAAGCTCATTTCTGCCGCTTGTATCCGCGATCTCGTTCTTTCGGTCACTACCCACAGCTCGTGGCCATAGGTGAGGGTAGGGACGTAGATCGACCGGTAAATTGAGAGCTTCGCTTTTACACTCAGCTCCCTCTTCACCACGACGGACCGGTGCAGCGTCCGCATTACTGCAGCTGCAGCCCCAATCCGTCTGTCGATCTCCGGCTCCCTTCTCCCATCACTCGAGAACAAGACCCCGAGATACTTGAACTCCTCCACTTGGGGCAGGAACTCATCCCCGACCCGGAGTGGGCACTCCACCCTTTTCCGGCTGAGAACCATGGCCTCAGATTTGGAGGTGCTGATCCTCATTCCCGCTGCTTCACACTCGGCTGCGAACCGCTCCAGTGCGAGCTGGAGGCCCTCACCCGATGAAGCCAACAGAACCACATCGTCTGCAAAAATCAGAGATGAGATTCTGAGGCCACCAAAGCGAAAGCCCTCCGCCACTTGGCTGCACCTAGAAATCCTGTCCATAAAAATTATGAACAGAACCGGAGACAAAGGGCAGCCCTGGCGGAGCCCATCACCCACCGGGAACGAGTCCGACTTATTGCCGGCAATGCGAACCAAGCTCTTGCAACGGTTATATAGGGATCGAATGGCCCGTAGCAATGGGCCAGACACCCCATATTCCCGCAACACCTCCCACAGGACACCCCGAGGGACACGGTCGAATGCCTTCTCCAAGTCCACAAAACACATGTAGACTGGTTGGGCAAACTCCCATGCACCCTCAAGTATCCTGGAGAGGATAAAGAGCTGGTCCAGTGTTCCGCGACCAGGACGAAAACCGCATTGTTCCTCCTGTATCCGAGGTTCGACCAACGGACGAACTCTCCTTTCCAGCACCCTGGCATAGACTTTATGTTAAACATAGAAAGTATTATACTTTACTGGCAGTAAGGTGGAAGACCTCATAAAACTAAAAACCCTATTACTCTAGTATTTAGTGTTGTTCTATCTGTTCTGGAGACATGGTTGGTGTTGAATATTTGTACACTGCACTGAATGTATGCATTTGTTTTTATTTGCTTTAATCTAGGAGAGTAAGACATCAGCTGATGCATTGGAATCAATAAAAACTACAGCAAGACTAAGGAAATTACAAAATTTTGTGCAAGCAAGAAGTGGAAAGGGAAAGAGCACATCTAAGAGTAACGGTGAGCTACTCGTGAGGATGCTTTCCAGTTTTTCAATGAATCTGTTTATAATACATGCAATATCTGGTGATCTCATGTAGCAGATGCAGAAATTGTGAGCAACAACAACTCAGTCCTAACCTGCATCGGCCGGAGGAGGAAGACTGAGAGGAGGCTCTCCAAAACTGCTCCGCTGCCACAGCAGCTGTTACAGCAACACGCCAGGAATCTCCATAAAGATCCAGAGGAGGATGAAGCTTGGAGCACAAGGGTTGGAAATTACCTGTGGAGCCCTTTTGACTATCCACAGACTTTCTTCTCTCAGACTTGCTACCAACCTCGACATGGACTTTGTGAGCTGCCACAGACCACAGAATGGGATCGTTTTGAGACCCTCGTACACTGGACAGAGCTGGATAGAAAACAGTCGGGTCTGTCTCCTCCCCAAATGATCCGCTCCATCACAGATTTGCATCTCTACCAAAACACTGTAAGTTATAACCTTGTCATTATTACCATCCATCAGTGAAGCTTCTAAGCAAATGAGAGAAAACAAAGCTGTAAATCAGGAACTAACAACATTTGATTGGGAGTATCTGTGATATGGGCCAGGATATTACGGCTCGTAGTCAAATGTCATGTCCTAAATTATATACTATCATATCCAGACCATAATTTACACAATGAACATCAACTTGCATTTAATAAGACTTGAAACTTGACCAAAAGCTCTTTAGGAAAGTCTAGAGTAATTTATCCAATTCAATGCAACACTTTAGAAGGTCGGCTTATTTACCTCCTGGCAACTCGTTAGCTGAGAACATTGGTGCATCATTAACTTTATTAATAATTTGTAATAATTGTTAACTTAAAGCATAATGTTTTTTTTTTTAAATTAAATCCATAAAAATAACAACAAGTTGTGTTTTAAAGTCCTTATACCAGATTATTTGGGAGCATATGGTATAAGTCAAAGTCAAAGTCAACTTTATTTGTCGATTCTTCCACATGTACAGGACATACGGAGAATAGAAATTGCGTTACTCTTCAATCCCTAGATAAATAACAAATGAACATTTAAATATATTTAAATATAAAAGTGATTTAAAAAATGCAAGTAAAATAATTAAAAAGTAAAAATTTAAATAAATACAATTTTACATATAACAAGAAAGCTATACAATATACAATATAATGGGTAAGTGACATTGAGTGTAAACCAGGCAGAGTAGTGCAAATAGGCAAATAGTGCAAATGGAGATTTAGTAGTGTACGGTAAGAGAAAGTGTAACAACAAAGTCTTATGAGGTAATGGCAGTCCAATGCTCCACAAAGTGACTGGTAACTGGTGCAGGCCAGTGGGTGAGTCAGAGAGTGTGTGTGTTTGTGTGTGTGTGACAGAGTTCAGTGAGACCGTGGAGGAGAGAGGGGAGAGGGGGCAGAATCGGGAGGGAGTTAAGCTTCCTGACAGCCTGATGATAACAAAGCAGTTTCCCTGTTCCATTACTTTATGCTAAACTAACTAGTAGCTTACAGTGGTACAAGTATTTACCAGACTGGCAGAATTTTTTTTATCAAATGTAATTTTCCCCAAATGATTATGAATTTAAATCTCTTTTTCTTTTTTATATTTTTGGAAACCCCCCAAATCCCCATAATTGTGATGTCCTTACCTGGATGATTGAGCATGCATCAAGATACACTGATGGAGTTATGTCTTCCTGTCAGCCAATGAAGCTTTCTGTTTGAATGAGCAAACCAATCCAAGATACCTACTTCCTCCTCCCAGCTCTCCTAAGTATCATTATTCTGTGCTTTGCAGGGCTCGCCATCAGTGTTGCCAACTTAGCGACTTTGTCGCTATATTTAGCGAGTTTTCAGACCCCTTAGCGACTTTTTTTCTAAAGAAAGTCGCTAAAAAAAGACATGAAAGCTCGTATCGCTTTTACTCTCAACAAGCAGCGGGTGCTGTAACGCAGTCAGTTCTTCTTTTACTCTTATGCTGTTTTGTGGATCACAAGGTTTAAAACTACTTATAAACACACACACAAAGTAACTCCACCAGAGTGTCTATTTCGGGTCACTTGCCGGTCCAAGCCCGGGTAAAGGAGCAGGGTTGGAATTGTGACATTAAAAAAAACAATAATTGCTAAAAGAAATTTAATTTGTAGTTCTAAATAAACTCTAAATGCATTTAGGACGTTTTTTACTCACTTTATGTCTCTTCCACGATGTTATTTCTCTCTCCAAAAACAAAGGTTACAATTAGATTAGCATGATCAATTATGCAAATTAGGCGATGACGTCATTTGGCAACTTCTAGCGACTTTTAGGACAACCAATAGCGATTTTCCTTACTGAGGAGTTGGCAACACTGCTCACCGTTCTAAATGTGCTTCAGGGCTCTTTTGGGAACATTTAAGCTAACTGAACTGTAACTGAAATTAGCGCTTAGCACTTGTGTTTCATCATTGTTTTAATGAAATCAGGAGGTTTTTAAGTACTGGTTTTAATTTCCAGCCTCAGTTATCATTAATGTTTCGTTAGCTCTTCAAAACATCATAATCATAATTTTTTAAAATAAATCAATAATGGACTGTTTCTATGAAGGGATTCCACACAGTGTTGAAAGTGGCTGGTTCAGAATGTAATGTTTACACATTTAGGCTACGTCCACACGTACCCGGGTATTTTTGAAAACGCAGATTTTTCTATGCGTTTGCACCTTTCGTCCACACGTAAACGGCGTTTTTGGTCACTGAAAACTGAGATTTTTAAAAACTCCAGCCAGGGTGGATTTTTTTTTAAAACTCCGTTTTTGCATTTACGTGTGGATGAGAAAAATGCAGAATACGCAGCGTCAAAGGTGTGCGCCTTTTTTGACGTCACACAGTGCGCCACGTTATTGTTTCGGTGAAATGAATTTCTACAATACTGTTACTGTTAATTCTACTCTCTGCAGTGTTTAAATGCTTACATATACACACAGTTACTGTCCCTCCACACATACGACTCGGTTCTGCTTCTATGCCCCAGCTTTGTTTACTTTTTCCCACCGAGGCTTCTAGACTTCTGATTGGCCAACATTTCTGCACGGTTAGGAATATATCGCCACCTGTTGCTTTGGCATGTTCCTAGCAGTGTTTTCCTTCATTTCTGCCTTTATGTGTGGACGGGATTATTTTTTAAAACGAAAACAGAAAATCTCTGTTTTCAAAAATACCCGTGTACGTGTGGACATAGCCTAAGTTTGTAATCAGGAAAAAGCTGCACTGCATTGTGGGTAGGGTAGATTTGCCATTTGACTCCCACTGAAGCCTAAACCTGCAAATCTTGCTGCTATTTTGATTTCCACAATTCATTTTTGTTGTTGTTAATGTGCATGTTGTGATTGATGTGATAGTAGCATTACATACAATTTTATCAGTAGTGTACACTGAAACGCTTAATTTCACAATATCAAAGTAATATTATCACTCTGCAGTTTATACAGTCTGTTGTCATTTAAGTAAACCTAATCTATTCTAATACTGCAAGATATTAGCCTGTGCTCGTTTTAGACATCGACTATGTAGACTTAATTTGTCCGTATAATTTGGCAACTTAGTGGAGTTTTTTGAACAGCTTCAACTTGCATCCAGACTTACAAACACTCTCAGATATCTTTCAGTTCCCTCTGTGCCAACACCAAAAATCTATAATGGTAAATGACACATTCATTGAAGACTCGAGATCGTGATGCAATCAAGTAACTAGTAATGAATTATTTTTAAAGTCTACCACACAGCACGTCAGGCTGTGACAGTAACCACAAATCTTGTTCAGTGGCTTCAGCCTACATTTAAATTATCAAGTGGTTCTTTAGAATTGAGTTAGAGTGACTCTCGAGACTACAGCAATATAATTTTGCCAATGTGGCCAAATTACTGACTGAAATCAGACTCAACATCATACATCAGAGCACATAGTTCAGAGAGCAGTACTGATGAAGCAGCAGGACGGTCAGGAGAGGCAGATATTTACTTTTCAGAAACATCTGCCTTATTATACTTGTTTCCTGTATGTGGTATTAAGAGGTGCTTATCCAACCACTCAGTGCATGACAGCGAGGGCTCAGTTTACGTCCTTGTTGGGAAATTAGCCAACACACACTGTAACAGATTTCTGAGAGCAGCACCGAATTACTGCTAAGCTGATGCTAATGGGCAACCTGTATAAGAAAGGATGCTTTGCTTCATGCTTCACCAGCTTCAGTGACACTTTAGAAAATATATGCAGCTGATCAAAAATAAGCACATGTAATTAATAACTTGTAAAATGTATATTTAAGAAACTCCAACCACAACAAAAATAGCATTTCTGCAAGCTGTGTAGCTTCCAGGGTTTAGCCTAATTCAGAACACAGGTTTTATATTGTTGGTGTTCATGTTGCCCACCAGAAAACACACATTTTAATCTGTCTTTTATTCAAACAGTTGACCAGATTTGAGAGATTTGAAGCCTTAAGACAGCACTCGCCTTTAATGAAACCACAGGATAATGAAAGTTGTCTGGTAAGAGAGCCCAGCCTCCTCGTCCTGCCAGCTCGTTCGTCTACGGATTCAAACTTTCTTTCTTAAATGTTTATTTTCAGGAGCTGTGTTGGATCCTTCTGTTTACAGTGTGCTTTGTTATTCAAGCGAACGTGGGAGCAGAACGGTGAGCTGACCACATCGAGAGTGCGGAGGACAGAGCTGGAACATCTATCTCAGAGTGACAGGAAACACATCGAGGACTCACCAGAGGGAACACAAACTATCATCTCTGTAAGTCATGCATCTGCAAATGTTGTGTTAATGCAGAAATTTTTTCATGGCTTCATGTAATGAAATAACAAACAATAGTAGGAGAGGGACCAAAATGATCTAGTTATCCAGGCTCAGCTGTGAAACACATCTTCACACTCCAATATGAAAAAAATTTTTCTGTTTAAATGCATTAAATGACATCCTATCATCAGCTAGCATTACTAACATTTTCAGCTCAGTATGATTGGACAATGCTGGGCCAGGTTAGCCTTCTGAGGGAACTTAAATTCTTGTTAGCGCCCCAGAATTTTTCTTTGCATTGATCATAGACACACGATGAATGCATAGTGATCAGTACTTATAGGTAGTTTCTTTAGGATTACCTTCACAGCACTTATTTAACTGACCAAAACTCAGAACAGTGTGAAAGAGAATTGTAGATTTGCACATGTTGGGAGCCAGATACTTATAAGACGTATATTTGGAGGTGTAAAGATGAGGCTTTGTCCCCACTGTCAAGCATTATGCTGTGTTTGGCTGCCAGTAGTACAGGTATAATGCACAAAGTAAATGAAATAATAAAGGACAAGGAGTACCTCAAAATTTTTCAACTTCACCACAAATTGCAGCTACATGGTTGAAACTTGACACAACTGGGTTTTCTAACAGACAGTGATCCCAAACTCACATCAGAACTGGTTAAAGGCTAAAGTTAAGCTTCTGCAATGACTTTCCCCAAGCCCCGACCACAACCTCAAATATCCAGCCAAATTATTTCAGACGCTTGTTGAGGGCTACCAAAAGCATCTGGTGGAACTTGCTAAAGGTTACTAACTGACTATTAGTGGGGTTGTATGGATATGTATTTTTGACCATGTGTATTAAGATAAAATCCCCCAAAATGTACACTTGTGTACCCAATTCTTGTTGTTTTTTTAATCATTTTGACATGTATGCAGTACAACCATTGCACCCTGTAAAAAGTGCAGTTTAAAGAAATCACTTAAAGATGATGTGCAGTATACAGTTTAGCCAAACTCATTTAGATTTCAGACTAAGAGAAGCAGGATGTTAAAAGCTGAGCACAGGAAGTTGGGGATTAAGCTCACCGCACAGCTCCTGGACTTCTGCTATAAAAAGCAAAGCAGTGTTTGCAGGATTAGGTATTTTGCTTGCCAGAGGAGCTGACGTGTCTGGGATACTGAGCTGTTCAGTCACATGAGGAATCAAACACAGCAGCCTAGGGCCCTGACTCAGCTTTCTGCTTGGTTAGCTTTGTCTTTTATTTATCCTAAAATTCCTGTGGCACAAAATCGACAGAGAACATGACAGAGAACCAAAAGCATATACTGCATTGGAGATAACAACACGAATGAATGTTTTTACTGTGCAGAGCAGAGACATGCAGAAAGGTGAAGCAGAGAAGATGGATGCTGACCATGGGAGACCAATTACTAAAGCGCACCATAGGTCCAGTGTCTCTCTGGAAAGCTCCTCAAGTAAGCACCTCTGGGCACAGACCCAAGCACATCCTTCACACCACAACCCAATGAATTATGCAATCCTTGTGTTCTGAGTATCCTATTACCCCTCTTCTGATGCACTAATTTGTCCAGCTACACTGACCGCTGACATATCAAAAACAGAATCCCCATCTCACACTTGTGCTGCTGTGTTACTGAAATGTGGATGAGCATTTTAATTCTGCTGCCCTTTGCTGAAGCCTCTTGTGTTCTGTTTCCCAGGTGGAGTCACCAGTGGGTCAGACTATTCCAGTAACAGAAACAGTCTGAAGCTAGAGGACGATCTGCTATGCACAAGACAGTTTTGTGGCAGAGCCAGAGTCCATACAGAGTATGTGCCAAGTCCATACGACACCGAGTCCCTCAAACTCAAGGTAAACAAGTACGGCAAGCAAATGGAAAATTATTATATTACTATATTATCTTTGATATTTGTGGATTTAAGTTATGACTGATATTCAGATGCTAATTTTAGGGCAATCTCTGCTGGATTTTGAGCCATGCTGGCTACAGTTTTATCACCTTGGTCCTTTCTGAAATATCTCAACAATGATTGGCCCAAAACGTGTACTTGCTCCCTTATCTTTGAGATTAAAGTTTGAATCTTTATCAATGTTCTATACGTACTATTATCTATTAAGAAATGTAATAAAATGGAATGATTTTACTCAGGTGGGAGATGTCATTGACATCATAACCAAGCCTTCCATGGGAATATGGACAGGCATGCTGAATGGGAGAATAGGAAATTTCAAGTTCATCTACGTGGACATACTGAGGAAGGAGAACTTGGAAACACAAATCCACAGAGTGAGACACAAATCAACTGTCCAGGAAGTGCTGAAGCGTCTCAGTCTTGAGGTATTTTGCTCTTATTTGAACTGATTTCAGTGGTAACCCAACCATCCTTCCAACAGGAAGCTGTTCCTTCAGCTTTCTTCTGAACGGTACCATTTTTTCTTTTTCAGGAATATTACACATGTTTGCAGCTGGGTGGTTACCAAACTGTAGACGACTTGATGAGGCTGAGGGAGAATCATCTGATGGAGCTGAATGTGACTGATCCAGAGCACAGGCAGCGTCTGCTCGCTGCTGTCAACTCCCTGCAGCAACTGCGCTGTGAGTAATGAACCCCAGACAAGGTCATTGAAGGACAGATGTGCTATAATAGAACCACAAAGAAATATGCTGGGATGTTTGGATCCAGAAAAGAAAAAGAACAAGACACATTAATCCTTTCCTAGACGAGACTGGAAAGGTACCAAAGTTAAAGAGATTAAAGACAACAGGTCTTTGAGTAGTATCTCTAAGAATAAAGGAGACAGATAACCTGTTCGATCCTAATTCACAGAAATAAAAGTGACTGAATGATTACCGACTGCTCGTCAATTGAGCTCTGCAGCAGTACGTGCGACCAAGCAGTCTTCTCTACTTTGCAGCTGATTGTCAGTTGGAGAATGAAGCTGATCAAAAGGCCGAGAGCTCCACTGAGAACATGAAGGCAGATGTGAGTAACTGCCCCAGAGACTCTGGCTGCCCCATGCCATCTGACAGCCCTGACAGCATCACAGAGGAAGCAGACCTTCATTTTCTCTCTGACCATGCTTTACCAGCCAACGTGACGGCTTAATAAGAGAAAACTATTCCTTGACATGCTTGTTTTATTTCTTCTGTTGCTGTTGACTTGTTTTTCCCACAGCTGTGAAACATGGAAACATACAATAAAAGGCACACTCTGACCCAATACCTCCGCTATGTGTTGGCTTGATTTCTAAAGTAAGACATTTTATAAACCATTTAATTTTTTTCACCATAGTTACCATTTTTATGGAAATGACTCAGAATCAGAGAGAAACACTCCATGAAATGTGCAAATGGCAAAAACGAACAAACTGAGCGGCTATTGATCTGTGAATCAAGGTAAACAACTATGTGAAATTTAGCCTGGTAAGTGTATATATGCATGTAAAATGTGCCTTCCTCCTATACTGGTAACTCTAACCAGTAGGCAGCAGAAAACAAATCCAGAATTATCACACGATATTAACGTAATGACTATCATATAAAAATAAAAGTTGCAGTCAAGCACCCAAAACACACGAATGGAAGTTTGTTGTCTCACTCAAGAAGAATCCACAAAACAGATCATTTTTCAAGAATTTCTCACTTTTATTGAACAGTCAACTCACCTGTAGCTAAATCTGTAGTTGTCACGTCAACATTTTGCCCTATTATAAAACTAAGATGAAAATATTCTAACAAAAAGGCAGCCATGTGAAAGTTATAATACTTGATACGTCTAGAAAAAAAACCAATCATGGCGTAACAGAAGAGGCAGAGGCAGATTGGATTAGCAAGGAAACAGGTTTCCACATGTGCCTTATTCTGTCTGTCACACAAGGATAAAATATACAATTTCAAATAAGTCCGAGTCCTCTCAGAGGGGGAATTACAATAGAAACATGTAAAGACCACTCTCCAGTCTGTGTCCTCTTATAAAACCAGAGTAAGGTAAGTGTCGTGGAACAATCCAGCTGTACAGCTTTATAAGTATGAGTGAGACTAATCAGGGATTTTTTTTTCAAATCTTTTCTTTTTTTTAAAAACCAATTTTGACATAACTGGCTAAAATGAAACAAATAAATAAAATAAGAATTCCTTTCTAACTCTGGTACCATAATGTTTTGAGAGCTTTTGCCCATTAATTAACCCCACAGGCACATATCAGCCAATGATAAACTCGTGTTCTATTTTAACTTTTGTAAACAGATTTTAAATACCGTATTTTCTGCACAATAAGGCGCACTTAAAATCCTTTAATTTTCACAAAAATCCACAGTGATCTGGTGCACCTTATGTATGAATTCTGGTTGTGCTTACTAACCCTCGAACTGATTTTATGTGCTGCACAGCGCTCAAAAATCTGTCAAAAAATGTTTTAGTACGACTTTGCTAAGCTACGAAGCCGCACCGCTTGATGGATTGTTGGAACATTACAGCTACCGTAGTCAGGAGCCTCGCGGAGTAATCTGGGTCCTAAACTCCGTCCATTTCAGGTCTCAAAGTCAAATGATCACTGAGAGTTAAAAACTGTCTAAATTCTTTCATCTTTAATAAAATGATCAGCGTTGCTGCTTTACCAGGTGTAACAATTAAGTTTAACATCCAGGCAGTTAGCTTGCTAGTTTCCACCTAAACATGATATAGCATGTTCTGACTGAGAGATTTCTGAAAATTAAACGTACAGCTCTGCTATCACTTCCAACATAAATGAAGACAGAAAACTAAACAGCAGTGACGTTTGTAGGGTTACTGACGTTGGGCTAGCTTGTTTAACGAATCAATGGTACGGAAGTGGAGGAAGCAAGAAGAATGAGTAAAGTTTGACTTATCTGACTGTTTTGTTTCGCTTAATGCGCCTTATAATCCGGTGCGCCGTATGGTCCGAAAAATACGGTAATTTAAGCCAAACAAATATCTTCTTAGAACATAAATGTTAATGGCTAACCATATCAGAAGAATTTGGCTGAAACTGGTAATAGTACATAGAACAACTGAGAAAACCCCCAAATGCATGATATTAAAACACTCCCAAGTTTGTCATCATGGAGAAATCACTACCCAGTGGACAATTATGATGGAAGATTAAGAAAAGTAAGCAACAGGCCATAAATGGAAAACTTTTAATTGTCAGGACTTAAACGTGATATGTGCTCAGCAGATCAGTACCCTGATGAAAGAAGACGTGTCAGATCTCTGACGTCAAACTCAAGTTTGCAGCTGTGGCTGTTCTGGTCAGCGACTGAGGCCTCCATGAGAATATCTGACGTAGCCATTCTCGGGATACAGAGAAAGTTCCTCTGTACTGCTGAGCCCATTGTTAAGCTCTGGAAATAACAACAACAAACAGGATTCATACACACTGCAAAGTCACCTTCAGTCAGGCCACAGCATGAACACGCATTGGCAAAGCGTGTTAGCTGGATTTGTACTTAATAGGTGTACTAGGGGTGGCAAACTCCAGGCCTCAAAGGCCGCTGTCCTGCAGGTTTTAGATCTCACCCTGGGTCAACACACCTGAATCAAATGAGTAGTTCATTACCAGGCCTCTGGAGAACTTCAAGACTTGTTGAGGAGGTCATTTAGCCATTTAAATCAGCTGTGTTGGATCAAAGACACATCTAAAACCTGCAGGACACCGGCTCTTGAGGCCTGGAGTTCCTCACCCCTGGTCTAGAATTAAGTTTAGGTCATCACATATCCAAAGACTTTTGGTCAATATGGGCCAAATTAATACCAACAACAGTATCCACAAACAAAAAGTGTTTTTTTTTTAATCCACCAGGTTCAAAGGCTACGATACAAAAACTCTGAAGTTCATTCTTGGGCTTCTATGAAAATTAAACGAACAGCTTACAAAAACATAGCCCACTTAAACCCAGACAAACAGAGTTACAGCTCATTCTTTTGCTGCTGCTCTTGCCTTGCTATTGAAGGTGTGTTTTCGCATTATAAACAAATCTCTACAGGCTATAATAAAAACAGTGTGTGCCTCCCACAGGAGCTGACTCGATAAGTTGTGATGATGTGCGACTGCTATCTAAGCTTCACCTGAGAATATGAGCTTCTCCTTCATGATGTTGACGTCACGACTGGACCTTCGTGCTACAGCGCTCAGCATGATGTGTTCTGGGTTATAGTTTTGCATCCCGCTCATCCTCCACCTGTTACAGCACACACACAGATAGATTCTTACATCGCATGAAAGGCAGCAACTGCAGCTGTTATCAAGACCAGAGATGGGCAGTAACGCGTTACTGTAATCCGATTACTTTTTTCAAGTAACGAGTAAAGTATGGGATTACTATTGTAGAAACGGTAATTAGATTACCGAAAGAGTGAGTGTAAACACAAAAAAAATATTTTATTTTATGTGCTGGAATGTGCAGAAAATAAGTTAAAAGGTTAAAACTAATAAAACAAGTTTTAAAAAGAGACTTTTCCATTTGATTACATTTTCTATGATGGATTACGCAGAAAAAGTAGAATTGGGCTGAAAGATCTATCGCTTTATTACCTATTCAGGTTGTAAATCGTGTTAGTAACTAAGTAATTAATTACTTTTGAAAATAAGTAATCAGTAAAGTAACGGGATTACTTTTTTGGGGAAGTAATCAGTAATTAGTTACTGATTACTTTTTTCAAGTAACTTGACCAACACTGATCAAGACATCCTTTAATTCAGTAATATTTTTACACATAATATATACACTTAGAATAATTACTGAAGCCCTGCTGAATTTGTAAGTTCGCTCAGTTACAAAGAAATGCACTTGTGTTGGTCTGTGCTCGATCATCCAGGTAAAGAAATCCCACTCTCATCCGAATGTCTTCTTCAGTCAGTCACTCGCACGAGTGATAAGCGTTTCTCTCACTGAAAGCTCCACATCCAGATGAACAGAATCAACTTTTAAAGAAATGAACAGTTTCTAATTTTTATGGCAGTTTTTTTTTAATTGAGAGAGACAGAATATCAAACAACAATCAAGAAAAAAAAAACACATAAAAGTCATAAATTGACCTGCATGTCACTTAAGTATTTTATCCCCAAGCAAAACAACACTTAGTATTTGGCTGAGAAACCCTTGTTGGCAAGCAAAAGCAGTAAGTTTGTTGTAGTTGGAGACTGAAGCCACCCCATGACCGTAATGCGCTTCTTCTTTAGTCACTTGCCTTGGACTTGTTTTTGATGCTGGAAAGACTCATCATCATGACCCATCTTAGTGTTGTGGCTGAGGGAAGGACGTGTGCACACATGTGCACACAGCCAGTCAGTGCGAGCCAAAGCTCCAGATGCGTTGTAGGATGTTTCACTCAGTGATATGTAAATCCATTTATAACTTTCTGTTTTTGATTGCTATTCTCTCTCTCTCTGTTAAAATGAAACTACTACAAAATTAAAGACTGTATTTCTTTGCAAGTGAGCAAATGTACAAATCTAGCAGGGGATCAGTGTAAAAGGCAAGGCAGTGCAGTGAAAGATAGGAAGGGGACCAGCTTTGGGGTGTTGGGCGCAAAAAGCACAAGGAGGACAGACAAGGAGGCAGAAACAAAGGCCAAGGCAGACATAGCAGTTACCTGATCATATGATAGCTGACAGATGCCAGAAGGCAGCAGAGGAAGGTTGCATGCAGATCAGGTAGAGCACAGGACAAAGAAAGAATGTCAGAGGAGAAAGAGAGGACAGTAAGACAGGGAGAGGTTGTAGAAAGGAGAAGAAACATGGAAATACCCAGAGGACAAGGAGAAAAAAGAAAGAAAAGAAAGAGTAGAATGAACAGTCAGTGTCGAAGCAGCAGACCAGACAAAGCCACAGCTCAACTCAAACTCAACCCGGCTGATGTTAACACGGTGAATGCATTCACAACACCGACAAACATTTAGACACACCGAATCGTTCAGAGGTTTGAATTTTACATTTCAAAACTGCAAAGTAAATGAAGTGATTATTATGAACAACTATACTCCCACACACAACACTGATCTAATGATGTCACATATCCAGTTTACCCAAATGTATGTTTTCTCAGGGCCCTCTACTAATGCCTCTTTAGTTTCATTTCAAACTCTGCACTGCAAATAAAATTGTATTAATCTCCATTTTGGGGGCAGAAAAACCAAAAAAAGCTGTATAATTTTTAACAACCATGAGTCATTTTAGATAGTGACCTTAAAATAAAATAATACTATTATTAAAATAATTCAGTACAGCGGTCCCTCATTTATCGCGGGAGTTACATCCTAAAAATAACCTGCTATAGGTGAAATCCGCGAAGTAGTCAACTTTATTTTTTACAATTATTATAGATGCTTTAAGGCTGGAAAACCTCTCACTACACACTTTATACACTTTTCTCTTTTGTTTAAACTCTCAAAGTTCAAACCTTGTAGAAACATAAGTCCAGTATTATAGAATGAAACCAAAGGCAGGAGCCTCTGACGGTGCAAAACGTTTCATCGGCGTCGTTGTGTTTGATGGGAGAAAACGTACAACATACAGTACAGCACAGAGTCACACTGCTAGCGATTGCAGATGTATGTAAATTTGACAAGCTGACATTCTGTACTGTACAGGAGACACGGCACGAGATTGATTGACAATGGTCTACAGCCAATCAGGATGCAGAACACAATGCGCTGTAAGAAAAAAAAAAAAACATGGAAAATTGCACAAAAAAAATATCCGTGAAACAGCAAGGCCACGAAAGGTGAACCGCGTTATAGCGAGGGACCGCTGTATTGGGAATTCTGTACTCCTTTCCCACCCAGTTGTTTCAATCATTCATTTATAGGACTGACAGAATAGCAGTAATATTTCTTGTCCCGTAAATCATCTGCTGTCATCACCCAGACATCTATGTCTTTGTAAAGAACCATTCTTAGGCTGGTATGTCATGTATTATGGAGCATGCATGAGTCACTTGGCTGGTATTCATTAAATTATTATTGCGTTATACTGTGTTTAAAGTCCCTGTTCATTACATGTATGTGTTGTACTTACTTCTGAAAAAAGAAAACCCCTATGACTATGGCGACGGACACTAGATCTGAAGTCATCCAGATGAAGTTGTAAGCGCTCTGGCTCTGCAAGACAGGAGAAGAAGAGTAGTTTCTGCTCATTGCCATCAGAGGTCCCCATAAACACTGATGTCTTCTAGAGCAGTGAGTAAGGCTGCAGTTTTCTTCAGATCTGTGCCCTTGTCTTAGATTTTCTCAGACTTTTTTGCCAGGGTCCTTTTGTTCTATAATGTCACAGTGCACCTAAAGCCCGCTGCTGGGCTCATATTTCTCTGCGCCTTAGCCCTCAAGTCTTGCTGGGCCATCGTCAGTCTCTGTCCGCTCTCCTGCTGTCCTTTCATCTCGATGTGTGACCTTGTTTGCTTGTGCACTGTGCGTGTGTGTGTTGCATCTATTGAAAGAACGGAGAGCTGTTTACCATGAGCCAGATGGGATAAGGCACCTTTCGGAGGACATGGGGGGCATCAGAAGACACAGAAGGCACCCCACTACACCACAGAATAGAGTAGAGCCAGGGCTCATTCACCGGGTAGACAGTCACACTCACATTATTGGCCAGGTACTCCCTGGGGGAAAGAAAAATACAAGTCAGCACTGAAAAGAGAGAAAGAGAGGTCCACTTCATTTCACCTCTTTACTCCCTTGTCAACATTCACCTCTTATCATTCTGCAGCCACTGGAAAATATTGTGTGCATCGTGAAGCTGACTTTGTTTCATCTAAAGCTGCAACAGAGGTCCCAGAGGAGGGTAGAGCTTGTGTTCAAGGACCATAACAGTGTAATTCTGCAATTAGAAGTGTGCTGGGCTTACTTGGGTATTGTAGCTCATTGACCAGACTGTCCTGTTTTTATAAAACAAGTTTTTGCTAATTCAAAGAAAACTGTCTTTTTTTTCTTAGGTGCTGTGTAGAATCCATCCTCCAAGTTTAACATTGTAGAGCAAATGTAATGCGAAGTAACCAGTGTCTTGGTAGTTGGCAGTTTAACTCTCCTGTTTAATGTGTAGAAGACACAGCACCCAGTAGACTGCAACACTGCTACAGCTGTCAATGAACGGGGCACTAACTCTACCACTTTTTAATGATGACATGAGAGTCTCTGAGGACTGACTCACCTTTGGAGCCAGCTTAACGTTAACCACTAGAGGAAGTTCAGATTTTAGCACTTTTAGGTCATTCTTGGTGTAATTCTTCAGCCCTGGAGCCCTGAGCTTGGTACTGATAAATGTCACTTGAAGCAGCTAACCTGGAGCAGAAATAGTGAGCTTTTTAAATCCAAAACCAGTCAGAAGATATTCCCTTTAGTGTTAACTATATTTAACTGTTTCAGGGATTAGTTCCCCTTTTAAATACACTTTATCAAGCTACAGAACAAGTTAAGCAAACAATTAGGTTTGTAAATTGTTGTTGTTTTTTTTATTTTGCTTAAAATAACACAAAACGCCTCCTGTGACATTTCTTTAGGGTTCTTCTGAGCCTTTTTTCCTTTGCTTAGTAGCAGCTGCTTGCTCTTACTGTAGCTCTTTGTGGCTAGCCTTGCTGTAGTGGAGGGTCAGACTTGTAATTCCTCTCTGCCTTATCGCTTCCACTGACAGCTTCTCACTTGTGGTCTGGTGAAGCCCTCGCACCCTCCCCCTGTCTGTGTCGGGGGTCCACGTCACCTGGGACAAACACATATCACATGGAAAGACTCAGATCAGATAAAATGTAGTTTTAATTGCTTTGCGAGAAGGTGCTTATTATAATATCATAAGCTGTCATACACTGGTATACAGTATTTAAGGAAAACAATTAAAATATTTGTCACACTTGCTAAGGACGAAAGATTTGTCACAACAATTCACAGAATCAATTCCTCATTGGAATATTTATAATATTTAATATTTAGTGTGTTTAAAGGGGGAACACTACTACAGGCAACAGCTAAATTCATTTAAGGATTATTGTGGAGGGACCTACAGTCCTCACCCTCTTCAGGGGAATCCCCGCTTTCTGCACAGCCCGCAGCGTGTCCATGAACCAGCTGCGGTAGCGTGGGTGCTCTGGTGGAGGTTTGTGAATGTTGAGCAGCGCGGAGCTGTTGGCCTTGGCTGCCAGACGAAGCATTTCCACCAGACTGCAAACCGTCTGGTTGCCTATTCTGCTCCGCTCCTTCGCTGTCAGTGATGCTGCTGTCCAGTAGGGGTCACTCTACAAGCAGAGGAAAGAAACAAGAGCGAGGTAGACACTGAGGTGGAGCATATTTGTTTATCTTTCCACATTATATGCAGCTTATTGTAGCAGTTTGAAATCGGCATTAAATTATGTTTGATAAAATGTTCTAGAAAATTTTTAAAGCGTCTGCAGATTTTAGATCTCAATCCCTTAAATTCTAAAAGGAAAATGAGACACACAGTTTTGCTATTTGAGGGCAAAATTTATTTTAGAGCTGATGGACTTGAGGTGGCTTTAGATGAAGTGGATTTTAGTACCTCCAAAAACCACTGGCCTGCATTGAGAGAGCGTATCTCTGTCCAGTTGAAAAAGGAGGCATCTTCATACTGTCTGGCTGGAAACACCTTAGTGACATCTGTGGTCCGCCTCAGAGTGTGGTCTCGCATGAGGAAGGGAACCCCATCGACACTGGAAGAAGTAAAGCACTTTAAAATTTATAGGAAAACTAAACATAACATAGTTTAAATGAAAAAGCAGCAGCGAAATGTGTTAATAATCACCAAACACTGAAGGGCAACAGATCTGAATCACACATTTCTCTCGTAATTTCCCATTAACTGTAATTATTTCTACCACACAACCTGCGTGTCAAATGGGATCCATTTGACACGCTTCAGCTACATGCATTAAATGCAAACAAAAGTGAATGTGTGATTTATAACCTTATGGTGACATCAGCCTCCAAGGAGCTGGCACCATGCTGCAGGGCTCTGTTAAAGGACACCACGGTGTTCTCTGGAGCCAGCTAGAGCAAAGAGATCACAGAAAGACTACTGTCAGTCACTTGATGTCAGTCACTGTCAGTCACAAAACACACACCAAGAGGAAATAATAGAATTATAAGAACATTATGTTCGACTTGTGCAAAAGGCTTCCTTCCCTTCAAATTAAAAAAAAACAAAAAAAAACAAAACAAATTTCCCACGTGTGGGACTAATAAAGGTTATCTTATCTTATCTTAATGAGCCAAGCAGCTCATTATTTTCACAATCCTATGTTTAAATGTTAATATCACAACTTTCTCACATTCTTCTCATATGTAGAGATAATACTTTTTCTTCACAGGATAAAAACCACAAAGTGCTTCACAATAATATAAAACATAAACATAAAACAGCACAAATCTAATTAAAAGCTAGTCTAAATAAATAAGTCTTAAGATGATGCTTAAAAGAATAAATACAATCCAGGCAACGTAAAGATGGAGGGAGAGAATTCCACAACCTGGGGGCCACTGCTCTAAAAGATCTGTTACCTCTGGTTTTAAAACATGTTCGGGGGACGACCAACAGCCTTTGATTAGATGATCTTAGGCTGCGAGAGGGAGCGTGAGGTTCTAAAACATCAGAAATATAGACAGGAGCGTCACGATTCAAAGCTTTAAAGGTCTGTGTTAAGTGAAAATGAATTCTAAAATGTACTGGAAGCCAGTGTAATGAGCGTAACACTGGTGTAATGTGCTCTCTTTTTCGTGTCTTTATTAAAAGCCTTGCAGGAGCATTCTGGACTGACTGGCAAAGAAAAAGACTGTTACAATAATCTAAACGAGAAGAAATAAAAGCATGAATAATCATTTCTAACTCAGATTTAGACAAAAAAGTTTCCAGTTTGGAGATATTTCTAAGCTGAAAAAGGCAGTTCCTAATTAACTGTTGAGAGTATTGCTCTAGAGACATGGCAGAATCAAAAACAACACCGAGATACCTGAGGCTCATGTGAACAGATGATCCAAGAGAACCAAGATGCTGTTTGATTATAGATATCTGGCTGTCAGGGGCAATAATTAATGTTTCTGACTTCTCAGAGTTCAACTGCAAGTAGTTGTCTCCAAGCCACTGTTTAATGGAAGCTAAACATTTTATTCAAGAAGACAGTTTATGGACTTCCATCGGCTTAAAAGAGCAGTAAAGCTGAATATCAACAGCATAGAAGTGATAAGACACATTAGGGCAGGGGTGGGCAACTCCAGGCCTCGAGGGCTGGTGTCCCTGCAGGTTTTAGATGTGTCCTTGAACCAACACAGCTGATTTAAATGGCTAAATTAGCTCCTGCAGTTCTCCAGAGGCCTGGTAACGAACTAATCATGTGATTCAGGTGTGTTGACCCAAGGTGAGATCTAAAACCTGCAGGACACCGGCCCTCGGGGCCTGGAGTTGCCCACCCCTGCATTAGGGAATTGCCTAATGGTAAGTCCTAGGGGTAACATGTACAGGAGAAAAAGGTCCCAGAACTGAACTGCTGGGTCTGCGCTTCCACAGGCTCCGCTAGTTTAGAGACTTATTCTCGTGAAGGACAAAAACAAGACAGAACATCTTCAACCGGTCTTTTACTTGCTAGCGATGGAAGACTGGTCGGAACCAGGCTCTTGGGGCTCAACGCTCCTCACCTGTCTTTAAACCAGCTTCTTCAAAGAGCAGCCCTCCTCGTAGCCTTTTATTCCCATGACAGTTACAGTTTGCACAACACAAGCACCTCCCCTCATAAAACCCCCCTATGGTTCTAAAAGATAAGGCAGTATGTGTGTGTATGTGTAAGCACCTGTATGCATGTGCAAGAACGTGTGTGTGTGTATGTGAGAATGTGTGTGTCATAGGTGTGACCTCCTGCTCACCAAAAGGATCATAACAACAGGAAGCTTACAACACAAGAAACAGATCTTTCATATAGGATGTGCCTAAAATGAAGCCTCTTCAGCCTCCCCCAGCTCCAGAGTAGCTGGAGAGGTGGTCAGAGACAAAGGAATGTCTTTGATCCTGCTGCTCGCACTAAGACTTTACAAATTTAAGAAACACAATGACAACATTCAACAAATTGACTCCAACATGAACCCTGTGGGACCCCCCTCAGGTCCTTAGAGTGCGACATAAACTCATTTGCAAAAACACTAAAAGATTTAAGTATGAAATACAAATAACATAACAAATTATAGCGCTCCATGAGCACAAACCGAATCATAGTTTAATAATAGTTCTAAGGCTTTTTGTAAATTTTTGACCAATAAATCATCAAGTAGACATTGAAGACCTTGGAGGATCTAAGCCAAGTTTGAATGGATTGTTACCATGACCCAACTCAAAGTTTTACCAGTATTCATTCAAAGCTTTTCAAGCTATCATGTTTACAGACAGAATGACACGCACACACACAAACGTGATGGAGATAATAACACTGAGATGTACAGTACAGTATGTGGTGTAGTTGAGCTAAACCTGAATCACACACTAATGTTTTTACTGTATTTTGTTTCTATATAAATGATGACAGGCTCAGACATACACCTTGCAAAACTGATACATTATTTAGTCTGTAAACAGTCCTGTGAATTATGAATTGTTAAGGCTGTTTCAAACAGATGTGTGCAAATGGTATGTCAGCAACATTGCCTTGGTTTTACTATGACACCTACACAACACATCATAGTTTAGTTCCATAAATTACATTACAATTGGAGCAAGGGACAGGCAGAAGAAATATAAGAGTTCTTCATTATCATATCAACGCATGCTGTTCGTTACATACGAGGGTTATGTGCAGCAGCACGATCAATGTGAGCGTCCACTTACAGAGAGAGAGATGCATTTTATATTAGTCTGTGTTGATTTATCTAAAACCTACGTGCAGTTTTGGTACACTGCACTGAGGTGAAAGCAAGGCATATCTGTGAATATCACTGTTTGTAGAGCGCGTGTGCCTCGAGAAGGAAAGCAAACACAGCTCTGAACGTCTCTGTGCATCTCTTATCTACCTGCCCAGCTGTGAAATGACAGTATGTTGCTGACGCACTCTCACACTGAGCCTGACACTATCACTTGTGTTCTGTAGCTATACACCGCATTTGTTGTACAGAGTGTACAGAAAAATTCTTGCATCTTCTTCTTTCTGTTTTTTCCTTTCTTTGTTATTACCCAAACAGCTTTGTGGAACCCAGCAAAAACCGAACACTTGGTACTCCTGGCAGCCACGCCTCTCCACAAAGAGCCGATTTGAACAATTAAGTGGATCAGGTAGTAAAGTCTGGCAAAGCCCCAACTTACCATAGGAGCTCCTCTTCGGCCAATGACGCTTGGTCGCGGTTTGAGGCTATGACGGTCCATGATGCAGGGGCAGGTGAATGTGAGCGGTGCCAAACAGAGAGCAAGGAGGACTACAATGTAGATAAACAACACCATCACCTGGATATCTAAGAGAGTGCAAAAAGGGTTGTTAGTGTCATAATGCAACTTTAGCTCATTCCATCTACTCCTAATAACAAACAGTAGTTAGCTTTGTGTGCTTTGATGGGTGGTAAGAGTGCAGGCAGCTGCTTGAATAAGGAAAAACAATCCACTAAAGCAGGGTAAATTAGACAATGACATACGTGTACAGACAAATAATACTGAATGCAACTTTACGTTTCAAATAGGAACATCAAAAGCAATCCCCAACATGATATTTACTTGAAACACAAGGCAGCACTTACTGGATTTCTCTCTGCGGACAACATATCCAGCTACCAGCCAGCTGATAGCTGTCACTGTTACCAGGGCGCCAAGATGCAGGAAAGGTGCTGTGTACTGATAACAAAGCGTAAATGTGAAATGCTGGCCTTAAAAGATGGTTAGTCATTACACAGCATCAGAGCAAAGCTTTGCCACATTGTTATGATAAATACACACACAGTATAATGATTGAACAGGAGAATATATCAAATGTTACGTTCCATAGAACAAATAACTTTGCATTGTAAGGTGAAGGCCCTACAATAACAGAGAGAAAACACCAACAATCAAATGAACACTTACGAGCAAACACTTGGCAACAGTGGGAAGGAAAAACTCCCTTTTAACAGGAAAGAAACCTCCGACAGAACCAGGCTCAGGGGGACTAACTAAATAACAAATAGTAGGGGAGGAGTTGATATGGATTCTAAACACTTGGACAGGACATCTGTAACACACTTGACATCATATCAATGCCTCAAAGTCACCGATCAGAGAACAATTGAGAAGATGTTTATGAAACCTACATGTTTATATTTTTGTAATGAAAGTTATCTGATCCAGAAAACTGCATAGAATTAATTGAGCATATTTGCATATTTGGCCATATTTGACCCACCTCACCCTAACACCACTTGCCTGTAGACCTGGCAGAGCTTGAAACATGAATCCAGTGCAGAGATTTTTTATTTGGAAATTCTTTTTTTGCAATAATGTTTTTGAAAATGCAGACCTCACCATCCCAGTATAAATTCCAAATAATATATGCTGAAGCAGTTCAACTCAGTTTATTGTTTATTTACAATTGAATTATTTTCATGGAGCATTAAATATATAATTTTAGCCAATTGGATCGGAAAAGTAGAGAATATAATCAACTTTTAGTACAGTGTTGTTAACTGTAGACGAACCTGCAGTGACGCAAGCAGAATGTCCCACTCGTCTCCCCATAAGTCATCGACAAAAATGACACCAGAGATAGTGGTGAGGAGTGTAGCCAGCACCCCCATCTGTGGAGAACAGACACCTCGATGAACCTGACTTTGCTTTGAAAGCATCAGAGGAGCAAATCAATGGCAGGATTGTTTTTTCACACCGTACCTTGTGAACCCAATAGAGATTCAGCTGCTGGCCCAAAGATATGTGGAAAAGTGCTAAGATCTGCAAAAAGAGTAAGATTCGTTAAGTTGTATGTCTTAACTGATCAATGAACAAGTCTGCTAACATTTGCGAGTTTTACCAATAAGAATGTGACGTAGCAGAATCCCACGGTGGTGGAAGCGAGGATGGGCATTGTCTCATCTCTCCATTCTCCAGAACGGTTGTACACCAGCCTGGAATGAACAGAACGAATGTTGGTGGTATGACTAATTCAGTTTTGTCAAATAGAGTAATTTGCCTTAATTGCACATGACATCGTGACACTCATGGTGCTCCCTGTCCAGGATGTGTACATCCTCATCCTTGAAAGTGTCCACGTGGACACTCCTCATCACTGAAAGACTGTGGGATTTACTTACCTGCATGCATCAACCTATTTGTCCGTGGTATTTATTTAAAATACACATGCTGAAGGGGCTTGCTGCCACCCCACTGTGGTAAGGTCACCACTCTGCTGTCCTTGATCAACCATTACCAAACATGCAAGTCTTAAACAGCTTTTCAGCGAAAGTAATATAATGAAAAATACGACTCACCAATTGAAGTCATTAAAATCATTTCGAGCCATCAACCAGAAGTAACCCCAAAAGAGAAGCAGAAGAAAGGAGCTGCACAGGATGACGAACCACGTACACTCCCACTGGAAGAGGACACAAACAGCTGATTGTGGACTATGTGGACATAATTTCTCTTCAATTTGTTCTTTTATTCATTGTTTCTGGGAAACATTTGTAACATTGGTTTTGAAAAGTGCTACACAAATAAATCTGAAGAGTTAAAATTGACAGATGTTTTTCTTTCTAACTATCAAAGTCTTGCTTAGACGAAATCATGTTCATCCAGTTGCCATATATGCAACTCCAAAAGATACTTCTTTTTTATTATTATTAATTTTCAATCTTTTGCATTTTTTGCACACCTTTTTGTGAACCTGAATAGATCTTAAACTAACTAATGGCCCATTTGGAAACTGCAGTGGTTAAAGACATAAGTAGACCCAAATATTTCAGGGTTTCCACAGTAGTAGGAAAAACCCCCCTTTAACAGGAAGAACATCTGGCAGAACCAAGCTCAGCATGGGGCAGCCATCTGCCGTGACCGATTGAGGGTGAGGGGAGGGAGACAGGACAAAGACACACCGTGGACGAGAGCCAGAGATTAAATGCAAATGGTTTATGAGCACATAAAGAGTAAAAAGAGGTGAATGAAGAAGACACACTCATCATGGGAAGCCCCCAGCAGACAAGGCATATTGCAGTGTAACTAAGTGAGGGTTCAGGGTCACCTGATCCAGCACTAACTGTAAGCTTTATCAGAAAGGAACGTTTTAAGCCTAATCTTAATCTACATGCTTGCTGGGGCATGTGGGGCAAAAACAGAGAGGAGAGCCTGAGCAGCCAGTCAAGGACTCTTCCCTTCACTAGTTAACAGGCTAAGGAGCTAATTCCATATAAGGGGAGGTGTAGAGTATGATAGGCCAGTCAACAGATCCTATTGAGCACTGATCAGCTTTGCATCACACCGTGCCTGGACTCACCATTTCCAGTGGCTTATGTAAGAGGTTCAGAGATTATTACATGGGCGTGCAGGTAGAGACCAAATGGCCGCACTAATGAATGTGTTGAGCCATCAGTGAAAAGCCTGTGAAAGGTTTTAGCCAGGGGAAGAGAGGCCATCCATCAGTGAAAATCTTCTTGGCCACAAAAACATGACAGCAAGGCGGAAATATCACAACAGCCAGAGGATCTTTTTAGTTTGTGTAGCAGCTACCGGGATCTTAAAGTAGTGAGCATATAATAAAGAACTATGTGACACTGAGCCAACGTCACATTTACCTCGTGCTCCCGTGGAAACGCAGTCCAAGCTATGAGTCATTGTTATGGAGTCAAAATGATCTCTTTACAAAAATACAGCATCCAAAGCAATATCCAGTCCTCACCTCTATAAAAAACAACCATATATTTGCTGGACAAGGGTTCTAGTTCCTTAATCTACCACCCGCTGTTGGTAGGATTAAGGGGTCACTCATGGGGTCAGAAAAGGGTTGTGACCAGCAGCTGAAGTAATCTCCGGCTGAGAAAAGTCCTTGGTAATGAAAATGGTAATAGAGACAAGCATGGCAAAATTGCCCTAGGTAAGGGCCTAAGCCAAGTGTACCATCAGTGTACAACAGACAACATATAACAGTATTTTATGTAAAGTTAATGGACAAAGTAATGAAGATGATGGAATTTGTTTTATTTATATGTAAACAAAACTGAACTGAACTGAATAAATAAAATAGAGAGACCTTCTTTGTTATATAGCTTCTATTAAACATATTTCTTTTCATCCACTCTTCCAAAGCCTGGTTGTTGTTTTCACTTTGTAACCTTTAACAAGTCATTCTCATTGTGCAGTTTCAATTTACTTTGAAGTCTAGCTGTCCAGCACAGATTTAGAGCAGAAGTTTTTTTGCACTGAATTTTAAAATGAAAACATATTGCATTTATTTACAATTAAAGACACAGAGCAGAAAGTGTGTTACTGTTTTACATCCACAGACACACAAGAAAAGAAGCAGGCAACATGAGGTCAAGTTATGGCAATTTTATTTTTGTATTTCAGTACATGTAGATTAGAGTTTTTAAAAAACAAACAAATGTCACAAGAAGAAGGATGGGGAGAAAGAAAAGTGGAGAGAGGAGGAAGAAACTATTGATCTCCTCAAACTTGATGCTGCTGGGTCAGTTCTTTCTCAGCAGTCTGCTCCAGAATCCCCTCCTGTCCTCGGCTTTCTTTTCTTTTTCTTTTGCCTTCAGTTCATTTAAGGTTTTGTTGAGCTGCTCCTCGGCATCTTTAAATTTGTCTTTCAGCTGCTGTTTGGCCAGTTTCACTTTGTGTTTGAGGAGCTCTTTAGCTTCCTTTTTGTGCTTTCGCATTTCTTTCAGTGCGTCTTTGCAGTCTTTCTTGGTCACCGTCATTTCTTTCTTGAATACCTTCACCTCAATTTTCTCTTCTGCAAGTTCTTCTTGCACTTTCATCAGTTCCTTCTTCATGTTTTCAGTGTGACTCTTTGTATCTTCCATTTCTTTCTTTGCTTCCTGTATTTTAATTTTCTCTTCCTCCAACACTTTTTGAGCTTCCAACAATTCCTTCTTCAAATTTTCAATCTCATTTTCTGCCTCGTGTTTACGTTTTTTCTCCTCTTCAAGTTGTTGCTTCACATGCAGTAATTCCTTCCTTAGTGTTTCAGCTTCAGCCGTTACATTTGCAGCTTCTTGTGTTGCCAACTGCATTTTCTTTTTTCCCTCTCCAAAAGCTTCCTGCACCTCCTGTAATTCCTGAATCACATTTCCTGCCTCCTTCTTTGCAGTTTGATATTTATTTTTGGCTTCTTGTGCTGTGCTTTTCTCTTCCTCCAATGCTTTTTGAGCTTCCAACAGTTCTTTCTTCATCTTTTCATTCTCATTTTCTGCCTGTTGTTTTCTTATCTTCTCTCCTTTAAGTTTGAGACCCACATGCAGTAATTCCTGCAATACTACATCAGTTTCAAACTTTGAATCTTTAGCTTCTCCTCTTGATTTTTCTGCCTCTTCTTTTAATTTGAAATTTTCAGCCTGTATCATTTGAAGTTCTTCTTGCAGGTTAATCAGCTGTACTGAATTGTGAGGTGAAGCACTCGCCGATCCTCTTCTTGTTCTCCCTCGATTCATTTTGGCCTTTTAAACAAAGGAGCCAACGTTTTGTAGAGGAGTGAAGTGAAGTTTTCGATGTTTTCTTCGTCAACTGTCGTTTGTCCTGCACAGAGATGCTGCTGTAGATGTGTCTCTAGCTGTGTCTGGATACAATGAAACATGCTGGAACTAAGTGCTTGTGTTGCACAGTTCTACTGAACATTCCATTTCATGCATGCTCCGCCCACATGGTCAGGAATGTCAGGTGCTGCATCACCAAATGCTGCTCCCGTTGCCTAGCAATAACAGCTGTTTACTTTTGGGGTCTGGTTCATTATTTAATAAAGAAAACATGTCCAAGTACTGGGTGCTGAGGCTCAGCGCATATTCTAGCCTGCTGTGTGGGTGGGCAGCTAGAAATCACTGGTGGGCAACATGAGTGAGGAGAAAACTGGAGCAGCCAAGCAGGGAGCTGCAGGTTGCTGGTTTGAGTCTCTGTTCAGATGCTGGTGTCTCCTCTCTCTGAGATGTCTGCAAACTGTCCCAGATAAAACAATAAGGATAATAAACAAACACGTGACTAAAATAACAATTATGACTCTGATGTGTTTCATGTGTAGCAGGATGGCCTCTATACAGCAGTCGCTGCAAGCATCCACATCGCCACACTCACTTTTCTTTAAGCAGGCGTGCTGGGCTCCTCCTAAGGAAAGTTTGAAACTTCATTTCCTTCATGCTGGTGAACTTTTTACCAAATATTTTCATCAAAGCTTCTCCATCACTGACAGGGATTGTTTGGATCTTCACACTCATCTCCACCAACCCTAAAAAATGAGTCTCACTTTGCTCATATAATGCCAGGAGTGTCTCCATATTTCACAAAAGTCTGTGCAAACATGTAACAGTATCCCATATTCATATGAATATTATTGATATTATAACAAAAGCTGTCACCAACACAATTGTCCCAAGTGCTTTTTTTATTAGTTATTGCAAATGCTTGATTGCAGTTCTTGCTAGATGACAAAACCACTTATTAGGTTTAGAAGGAAATGACTTTTTCTACATGAGGTAAAGTTGGAGCTGTTTCCCCAAACTAAATGAAATCATCATTTAAAAAAACTACAATCTGTATTTACTCTGAACATCTGTGTTAACATTTGAAATTGGAAACATGTAAGTGTAACAAACATGTTAAAACATAAGAAATCAGGAAGGGGCATGTATAGGAATTTCTTTTACTTATGTATTAATCACATTATTTTATTGTATGATGCCTTGGTGCCACTGGATTTTAACATGTCTCGCACTCATACAGTAAGACAAATGGTGGGGGTCTAGTAGGGAACTTTAAGATCCCGGTAGCTGCTACACAAACTAAAAAGATCCTCTGGCTGTTGTGATATTTCCGCCTTGCTGTCATGTTTTTGTGGCCAAGAAGATTTTCACTGATGGATGGCCTCTCTTCCCCTGGCTAAAACCTTTCACAGGCTTTTCACTGATGGCTCAACACATTCATTAGTGCGGCCATTTGGTCTTTACCTGCACGCCCATGTAATAATCTCTGAACCTCTTACAGTTGGAAGTTGGAGAAGGTATTTATATACACTACAGACTGGTCTATATCAGACCAGTATGAGCTGAACATAGTCACTGACAATGCAAGGACACATATACCCTCAAAAAAAATTTAAAAAAAAGGAAAACTGAACAATTTGTATACAAATAAAGAACAGGTTTTATTTTTTTCCCCTCAATTTAAAGCAGTTGTTTCATTCTGAGGAGTCAACGATTTTTGGTAAAATGTGAAAAAGTGAGCAAACAAAAAGAAACAGTAAGCAAATTATATAAACTATTATAATTTATTATTCTGATCAAAAGTCAAGAACTCTTTTGGCCAAAGACAGTATAGCAAACTGTAAACATACCACTGACCTTGCTCAATTAAAAGCTACCATTCAATATCAGCTTTTCAGCCAAGTCCAGACACCATCCGGTGTGCATGATTTTGGTAGATTGTTCCAGCTCTGATCACTTACTCTGCGTGCTCTGTAATTTCACCATGAACCTTAAATTTGTACAATTCTTCTCTTACAAACTGACACAAATTTCACGTGGACATCCATTCAGCTACCAAACAGTCTTTAGCCTAAACGTCCCGTTTCCGACATCAAAGGCAACATTAAATCAAACTGAAGGATAAACCGTGGAGGAGTTTCAGCGTCCGCTATAGAGGCAGAAGTGCAAGAGGACATAATGAGACTTCCACAGATGGAGCTTAAAATAGCTAACAGGCTGAAAAATGATCCTTAATGGGATGTCAGCCAGATTAACTCAGATAAGGTTTTTGATTTTTATCATCCAGCACCATCATTTTCAGCTACCAGATACATAGCTATGTTTATTTGTATGTGACTGTCTGGGCAGGGTAGACCTAATATTTATTCTCATATTAGATGTGGTTTGGTCTCAGGTTCATTAGCTAAATGTTCGGGCGATCGTGGCTCAAGAGTTGGGTGTTCGTCTTGTAATCAGAAGGTTGCCGGTTCGAGCCCCGGCTCAGACAGTCTCGGTCGTTGTGTCCTTGGGCAACACAATTCACCTACCGCCTACTGATGATGGCCAGAGGGGCCGATGGCGCGATATGGCAGCCTCGCCTCTGTCAGTCTGCCCCAGGGCAGCTGTGGCTACAACTGTAGCTGCCTCCACCAGTGTGTGAATTAATAGTGGTATTGTAAAGCGCTTTGAGGGGTCCCAAAAAGCGCTATATAAATGCAATCCACTATTATTAATATGTTAACTGTTCTACTTTTTAACAAACCTTGCTGTATGTTAATGGGCAGGTATGAGAGCTTTTACACTGAAACACAGGCCTTCTGAGGCTAATGAGAACAGAAAGACTCCACCAATATGATTTAATACCTACTATTACATTTTTCCTTCACACACCTTTAACCATGTCAAATTGTAAAACTCAGAGAGCCCATAGTAAAAAAACTAAACAAAACAGAAGTTCATGAATCGAAAGACTGTCTACCAACAAAATACAATCAAAGCGTGTGTAGCAGACTAAGCAGACAGCCTTAAACTTAATAAATTCAAACTTCTCTAGTTATATTCAAGCACAGTGTGTGTCACTACATGAAGCTTTGTAAATGAGACAGAGCGGGGAGAGAGGCAGCTGTGGGCTTGTTTTTTATCCTCTTGCTCAGCACATCATCAGTGCCCGGCTCACACATTCAGTAAATAGACTAATTTATGGGTGAGCCACTGGCTCTTTGTGATAAAGACGACATCCAGCAGCAGGAGCTGTGGCTGCCCAGTGGGTATCCAATACAGCTGGGTGTCTGACTCTGCTCTTCACATTCCAACACTGCACTGATTCTATCACTTGCTTTGCAGTGAAGATTGTTTTCCCCAGTTACTAGGGCTTGGTCTAGAAGTCTCTTAGGAATTCAACTGAAAAGAGTGGAATGACTAATAGATTTATCTTCAACCTTTAGGAATAAAAAACTGTAATTGTAATTGAATTGTAAAGCTGTTACAATATTAGATGGAAATTCCAACAATCACACAACTCCCTGTGAGCAAGCACTTGGTCACAGCTGGGAGAAAAAACTGCTTTCTAACAGAAAGAAACCTCTGGCAAAATCAGGCTCAGAGAGGTGCACCCATCTGAGATGACCTTTTCGAGGTGAGGGGACCAAGATGAGAGCAAATGAAAGGCAAACTATGGGAGAGACAGCCACAGTTTAATCATTGCTAATGATTCAACACAGTCCTGTTGAATAAATATAGAAAGTTAAAAGAGATGAGTGAATGAGAAATACTCAGTGGATCATGGAAAACCCCACAAAAGCCTGTTGCAGTTTAACAAGTAAGCCTGTCATGGCGCTGGATCTTAGTTTAGGGGCGATCGTGGCTCAAGAGTTGGGAGTTCGCTTTGTAATCGGAAGGTTGCCGGTTTGAGCCCCGGCTTGGACAGTCTCAGTCGTTGTGTCCTTGGGCAAGACACTTCACCCGTTGCCTACTGGTGGAGGTCAGGGGCCGATGGTGCCAGTGTCCGGCAGCCTCGCCTCTGTCAGTGCGCCCCAGGGTGGCTGTGGCTACAACGTAGCTGCCATCACCAGTGTGTGAATGTGTGTGTGAATGGGTGGATGACTTGATGTGTAAAGTGCTTTGGGGTCCTTAGGGACTAGTAAAGCGCTATACAAATACAGGCCATTTACCATTTATCTGTGACCCCATGTTTTCTAGTTTTTGGACATTTTAGGTTCTCTTAGGTTCTTGTTTCTGTTCCCTGGATTCAGTCAATGTCTCATGAATGTGTGTCTCATGTTTCCTGTTTAATTTTGATCGTTTCTTGTCCTGTGTTCAGCGTATCCAGTGTTGCTTCCTCACCGTCTCGTTACATCGGATTCGTTTCAGCTGTGTTTCCCTCCTGTTTCCCATCCCCTCGTTATGTGTATTTAGTCCACTGTCTTGTCTTGCTTGTTCTCAAGTCCTCGACATTAGCTGTGTGTTAAAGGGAGTGGTTCATGGTCTCTCGTTTACATCAAGTCATAAGCTCCTTAGTTGGAAGAGTCTTTGTTTCTATTTTATCTTTTGTTTGCTTCTTTTAGTGTTTCTTTGTACTTTGTAGTTCGTTTACACCAGCGGTCCCCAACCCCCGGGCCTCGGACCAGTACCGGTCCGTGAGTCGTTTGGTACCGGGCCGCGAGAGTTGAGGCTCAGGTGTTAAATGTCTGGTTTTCAGGGGTTTTATCGGTTTTCAGCGTTATTTTGTTATCGTTTTTATCGTTAACTCGGTTTCCCTGGGTCTTTTCACGTGTGTTATGAATAAATCTTCTTTTTTTCGGTACCGGTACTAGTTTTATTTTGTTGTATTTATCCGCGACACCTTAAAGGCCGGTCCGTGAAAATATTGTCGGGCATAAACCGGTCCGTGGCACAAAAAAGGTTGGGGACCGCTGGTTTACACAACAAATAAAGCTGCTGCTTTGGGTTCATTTCTTCCCTTTATGAGTTCTGCATTTGGGTCCTACTCTTGCCTGCCACACAGCCAAACCTGACAAAACTGAGTGGAAATGTAAACGATTCCATGAAATACGCCTCCTCACTCTGGACGACACTCTGAGGGACAGCTAACGGGTACAAAGCTACTGGTTTTGGCTACAATGGCTACTGGGGTCAGGCTAGTTACAGGATTATTTGCAGCGGTGTAGACCTGGGTCTTGTGGGGATAAACAAAAAGTATTTTACCAGCATAATATAATCTGCAGTATGATCATTGCTTTAACAATGTAACAGATAGCTTTAAGATGGCCTTAAGATGTTTATGATGATGTTAACTTTGTATTTCAGGTGCAGTTATAACTATTTTATACATATTGCATATCTGTGCTTATTTGAGTTGATGTTCAGGTTCTTTAAAGGTCGTAAGCCTCACTGACGTGACTGTTCAGGTGATACATGCTGAGGGAAAACTAGAACATAGAAGGAATTGCAATACATGCTTACAAAACACTTATATCAGTTTATTTTATTATCTTTTATATGTTCATATTCTTATATTAAGGTTTTAGTAGAGGTTCTTGGTTAAAACATTTATTTAGTAGAAGACATACACATAGTCTCAGTGAGCTTCTGGTCTGGTAAAAGGTCAGAAGTGCAACAGGTGAATTGAGAAAGAGCATTTGAGGACGAGACACAGACAGTAGGTGAAGAGGTGACACAAAGAGCATGTGAGGTCAACACACACACACACACACACACTTTAAATTAGATTTATTTAGAGGAGAGGTTAGTTATGTTTGGCTGTAACTGTAAAATTGTCTTGGTAAAAGAGGAACCGTTTCTTGGTGTCTCGGCAAGAAAGAGGAACAAGACAAGAACTGAAAGGTAGACAGGAAGGGCTAGCCATGAAAATAGAAGATGATTTTCTAGGTGAAAAGTCATGATGATGTTGATCTGATCTATGTATAAAATGTATCTGTGACGCATGAAGGGGCGTCAGTAAACAAACCCTGATGTTATAAAATAATTGTTTGTGCTTTAGTAAGTTGAAGATCAATTGCTGTGTTCAGTGATCTTCCCACATGTGAATTAAAATCTTCGTTTGACTTCACCCGGCCGGACCAGTGTGGTTATTTTTCGATCACCTCTTGTACCCTTTCTCAATTCTTGAATCTTAACATTTGGGGGCTTCGTCCGGTGGTTGAGTAAGGGAGAAAAGTGGAGGTGTGAGCGGTGGTCCGAGGTGGTCAGACGGGCAGACATGAATTCCAGTGGTTGAAGTGAGTGGGCATAAGCCGGCTTATCCAAAAGGTAAGGCACTACCTGTTGAATTATTTCCAAAGTGTGCCAAATTGGACATGATAAAATTTAAGTCTACTCACTGAAATTACTGGTGCATGTCTGTTTTGATTTTGATAAGAATCTGAGGATTTAAAGCAGTTGGACTGCTGGTAATGATTGAATGCGGTTGGACCGTTTAGTAGGTTAGGGAATTTGGTTATTTTTTGGTTATAAGGTTGGACCTGCTTCAGTCTTACACTTGGTTGGGTGTTTTACTGTTGTTCCAAAGTATTATAAATTACTCAAGAACGCCAGTTGGACTGGTAGGAAGCGCAGAGCCCGGAGGTTACGCTCCCTCCTTGTCGTGGACGCGCGACATTGACCTCTCGGCGAAGAGGGTTAGTTCAGTGTGGTTTAGCTGTGGGGTACAGGGCATCCCGGAATTAAGCTAGGAGATAGAGTCTCCTTACCGTTTGGAACGGTATCTGCGCTTTTTTGGGCAGCAAAGGTTGGACCTTGGGTGTTGGACACTTTTAAATTGAGTTAGGGAGTTTAGAGATGAGGCCAGAAACTGTTGGACAGATACTGGTTAATTGATCGTAAAAAACTCAGGGAGTTTATCGGTTAAACTGTTATGTTAAATTTGTCGAAATTCGATAGGTGTTAAAAGGTTTAAAATCTGTGCAGTTGTAAATATAAGACGTCTCTGTAATAAAAAAGATTTCTGTGGGTCGAGTCAGCAATGCACTGACTGCCTGCTGCTATTCTTAGATGAAGAGTGTGTGTGCATGCAAATGAGGCAGCTGATGCAGAGCGCATGAGAGGACTATGCTTTCGGTTTTGTGTGTCATTCAGCTCTATAACTATTGTTTGCAAATGTGGATAAATGTCTGCGATTAAAATGCTGGCTTAGTAAATAATAACATTGTAAATATATGAATGGTGACAGCGTTTCAAAATAGAATATAAGAATTGTTTGTGTTTAAAACCAACGTTTAGGTAAAGAAGATTTAAGGTGGATTTGAAGGCATAAACAAAAAATAAAAGGGTTACAGTCTGCAAGTGTTGTTAATTCATGAGCTGACTGGATGCAGAGTAAGTGGAGTGGTCATCCTGGGAGGATTGAATGATGCTCTAACTCTGTGGTCAAGTCAGACATAGGCTTTAAGCAACCATGAGCCACTAATAAGCGTGACAAATTAATGAGTATGTGTAAATTGAACTTGTTAAATAGTTTTGATAGGAGTAACTCAATGAGCACGCAATAAAGTGGACTTTTTAGGGGCAGTTTATCACTGACACCATAAAAAGCAACTTAATTAGTAGTTCAATAACAAATTGTAAAGATAACCTTTGTTATTTGATAAGAGAGAGAAAATTCAGGTTACATATAGTGAATAAATAAGGAAATGTTAATCTCTGCGTCATTCCACACTGAAATTTCAATTGTAGGGGATCATTTGGAGGTGAATTGTGTAGGACACGGGGAGACAGAAGAATCTCCCCATGAGTTTTCAGTGTGCATAGAAATTGAGGAGGCTGAACTGGAAGCCTGCCTGGGTCGTTGTTTTTGTTTATTTGAGGGTCTGCTGGAAGTTTGTGAAAACGACCACCTTGATATGTGGGACCCTTCTCGGGCAGCGATTTTTTTGTTAAACCTGTGGCAGGCTGTGCAACATGGAGAAAGCTTTGACATAATGTCATAAAGGTGATTTCTTGGTTTTAGACTTATTAGTACGGGACAAGTTGAGGGACCCTTGGGGGTGTGTTGCTGTAAAGTATATAAGGGACGCGCAGCGCCGTTAATGGGTTTAAAATAAATGAAAAAACACTAATCCGAGGAACTATTGGAGAGGTAAGTATACGGAGGTGAGCGCGTTGCGCATAAGGGTTGCTGGTGTCATATATTAACACTTTGAGGGCGAATAATTTTGATTGAGTGTCAACGCTTGAGAACGCGAGGACAGCGTCTAAAGTGCTGGGTTAAACTTTGTGTATCACCGAGCAGGGGAAGAGGAGCCAGTGGTTGCGAGAACAGCGAGACGAAGACTGAAACCGAAAGTTAAGCGTGTCTGGGTGACCTAGACCAAGAAGGTAGAGTCGACAAACGCCATTGGAAGAGGTAAGTCTGTGTTTCAGAGAATGGCTGACAGCTCGGGTGCGACACCTAGTGGGAAAAGGGGATGCAAACCTCTGAAGGATCAGCTTGAACAGCTTAAGAAAGCTATTCGTTTGGCTTCACCTGGAGCATTAAAAGCAGCAGAGAAAGAGTGCCAAGCGATGGAGGTTGAGGTAAGTAAACTTATTACATCCCAACAGAAAGGGCTGGGTGATAAAATACCTCTGAGCTTGGTGTTAAAAACTGAAGGAGAAGTGTATGGACAAATGCATGAGCCCCCACGTGCGTTAATAGAGGCATTAACGGTATTGGAGGTTATAAAGCAGAGAGTAATGCAGGGAGGGCCAGAAGAGGAGAATGAAGACCGTGCGACGTCATCAGAAGAAGAGGACGATGAGGAGGACGAAGATGGAGGACCTGAGCCCCAACCAAGTACAAGCCTAATTTTGAGGAAAAGAAGTGTGAAGAGAGACCAAGCACAGAGACAGCCCATATTTAGGAGCTCAAAGGGAAAAGGAAAGTCGAGGAAGAGTAGAAAAGTGAGTTTTGAACAAGGAGCTCCTGACCCTGGTTTAAATCTGCCTCTAATAGCAGGTCCAAAGAACGAACCAGTTTATCGCGCCTATAAGGTGAGAGATTTGGAAGCATTGGTTAAACAACTTCCACCAATAACCAAGGGAGAACATTGGGAAGGAGAAGAATTAGCGCTGGGCGACTTTCGCGCTTTGGCCGGACGTTGTATGCTGGGTGGTGGGTTAGCAGATGTAGAGCAGATAGCTCAAACAACCAGATATGCAAATGACCTGAAATATCATGAGGTGCAGAATGACTTAGCAGATGCAGTCCGGGAGAAGGACCCAACTCCTAACTCTGGAGCCATTCCAAAAATTATTTGGGATCCCAAAAACACACCCAGAGAGTGTTTAGCTAAAGCAAAGGAACAATGGTTGTTAGGAACAGGAATACATCCGGGGAAGGAGGGTGAAAGTAGAGCGTGCTTTCGTTCGGCAGTGCTGGCAGGGCTGCCCAACCAGGTTGCAGTTGACTTGGAAAAGAACCCAGATTTTGCCGTTGCAGACTCGGTGCAGTGGGAGAGACATGTGACCCACAGACTTCAGCAGGAACAGGATTTGACGAACAAACAAAAGAAAGAGTTAGATGAAGTACAGGCGCAGCTGCTTAGGCTGCAGCTGGGTGAGGCTCGCAAAAAATATAATGCGAAGAAAAAAGAACTGAAAGAACTAAATAAGACTATAATGGTGGCAAGGCCTCAGCCCGATCCTGTGCCTGACTGGCCAGATCAGGATCCGGGTCTCTACCCTGATGACCGTTGGCCCGCCAATGCACCAAGGCAGCGTCAACCCGTAGGGAATTGGGGGACCGGTGGACCGCAGAGAGGGCGTGGTGGATCCGTGAGGGGAGGACAAAGGGCTCGGAATCCAGGGAATCCTAATAATGTGTCTTGGACTGGCTGTTACAGCTGTGGAGCAGAAGGACACTGGTCCCGAGAATGCCCTGAATCGCAGCGAAATTATCAGAGGCGAGGCTATCAGCCCCAGGCACGAGGAGCCCCAAGACAAAGAGTTGCTTACAGGGGAGCACATCAAGCTCCAAACCCGAATGCAGCACCAGCCCCCCAGTACCCAGTAGCCGACTGGGGCTGGGAGGGGGAGCAATACTGACGGAGCCCGGAGAAACTGAACAGCGTGGGAACGGCAGAACCCATGCTGTCGATGACCGTGGAAGGCACTGAATTGCCCTTCCTGGTGGATACTGGAGCAACATACTTAACATTGAAAGACACACCAGACAGTGCAACACTCTCCTGTCACACAGTTAATGTGGTAGGCTTTTCCGGGATTCCAATGACACTGCCATTGACGGATCCAGCATTGACAAAGCTGGGAAAACAGACTTTGAAACACCAATATGTGGAGTCCTCACAGGTGCCTGCAAATCTCATGGGCAGGGACCTGCTTGTGAAACTGGGAGCCACAATCATGTGCTCACCAGATGGACTGATTGTTACTCTGCCTGGAGGAAAAGAATTCCCGTGTCTGGGATCACCTTCAAAGACTCAATATCTAGTCCAGAACTCTGAACAACCCACTGCCGAAATCTACTGGGGGAGGCTGGTGGAAGAAGCCATTCTGAGACATTATCAGCTATGGAAACCCTGGATAATGAGCCTGGCCGTCTACTCCCCTCCGCGAGATCCTTTCCACGTTACACTCTTTTATGATAGGGAAGATAACGATATCTATCGGGAACAGTTCCAGTCTGATCTTGAGGGACAGACGTGGAATGTGCAAACACATAACATTTATGTTGGACCAGAAGGTGTGGCCGCGGCTGTGAAATTTACTGATGAACAACTGCCTTGGTACAATGTGGGAGAGGATTCAGCCCCTCACATTACATTGGCGGTCCACGAGGGTCGTGGGCCAAGAGATCTGGGACCAATGGTCAAGCGGGCGCTGGACAACGCATGCTGGCAAAGCACCCAAATTCCAAATGTCTGGTATGCACCAAAATGTAAAATATATCGCATAACTTGTTTGTCCAACGATGCAGTGATCTTAGAACATAAAGAAATCTCCAGAATACATGGCAGGGAAAGAATGGATCATCCTGATGCAGTAGCGGAGCTCTCAAAATTGCCTGGTACTTTGTGGTCCGCAGGGCCCACAGATGTAGGTCTAGCTAACTGTTCGCCTGTCCTGTTCCAGCTGAAGTCTGACATACCAATTAACAGACCATAATAGAAGCACAAAACTGAAGACCAAGAGTGGTTCACATGTATTGACCTAGCGAATGCATTCTTTTGTCTCCCACTGCACGAGTCACTCAGAGACATTTTCTCATTCACATACAGAGGCCGCAAATTTAGGTACACACGCCTACCACAAGGCTTTGCACTCTCACCAGGAATTTTTAATCAGGTGTTGAAAGAGGCATTGTCCCCATGTCAACTGCCAGGGGGCTGTACATTAATACAGTATGTTGATGATCTTCTTATTGCAGCCCCGTCAGCAGCGGCCTGTACGGCAGCATCGCTCGTGGTGTTGAACAGATTGGCGGAGTGTGGCTTCAAAGTGAGCAAAGAAAAACTGCAGTTGGTCCGGCCAGAGGTAACATTCCTGGGCCGGGTGATCGCACACAGATCAGTGGGGTTAATGAACACACACAGAGACCAAATTCTGACACATCCAAAACCGAGAACTGTGAAGGAGTTGCTTTCCTTTCTTGGCTTGACAGGTTACAGCAGGCAGTTCATTCCGAACTATGCGGGTAAAACGGCCCCTTTAAGGGACCTGATCAAGAAAGTTGGTGTTCGAAATCTGAAGGCTGAATTGCCTTGGACGCCGGACACAGAGACAGCGTTCATTTCGCTAAAACAGGATTTGTCAAGAGCCACAGATCTGGCCACACCTAACTATGATGAGGCATTTTATCTTGATGTTTCAGAAACAAAGGGAGTTGTGAATGGTGTGTTGTTTCAGAAAAAAGGGGGAGGTAGGGATGTACTTATGTATGTCAGCATAAGATTAAATTCAACAGAAGCAAGGCATCCCACATGCACACAACACGCAGCAGGAGTAGCAAAGATAATTCAGAAAACAGCACATATAGTGAGGGAACACCCACTGAAAGTGCTCACCACACACAGTGTAGTGGCCTATGTGAACTCACAGGTATTCACAATGACTCCACTGACGCAACAAAGGTTGAGCAAAATTTTAGAGGCGCCAAATTTGATATTCACACATGAAGGAATAAATATGGCAGACCTAATGGGGTCAGGAGAACCACATGACTGTATTAAGAAAGCCCAGCTTGAAGGAAAAATCAGGGAAGACCTGAAGGCAGAGCCCATATACGGAGCTGAGGATTGGTTCACAGATGGATGCTGCCACAGAGATGAAGAAGGATGATACTGGAAAAGGCCAGAACGTGCCTAATTTGTGGGGCACACAACCCAAAGCCAGCAGTAAAACCTGAAGCTGGTAAGTTTCTCATGCCAGAAAGGCCAGGAGAAGAGGTCGTGATTGATTATACCGACATGATTGATACAGGCCCAGGTGGGGTGAGGTATTTGTTGGTGTGTGTGGATGTTCTGACTGGATGGCCCGAAGCATGGGCGACCAAATGTGAAGATGCGAAAAGTGTGATTAAGTGCTTAATCAATCATTACATTCCAAGGCATGGGTTTCCCAAGAGAATTAGATCAGACAATGGTACTCACTTCAAGAATAAAGATTTGCAAGAGGTAGAGAGGATGTTGGGAGTGCAACATAAGTTCGGGACGGTCTATCATCCTCAATTTCAAGGAAAGGTAGAGAGGATGAACCTAAATTTGAAAAACAAGTTGGCTAAAATTTGTGCGCAGACAGGGCTAAATTGGGTCGCAGCCCTGCCCATTGCTTTGATGACCATAAGATGTTCTGTTAACCAATCCACAGGTTTCACCCCTTATGAGCTGCTGACTGGGAGACAGTTTCCAGCACCCTGGACAGTGGTCCCGGTGGAGCAGCCCAGGACAAGCAACAGGTCTCATGCAGAATATTTTAATGAGTTGAAGGCTCTTGTGTCCAGCTTTACAAAACAGGTCACTTGTGAGAGACCCACGGGGAACGGAGAGGTCCCGGACGCAAAGGCAGTGTGGCTGAAGGTCATTAAGCGAAAGTGGAAGGAGCCCCGCTGGACTGGTCCGTATGAGGTGACCGCCCGGACGGCTACAGCAGTCCAGCTGAAAGGGAAAGGCGACACCTGGTACCACTGGTCGCAGTGTGCACCCGCACACGAGAGCTTGGTGGAGGAAAATTCGTCTTTAAAGAACGCAGGTGTCAAGAGACAGAGGCAGAATAAACCTCTTCACCTGTGTAACGGGCCGACCAGTAGTCTACCTGGAAGGCCGAAGAAAGAAGAGCAGCCTAGGAGGAGATCGCCGCGCCTACAGAAAGGAGTGGTAACAAATTGAGAGTTTGAAAAGGGGTGGTTTAAATAAAAAGAGTAAAAAAGGGAAAGTGGAAGGGGCTTGTTCTGTCAATTATGTTGTCTCTATCTGTATTGGTGGGTATTTTGGTGACTTGTGGTTGTTGTCTCATTCCTTGTGCCCGAAGGTTGGTAGAGAAAGTGATTGTAAAGGCAGTGGACCCTGGGGCGGTGGCCCCTATGTCCATGATGCCGATGATGGATCTGGAGGTAGCCGAGTGGACTGAGGAGTGAACAACAACCTGTGTATCGACCTCTGGTGTGCCAGAGGTCGTAAGGGGGAATTGTGGGGATAAACAAAAAGTATTTTACCAGCATAATATAATCTGCAGTATGATCATTGCTTTAACAATGTAACAGATAGCTTTAAGATGGCCTTAAGATGTTTATGATGATGTTAACTTTGTATTTCAGGTGCAGTTATAACTATTTTATACATATTGCATATCTGTGCTTATTTGAGTTGATGTTCAGGTTCTTTAAAGGTCGTAAGCCTCACTGACGTGACTGTTCAGGTGATACATGCTGAGGGAAAACTAGAACATAGAAGGAATTGCAATACATGCTTACAAAACACTTATATCAGTTTATTTTATTATCTTTTATATGTTCATATTCTTATATTAAGGTTTTAGTAGAGGTTCTTGGTTAAAACATTTATTTAGTAGAAGACATACACATAGTCTCAGTGAGCTTCTGGTCTGGTAAAAGGTCAGAAGTGCAACAGGTGAATTGAGAAAGAGCATTTGAGGACGAGACACAGACAGTAGGTGAAGAGGTGACACAAAGAGCATGTGAGGTCAACACACACACACACACACACACTTTAAATTAGATTTATTTAGAGGAGAGGTTAGTTATGTTTGGCTGTAACTGTAAAATTGTCTTGGTAAAAGAGGAACCGTTTCTTGGTGTCTCGGCAAGAAAGAGGAACAAGACAAGAACTGAAAGGTAGACAGGAAGGGCTAGCCATGAAAATAGAAGATGATTTTCTAGGTGAAAAGTCATGATGATGTTGATCTGATCTATGTATAAAATGTATCTGTGACGCATGAAGGGGCGTCAGTAAACAAACCCTGATGTTATAAAATAATTGTTTGTGCTTTAGTAAGTTGAAGATCAATTGCTGTGTTCAGTGATCTTCCCACATGTGAATTAAAATCTTCGTTTGACTTCACCCGGCCGGACCAGTGTGGTTATTTTTCGATCACCTCTTGTACCCTTTCTCAATTCTTGAATCTTAACAGTCTCTAATTCACTGAGCCTGGTGTCCAAAGGTACAAACAAACTCCCGTTTGACACACTGAGCAGCAAGATGCCAGTGAGACAAATAAGAATACATGCTAGTTTAAGATTGTGTTAGTTTTTAGTAATATATAACAATGAATAATTATTATCATTTTAAGTGGCAACTAATTCGACATACACCATACTTTGGATGAGAGTGTATGGATTGTACAGTATAATGCACTTGATAATTCATCCATACAAGATATAAGAGTCACTGAGCCTGAAAGATCTTCAGCAGATGCTATTCAGTCTGCATAAAAACTCTATACTGCTTCCATCAGTGTGCTTTTGCACATTTATAGAAAATACACATTATGTATTTGTACGCATGTGGTTTGTATGTACAAACCATGATTTGAACTTCATATTCAAAGAACTTCCTGGAATTTCAAAAAAGAATTACATTGCCTGTAAAGTTGTCAAAAATTATATTGTTTTTTAACAATGACTAATGCCTAAAGATAAAGGGTGATAAGGGTATAAATACAACAGGACCCTAGATGAACATTACATATTAGGCTCCCGTTGTGTAGTCACCTTTTTGACAGCCTGATCTACTTATCTGGCCTTAGAAACCACAACATTGAAAATAGTTCATTTATGCCTGAGGTGTGCTCAGTGTCAGTGCAGCCTAGGCAGGACTGTGTTATGTGATTACCAGTCTGTTATGTGATAATTGGCATATTAGAATAAGGTTACATAAAGGTTTGCACACAGTGTTGCCAACTCCTCAGTAAGGAAAATCGCTATCGGCTGTCCTAAAAGTCGCTAGAAGTCGCCAAATGACGTCATCGCCTAATTTGCATAATTGGTCATGCTAATGGAATTGTAACCTACGCTGTTGGAGAGAGAAATAACATCGTGGAAGAGACATAAAGTGAGTAAAAAACGTCCTAAATGCAGTTTGAATTTATTTAGAACTACAAATTAAATTTCTTTTCGCAATTATTGTTTTTTAATGTCACAATTCCAACCCTGTTCCTTTATCCAGGCCTGGACCGGCAAAAGTGACCCGAAATTGGCACTCTGGTGGAGTTACTTTGTGTGTGTGTGTTTATAAGTAGTTTTAAACCTTGTGATCCACAAAACAGCATAACAGTAAAGGAAGACCTGACTGCTGGGGGAGGACTGTCCTCCGCCTGTGAGCGCTTTGGCACGGGTGAGGTGCCCACGGTAGCACCGCTGCTTGTTGAGAGTAAGAGCGATACGCGTTTTCACGTCAAAAAGTCGTCATAAATAAGTCTCCAATAATACCAGAAAAAGTCGCCAGATTTTTCGCTAGTCGCTTTATAGAAAAAAAGTCGCTAAGGGGTCTGAAAACTCGCTAAATATTGCGACAAAGTCGCTAAGTTGGCAACACTGTTTGCACAAAGGTCATGTTGTTGATAGCACACTTCGAAGACAGCATTTGCAATGTTCTAACTATTATTATAGCATCCATACTTTATGGTTAGAGCTATATTCTTACCCTGGAACTTTCATCCTGGGAACGCTGGTATCGCTTCCAGCGGCAACCATAGATCCCAGTGACAAAGGAGACAAAGACTTGCTTCTCATAGACCTGTAAGGGTTGGTGCTTCACCATGCTCCTTCAGCCTTAACGTGACACCAGTCTGTTAACATCCCACACAGGACTGGGAACCTGAAGAAGAATAAGAACTGTTACTAAACAAAACAAGCCTTCGAACATTAGCTCAGACTTCACATATGTAATTACCCTTTTCAGCAACATGCCGTGTCATGTCATGTCGCTGAGGTATATTTTCACAAAACAACAAGAAGATGTTGACAGCCCTGCACCCTGTTTGGAGTCACAACACCTGTGAGAGACCGTCAATACACCAGTCAATAGTAAGCCTTGTCTCAAACAGCCATAATAATATGGTGCATGAATTACAGTTGCTGAGTCAGTCTTTACACATGTGAGGATTTATGGTTGTTTAAGAGTGGCAAATAGAACTGAGAAGGCTGGTACCACATGTCTGTGTGGTATAGTCTGAGCCCTTGAACATCTGTAAAAAAAAGAGTCAGAAGGAGACAGCGTGTTGCACTCAACTCACGTCTGGTTCAGAGAACATCTTTCTGCTTTGGTGCTAGCTAAAAATGCTGCCATAGAAAGCACTGTTTTTTAAGGCTCTCGAGGAGTTGGTCTCTTTGTCGCATTTTTCCGGGATTTTTTAATTAGATTTTTCAGATGGTTTCTCCATGGAATAACCTCCATTTACTATAATGAATCAGGTAACCTAAGGTGTGTCAATTCTATCTATAATTAAACCTGGTTCCTGGGAATAGGTTTATGTTCTAAGCATGTGATCTTAGGCCCTTTAGGTTTATAAAACACCTAACATTGGTGCTCTAGAGAATGAAATGTCTTCAGATGGTTTGTCACAGCAGAGAGAAAGAAAAATATAAATTTTCCCAGGAGAGCAATAAGTGGTTGTGAAGCAGTACCGGTAAGTCTTTTTTGTAACGATAAAGAGGTAAGTGCTTAAATCTAATAACAAAGTCTCCAAGTGAGCAACTATAAAGTGAATATCTGACGCCCAAACCTTCAAACCAAATACTCACTAAATATCCAAATAATACAGGATTTGGGTCCTAAATGACCCCATTCTTCAAAAGGTGTACAGCCCAATGGATAGGGTCATTCTCCTGCTTTATAAAACAACGAATTCAGTCATTTCAGTCTTAGAAAAGATTCCTAGAAAGTGCGACTGTAGAGCAGAGCCCTCTGCATTCATCAGCTTTATCAGTGGCCTCGCAAAAGACTTACAAGATTCTGACACTGACTATAAATCTCAAGCCAGATGTCCCACTGATAACTGATTAACGATAACAAGGGGCTAATGTGGCTAACTGGTAATTGCTAATAGTGGAACAGCTAATGGTGACATGTGCGCTGGTCAGGTCAAAATATATAATTTAACTCCTTAATACTTCGATGTATCTGAATATGGAGCTTCACAGACCTTTTTGTAGTCCTCCTAAGTGTTGCTCAGTGTTATGAATGCAGTTTTATGCTGTTTTTGTCACGGTCCGGGGCAGCGGCCGTGTGGAGAGTGGAAGGAGAACTCAAAACGCAGCACTTATTCAGGTGTGAGGGTGATTTATTGATAATATCAAATATAAAGTGGGGATGGTAAAACAGAACTAAGGATGAACTAACTGGGAGAAACTACACAAAGAAATAGCAAACCTGAGCATGAAGGGAGAACAGCAGGGAGAGCACGCAGGGGATTACACCAGGTATGAACACAGACGACGCGACGAGGAACAGAGGCAAACACACACTATAAGTACACAGAGAGACACTGGGAAATCACACACAGGTGGGAGACACAGCTGGACCTGATTAACCTGACGAGACAGGGGAACACTAACACCAGGGACCAATAGAGGGAGCACAAACCCAAAACCCAGTATCTAAAATCCCAAAACACAAACCATCCCAAAACAGCCCATGAATAATAAAGAGAATAATAACAATAAGGGACACAAACACAAAGTCACTCAGTCATGGGAAGGCAACGGCGGCCGCTCAGGCGAAGGCGGTCCGGGGGCCGGCCGTGCGGAAGGCAACGGCGGCCGCTCAGGCGATGGCGGTCCGGGGGCCGGCCGTGCGGAAGGCAACGGCGGCCGCTCAGGCGATGATGCAGACACGAAGGCCAGTCAGGCGATGATGCAGACACGAAGGCTGGACCAGACGAAGATGCAGACACGAAGGCTGGACCAGACGAGGATGCAGACACGAAGGCTGGACCAGACGAGGGTGAAGCCGGGCCGGGCGAGGCTGAAGCAGAAGCTGAAGCTGGGCCAGGCGAGGATGAAGCTGAAGCTGGACCAGGCGAGGATGAAGTTGGACCAGGCGAGGCTGAAGCCGGGCCGGGCGAGGCTGAAGCAGAAGCTGAAGCTGGGCCAGGCGAGGATGAAGCTGAAGCTGGACCAGGCGAAGCTGAAGAGGACGCTGAAGCGGAGGCTGGACCAGGCGCTGCGGGTGAAGATGAGGATGCTGTGGCCGAGGATGCGGGCACGAAGGCTGGACCAGACGAGGATGAAGCCGGACCAGGCAGGGACGAAGCCGGACCAGGACCGGGCGAGACTGAAGCTGGACCAGACGAGGATGCAGACACGAAGGCTGGACCAGACGAGGCTGAAGCCGGACCGGGCGAGGATGAAGCTGTAGCTGAAGCTGGGCCGGGCGAAGCTGTAGCTGAAGCTGGGCCAGAATCAGGCGAGGATGAAGCTGAGGATGAAACCGGGCCAGGCGTGGATGAGGCCGGGTCAGGCGTGGATGAGGCCGGGCCAGGCGTGGATGAGGCCGGGCCAGGCGAGGATGAAGCCGGGCCAGGCGAGGATGAAGCTGCAGCTGGACCAGGCGAGGATGAAGCCGGGCCAGGCGAGGATGAAACTGAAGCTGGACCAGGCGAGGATGAAGCCGGGCCAGGTGAGGATGAAACTGAAGCTGGACCAGGCGAGGATGAAGCCGGGCCAGGTGAGGATGCGTCCTCAGGCTGAGGTGTGGCCGTAGCAGGCGGTAGCACTGCCGGTGGTGGTACTGCAGGAGGCGGGGCTGCAGTCACAGGTGGAGAAGCAGCCACAGGTGGAGAAGCAGCCACAGGTGGAGAAGCAGGAGGCTGGACGGGCTCCTCGGGCCCCCCAGCAGGCGAAGCAGGAGGCTGGACGGGCTCCTCGGGCCCCCCAGCAGGCGAAACAGGAGGCTGGACAGGCTCCTCGGGCCCCCCAGCAGGCGAAACAGGAGGCTGGACAGGCTCCTCGGGCCCCCCAGCAGGCGAAACAGGAGGCTGGACGGGCTCCTCGGGCCCCCCAGCAGGCAAAGCAGGAGGCTGGACGGGCTCCTCGGGCCCCCCAGCAGGCAAAGCAGGAAGCTGGACGGGCTCCTCGGGCCCCCCAGCAGGCGAAACAGGAGGCTGGACAGGCTCCTCGGGCCCCCCAGCAGGCAAAGCAGGAGGCTGGACGGGCTCCTCGGGCCCCCCAGCAGGCGAAGCAGGAGGCCGGACCGGGTCCTTGGGCCCCCCAGCGAAAACAGCCGCAGAACCAGCGGGCACGTGGGCCTCCGGCACACACGAAACAAAACCAGTAGGCACGTGGGCCTCCGGCACACACGAAACAAAACCAGTAGGCACGTGGGCCTCTGGCGCACGTACGGAGGGCTGCAGCTGCGCAGAGCACTGACCCTGCTCAGGCAGTGACAGCCCGGTGCAGTTCACAGCCGGCATCTTGGCCTCCAGGGGTCCAGAGTAAGCTGAGGGCAGTAACCCAGCCTCTGGGGAAGCCCCGGAGTGAGTAACAGTCACTAATGTTGCCAGCTGTTGAGGAACAGGTCCGTAGCGAAACAGTTTGTCTCCCTGCCCAGAAACAGCGGTGGAAAAACAGTGCGAAAATTGTGGCTCAGCCATTACCGGAACTGTGGGCTGTAGCGATGCTAGCGGTGGTGGTGGCTGAGTGGCTAACCGGAGCGGCGGCAGAACGGGTAATTGAGCCCTTAGGGAGGCTAACGGTTGAGCCACAGACCTGAGAGCTTGTGGCCGGACACAGAACTGAGCCGGAGAATGGTGATAAAGTCCTGGCTCAGAAGGAGCGGCAGAGAAAAAGTCTCTCGGTTTTACAGAGGGTTTGTAGACGCCCACTTGCGAAGGATCCGTTACCACGAAGGTAGGCAAGCTATCTACACTGTCTCTCATCCCGCTCTGAATAGCCCCAGAAAACAGAGTCCAGGAATCTGGGGAAGCCAGAACATGTCGCTCGCTCACCGCCTCAGGCTGCTCGAAAGTAAAAGCAGACGGGGGGTGAAGTCCGAGGTCCAAAAGGAGGAACTCCCGCTCCCACGAACAAAGCGAGCCCAGAAGCCATGGGAGACCGGTCACCAGACGCTGTAGCCGCCTCTCTATAGCGCGCTGGGACGTGCCACCCGGGTTTTCCAGCCACCGGTCGATGAGCTCCTGTGTGGCATCGATGAGATTTTCCCGTAGCTCCCTGGACGGGTTAAGCGCTGCTGGGTCCATGTTGTGGTCGCGTCGTACTGTCACGGTCCGGGGCAGCGGCCGTGTGGAGAGTGGAAGGAGGACTCAAAACGCAGCACTTATTCAGGTGTGAGGGTGATTTATTGATAATATCAAATATAAAGTGGGGATGGTAAAACAGAACTAAGGATGAACTAACTGGGAGAAACTACACAAAGAAATAGCAAACCTGAGCATGAAGGGAGAACAGCAGGGAGAGCACGCAGGGGATTACACCAGGTATGAACACAGACGACGCGACGAGGAACAGAGGCAAACACACACTATAAGTACACAGAGAGACACTGGGAAATCACACACAGGTGGGAGACACAGCTGGACCTGATTAACCTGACGAGACAGGGGAACACTAACACCAGGGACCAATAGAGGGAGCACAAACCCAAAACCCAGTATCTAAAATCCCAAAACACAAACCATCCCAAAACAGCCCATGAATAATAAAGAGAATAATAACAATAAGGGACACAAACACAAAGTCACTCAGTCATGGCCGCAGGACCATGACAGTTTTAGTAATCAGTTGATTTCAACATAGATTTTTTTAGAAGACTACTTTCAAACAAGTCATACTTTTTTATTGTACTTTTGACAGCCACCAAAAAGCTTTGGGCATAATTCTGCCAGGTTAATTAACCAGTCTTCTTGGCAGAATTGGTAGAGTTCATTTAACTGGGGTTCCTGGGATGGAACTAAGTTTTAAACACAGTCCTCTTTTTAACAGAGTTTAAGTGGCTTTAGGAAGAATCCAGAATCTTAATGTTAGCCGTCTTTATCTATTTCAAAACTAGTTTTGAAGTGTGTTTGGGATCATTGTCCCAAACGCAGTTGTGTCTAAGTGTGTGCATTTTGTCTGTCTCCTCTGTAGAAAGCACCAGTACCACTAGCAAGAAAACAGTCCCAGATTATACTGATGCTTCTTTCGTGGTTGGCACACATAGCAACGTAAAACTCAGAGTTCACAGTGGACAGTTACACTGGTGTTCAGACAGTTTCCGGTCCATTGCATGCATAAACTAATTGCTTCTCATCTGAGGAGATGGTTTGGGTCTTTTTCCAGGCCTTAGCAAAGCTATGGCACATCTGAATGTCTTGCACTTATGTATAATTGTCTGTCTGATGGAGCCATTATTTAGAAATGGCTCTGTCAGACCTTCCAAACTTGTGTAGATCTTCACTGAGTTTCTTGGACTTTCCCTTTGCTCTGAGTATTGGTCAGTTCAATAAGTTCAAAAGACCAAAACCAATTCTTTTTATGATGACAAAGAGCATTAACTACTATTAACCAGTAGGTTAATAGGCGTTGTGGAGAAATTAAGAGATTAGATTAGAGATTATATTATAGATTCATGCTTTACAGTCATTCCAGGAAAGAGCTGTTCAACAAAGCCGCAAATTACCATGACATTCATGTCCATGATGAGTCTGTGTAAACTTCTCAGCAACTGTATGTGGAGCTGGAGCCAGCATAATACCCCCCCCCCCCCCCCCCATTAAACTATACTTGTTGAGTAATGAAAGTGTCTTACGCTAAGGACTGTGAGCTGTGTATTCAGGGCTTCTCAGTGTTTAAGTGTGAATATTTGTCTACCATTTACTGCTAATTTAAAACTATAAACAGTATTTAAAGAGGAAATTGTTCACATATCTCTGTCCTTTTATTGCTGCCTGGCTATTACATGGAAACTCCCAGGCCTGAAGAAGGCTTGCGCTGGCAGATTTCCAGCATTCATAATCTCACCCTGTCCTCAGACAAGGGCCAACTGGAGCTGAAATCACAGTGGGCTTATTCCAGCCAGGTTAGCCTATTGTCTGTCTGCGTCACCGTGGTGCTATCATCACAGAGCTGTGGTCATTATGAAGTAAACTAAGGACGGCCTACATCGGTCAGATTCTGGGTGCAGTTTCTCAGTGAGTTCACCCTCCTTTAGAGAGAAAATATTTCCTCATAGTTTTGGACACCATTCAGACACCTCTCACAGTTATCAGGAATATGGGGGAAAATTATATAATAATTTGTAACTGACGTTCAAAAATTTTCCATAACTCCTTGCATTTTATTTATGGTTTAGGGTTTCCACCCATGATGGCTTGGACCTCTGAGGGTTGAAGGACAGAATTACTATACTTTCTCTTCTCATATTCACCCACATACTGTATGTGACATAGGTATAAACGGGGCATAAGGAAATAAAACTTTGCTGGCAAGAAGTGGTGCCTCAGTACGTGCGCTAAAAGGGAAAACTGTTTCTGACACAAGCAGCAGTGATGTGGGAACAGAAAACTAAGCCACGGTGAAAGCAACAAAAACTGCACATCTTCTAATGTCCACTTACAGCTCAGTTATTCAATACTGCTTTTTTTTTTTTTCTTTTTTACAGCTGTCTCCACTAATTCAAGTCACCGCGCTGGGCCTCTCTACTTAGTTTGTGGTGTTGGTGCCATTTGGAACATTTTTAATGTAATTATATAACAAATAATATATCAAAGGGGTTCACTTTGGAAAAGTTAAGTAACCAAAAGTAGTGATTAGTCTGTTACTTATCACTAATTAGCAGGTACCTTCATCTTATGAATTCAGGTCACGAGCCGTTTGTGATAACTCAGCCCTCCAACATCTTTTTTTTTAAATTATCAAATAAAAAGAAAAAGAAAAGCTGATAACACCGAGGCTTCAAAATCTGTAATAAAAAAACGTCCCATGTCACAGTCCAACGTTTATAAAGAGTCTATGGGCTGATGTCTGGCTTAAAGCACTGTGGTCTGATATTTCTGACCAAGCTAATCATTGCAAAGAACAAATGCCATGCTCAGCAGAACAAAAGATATCCTAACAGAGCTCCAACAAAAGGTAGAGTCGGTGCAACCAAAGTAAAGTAGCCTGATGACAGACAGAATTGTGAGCATATCACATGCAGTTCACTCTGACACTGCATACGTGGAAACACATTTTCACTCGATTTAAAACAGAGACCAACACTGATGAGCAGCCTCACCTGAATTCTGCTATTACTCTGTTTTCAGGGGTGTTTCACCGTTTGCTTTGACACTTATTGGACAGACTTTTTATTTTATATTTTATGTATTTATCTATTCATCTATTTTTTTTAAACCTAAAAATTGCTGTTTTGTGACACGACACAAGATAAAAGCAGTAATCTCAATAGATATGAAACGTTCAAAGGTCTGGAGCCAGGCAACAGGTAACGTAGTCCCGCAATAATGACTTTAACCATCGTTCAAGGGGAAACAAAAGACAGCTTTGAATACTCCTTCAGTTAAATGTTTGCAGTGAAAGTTTGACTAAAGTTTGAGTAAAAACAGTGTGAACAAGCACACAACAACAGTCCTGACTAGTAAATGTAAATTCTGATGAAACTGCATTGACTCACTACTAGTTATTTTCACTAGTTAAATGATAATTAGGAGTGCAGTGTGGTTTATGACATTGTCTATAGAAAATGGGCTGTAATGAGTCATCAGTATTAGCTCATTACAGCAGCTGCATCCTGCTGATACTTACAGCAGCAGGTGCTGTGCTGCTGGACTCGCTGGTCTAATATGTTATTAAATATTAATGAAACTTCTCTTGTTTCTTTTAACTTCTGTTACATATTACTGTGTGTCACAGTGTGTCCATTGTTTCAGGACAGCACAAGCCTGGAAACGTCTCATTTTAAATCTGTAATGCACCCGGGTCCTTCTATCATCAGCTCTCCTTCTCGCCAGCCTTTCAGATGGCTTTGGGCGAATTTTCTCCCATGCACATTCCCTTCACCTGAGAGGACTTTACTCCTCTCTTTGCTTTGTTGCCAGCTTCTAGAAGTAGCTTGGTTACTTTCTGGAAGCCTGTGAGGCCACAGGTTGTCTGTTGAGTTGGACACATGCGCTCATTGAATAACAATACAATAATCCACTAAATCTCAATCCACCAACTGCCACAGAGCCACTACCATATCTGCCTATTATTAGCCCTTTATCTCGGTCACTGTTTCCTTTTTTTAAGCTTCCATTCTTCACTCCTTCATGAAATTTATATATGCATTCATTAATAATACTCTAATCTTTCAGTGGGTTTTGCCCAAAATAGAATTTCCATTAGTGTCACATACATGTTATGCACTCAAAAGGAGGAGGAGTGGGGCAAGGGCTAGAAACAAAGCCTCTCTGGTAACCAGTGAGCTCTGATCATCAGGTGATCAGAAAAAACATCTTTTAGAGTGAGATCTAGTTCTCCTATCCAAGCAGCACCTGCTAGTCTCACGAGGCAGTCTTTAATTTGTTAAATGTGATTTAAATGTGACAAATAACAGAGGTAATGCTGCAGGATGGCCAGGATACACCGACAGATAAAAACTGATGGTCAGATATGTCTTCCACTCACATTTGGAAGCACAAAGAGAAAGAAACAGGTGCAATTAAAGTTTATGAAGTTCGATAGATGATGATGTTGTAACTTTAAAGCTTCACTTGGGAAAAATTAGCTTAACAGTTTTGTAATTTACAGTCTCACAACATTTACTAAACCTGGTCCAATGGCTTTCAAGAATTCAATTCAATTCAGTATGTAGCCCCAAATCACAACAACAGTCGCCTCACATTCTAAAGTCGCCTTATATTCGAAGGTAAAGACAGCACAACAACACAATTCAATGTTTCATACCTAATTCAATGTCAGTTAGACATGAATCTATTATTTTCACTGTTTATTAATCTGACATTCAGATCATTTAATCATTTTGTCCATGAAAGTCTTTAAAAGGCTATAATACTTCCAGTTCTATTAAAGTAATGCGCCATAACTGGGACGCTGGGCTCAGCATTCAAAGAAAGAAAGTAATTATTCAGTTATCCAAATAGTTTGAAAGTATTCACCTGTGGACTTCTGGCTCTAGCCTGTCAATTCATTACAGTTTACTCGATTAATATCACGCACAGACTGTATGTTCATCTTTAGCTGCCTCATCTGCCATTTATCTGTGCCTATGTCGAAATTACACGAAATTAACATAAGCATGTATTGGAAAAATAGATTATTTGTGGGGGGCAAACGGGACAGATCACTCAATTTAGTGTCACCAACTGATCGCACAACAGAAACAAAGCGATGCAAGTGACAGTTCTGAGGAGCAGTCACTTGGCTTACACGACAATAATCCCATAAAGCGCACAAACACTCACCTCGTCTTCACTACAGGCTGTTTTTCACTGGCACTGCTGGAAAAGTCTCAGTCCCTCTGTTAGTTAGTCAGTATTTCCATGGATGCTGACATAACGCCGTCTCTTCGCAGTTTATGGATCCACACAAGACTTTCAGGTTACTTTGAGTGGCAGTGTGAGAGACGCAGCGGCATCAGTGTGTTTTATATCCGGACAAGAGAGCTAATGGAGAAAGGAGAGGGGAAAAAACAACCCTTGTAATAAATGGAAGGCTTGCCTCTGCTTGGATACAGATGCACCTACATTAGCGTTCATAGCAGAGTGAATACTAACTGTAATCCCTGTGACACTCGTGGGCGGAACTGTGGCCCACACTGCAAGAAACATCCTGTCTCCGCAGTTTTTACACCTGACCAATGCACGGCAGCACCTGTTGAAATGTGGGGTATTTCTTGCAGTGGGGTAACTTCTCTCTCTCTGTCGGGTAAGTGGACCTGAGCAGCACTTTCACTCTGAGTGGGTCTGGAGATCCCGGTCAGTGGATCCCAGTGAGAAATTTGCTGCACATTTTTGGGCAACTGATAGCCCAAAATGCTAATGCTAAAAGCCAAATGTGCTGGATATAAAAATCCTCTTATCTGAACAACAATTAGGTCCATAATCTGTTGGACAAAGTTTTACAGTGTCTGTAGTTTTCCCTCTGTGGATTTTAAATGAAACAATCAAGATGCGAATAAAGTTCAGGTTTTCGGTTTTAATTCAAGGGGGTTTACTGAAATAATACCTTATATGTAATATAAATATATAGTGTATGTCTTATATATAAAACACCTTTGGAATTTACATTTTACAAATGAAATAAATCTGAGATTTTTAAATCCACAGTAATGAATTTAATTTTTTATTTCTCTCAAAATTTAAACTGAAAACTATCCAAATAGTCCTTCGTTCCAAGCTGAGAAGGCTTCAGATTGAGTTTTCTTTTAGTGCAGACTTTCCATAAATATGACAAGAAATACTTTGTAATGATGCAAAAATCAAACTATGTAAAAATATTCTCTTCAATAATTTCAGAGGACTTTAAGACTACAAGCTTTAGGATTATTGTTCACAATGTGTGGCTACAAATGTGCATCTTTACTTCTTCTCTGCACACAAAAACAAAGCAAAATGTAACACATTAGAATTTGCTGAGGGCAGAGGGAGATGCAGAAGGGGACGACAAGGTATCTTGAATCAACCAAGATGCACACATTTGGTTACTGGGAGAGATCATCGGACAAAGAGGAAAAATGTGACAGGAATTATCTCACATTTCTCAGGGAGTTGAGGGACATTTGCACATTTAAAGTGTGGGTGGAGATCTCAGGAAAGGAGGCTCAAGATAAGAGCTCATAGTGAGAGAAATGACTTAATTAAACCTCTGCAGGGGAGGGTTCTGAGGTTGCCAAGGAGGGAAGCGTGACATCAGGCTCATGGAAATGTCCACGTTTCCTGGAATTTACCAGACAACAGGGTCAGGGTCGGGCGGCCGCCAGATCTCAGGCTCAAAGGATGACATGCAGGTGCAGAAGTAGGGAGTCATAATCATTCTTGTAATTGTACCATTTTTCCCCATCCCTGCTATTTTACCATTTGTAAAATTCCTGCTAAGACTGACTGTAAAACACACTGATAAAATGAGTTATCAGCAAAAACTAGAAAGTAACACGACATTTGCATCTGCATTACATTTCTCACATCATTCAGTTCCTTTTAAAGCCTTTTGTAAGTTTAAGTGTTCAGAAAAAGCTCTCAGCATAAAGAGACGCATGGAATGAAACACACCAGTACTCCTCTCTCCATTCTCCTTTCAGACTGTTCAAGCAATTGAAACGATTGTTGTAATATGAACATAATTATGTACACGGCCACAGAGGACTATGGCAGCAGTGCCTTACCTAAACACCTGGCAAAGCGGGAGAGGAGATGAGTAAAGTCTTGTAAGAGATCTGGCTATTCCAGGCCCAGCAGTCAGAGATTAACCCTTGGCTTTGGATAATTACATAAGATCCCTTTAATCCTTGGCAATTTAGCAGTGGCAATGAAGGTACCTCAGCTAGAACTTCTTTGCACATGAAATGCACGCTCAGGTGCAGCGTTTTTAACCAAATGTTGAGGACGACAAGAACTTTATTGGAATGTGAACAAATGCCATGAGAGGGATTTTGTAAAGCCTGATATTTGTGATGCTTAAAACACACACATGAACACACACAAAAGAAAACCTACTACACGTTTTTGTGTATAGAAATGAATTAACAAAACTGTGCTGAGTAAGTGGTTGTAGTGGCAGTGACAGCAGGAACGCTTAATAAGAGGATTTATTTTCATCTCCTATCTATAACTAGCTCTTTGTTGGCCTCTAGTGGCCATGGAAAGTACAAGGACTGTCAATTTGAAATCTTTCTGCCGCCATTAGTCGTAACACATTCAATCCACAAGCGGAAGGTCACTGGTTTGATTCAAGCCAGAGACACAAATCCCCTTTAGGTTTGCATCAGTAACAGCATCTGGTGTACAACTCTGCCAACTCAGAGTTTTGTCGTTATTATTATTATTATTACATTATTATTTCAACAGCTGTAACAAGAGAGTCTCTCAAACACGAGAAAGATACAGTTACTGTTATCCTGTCTTATTTGAATGGTAATAAAAATGATAGTTGCAAGGACTTTCTCAGCTTATGTATTTAAAATAGCAATGTTTTAATGAGAGTGATCTACCTATTGATATGACCGCGTCTCTCTGCAAACCATTCATATCGAAAAACGCTGCCAAGAAAGAACAGCGTGCTGTAAAAGCACAAGGAGAGTGTTATACCGGACGTGCTTCCACTGCTTCTGTAACTTCCTGCTGTCTGATCCACTTCTAAACACAGAAGTGGGAGTGTGAGAGTGCACATGACACGAGGAAGAAGGAAGGATTCATGGGGGAAAAAGCTACTCAGACAGTATGGGGCCTAAATACTGTTTTGACTACTGACACAGCTATCAGAAAGAATCAGATATGGTATTTAGTGAAGCTTGTTCTGAAAATCAGACCATCTCTGCAGATTTAATCTGACGGTATTGTGTACAGAGTTCACCACTTACAGCAATACTAAAGTGCAAACGCCTGCCAAACTACTTTCTGGACAGTCAGTCTTCTTATTGTGTAATATGTACCCGGCAGTTATATCTAGTTAATGTTGATTTTAGTTGCAGTTGTACTGCTTCACAGAACTTCCTGTTGTATTCAGTGGTGTTCTCCACATTCCGCTGCCCAGTGGTCTGTGCGGCTTTCAAATCATGCAACAGAGGAGGAAAGAACAGGATGAGGAAGAGAGAGAAAAAAAGTTGAGGGGGGGCAAATACTGAGATAATTATAAAGACAGTTAATTGCCACTATGGCAAAAACACCTGCGCTGGCAGGCATGTCGTTTTATCGTGAAGAAGAACAGTAATGAAGCTACCACATAAACAGGACTATATTTATGCATACTGGTTTCTTCAGCCAGACGCCTCTCTGTTACTGAAAGTACAACATACATTATGCAGATTTTGTTAATGATTGGGAGGTCTTATACAGTTAGTCACGGGGAGTAACTTTAGTAGAGGTCATGAGATGGTAAGTTGAGTATTTAAGTGTTAACTGTTTGATTACTCTCCGTGAAATAAAGTTTTAGGCTTTAGGACCTGGGAGGGTGAGGATTCTTCACCCACTCATCCACATGGGCGGGACTGGCCTGGAAATCTGATTCCAGGGCAGAGATTTTCATGCTCTGGGGCCTGGGAAATCGTCTCATACACTTCTGTCTTTGCCATCAGATACTTTCACTTAATACCGGTCAGGTCAGTGCTGGGGGGATCTTTTTGTAAGCAGCTTGACGATAAACCTGCCGAGTTATTCAAAGGACCCAATAAGGTAAGATGAATGTGCTCGGAGCACGGGAAGCATGGAGAGGGAGGGAGAGAGTAGAGGGCGTCCATCAACTGGTGGGAAATGTCCAGGCATGTGAAAAGAGGCCAAAAAGTCTGTCTATCTTTAACATGGTTAAAGATTCCTTTACAGCCATGTAGTTCCTCCAAGTAGTGCGAAAGCAAAGCAACTGCTGCACATAACTAGAACTGCATGACAGTCCAGACTTTCAGGGAGTTGGCTACACCTTTTGACCTGATTTAATCTGTAACAAGGGACGCTTCTCCTTCTTTTATCTACATGTTTTAAATGCCAGTGTCATTCATACTAAGTCACATGTCCAGAAAAATGAACTGCTTGTGACCTGCTCAATTAGACTGATGTAAACATCTCTGAACTACATCTCTAAGTGGTGATATGCATAAAGCCTGTCCTCCCTAAAGTACACGTTCGCTCTATGTACATGAACTGCTCTAAAAAACGCGTCTTTTGCTGTAGGGGTGTGTCATGCGTCAGTGAGTGGCCACTTTTCCCTCACCACAAGTAACCAATGAGCATCAACCAGACTTAGTCCTCCATTAGAGAATGTTATGTATGTTAAGTGTTTTTCCCACTCCCAAGTCATGAACAACTCAAATCTTGCTGACCAATGTTTTGGCTTAGACACAGTGCACCCTGAAGCTGCCTACGTGGCTGTTATACAAGTCATTGCTTGAGGTTTGCACAGAGAGCTGCTTTAAATGGCATGGGCTAAACCACACTTACTAGCCTACCACAGCTTGCATCTTCTAAATCTCAAGAGTAAACCCTAAGTATGTACTGTTTGTCTTCATGTCTTCTCTTAGGTTTTGTCTTTTAGTAACATTACACCATGTGGGCAACAAACCTCGTATCTCTCGTCCTTCTGACAACTGCAGCCTCGGCAGCAACCTCCACATCAAAAGACAAAGTGTTGAGTAACCATGCCACCATCCTGGCTGACAGCACTGCCAATTTGGCTTTCAGTGTCTACCAGAGCATGGTAAAAGACAAAAATGTAGAGAACATTATCATTTCCCCTGTCGTCGTGGCCTCCTCTCTGGGTCTTGTGGCTCTTGGGGGAAAGGCCTCCACTGCCTCTCAGGTAAAAACCATCCTGAATGTAGCTAAAGTTAAAGATGAGCATCTCCACCCCAGTTTGGCTGAGCTGCTCATAGAGTTGAGCGACCCAAAGACTCGCAACATCACCTGGAAGATTAGCAACCGCCTGTATGGACCCAGCTCTGTCACTTTTGTGGAAGACTTTGTCAAAAGCAGCAAAAAGCACTATAATTGTGAGCACTCAAAGATCAATTTCCGAGACAAGAAGAATGCTGTGAACTCCATCAACGAATGGGCAGCCAAGTCTACTGATGGCAAACTGCCTGAGGTGACCAAGAATGTAGAAAAGACTGATGGGGCGATGATCATCAGTGCCATGTTTTTCAAATGTGAGTGGATAAGGCTGTGTATACATGTAGTATTCTATACTGTTCCCTAAAAGACACCTAAAATTAACTGAATGTTTTTTCTCTCAGGTCACTGGGATGAGCAGTTCCATCATAAGATGGTGGATAACCGTGGATTCATGGTGTCACGTAGCTACACTGTTTCAGTACAGATGATGCATCGCACAGGTAGCTGGAGACATTCCTATCAGCTTGTTCAGAAACACAGTTTGAGACTAGGAATGGTAGAACATTTTGGGAAAATCGAAAAGTTACTGCTCCAGAGGATCACAGGGCTTGAAAAAGTAGCACCCGCAAACCCACAAACAATATAACTCCACTCTTTACATGTGCATGTTTCACTAGTGAATGAGGGAGTGACTAGGGACTCATTGCCTTGAATAGAGACATCAAGTCTCTGCCACAAAACTTCCGGTAGAAGGATTTTTAGCTAGCATAGCTAAGCTAGCTTTCTGTTTAGTCTTTATGCCAAATTCAGCTAAAACATAAGTGCAGTGACCTATAAAATCAGTCTTTTTCGAAAAATGTGAAAGTATTTATAGGTACTACCATTACTGATACTACTACAACTTTAAGATCACAACACATGTTAATTAAACATAGATATTGATGAGTAAATCTGATATTTCTCACTACTGTTTACTGGGGAGATGAGTCCAAATAACTGCAATAATGTCTGGGGAAATATTATTATCATACTGTATCTGTAGGTAGGAACTTGATTCACAAAAAAAAAAAAAGATCATAACTCGCTGAATTTTCAACTCACTAGTAAATGGTTTGAGTAGTTACAAATGCCGGGCACAGTAAGATTATTTCTTCCCATTTATACAGAAACAATTTCCAGTATATACTATCTAGGGAGTTTGTAAAAACTGTGGTTAACAGCTGTGCATTTACCGGTTCAATATCCAACATTATGCAAAACTAAATATGAGTAATAAATGTAACACTTTCTTTTTTTGAAAACTGTAACCAGCAGAAATTTTAAGAGACTCTCATGGACAGATTGATGATATTTGTAATTAATTTGTTTCATCAGGTCTCTTTGGCTTCTATGATGACAAAGACAATAAGTTATCTATCCTGAGCATGCCTCTATCTCATAAGAAGTCCACTGTGGTATTCATCATGCCCTACCATGTGGAACCTTTGGATAGACTGGAAAAGATGCTGACCAAGAAGCAGGTGGATAAATGGATTGGTTTGCTACAGGAGACAGCTATAGCTGTGTCTCTGCCCAAAGTCAGCATGGAAGTCAGTCATGATCTGCAGGTAAACAATTTAAGAGTTTGTGCCTTACCACAGAACACTCTTTTACATTGTCACTATAAACATTTCATGTTACTCCTCAGAAACACCTCCAGGAGCTGGGCCTGACCGAGGCTGTGGACAAATCTAAAGCTGACTTTTCCAACATCTCTGGGAAGAAGGACCTCTACTTGTCAAGTGTGTTCCACGCCTCTGCTTTGGAATGGGACACTGATGGAAATGAAATTGATACCAGTATCTTTGGCACAGACAAGCTGAAAAACCCTAAACTGTTCTACGCTGACCACCCCTTTATTTTCCTAGTAAAGGACCAGAAAACAAGCTCCATCTTGTTCATTGGCAGGATGGTCCGACCAAAGGGTGAAAAGATGAGAGATGAACTGTAACCATGTGTGTAAGTTAGATGTTTGGCTGTTATCATGAGTGTAGATTTTATACTGCAGCATGTTGAGAAATGAAGAGTACATCTGATACTATGTAAGAGCACTCTTTTATGTCACATGGCAACAACATTCCATAATACACAACTTAAACATTTGTCTTGTAATTACTGTATGAGGCGATGTGCACATCTTTGAATTTGGGACAGTTGTTAATATTTCAGTGTGTGTGTGTTTGTTTGTATGTTGGCATGTCACATTATAGAATAGAATAGAATAGAATAGCCTTTATTGTCATTGTACAGAGTACAACGAAATTGGAGTGCCACTCCCTTGGTGCAAGTTTCAATAATAAATATAAATGTAAAATATAAAAAGTACAAAAAAAACAATCGTAAGTACTCAAACAATAGTATGACTGAATGGACTGAATACTTACATTAAGTATGACATATTAAAGTTTTTGTTAAAGCACACTTTGTTTTAATAAAGTAGCAGTAACATCAGAATTTGTGCACGAAAAAGGTTTCTGGTGTCATTAAGTCTTAAAAAATTATGTAAAATGTGCACATCCTACAAGCTTCCTTACCTTTTTGTGTCCACTTGTCTTTGTTTGGAGTCACCCTGAATGCAGTTCGATTTGTGCGCACATGGTTTAGCAAAGCAAAATATGATTGAGCTATTGTAAATGTCCGGTTTTTGCAATAAAAGTATAAAAAAAAGAACTAGCAGGTTTTATCCTTATTTTAGGATGCTGCCCTTTACTTTGTGACCTAAATAACATCTGGTTTGCTTGTCAAGAGTAGGAATTTGGCCTTAGGCGAGCAGAGTTTTAGTAGGATATAACAACTGGAAAAATCCATTGGAGGTGATCATATAGCGTTTTGGACAGCTCTACCTTCAAAGGGGACGAGACCTGGCTTCTGAATGCACAAACTTAGGATATTTAGACCTCAACTAAATATTTGACAAAATATTCTGGTATAAACACGTGGCTGCTGCTCCAGGACATGGTTATCGTCACATCAGCAATTTCCTAATAACAACTGCTCCAAAACATAAAATTAATGGATGATCCATCATTTGATTGGCTAGAAAACCGGTTAGGTAAGTAAGTAGGGCCTAAGAAAGCATGCAAGAATCAATACTAAAGATAAACACTGTCATTGTCAACAGCACAGCACAGCTCAACACACCACCTAAAGGCCATCTGTATTTATGACACATGCACAAAGAAAAATAACAATTAGACAAAAGACATGTGTTTCCTTTCTGTTGCAGTGTGTGCATGCCATTTTTAATATATTGAACACAGTTCTTTAACATGGATTGGACTGTAGCTTACTTAAAGTCAATGGTGAACGGGTGGTTAATTGCTCTGCCTTTCATATAGAAACACACAGCTATGTAGAGATTTATATAACAGTGGAAGTATCAGTCCCCGCCCCGCCTATTGTTTTATCGTCACTGTACACACTGTTTACATTGTGTTACTGATTTGTTCAGACTGTGTCGTTCAGTGGTTCCTCTTTGCTTGAGCTGTGTGACACATTTCTGTCTAATTGTTGCTGACGTAGTAATAACGTCTTGATACTGTTTATTGTTGCTATGACTTAACATAGTCCACACTTTAATGTGTACGGGAAGAGAACAGCCCACCATGCCAACCCTAACCTTGTTTTGGTAGTAGAATGGTGGGATTGTGTATATTTATGGAGTGAACCAGCAATAGCATTTTGCCATTGCAATCTTTTTTAGGTTACAAGTCTAAAAAGTACTATGATGTTTACATATTTACAAAGAAAATATATAAAATATACACGAAATGTGCACTTATACGTTACATGAAACCTTCGTTTTTAATACCTTCAGGGTGTGCTTTCACTTTTGTGTATTTGTAGTGTGTATTTTCGTGTGTTTTTTTTTTAGCAGCAGCTCAACTGGCTCTCGCTATCGCCCTCTCCATCGCGCGTGGAGGAGGGCTCGCGGAGCGCTCGTGCACTGTGATGGGACTACAAATCCGTTAGCGCCTACAGCCTCCTCCTCTTTCATCATGGCTCCCTCGATAGACAGGCAAGGATACTGGGGGCGGCCGACCTCAACACTGGACTGGTGTGAGGAAAATTATGTCGTGTCCTTTTACATCGCGGAATTCTGTAAGTAAAAATCTGCCCGCACCATCATTTACTCTAAAAACGGTGAATTTGGGGGTTCGTTTAATGAGGCTTTAGACTGGGAGAGTCGTAGTACTTCGCCCCTCTAAGGTAAACATAGGAAGAACTGGTGTAACTGTAATGTAGTGCATATCTATTATTGTGTTATCTCGGCTAATAACATGATTTTCTCCGTGTAGTGTAAACGTTAATCTGTACGGCTACCGGAGCTGTAAGTAAATGAGGAAAAAGATACGCTGTTTACAGCGGATATATTGTCAACCTGTTCTGTGCATCGTAACGCTAGCCAGCACTCGCTACACGTATCGAACAACCTTTAAACCTGTATGCAAAGCAGCTCAGCACAAACGGCTCACTTCATATTATTTCACGTTGCCAGCCATTTGTGTTACAAGTCCGCTGTTGAACGTGTTCTTCCTGTAAGACAGTACGTTAGTCAGTCACGGGCACCACTGGAAACTTGATAAAACATTCCCTTCACATTATCAGGGCGCCTCTCTGCCTTGTCCACCGATAAAAAAAACCTGTTCCTCTGGAACCGTAATCTTAGATTAAACCGCTGTTTCCATCAGTCTTATCAAAAAGCTGTTGTATCAGCAGAAATGACAGGACAAAGGCTTGAACATTAGGGAGACAGTAAAACTCTTCGAAATAATTTACTCTAGCCAAACAAGCGAACAGAAGAATGACCCATTCCTGTGCAGCAAACAAAAATGTTTACCCAGCCTGTTCATGGCGACAGTTCGTAACATAAAGTGATACAAATGACTGTCGTCATGTGTGACACAGTGCAAAATCCATGTGTCCAGCAAGTTCATTGTAATACATTGTAACTGTTACAGTACTTCTCCTTTGAAGGGAAAAGGTTCACTTGCTGTTGTCAGCGGTGTTCAGAGTTACTGTATGGTGCAACAGTTGATCCAAAGTTGGCTCAAAGTGATCTTAAGCGTTGCAGTTTGGACTCCTTTGTCATCTGTCTTCCTCTGTCTGACACACATCTGCCTAGCTGCAGGTTTTCTGCTATAGTTTCGTGTGTCCTTTATAGTAGACTGCACTTCTGGTATGGGTAATTTTTATCAGTAACCAAAATCTGCATATTTTGGTGGCTTTAATCAGGAATCTGCAGATAAAGGCATGCTGGTTTCTGGAGATTCTAGTAAGTTAGTTTTCAAACAATGCAATGTCCTGGTAAGTCTGATTGTTTTCCACGCCTCAGTGCATACATAGCCACACCCACAAAGTGCAAGGTTGTGTTCAGAGTTGAGCTCTGTTTTGTCAGGTTCCCTGTGGACTAGATGATGTGCAAGCAGTGCTCCATGCACACGTTAATGACCTATGGGGGGAGGGAGGTTCTCTGCCTGAACAGTGACACCGGTTCAGTCAGAGGACACATTTGTATATCAAGCGTAGTTTTGCTCGGCGTAATTGGTTGAATCATTTGAATCAGAACTGACCACTACAACCCTACTACAGGTCGCCCTCATCTGTCTGTGCCACACTGTAAAACATAGTGGGGAAAACACAGCCTATAAAATTAGGATCTAAAACACAAGATTGTAACATGCTGTGTGAAAAATGTGATTTCAGGTTTGAGTGTATAGGTGTCATATTAATTTGTCAGTAAAGGGGTCGGGTAGTTTTAGTTTTGACTAGCTAAGAAGCAAAAACCCAGATCAGTCTAAATTCAAACTATTTGCATATTTGAACAGTTTAAATAAACGAAACCTAGTGCTATTGCTTCTATATCGTATAATAGAGATTTTATAGCTGTGCACCCTTTGAATTTTATGCTGCAACCGTGGTAATGCGATACCATGCATAACACTCGTTATGCATGTCACGTTTTCTCTGAGCTTTTCAGAGATGTGCAGTTATCTTAAAGGTCATGTCACCCGACTTTCATTTATCTATGCTGTCTTTGCTGACAGGGAACACTGTCAGCAACCTGATCATGATTCTCCCTCCCATTTACGGGGCCATCCAGACATTCCGTGACGGCCTCGAGTCCCGCTACATCTGCTCTTTTCTCGGACTGGCAGGTTGGTGCACTGGCTCTGCATTAATGCTGTGATTGTTGCGAGAACGTGCTTGTGACAGTTATTGAGAGTAGTGGCTCAGTATTTACAGCAAACGCCTCCGGCCGAATGTCCTAACTTTGAATTTTTGTGTCTTGTGTGTACTCTTCCCCCACACCCAAGCTGTTGGTGTTGGTTCCTGGTGCTTCCACATGACGCTGCTGTATGAGATGCAGGTGGGCTGCAAATCTGAACATGTCAGCAAAAGCGGGCATAAACTGAACTCATGAGCATTTGCTACTTGACCAAATGCTTGCTTGTACAGTGATGTAGTAATGCGTGTTTCTTTTCTTTTCTGTCTCGTCATTTGCAGTTACTGGATGAGTTGCCTATGATTTACAGTACCTGCGTTTTTGTCTACTGTATGTAAGTGCCTTCATCTTTTTGGATCAATTGTTGCAGCACTCACCTGAGAACAAATCCAGTATCACTGTAAAATGAACCAGTGAATCCTTTACTGATAACTTGATGCCTTAAAAAAAACCAGCCTGTTTTTGAAGATTTGTTTCTAGATTTCACTTTCATTTTAGCTCAGCTTATATTTGCCCTTTGCCCTTTGGTTCTCTTCTTATCAAGATCAATATAAAAGATAAATATTATTTTGTTTTTCAGATATGAGTGTTTCAAGCAGGAGAAAGGTGTCAGTTTATTTCCTATTGCAATATTATTTATCTTCAGTGTCTCAGTCACTGTGGTGAGTATACATGTTTTCATTACCAGTTTACTCTGAAACTGAACTCAGGAAGAAAGCATTAACGATCGTCCTGTCCCTGTTGACTGTTACTTGTGTAGGTATATTTGCAGTGGAAGGAGCCAGTGTTTCACCAGGTAAGGGAGTGTTTTGCATTATGTTCACCTGACTCATGTTGCTCATTGTTTGCAATTAGGGTGCCTTAGGTCTACTTTGGCTTGTGTAAACACTGAGCTTGCCAATGCGGCATGCAAACTCAGCTTGGTGCATTGTGGGTGTTAAATGTATGGCAGCATTTCACACCAAAGCAGAGGAATTTCAAGTGTACCATTAAGAAAAATGATCCAGAGCCCTGAAAAAGAAACAAACCTTTAACTGTGGCATTAAACACGTCAAACACTTGTTGCCAGGAAAGAGATAAATCTAATACGCCTAACCCTAAAAACCATTAAAGATAAGCATAGCCAAGTATGTAGGGCTGCTGTTAGTGTTTGTCTGTACCTGTTATAGTCTCAGGTAATGTGCTGTGTTACAGCAATAAAGACAATGTGACAAAGTGGCCTTTGTTTAGTCCTTGGAGCTGTATTTGTTTACTAATCACACTGGTCTGTAGTGGTTGTGATAACACTCCCTCTGTTCTAGCATGGTGAGCCAACACATCCATAAACATGCACAGAAACATGATGTCAGTTTAGTTAACAGTTGTGTGCTGCTTAGCTGAAGAATGTTTGCTTTATTTTTAAATCTTACTCAAAAATCTGACAGTGATATGCTATTGCTACAACTACCGCTATTGCTAGTAATAGTAATAATAATAAATGGTAATTAACCCAGGCCTGCTACTGGCCCAGTTCCACTGGCAGCCATACACAGCCTCCACCAAATGTAACAGATGATGTAGTATGCTGTGGACTATGAGCTTTTCCTATCTGTCTGGTTTATTTAGTATTTCCAGCCTGATGCTGGCCTCTTTCACTTGCATCAGCATTTCTTTTGACCTCATATTAACCATTCCAGTGAAAACACTTGAACACTTTAAATCAACTTAATTCTTTACCTGTATCTTTACCTGATACAGCTTGCTAGCCAGTTGTCAATATATTTTTGAGCCTTAGAGTTAAAGTTAAATTTTTGCATCTGAATCACATTAGGCTGTTTTGTTTTTAAATTCCACTGTGGAGGGTAAACAGAGCTCTGTATAACCTCCAACTAGAAAAAATAGAATTAGAATTGTCCAAATACTTATGGACCTAGCTGTATATACTGGTTCCTTTCTTTAGTTATATTCTAATTTGCTACCATATTGTTCCTTTTTATCTGTTGTTAAAAAAGAGCCAAGTCAATAATGCTACAGGTCAAACACAACACAGTCTAACAGGGATTAGTGAGTCCTGAATTATGGGCCTCAATTACCTGTTAGTTACAGTTCTGTCTAAAAGTCTTGAGCCACCCTTAATTTCTTTATATTTTGCTTTCAAGGAACCAGACGTATAACTTTTTGAACTGTTCTTCAGTAATTGTTCTCCAGGCTTTGTGAAGGTCTTTCAAATGTTTAACTTTGTCACCGACTTGTTGTCCCTGACCATTTTCAGGGAAATGTTTCTTTATCAGCTTAACAAAAAATGACCTATGATCATTCAAGTATAAAAAGACACCTGACACCTAAAGAACCTGTTTTAAATTGTATCTTTAGGCACTGTGTTACTAGCAGACTGTTGGAAAAACACAGAAGATGTTCCCATTTGTTTTTCAGTTAAATTAATGAAAAATGCTAAAATTACCTTTTTATGATTGGGTGTGTGACACATTTACAGACTTCTGTTTCCAACAGGCTTTTTCTGCCTTCTGGTGAGCAGCTGTTGCTCAGAGTTAGAGCGGAGGGTCGATCCCTGCACAAAGCTAGTGCAGTGTTAGACCTTTTAATAAATGTGTCCATGCTTTTCACAGCTCAGCTAAAGCCAACATGAAACAGAACTTGAATATGATTATTGGGCTTGGCTAGATTTAGTATTAGAAATCTTTCTGGCTGCATGTTCTTTTTCGATTATAAGGAACTTCTCAGATATGCCACTTCCTGAGCAGAAATAAAACTGCTGACAATTCTGATTAGAAAGCTCAAATGATTTATATCACAAAAGGTTAGCAGTTGGCTACAATGTGCATGAAACACCAGAAAACAAAAATGTTAGATGAAAGGAGATTTTACATGACCAACATCATATGCTAATAAGCTGTGCTATTATTTGTTGTGCACAAGCTCGGGCTGTTTCCATCGGAGGAATTTCCTGTCAGTTGAACTCTGCTGACTCAGTGGAAATGTATAATTACTGAAAGATTGTATCTGTATCCATATCATGCATGATCCAACTCTGTTTCAAATCCAAACACCTGCCCTTGTTTCCAGGTCATGTATGGTGCTCTAGTAGCTTGCCTAGTATTGCGTTCTATCTTCATTGTTACATGGTAAGTTTGCCACAAGGTCCATTAAATAAGAAACATTAACATATCAAAAGACGTGTTATTCATTAATATTCAGTAAGGCAACAACATGCTGAAGGGTGTTTTTTGTTGTTGTTGTTTGATTTTCTTTCAGGGTGTACCCATGGCACAAGCCACTGTTCTACACCTCTTTAGCTATCTTTTTGTTGGGTTTCCTTCTTTGGAACATCGACAATATCTTCTGTGACTCTTTAAGGTGAGTAGTGGAAGTTAAGGTTAATTGTGAAATTCTGAGAACCAAGTTAATTATTCTCCACCTAACAGTTGCAATGGTAAAAGTGTTCACTTCAAAGTCATAAACTCTAACTCCGATGTTACTGCAATCAAACCAACCGACACTGTTTCTCTAAAAAAAAAAAATGCATGTTTAGGTTTAAATGTCCATGCAGGTGTTAAATCACGATCTTTGGGTCAATTTCTTATCATTTTTTGTTGTAGTTGATAAAAATGTTTCACTTTGTTAATGTCTCGAGTTGTTGGGTAAACACTTACTTTTGAATCCCAGAGCCAGTAGACAAACACTGCCCCCTGGTGTTGGAGTGGTAACACAGTTCCATGCGTGGTGGCACATATTTACAGGTCTGGGGTCTTACCTACACATACTTTTCAGGTAAGCTTCAGTCACAGGAGATTACAGCTGCAGTGCGGTTTATTGTCCACATGGATTCAAATCAATTGTTCTTGTTTTTTAGTTTGCAGATCAGATCAACCTACCTCAAGTACAGGCCAAAAGTAAAGGTACACCCAACTCTTTGTCTGCAGGATATTGTGTATGTTATGTAGTGTCACGTGTTTGTTTGAATATTTGTTATCTCACTGGTGACCTGTGGCTGTATCTTAACATTGTACAGTTTCTATGTGGAGTGTGGCCCACATTGCACATTGAACCACAGAGGACAAGCTGAATGAAGGAAAGGGGACCAACCGAAGGATTGTGACTGCCAAAGGCAGACATCCTCGGCACCGGGACCTGCCAATGTCACCCTGCAGCTGCTGGGGGGACCCAGCCAGGGGGAGGGTGGGCCCCAAGACACCACCCCAGGGACCCTTCAGCTCTGCACAGTGGGGATTAAGTACAGTATAGCACTGAGATCAGTTCTAAGAAATTATTATTTTTTAATCACCATAATTTATTAGACTAGTTTTTCTGTAATTTTATTGGAGTGTAGTATTTTATTTGGTTATTAATTTTGGATGCAATGAAGTGATCTGTTGAAGTGACTAATGCTGAAAGGGTTTTGGACTTTAGCTTGGGTAGGGTTTGGGAATGGGGTAATGAGTGTCATTAATGCAAAAGTCACATGACATTGCCTTTGTATGTTCAGTCCTGTGAATGTTTAAATCCCCTTCAAATGCATCCCTGTTAGTAGCAAGTATAGATCAGAGTACTTTGCTTATCGGTAGCTGAGAGAACACTACTTACAGCACATCCTGTCCCTAATGTAGTTTCGGGATATGCTTACTACAAATGGAGTAAATGCCAGCTAGAAATCTGATGCGGTGTAGCTCAGATGTCTCAACTCATCATAGTTGTTCACTCATTTGCTTGTTTGTTTTTTAATATTCTAACGTTTTAAGTTACACTGGGAATCAAAACACACGTGTGATGTGTGAGGTATTTTAATAGTTCAGTGCTCGTACAAAACAAAAAAATTATTGACGAAGTTAAGATTTTTCTTGGTGCAAGGCGCAAGACAAATCACTTTCTACATCTCCAGTTTCTCTGAACAGACAGAAAGCTTCCTCTTCCTGCTAAAGCGATACTCTGAACTAATTTGTGCTTTATGAAGAACTACAGCCACCACGGGGGTAGGTGTAGTGGAACCATAATGAGACTACCTCAGGGTTGTTATACAGTACAGGACAGTCATACTTGAAACGTTGATAGTGAAACTAGTTAAAAGTCTGTCAGTAGAACTTTAGTTGTTGAAAGTGAATCAAAGGACCAAGTGAATGACTGGAACATGTCTGAGTTGTTACATCTTTATGAGCTGCGGTGAATGAAGAACTGGACTTGTCCACTTCTGGCTTGCTAAATATCTCCTTCTGCATTAGCTATCCGGTCTTTAAGCTTGAGTCTGAGTCATTAGCCGTGCCTGGGCCCAAACTCCACTGCAGGTCTCAAAGTCACAAGATCACTGCGGCATCAGTGAGAGTTAAAACTGTCTAAATTCTTTCATCTTTAATAAAATAATCAGTGTTGCTGCTTTACCAGGTGTAACAAATAAGTTTAACATCCAGGCATCCATGAAAACAGAATTTATGAAATTTAACAGTTAGAAGTTAGCAGGAAGTTAGCTCGCTAGCTTCCATCTAAATATAATATAGCATGTTCTGAGTGAGGGATTTCAGAAACAAATTAAGACGTACAGCTCTGCTATCACTTTCAACATAAATGAAGACAAAACTAAACAGCAGTGACGTTTGTAGGGTTACTGAAGTTTGGCTAGCTGGTATATAATGATGTGCTACTTGATCGCTAGAGACACAGCTATGTTAGCATAACATAAACAGTAAAGCTAGAGGATAAATCAACTTTTTTCCACTCAATAAAAGTTAACGTGAGGGTTCCCGAAGGTTAGGGACAAATGCAATCTTTTGGCAGGATGCTGTAAACGGACTGAACTTCAGTCAGGAGAACAACTGAGATAAGCTTGTTGAGATTAAATAGAACAAGATACAAAGCATTAAAACATGTAAAAAGCACAAAAGCCTTATTAAACGCAGAGTAGTTTGGGCCCAGAAGCAGGATTCATCAGGCCATCACTTAAAGACCGGATAATCCCCTCAATGTTCATTGATCATTATGTTAAAGAACAGTAATATGGCTAAGTGTCCATAGTAATTCTGAGAAAACTTTCAAAGTCCCATCTTTTAAATTATAGCCAAACAATACATTTTATTTAAAAAACAACAACATGACTTTATAATGACGAGGCAAAGTGTGCAAATGCACATCTACAGACGCCTTGTGATACAGTTTCTCATGCAACCACTAGGTGGCTGTAAATTTCCAGCATATTTCAGACATTGCCAAGCTTGTCATTAAGTGTATGAAGAACTACCTATCTGCTCTAGATCTGGCTGTTAGGATCCATGCTTACATTTGTGTGGTGAAATGAAGGGCTTTTTTCTTTCCAATGTTTTTGTTCGGTTACTGTGAAACCATGGAGATGTATGTAAAACTGGAAGATGCACAACACTACAGTAGTGAGAGATTCTTTGGCATTTGCTGTGGCCTCAACTGCTGTGCACTGGATCTTGAGACAACATGTAGTATTTTCATTTTTTTGGTGTTGTTGTCATAATTAAACGCTGTGTCACCAACTCATGCTTGGGTCTAATAAGTACACAGACCCAGTCTCGGAAAAACATTCGCAAGCACAATGTACAAAAGAAAAGTATTACCGTTGTCCACATGCGTGTTTGGAAACATCACTGTATGATATAGCTTGAAAACGTTGCTCATCAGTATGGGTGATCAGGTGTCAAAGAAGGTGCCTTATCGTTTTCCTAGCAGTGTAATCCGAGTTGCCTTGATGTTTGTGATAAACCATTCAGTTTGTGTTCTGCAGTGTGCCCTTCCCCTGATTATTTGCAGTGAAGAAGAGCAAATTCTGCCATGGTTTTTGTTGTACTTTGATCATGTGCCAGTCTTTTACGGTGTCATGTATTGTCAAATAAAAGAAATGTCAAACTTCCATCACCATATACCATGTGGATCGTGAGTATTGTGTGTTATTGGCATGTTGTTAGTCAGTCGGTTGGAGTCATTCAAACCTAGAGTAAAGCAGTAATTTACTGTGACGCATATACACTGGAAAATGTGGTAAATACATCCTCAGGTGAAGAATGCACAGCATATTAAACACTGTCATTAGGACAAAACACAATATGGAAGTACACCCCATTATTCAGTAGCTTGCACCACAACCACCTTTTGCAGCAATTTATTAACATATTTCAGTGAGGCTGAGTTTTGGACTTTGTCATTGCTACATTTAGGTTTTTTTGTGTTTTGGCTAAGCTTCGCTTGTCACTGTTTGACAACCTTTTTTGACTCTAGAATACTTTGTTATATAGCAGAGATCATGGTGGACTAAAAGACTGCAAGTTGCCCAAATCATGCCCACCCCATGTTTTTCTGTGCTATGCGGTCAGACATCTGATGTAACTTTGCAAACCTAGGCTGTGCCAAAAAGAGGCTTTCTGCTGGCAGCCTTTTCAAACAAGTTATTTTTGATCAGTCTTAGTGTGACATTCTAAACTTTAACATGTCGCTCATGTATTTTTTGACATTCAGTTTCACTTTGTCTGACTTTGGGATAATTTTTTTTCTGTAAAATGAAAGACTTAAAATGAAAACAATTTCCAAAAAAATGTTTGGAAATGACCCTTTCCAGATTAATGAGCACTGAGGGATTTGTTCTCTAAGATCATCACTGGTGTCTTTCCTGCTTGGCATTGTGGTAACACACAGCTGAATGCTTCAGACCAGCAAACTGCCAAAACGTTTGCTTTTGTAGTGCTTGTGATGAGAACCACCTGGCTGGAAGCAGTGCTTAAACAATGGAAAAAACACAAACTTTGTCCAAAAACCTCTCATGTTCAGCTGTTTTCCACTTTTTCTTTGGTCATTTTAGCCTTTTTGGCCAGGGTGAAGGGAGTATCTGCCATCAAACAAGAAGACAGCCGCATGTAGCTATGATGATGTTTGCTAGTTCACCTTACATGCATTAATGTAATAACGTGGTTAGCCTACTCAACGTAAATTACACACAAACAACATTAAGCTAACAACAACAACAACAATCTTTATTTATAGAGCACATTTAAAAGCCTTGGGCATACCAAAGTGCTTTACATAAAACAATAAAAGGTTCAAACATTGATAACGGATAAATAAAAATAACGAGTTATGTTCATAGATAAAAGCTACCAATAAGAATGACTACAGCACATTCCATAATAAAAGACACCAATAGAAAGATAGGAGGGAATTAATACAAGAGGTCAATAGGTCACAGCAACCAAACAAACAAACAAACAAACAAACAAACCAGCAATTAAAAGGTGGAGAAGGCAAGTTTAAAAAGATATGTTTTAAGCTGTGATCTAAAAGAATGAATAGAATCAGATGCCCGGATGCCAATCGGGAGATTGTTCCACAGCACAGGTGCGACAAGAGCAAACGATCGATCACCTCTAGTCTTAAGTCGAGATCTGGGCTGAGCCAGCAGTAACTGTGACGATGACCTTAAAGCCCTAGCAGGAGCATAAGGGTTTAAAAGGTCCTTAAGGTAGCTGGGCGCAGTGTTGTTAGTAATTTTAAAAGTAAACAACAAAATTTTAAATTGAATACGATATTTGACAGGCAACCAGTGCAGATCGGCAAGGACAGGAGTAATGTGGGCAAACTTGCTGGTTTTAGTTAGAATGCGAGCTGCAGCATTCTGAACTGTCTGTAATCTCTGTAAAAGGGAAGAGTGGAGACCACAATGAAGTGAATTACAATAGTCTAGCCTCGACGTTACAAAGGCGTGGATGAGCTTTTCGAGGTCTTTATGCGGGATATAGCGCCTAGCCTTAGAGATAAGACGAAGCTGGTAAAAACTAGATCTGACAACAGCAGACACTTGTTTGTCAAGTGAAAAGGAGCTGTCAAATAAGACACCCAGATTCCTGACAGTATCAGAGAGAAAACAACTAAGAAAACCAAAGGCATCCCGGAGTTTGGCACGAAGGGCGTTACTACCAAAAATCATAATCTCGGTTTTCTTCTCATTAAGGATAAGAGAATTCGACAACAACCACTTCTTGGCCTCAGACATGCATTCTCGGAGGCTATTCAGAGACAGAGCAAGATCGTCGTTTAGCTCAAAATAGAGCTGGATATCATCTGCATAATAGTGATAAGCAATATGGTATTTCTCAAAGATGGCACTTAAAGGAAGCAAATATAATGAGAAAAGGGTAGGGCCCAGCACAGATCCCTGGGGGACACCACAGCAAACAGGTACAGCCGAGGAAGAGGATGTAGCCAGATGTACCGTAGAGAGCTGATTGGAGAGATAGGATTTAAACCAATCCAGGGCAGCGCCCTTGATGCCTACAGTGTGCTCAAGTCTCGCTAATAAGATATTATGGTCAACCATGTCAAATGCCGATGATAGATCCAAAAGCACTAAGACTGAGGGGCGTCCGTTGTCAGCCATTAGTAGGAGATCATTGAAAACACGAAGCAATGCTGATTCTGTGCTGTGATGTTGTTTGAAGGCCGATTGAAATTTATCATTTATATTATTCTCATCAAGGTAGGTCTGCAGTTGGAGCAGAACCACCTTCTCAAGTATTTTAGCCAGAAAGGGAAGCTTAGAAATTGGCCTAAAATTGGCAAAATCACTAAGCTCAAGGTTCCTTTTTTTTTAGAACAGGTTGGATTATGGCATGCTTGAGAGCTGAAGGTACATAGCCAGAAAGCAAGGAGAAGTTCAATATGGACAATAAACAAGGTCCAATTACACTGAAACAATCCTTAACAATACGGGATGGGAGAGCATCATGTACACAGTTAGTATTGTTCAATTTATCAATTAGACGCTTCAGAGTGGAGAGAGAAACGGGTTCAAATTGATAAAAAGTGGCCGAACAATCAGGAGTAGACATACAATCAGTCACCAGAGGAAGAGTAGATCTAAGGGATAAAACTTTATCTAAAAAATAGTTTGAGAATTTTCCACAAAGACCCGGGGAAGACAGCAGTGGCATAGAGGGACGGGGGTTCACCACAGAGTTAAAAATTTTAAATAGAATTCGTGGATTATCACCATTAGTGGTAATAATTTTAGAGAGAAAAGCTACTCACGCAGAGAAGAACGGCTGCTGCTGCTGCCATCATCATCCGTCATCATTTCTGCTACACTGGCAGGGCTAGGGGCCAGGACGTGTTTTTGGGGGATGTTGCTAACTCCGGGTCCGATAACAGGCAACCCACCCGCAGTAGATGTGCACGGTGTGAGGTCTTGCAGCAAACTATCAAATACGGCGCATTTCTCGGCTTTTAAAAAAACGCTATGTGTCGCCAGGTGTTTCATCAGATTTGAGGTGTTACCTCCTTTGACAGTATCTGGCTGCAAGTGAAGTTAGTTTTTTACACACTTCTTCTGCATTTTGGCTTATTTTTTGTTAAATAATAACTGCATAGTGTAATAGGTCATGTGTTGTTGTACATCTGGAGTTGCACTGAGCTAATGTTAATACTTGGAAAGGACCTGATTATTTTTTTCAAATCATTTTTTGATACGTAAAACATGGCATATAAAAAATGGAACCTCGTAAAATAAAAGACATGTAATAGCTGACACAGCATAACCAAATGTTGACAGTCCAAACTATGCAGAAGCTGAGAAACCTTTCAGTACATTGAGGAAGAATGTTTGCTATTGTACCTCTGTGTAAGGCATAATAGTAAAAGAAGGCTTGGTCTGGGTTAAAGAAGGTGACAAATCTCAAAACGCGTCACCACTTTTCTGCGCTGATTGAGGTCACTGATTTGCTCCATTAGTCAACGAGTCCTTTGTTAGTCACTTGAGCCTGTTTCAGTGAAGTGCCAACAGGTTCCAGAAATCTAATAAAGGTGTGTGTCTGTGTTTGTATGTGGCAGAGCATGCGCCAAAAAAAAGCAGTTCAGCCACATGTCATAAAAATTTGGCATAGTTATAGTAATATAAATGTAAAACTGCATCTCTGAATAAAGTGTCTGAACTTAGTGTAAAGCTGGTTTCACCTTTTCTTTACTGCTCTGTACGCGCTAAGTGCTTGATCAGTAACACACAGCCCAAATGTGTCCATAAAAAACAAACAGCAACAACAAAACAAAACAGATACTTGTCTTTCTTCTCAGCGTAGTTTACACGGAGGAATTTGACTCTCAGTATCAATCAATCAATCTTTGATTGCTATAGCACATTTAAAAAGGACAGTGTCCATCAAAGTGCTTCACACAAGGTAGCAAAGCAGATTACAACAAAGGCAACAAGAACAGTTAAAAACATTTAAAAACAGTTATAGTTACAGTTACATAGCACATCTGCAGACCAGGTGGATGTCCAAACTAATTTGCTTCAAAGTCTAGATTCCAATTGAATGGAATCTGACATGCGGACATCGATAGGAAGATTATTCCAGAGTTTGGGTGCAGCAATTGCAAAAGCTCGGTCCCCTCTAGTCTTTCGTCGGGGCCTTTGTTGCACTAAGAGCAGTTGGTTAGAGGATCTGAGCGCTCTCTTGGGGCTCTACACGTTGAGAAGGCCTGTTAGGTAACTGGGTGCCAGGTTATTTAAAATTTTAAAGTATACAAAAGGATTTTAATATGGTATTTAACAGGGAGCCAGTGTAGATTGGCTAGAAGTGGGGGGATGGGATCATGCCTTCTGGTGCCAGTTAAGAGGCGTGCTGCGGCATTTTGAACTAATTGCAAACGTTGGAGGGGAGAGAATTGGAGGCCCGTGTACAGAGAATTGCAATAGTCTAGTCTCAAAGTAATGAAGGCATGGATAAGCTTTTCAAGGTCTTTATGTGGAATACAGGGCTTTGCTTTGGAGATTTGACGTAGCTGGTAAAAACTCGTTTTCACAACTGAGGCAACTTGTTTGTCTAACTTGAGTGAGCTGCCCAGGACCACGCCAAGATTTCTAACAGTATAAGAGAGATGGCTGGCATAGGACCCCAGTGTATTAGTTAGCTGGTCCAGGGGAATGGGACTGTCAAAAACAATAATTATCATTTAGAGTTAGAGAGTTTTGTAATAGCCAAGCTTTAACTTCCCGCAGATAGTTGAACAAAGGCACTAATGAGGACTGGACATCCTGATTCTGGGGGGAGTCAATTTGGATGTAGCAGTGAAACGAGATATTATGCTTTCTGAAAATGAGTCTCAAGGGTAGCATGTACAAAGAACATAATGTAGGACTTAGCACCGAGCCCTGGGGGACACCGCAACGGAAAGGGGCAGAAGAGGAAGAGTATTTCCTCATTGTGACGGAGAAAGACCTCTCAGATAAGTATGATTTAAACCATGAAAGGACATTACCTTTAAGTCCAGCTACATGTTCTAGCCTTGCCAGGAGAATATTGTGATCAACCGTTTCGAAAGCCGACGTTAAGTCTAATAAAACTAGGACCACTGAGCGCCCTGAATCAGCAGTTAAAAGCAGTTCATTAAAAACTCTTAATAGCGCTGTATCGGTACTGTGGCGCGGTTTAAACCCAGAATTTCTCACTGATTCCATTAGTCTCTAAAAAGGTCAGCAATTAATGAAGGACTATTTAGGATAGTACAGGATGTGTGATGTGGTGTTGCCATATATAATCATGTCCAAGGTGACAGTGACACAATTATTATAATTTTGACTGTGTAGCACACCACAATACATGGACTACTGCTCTATTGGCAGCTGTGTTGCAGATGAGTAATTGGAAAACTTTGGAAAACTTGTATGGGCAGTGTGATGATGTGATATCCTTTCCAATGGAACTGGCTCACAGGAGTTTATTTATGCTGTGTCTGCCATAGGAAGTAACACACTCAGTTTGGAAGTTTATGTTTTGCTCAAATTCAGGTTCAGAAAACACTTTACACTACAGATGGACAATAACCTAGAAACATACCTCAAAAGCAACCTTCTAGTTTTTGTGTTTACAGGTTGCCTCAGTCAGTCATCTGCCTTTATTTCAACCAATCCCTAGCATCTTCTGCATATCCTCCTTCACTACATCCATGAACCTCCTGTGAGGTCTATTTTTCAGCTGCCTGGCAGCTCCATAATCACCATCCTTTGTTCAGTGTATCCACTATCCCTCCTTTGCACATGTCCAAGTCATCTCAGCCTTGTCTGCTCACTCCCAGTGAAAATCTTATCTTATGCTTTGTGTAGATCCAAAAAGACAGTGCAACTACTCCTGACTTTCTCTATAGTCCATCAATGCTCATAAGGCAAACATCACATCTGTAGTGCTCTTTCTTGGCATTAGGCCGTGCTGCTGCTTGCTGATTGTCACCTCTCTCCTTAACCTAGATTCAACAAGTCTTTCACATAGCTTCAGGATATGACTCATTAACTTTATATCTGTAGTTAATAAAGCTCCGCACATTCCCCTTGATCTTTGATATCGGGACACTTTTACAACCCATCCAGATATAAGCACAAACTGAGTGAGGATGTAGTTAAGGCCTGGCACAAAGTCTCCCTTTTTCTTTGATTTATAAACACACTAATGAGGAAACTCCAAAAATGTCCTTGTCCAAATACCGAGCCAGAAGAGTGTCTTCTTTGATGTTGTCTTTTGCCCAATATTTTAACTGTCTAAGACCTCTTACTGTTAAACTGGGTACATCTAATTCCGTTTTCTTTAAATTACTTTTGCAAGGAAGATGAGTTAAATCCTGATATTTAACAGCACGTAAGTAGGTCAGTGTGCCCACATTTATTTGACTGCATTGTACTTGGAATGGACTGTTATATTCTATATTACAACATAACTATAACCTCAGCTTCATAATTACAACCTCAGCTTCACTGAATAAGTGTCAGGGTCCCTGTGCCTACCCGGTTGGCTCAGTATGGCTACATATGTTTTTATTTTCATTTTTGTTCCTGCTCTCTCCCTTCCTCTCTCTCCCTCCTCCCTCTGCCTGGGCGGAGCTCACCTGTGGGCTCCTGCCCTTGGCCCACGCACCTGGTCGCAATCACGCACCTGTGGCTCATCACCTGAGAGTGTTCCAGCTCCTTTTTAAGATGGCAGCTCTGTGTTTCTCGTCGCTGGACCGTTGCCGACCCTCGTCAGTGTAACCCCAGCTCAGTTCACTCTGCAAATATACTGTTTCTCAGCGATCTTCCTTTGTATTCCCTTCATGTCTCTGTGTCCAGATTCCCTGGACCAACCCTTGTGTTTCCCGAGCGATCGAGTGTGCGTGGAGTGTGAAGAGGAGCGTGAAGCGTGGATGGAGTGTGTGTGGACTTTCAGCATCTTTCCCCATTTGTGTGTGGACCCTCGGAGCCTAGCTTTCCCCTCACCTTTGTAAATAGATCACCTGGTGTTGCTGTAATAAAGACTCTTGTGTTTTCAAAACTTAGAGCCTGCGCGTGAGTCCGTGCAGTCCCGTTGTGACAATAAGTGTTTGGGTATCATCCACAAACACTGTGGTATTGAGGTATCCTTCTAGAGTCAGCTCATTTTCAGTAGGGTTGTGGTATGTGGGATGTTACTGAAGAAACTGTCATATTATCCTCATCATAAGCTGTAAAAAGACCCATAGGGGAATTCCACTAAGTTTTATGGATACATCTGGCACCACTAGTGTGGTGACAGAGAGGCGAAAACACCACTCAGCTGAAGTGAGCAGTCTGTAAAAATTCCCACTCTTATCCTGTTGGCTGGGATGTATAATTTCTCTGTTTCTTTCAAGTTTCAAAGACTCTTTTTGATATTAATAGCTGACGTTAAATAAATACAGATAGTTCTAAATAGCTGGAGGAGGTGGCTGGGGAGAGGGAGGTCTGGGCCTCTTTGCTTAGGCTGCTGCCCCCGCGACCCAGCCTCGGATAAAGCGGATGAAGATGGATGGATGGATGGATAGTTCTAAATAGTCTCTGTTATACTGTCAGAAAGAAAGAACTATAAATTATTTCCATATGTTCATCTTTCTCAAAGTCATGCGCAACATAATGTGCACCATGCATTCGTAACACACGTTATATACTATCAGTTAGACAAAGGGCTAACTTTAAATCAGGATCAATCACCAGATATTTCCAAAGAACAACAAGAAGAGGTTTAAGCCTGTGCATGGGGACAGCAAGAAGATATCTGAGCCAGTATCATGATGCGTAATCGAGCCCTAATGAGCGTGATTTACAACTTTTCCCAAGTTTCCCATTCCCTCTGACTCAGTAATTGCTCCTCAAAAGCTGGCTGGCATGGTGGCTGTGGTGCCGGTTCAGGTGGGCGTCCCACAGATTACTTCTGGGTGAGGCATTGTCAAGCCAAGATGACTCATGTTGGGAATGCCTGAGTTGCTGTAAATGCCCAACAGCTAAAAAGAGCTGAGAGCACCTCCAGCATGTCTGCTGGCTTTGACGTCATCCAGGAACCTGACACACTTTTTATTACTGAATACATGTGCAGTTGTTCTTTGTCTGTTCATGAATAATATTTTAACTTTTCCTACTGGGCTTAAATAAAAAATAATGAGAAAAGAAGAAACACCGATAGTACTATTATTGTTATTTTTTTAGTTGTGGTTTCCAGTGTCCCTGTGTTAGGGTTTAACTGGTATTGTGCAAACATAGCCAAGATTACTGTAGTGATGAATCACATCCGGGCTGTGTTCACATTCAGCGTAGCTGTTAAAATGAATACAGCGGCAGTAGTATAATTATGGGATGCACATAGTGAAGCAGTTATGACAAAGCTGGTATGTTGTTACAGTTTAAAAAAACAAAGCAAGAACACTACAGTGACAACAATCAGCTGACAGTATCATACTGTGACACTTTACACTAGATACACTGTAAAATAACAACATTGTCAGTAATGTATTGTAAGTGCTGCTGCAGTCTTTCATTGTAATAACAGCACTATATCACTGCACATTAATTGCTTGCAAAATGTATTTAAATGATCAAAAGTAATAATCATAGCCCTACAATTATTGATTTTGTTGTTAGTATCGTATGGACTCTTTGAAGTACTTTGATGATTGTTGCTTTGTGTTTATACTGTGTTGCGTGGTTTCCAGTGTTTATGGGGCCAAGAACAATATTTAGCTGCTGTCAACAGTGGCAGTTTTAAAAATGAGTCGTGTGTGATGCAAGCAGTGACTGACTCATGCCAAACTCGCACACTCAAGAAAGCAAGAAACCTGAAATTGGGGATAAGACATGCAGTTATAATAAACTCTTGCTGGAGACTCCACTTTGAACACTGAAATAAAGTCAAATGAAAAGCAAATCGCTAAAAGCATTGTAACATAAAGTTACAATAAGGAACTATTGGATTGCAGTCACAGACACTGTGAAATAACACTTTAATGTGAGCAAATGGAGCTGCCAGGAAATTTTCGAATATTACAGGGGAACAGTTACGTATTTTTGTTGATGAAACTCAATTAAGTAAAAATTTGAGAAATGAACAAGTAAGTATAATAACTGAATTAGACGACTAATTTATTTCTGCTCTGTCTTGCCCTTTGAATGCTTACCTGAAGCAAAACATTTTTCATCCCTTCTCTCCTGTGAATCTCTGCCAGTTCAAGATTCAAGATTTTTATTTGCCATTGGCGCCTAGGACCAACAGTCCATGCACATTGGAATTCTTGTGCAACGCTCTCCAGGTCAAGTTACACTTGGCGCCCATTTCAGACTACACTACACTAATTTCTCAAGAAAGCAATTACTCTAAACGTATCCACATAGCCAGCGTTATCTTGTGGCAACACAATAACATCAGCAGATAACAGCAATCAAAATCAACCAAATACTGAGTCACTGTTGAAACATTTGTGCTGTCAGGGGCTGGGTCTGACCCAGCATTTTGAGTGTGTTTTGTAAATTGTGTTTTCTTATAAATATATGTGTAGTTCTGGTGTTGCATTATTAGTTAGGTTTTAGATGAGTCTATTCTAGTTTAGGTCCATCTATGTCCTCTACTGTAAGTCTGTTCTGGTCTTCTCTGGGTGGTCTGTCATGTATTTCGTGCCTGTGTGTTTAATGTTGTCTCGTTTGTGCTCCCATGCCTACGTCTCTGTGTTTTTTGTTTTATTTTGAAAGTCTAGCGTTCCCTTCTTGAATGTGCTTACTTTTACACTTCCCCTGTGGTGTCATTATGTTCATTTGTGTCAGCTGTTTCCTCTTGTGTTTCCACTTGCCCTGATCGCCCCTTGTGTGTATTTAGTCTGTGTTCTATTCTGTCTTTGTCACAACGTCTGTGTTACCACGTCGAGTCATTGTTATCACAGTTATGATGTTTAGTCACAGTTATCTTATTTATGTTTCCCAGTACTGGTTACAGGTTAGCTGTCGCTCCTGTGTTCACCTTTTTTCATGTTTACCGGCCTAAATAAAACAGTTTGCTTTTGGTCCAAGTCTGCTCCGCCTCCTTCTGTGTCCACACCTCTGTTTCACGCTCTCGCACAGTCGGCGCCCATTGACAGTGACATGTGCATTTAAATTTGACTTTATTTTGGAATTGTTAATCCTTTTAACATGTCAGCTTGATGTTCCAACAACATTAGCCAAAAATTTGAATATGACACATAATCTATACATGTCCTTACATTCACATCATTTTTTTTCCACTTCAGCTGATTTATTGTCTTATTTGTGACATCATTATCATTTTCTTTATTTAAAGGAGACATGCGCACAAAAATAAAAGCAATGCAGGATAACAGCATAGCTGTTTTTTCTTAACTGGCAGACATTTCAGTAAAGGTAAGTACTATCATTAATGCATGCCTCTGGGCTAGCTGTCGTAGTTGTTGACTCTCGGTTAACCGCGATGATTAAATGGATGTTCCATAGCGCTTCAAATATGCAAATTCATGGATAATGGGTTAAGTAAACAAATAGAAAACACACAAATGATATTATAATATGTGTAAGGTTTTATGGACAAGAAAAACTGGATAATAATTTGCATTGTCCAATCATGATGCTTTGGTTCTCTGGCAAGTCAAGTAAAACCTATTCAGTGTGGTGATATCAGAATCAGAAAGACTTTATTTATCCCCAAGGGGCAGTTAACATACAACAGAGCAGCATGACGTTGAAGATAAGGACAGGGCATAAACAGGCAATAAGAGTGAGATAATAAATACACAGAATATACAGTATATACGCAAATTACACAGATATGAGATATGATATGAGAGTAGTAGCGTCTCAAATTTGAACAGCTTTAACTGGAACTTTATCCAACTCAGGAACTGAAAGGAGTTCTTCTTCGTAGCATGGACAGTGTTATTCAGATACCATAGCAAGATTATGCTTAATGTCCCATGCTTAATGGAGTCATTCTAAAGAACTTTGAATTTAATCTTTGTAGCATCCGTTGTGATTTTAATTTTGCAGGATGTGATAGGAGTAGCTACTATGGCAGGAATGTTGATAAAAAAGCAGAATGAATACATAAGAATTTTGGGCCAGTTAGGACTGTTTTCCTACACTTTCCTGAGAAGCTTTATAAATAAGGGCTCTGGTGTTTCTTTGAAGAAACTTTCTGGAATACCATGCTGTGTACTGAAACACCTTCCTGTTCTTGTTGGGACAAGAGCACATAATTAACATGTGACCCATGCCACAGCTTTGCATACAGCACTGTATATCAGCAGCTGTGCATCTCAAACACATACTGACTTGCTGGGATACTTGACAGTTAAAGAAGATGCTCTGGTTTTATTTCCTGCCTCTTGTGATGTCCAGCCAAACTCTAATGATGGCTTTGCCTCTCTGGATAGCAGATCTGCCAAAGAAACCTCCTCCTGGACCATCTGCAGCTGACCAAGAGTTTGCAGAGGTATTGTGCATTTTTGGAAGGATATGATCCCTGTAACAAAAAAGAAAAAACAAAAGAGAAAAGAAGGCATGCTGCTATATTTGTAGGTCTTTGCACTGCGATATTGTTGTTTTATTCATAGAGGGGTTTAATCTGGAACCCCACTTTATTGTCTACTTCAAGTGCAATATTGACTGCTGCTTGTAGGAATTTGCTGTATGTGGGGCCTGGTCACTGTGTATTTCAAGGAGTAAAACATTATCAAACTGACATTTTGTGAAGAAAGTCAATAACCTAATTTCAGTGTGTATGGGTAGGACATGCAGTTATACCTGACTGACAATTTGTGCAGATTACACTATCAACACTTTTTTCAAGTAATACTATACTGTACATCTGTGCTCTACTATATATTTTTTAATATATTTTTTTCGTTAAGAAACTGTCGTTTTAGGTTGGAATTACAGACACTGGAAAATAAGAGTTAATATTGATAAATGGTCCTGCCTGGACTTGAATTTAAGTTTTTTTTTTTATAAACTGCATAGAGTCGGCTTCATAAATATAATTAGATTATACTTTTAGATTATTGCACACAGTTAATTATTTTAATGACTTAAACCAACCAACTCTTCTCTCTCTCTTTTAATAAATAATAAGTTGTTAGAAATCTCTTTGATATAGTGACTTGATTGGATAACTAATTCATTTTTGGTTTGTCTTCTTCACCTTTGATGCCTCGCCTGAGGAAAAATGTGGTGCACTGATAATGATTCTTTATGAGGGTGCCCTGTGAATGCCTGTGAACCACTTCTGAAGAAAACATTGACTGCAAGATAACACAGCAGTCAGGAGACAGCAGCAGTGAATAAATAACACTGTTAGAACTCTTGTCATGTTCATGCTGAAGCTGATTTCAATAACAGAATTTTTACTATTTGATGAAGTGCATTTGAAAGTTTTACGCTTTATTTCAAACAAGCTTTAAAAGACATCTTTATCAAATCCTTTATGAACCATTTACTTACTACCAATTTTAAAGATAAATTTGATGTGTGCTCCTGGTGTCCTTCTATGGAGTTTTAATAATATTAATAACAATGATTCTACTGAGGGAGAGTATGAAACACAGCTACTTGTACACAGGTAAGTCTGAGTGTGTCTGATGTTGACACCTGCAGTTACATGAGTGCTAAAGTGTTTCTGCACGGTGCTATCATTAAAGGTCTGAGGACATTTCTGGAATTCTTACTGTAAAGTTACTTCAGGCCTGGTTGCGCATTTGTGTTCCTCCACAGCAACAATGGCAATGTGTGAACATTTGTACTTTATACAGTGCTATGGAAAAAAAGCATTTTCCCAGCCATCATTCCTTATTTTTTGTGTATTTGTCATATTTACATGTTTCAGATCATCAAATGAATTTTGATGTTAGACAAAAAAAATAACTGAATACAAAATGTAGTTTTTTAATGATAAACTCAGTTGTTAAAAATACAATACAGGTTGTTATACTCATAAATATTCATTGACTAGTGTGTAACTACCAGCAATACATTCTGAATTAACTCCTCCAGGAGTGGGCACCAGTTTGTGGAAGCCACCATGTTGCCCCACCATCTTGAATACAGTGGCAATGATTGACATCGTCATTCTTCCTAATCACATCCTATATATCTGGTTAGAGACTAGCCACATACTCCACATACAGTAATACCCCAAAGGTGGAGGAGAACAGAACTTCAACATATGAAGTGTATGGTTTATCAACTGAGAAGGGTCTGCTTCACCAAGTGACGCCACATTCTCACATCATATGAGAGTATATTTGCAAAGTTTCAGAGCACCGCAGTGTCAGATCCACTTCATAGAAAGTTTTGCTAACACTGGCTAGCAGCAGCTAAGGCGTGATGGGCAGGTGTGTTATAACTTTAAGTGTGTCAAAAATGCAAAAAAGGTAATGATGAAGAGGGGAAACACTTTTTCACAGCAAAGTAAAGATGTTTATTTCAACTGATTTACTTTAGCAATACCGGTTATTTTTCTTCAGGAATATCTGCGGCATTTCTATGGCTACCAGCCCAAGGCAGAAAGACAGAAGAGGACCACCGACATAAGTAAAGATGATGATTTGACAACCGGATCCTGTGATAAGAAGACAAAGGTGCAGGAGATGCAACGGTATTTTGGTTTGCTTCCAAGTGGAGAGCTCACAGAAGAGACTCTAGCAGTGATGAAGAAGCCACGCTGTGGACTGTCAGATGTGGAGCAAGTTGGAGAAACAGTTCGCTGGACGAAGAAGAGGATCAGCTACAGGTTAGAAACAATAAAACTGATTTCTGTAGTCAATATGGTAAATGCTACTTCACAAGATTAGCGTTCACAGCGTTAACTAGCTTAGCTGTTAACAAAGTACAGCTGAGGCTGATCAGAATGTTAGCCTCAAACATGAGTCTGATGCTGTTTTGGTTATAAATCTCAGTACTGGTTAAAAAATAGAGCAGGGTAATAAATGATCTACCAGGTTTCAGCTATGTTATGGCAGGAGACAGCAGATTGAAGTAGGGCTGAATGAATACCATGAATGACTGTTCAGAATTTTAAGGGTGTCAGTCTCTCAAAATAACATAAAAAGCATTCAAATTCAATGTGTCACATCAGTAAAGGTGAATCCATTTAATGGTGATTTTTATCATTAGAACAGTTAGCAAGAAACTCCCCATCCCAGCACTGAAGGCTCAGAAAGTCTTTAGAAGAGCATGGAAGCTTTGGTCCAACGTCACACCTCTGAAATTTCGCAACCGGATCATGACCGTGGCTGACATTGACATCTTTTTCTATAGTGGAGGTAAGCTTTAAAGACTGTTCTCCTCATCCATGTATAATAATGAAGCAGATGGTAAAGCGAGGCGTAAAGGATTTACTAAATAATAAAATAATAGCACCCTGTGTTGTTGCAGATCATAATGATAGTTCACCTTTTGATGGCAGAGGAGGAGTCCTGGCTCACGCCTTTATGCCTGGGCTTCACATTGGTGGAGATGTCCACTTTGATTCTGATGAAGACTGGAGTTTTAATTCTACCGGTATTACCAGGGCAAACCCCCCCAAAAAGCAACAATTTAAAAACATGTGTCACAAATTTTTCTCTGAACATGAAGCTAGACAGAATCAACGTGGTACCTGCATTCTTATGAACTTTTTGTAAGAAAGCAGCAGCAGGTGTGTTTTGTGTGTCATAATTGTTTGCTTATTGTCAAGATGCTGTATGACTGAAATACAGTGCACTTTACAGAAGTTACATATTTGGTGGACTGAATGAGAACATTAATTTGACCTAACCTGGAGTGATTTAGTGAAACATGGGTGGGACTTTTGTGTTACAGCCTTCCTGCATCACACGAGTACTAACATGATGTGCGCTCCTGCTCCAGGTATCAACCTGTTTGCTGTGGCAATCCATGAATTTGGCCATGCGCTTGGCTTGTCCCACTCATCTGATCCTGGAGCTATCATGTACCCAGCATATAACTTTGACCCCAACTATGAGCCCCAGCTCTCCTTTGATGATGTCAAAAACATCCAAAAACTGTATGGTGAGTTGCTGCTGGATACTTTCGATGCTTGAGCTCAGAAATGTTGCTTACCATTACAAGATATTAAGCAAAGCCCGCTAGCCTCAGAATAACTTTGAAGTTTTAAAATGGAAAGTTTGTACATAAAATAATAATAATACTGACAAAAGAACAGCCACAAGAATTTTGGCTGGTTTTGCATTAAACATCCAATCCAGCAATAATTCAATAACAAGAGGTCATTTAGAAGAATTGAACATAATTTATTGAAATAGAGAAATGAATATATTTGGCGATTAGACTAGATGTTAGGACAGGACCCCCCCGGCTTGAATGGAGGTCTGAGTAATGTGTCTGTGATGGAGATGGGGAGGAGGTGGGTTGTAAGAAAGAGGGTCTAAAAGCAGAGGTTGATTGGCTCGAAGGAGGCAGGCAAGAAGATGATTGGATTAGATTAAGAACATGAATATTGAGATTGACAGTGTGGGAAAGCTGTAGACATGTAAACAACAGAAAAGAAGCTCATCACCCAGTAAAGCAGCCAGATCAGTGATTACAGATCTTCCTTAGTGAAATCACACATAAGCTTAATTTTGTTATGTGTAACAAAAACTTGCAGTGATATTGATTTGCTCAAAACCATTATAAACTGGCCACCATCAGTTATTTAATATCCGTTCATATCTTATATTTCAGATTATTCTGTTTCTTTTCAATAGTTTAAGTATTTTTTAATCCTCATTATTATTATTATTGTTATTAGTTTTAGACATTATTAGACAATTACAACAATTGTTTTATTTTGTTTTCTTATAAGATTAAATACAATTTGGTTAAAGAACAACGGATTGAAATCATTATGGCAAAATGACATCATGGTGTAAAACATATGACAGAAACAGTAAAACAAACATTTCAAGTAATTTTCTTTTTATTCTTGTTTCCTTTTTCTTTGTTTTCTTTCTTCCTTTAAAAAAAGATATTTACAATATTTTATTTTCAGGGGTAATCAAGTGTCCTTTTCTATTCCTCTCTGCTGTGTACAGGAGTCAATCCCAATTTTACTTCACTGACCTCAAAAAGGCCTCCTCCAAAAACACCTACAAAATGTGATCCGTATTTGTCCTTTGATGCAGTAACAGAACTACAACAGGAAGTTTTGTTTTTCAAAGACAGGTATGTAAATCTGTGCAGTCTTGGACATAATTCTCTCAGTGTGTCTCTTTGGTCCGAGGATTACAGGAAAACTGAACTGAAAAACTGAATATTCATTTGAGATAGCCTTCCTGCTTTTCAGGTTTATGTGGCGCAAACATCCTGAATTTGAGGAAACGCGTGTCTCCTTGATTAGCAGTCTTTGGCCAGACACTGTACCGGCCAACTTGGATGCCGTTTACGAGAATACGTGGGAAAATGTTGTTGTGTTTTTTAAAGGTAAAGACACAAAAAGGGGTAAAAAAAAATCTACAAACCCATCGGTTTAGTGTCTGGCAGTAGATTAAAATACATGTGTACATGTGTTATTATAGTGTTTTTGTTTCAGGTAATCAGTACTGGATGCTGAGGCAGTTAAAGCTTGAGGAAGGATTCCCTAGAAGCATCTCAACCTTGGGCTTCCCTTCCAGAATAAAATCTGTAGATGCTGCTCTTCACTTCAGAGATGAGGGCTATACTGTGTTCTTCACTGGTGATGAGTGTTGGAGGTATGTAAGATCATAAAGCTCTTTAGTCCGGTTTTCAGTCTTTATGCTGACCACCTACCTACTTCAAAACGTGAAAGATCACCATACATAAAATAGTTAAAAACAATATACAGCCACGATCAAAAGTTTAAGACCACTTGTAAAATGGCAAAAAATCATATTTTGCACAGTTGGATCTTAATAAGGCTCCTAGTGGAGCTTCAGCATGCAGCAAGAAGAAATGGGAGTGAGACAAAACATTTTTTGAGCGTGTAATTTATTGAAAACAACGCTTAAACTGAAATATGCAAAGTATGATTTTTTTTGTCATTTCACAAGTGGTCTTAAACTTTTGATCGTGGCTGTAGCAAGACTTGTCTGATCTTTAACCATTTCATTTAATCTTTACTGACTGATGTAGATGGAGAGGTGTGAGACATGTTTATGTACTGGAATCACCTTTATGCAATGAGATGACAGGAAACTATTTCCACTGTTGGCATCTTACATAGATGGGTGTTCCTGATAGTAGATGAAAGAGCAATCAGATATATGAGATCCAGACTGTCCTCTTCTGTTGAAAACTTTAAAAAAAATAAGTAAAATTTACTTTAAAGAATTTTGTATGGCTATGTGTGAGTGCTGTTATTATTTCACACATAGAAACAGAACATCATTGCGTGAGAACCAGTCTAAACCAGACAGGCTTCCTGCTTACGCTTTGATGTAATACAAAATTACACATCTCTAGTACAAGTGGTTGCAGAATCAACTGTTGTCACCAACTTGACTATTTGTCATCAAAACGGTGCTTTAAGTAAAGTAGTCATGTAGTTTATCACACTTCCCATGGAAATGTTGTCATCCATAAACAAGAAAATACTGACATTAATCTCTGCTTTTCTAAAATAACTATTATATTTTATTATTATATGTGATAATGTAGATACAACGAGGAACAAAGGTTGATGGAGGGATCACCAATGTCTGTTGAGGAGCAGTGGCCAGAGATCCCAACGCCTATAGATGCTGCTGTCTTCTATGATGGTACTTACATCACTTTTCTTTTAGAGCCCTTTAAAATGTCAATTTCTCATAAAAAGAAATTCAATCCAACAAAATTTACAGTACATTTACACTAACACTTCATAGTTTTCTGCTCCTTTGCTGTTTGACTCTCAGATTAATAGAATATCTTCACTAACTGTGATTGGAAAATACTTGCATATAGACATAGAGTAAAAAAAAAAGATGTAAGGTATAAAGGTTTATAACCAAGGCAGTACTATCCAAGGTACTTAAACCTTTTCATTATGAATACTTTTGAATGCACTGTACACAGACAGTCCTTGCCCCATACAGCAAACACAGTTTGCCACAATACATTTTAAGTTTCAAATTCTAAATGAATATTGATTTCCCCACAGGATCTGTGCACTTCTTCAAAGGAAACTTGGACTACAAATACGACTCCAACTTCAAACGTGTGCACTCCATCAGTCGTGTTAATGAGCTGCTGGAATGTGAAGTGAAGGAAGGCAATGAAACAGTGACAGAGAGGAGATAAGTGAAGTAATGCTTTCCCTGGAGCTTGACGGTGCTGTGCATGCATACACAAACTTTTACGTCCAGTAATAACCACAATGTATTGAACAGAAAATAGAGAAGTGGTTAGTGTGTGGTTAGTCTTACCTCAGTGTGTAATACAGTGATGTAACATTGGAATTTGTACAGTTTTCATGATTTGAAATGTGTGTTTTAATCTAATTTTGCTGCTAATTTTAATTTTTAAATCTCTCTATACAAACATCAACATGTGATATAGAGCTATTCAGCCAAACGTAACATTTATTTTAAGCTCGTGTCGTTCCATCAGAGGGATTTATTTTTTACTTAGCAAAGAAAATTTGATATTTTCCTGATTAAAAAACATCTTTGCTTTTATGTTGAAACATATTCACTGTGTGTGTGTGTGTGCGTGCGTGTGTGTGTGTGTGTGTGTGTGTGTGTGTGTGTGTGTGTGTGTGTCTTTTTACTGCTGTTGCCTAATTTACCTGAGGCTGAACATTACTTTATAAAGTCAAAACTCTTCATCCCTGTGTCCAGTATTGTGTAACACTGACAGAAATGTAGTTTTCCTATAACACTGACACAAAGTGTTTGGGGATAATTACAGGTAAGGTGGAAAACACCCACCTGCAGTCGACTCACAGAAAAAAAAAGTTTCAGTTTCCAAAACTTTGTGCGGTTGGGCACTATTGAATGTGTAGAATAAACTGACTTGAATTTTTTTATAATAGAAATGTTGACAATGTCATGACCAATTCCTGGCAAAATACTTCTTTTCATTTGGAATCATGTTGGATCGTGCAAAAACCAAAGTGTTCATAGTAAAAAAAAACACTTTCAATTCCTCTATTGAGTCTTTGACAGAATATTAAATTTATGTTAACACATCCATTACAAGAAAACACAGGTGAAAGTGTTTAATGTGACAAGAACATCTAACTGTGATAACTGTTCTGAGCTTATTAAGTCCAGATACCAAATACCATGTGTGAATGTGTGTGTGTGTGAATGGGTGAATGACTGAATGTAGTGTAAAGGGCTTTGGGGTCCTTAGGGACTAAGTAAAGCGCTATACAAATACAGGCCATTTACCACTGAGAAAATAATTTTTAAATAATTACAGCTAAGAAGGAAACTAGCTCTGGAAACTAAATTACAATAAAGTGATAAAAATAGTAATAATTCTGGAACAAATACACACAAAGAAAATCCTCAAATATGTTTAAATCTGCTTTAAATCAGCTATAAAGTCAATTCTGCACAAGAGCTTGAAAATAGGAATAGTTTTAATTTTATTTCTAGAACTTTCATAAAGTTGAAAGCTGAGCTTCTGTGAGCTTCATAAAATCATTAAATCAATTTGATTTTCTTCACACTGTGGGATATGGAAGTCAGATCTGAATAAAAATCAAATGAACTAAAATCTGATAATTACAGATGTTGGGGCTGTTCTAATTATCTCATGACCAATTTCCTCTGCAAACTGCAACAATGATTCAACATCAGTGTTTTGGGGTTTTTTGTACATGTAACACCGTCATGAGCAATCAAAGCCAGAGTTCCCCTCTTCACCATAAAAGGAGCATTTCGTTAGTCACTGACGGCAGGTAGTTACTCAACACATCCAAACTCCAGCCTATATAACAGCTTCTCACAGCACTGAGACACAAGTTGCACACAACGAGGAAGCATGAAGACTTTGACTCTGAGCATTCTGCTTGGCCTGGCAGTGGCAGTTTACTGCATGCCAGTATCTCAGATTACTGGGCAAGATGAAAGTTTTGCAAAGGTATGTGTACTTGGCTGTTTTTTATTTTTTGGCATAGGCTAGAGTGGACAAACGTTGTGATTATTTTAATTGTCCGTCCCATGTTGTTATTTGTCTTGTTTCTTGAGCTTAAACATGCTGACAGATATTTGAGTGTAAAGCTCTGAATATTTCTCTCTTCCAGAACTACCTGAAGAAATTCTTCAACCTCACAGAGGAGGAGGGTCCAGCTGTCAGAAGGGGCATCAGCCCGCTGAACAAGAAGCTGGCTGAGATGCAGAGATTCTTTGGTCTCCAGATCACCGGGTCTCTGGATGCTGACACTTTGGCCATGATGAAGAAGCCCCGCTGTGGGGTTCCCGATGAACAGGTCGCTCGTTTCTCCACTTTTGATAACAACGCTAAATGGAAGAAAAACAGCCTCACATACAGGTGAATGATCTAAAGACACAACATAACACACAACGTGAGAAAATGTGACCACACTAATGATTTTCTTGGATATTGTTGTGCTCTGCAGGATAGAGAACTACACACCTGACATGTCTGTGGCAGAGGTGGATGACTCCATAGACAAAGCTCTGCAGGTGTGGGCCAAAGTCACTCCACTGAGGTTCACAAGGATCTACAGCGGCATTGCTGATATTATGATCTCCTTTGGTCGCCGGGGTGAGTCTAAAAACACACTAAGTAATATAATCACTGAACGTTTTTATTGTATTATTGCACAAGACAGGATCATCCCACCTATCAGTCAGGAACACTAAGCTTTTTTAGTGTCTGTGTTTTGTTTGGCCAACCCTGAAACTACTATCTTCTAACAGCACATGGTGATTATTACCCCTTTGATGGCCCTGATGGCACTCTCGCCCACGCATTTGCTCCCGGTGATGGCATTGGAGGGGATGCCCATTTTGATGAAGATGAAACGTTCACGTTCCGCTCAAACACGGGTAAGTTTGTTTACTTTTATGAACTGTGGTGTCCAAATTATTACTGTGTAGTGTGCGACCTGAGTTATCCTTAGCTGTAACCAATTGTCATTCTGTGTTTTCTACTTCAGGCTACGTCCTCTTTATGGTTGCTGCCCATGAATTTGGTCACTCTCTGGGCTTGTCTCACTCCAATGACCCCGGTGCTCTCATGTACCCAGTGTACTCATACAGTAACCCTGACACCTATATTCTTCCCCGGGATGACGTTAATGGCATCCAGTCCCTCTATGGTGAGTGCTAAATTCTTTTTTTGGTTTTATTCAATTAAAAATATTTGAGTTGACCAAAATCTTAGAAGAGCCTGTGCATAAATAATTTTACAACTTACAACAGTGTGATATTTATTAAATTACTTCCAGGTCCAAATGAGGATATCATTGTACCTGGACCTACAGCCCCCACTACTCCTGATGCCTGTGATTCAACGATGGTTTTGGATGCTGTTGCCACACTGCGAGGAGAGATGCTCTTCTTCAAGGACAGGTATCACAAAATAAATGCATGAATACCTGAGCTACTGAGATTTGCTGACTGATCATTTACATTAATGTACATTTTCTGTGTGTCTTCACAGATTCTTCTGGCGCAACCACCCTCAGAGCAACACACCTCAGCAAACTCTCATCACAAATTTCTGGCCCGATGCCCCTGTTGACATTGATGCTGCTTATGAGAGCCAACAATCAGACCGTGTCTTACTTTTTAAAGGTATGCTTTCTCAGTGTCCACCTAATGCAGCACTCCTTTGAAGTCAGCATTTTTGTGCCTTTACATAGCTTTACTATAAAGTCTACTTCTTATTTGTTCACAGATCAGCAGGTGTGGGCTTTCAGCGGCTATGATCTTGTAAGTGGCTATCCTAAACCAATATCCAGCTTTGGTCTGCCTAAAAAAGTGAAGAAAGTTGATGCGGCCCTCTATGACGAACAAAGTGGGAAGACTCTGTTCTTTGTAGGCAGTGAATACTACAGGTGTGTTCCACTAAGACCTGAGAAAATTAGGCAACTGATTTTCATACAGCAGCTTACAAGTTGTATTACAAATGTTAGATGAATCTAAATACATTTTTCTTTTCCCAGTTATAATGAGGCCACAAAGAAGATGGATAAGGGATTCCCCAAACAGGTGGATGAGACCTTCTTGGGAATGACCTCCAAAGTGACTGCAGCTCTGCAGCAAGGAGGTGAGCAGCAATTCAGGCTTGAAGACCACTGAAACGAGACAATGATATCTGTTTTTGATATTTCTGTTTTTATCTTTTGAGTTTACATGTAATGAATGATTGCTATTTTAACATGTTTAAAAATCCCTCTGGTCTGTTATGCAGCACTAACATGTAGCATCTCTGTTCTGCAGGGTACACCTACCTCTACAGTGGACCACAAATGTTTGAGTACGCCATGTGGAGCGGGAGGCTGTACCGTGTGCTGAGGAACAGCTACTTCTTGCCCTGCACCAAATACTAGAAAAGATTTTGAATGCTAAGGCACAGTAAAAAAAAAGAAAAGAAAGAAGAGTAACTGTGTCAATATATTTTTGGATATTTAATTTTATTGTTAAAAAGTTAACAGCAGCGTATGTACTTAATACTGTTATTGTTATGTTAACTTTATTAAGCTTTACCATAACTTTTTATTTTGTTTTATTTATGTCACACTCATTATTTAATTTTTCCGTTCGCTAATTGTTGTTGTTGTGTTTTGACCTATTTATGTACACAAAAGGTCAAATGGAGTACAGTAAAAATAAATTGACATCATCAATAAGCACATTTTAAATGTGTTACTGTTGTGTTACAATGTTACAACCATAGGTGGATAAAGTACACACACTGGTAACTCAAGTATAAGTACAGATCTTCCTGCAAAAGTTGAAGAACTGCTTCTTTACTCAAGTAATAGTATCGTATTTTTCGGACCATAAAGCGCACCGGATTATAAGGCGCATTAAGCAAACAAAGCAGTCATATAAGTCAAACTTTACTCAACTCATTCTTCTTGCTTCCTCCACTTCCGTACCATTGAATCATTAATACTGAATTCTGTCGCAGCTGCTCTATTCCCGTGTTGTTGCAGTATATTAATGACTAACCTCGTATTGTGGATGGATTATCTCAGTTGTTCTCCTGACTGAAGTTTGGTCCGTTTACAGCATTCTGCCATGCCATTGCATTTGTCCCTAACCATCAGGAACCCTCACGTTAACTTTTATCGAGTGGAAAAAAGTTAGCGTTCATCCTCCAGCTTCACTGTGTTTATGTTATGCTAACATAGCTGTGTCGCTAGCGATCATGTTGCACATCATTATATACCAGCTAGCCCAACTTCAGTAACCCTACAAACGCCACTGCTGTTTAGTTTTCTGTCTTCATTTATGTTTGAAGTGATAGCAGAGCTGTACGTTTGAATTTTTTCAGAAATCTCTCATTCAGAACATGCTATATCATGTTTAGGTGGAAGCTAGCGAGCTAACTTCCTGCTAACTTCTAACTCCATTAAATTTACTAAATTCTGTTTTCATGGATGCCTGGATGTTAAACTTAATTGTTACACCTGGTAAAGCAGCAACACTGATCATTTTATTAAAGATGAAAGAATTTAGACAGTTTTTAACTCTCACTGATGCCGCAGTGTTTGTTTGACTTTGGGACCTGAAATGGACGGAGTTTAGGACCCAGATTACTCTGCGAGGCTCCTGACTACAGTAGTCATAATGCTCCGACAATCCATTAAGCCTGTGGCTTCGTAGTTTAGCAAAGTCGTACTAAAATGTTTTTTGACAGATTTTTGAGCGCTTTGTACCACATAAAATCGGTTTGAGGTCAGTAAGCACAACCAGAATTCATACATAAGGTGCACCGGATTATACGGAGCCCCGCAGGGGACATGGGAGAAAAAAAAAAATTAAGACGGACTTTTGTGAGATCTCGCAAAACAAACTCAGGATCTCGCAAAAGTTTTGCGAGATCTCGCCAAAGTTTTAGCCGCATTCTTCGGAGGCCGCCAGCTCGAAGCCAACCAACTACATTCACGCCTCAAAATATCTTAAAAGTGTATTTTGTGACCCAGAAAGAGTAATATTACAACTAAGTAGCTGCCGCCATTGTTGGAATTCAACTTTTGTGAGATCTCGCAAAAGTTTTGCGAGATCCCGAGTTTGTTTTGCGAGATCTCGCAAAAATTTTGCGAGATCCCGAGTTTGTTTTGCGAGATCTCGCAAAAGTCCGTCTTAATCTTTTTTTTCTCCCATGTCCCCTGCGGGGCTCCGTAGGATTATATGGTGCACTGTCGATTTAAAAAAATAAAAAATAAAAAATTAAAGGACTTTAAATGGTAAATGGACTGGTTCTTATATAGCGCTTTTCTACTCTCACTGAGTACTCAAAGTGCTTTCTACATCTGGTGCATTCACCCGATCATACCCATTCACACAAGCACATTATCTAAGGTTTTTAGTGCTTCTATCTGACATTCACTCGAATTCACACTCCAATGGATGCATCAGGGGGCAACATGGGGTTAGTATCTTGCCCAAAGATATTTGGCATGTAGACTGGAGGAGCCTGGGATCAAACCACCAACCCTCTGGTGAGTAAATGACCCGTGATTTTTAGCTAACTGAAACACAGTTGGTCATATTATAATAAAATTCCACAACAGAAAAGAATACAATTTGTATTTTAACTTGGAATTAAATTCTTAGGAATGTAGGGTAGCAGAACAAGTAGAATAAAAGTAAAATACAAGAGATAAATGATTCTAAAAAAAGCCTGCACTAGAGTGCCTCTTTTGTTCAAGCAGCCTTTGAATAACACAACGTTAGCATACTTTGTTTTGTTTTAAATGTTGCTTCACAATATGCAAAAACAGAACTTCAGCAGTGACAGCACAGTGATATAGTGGTTAGAGCTATTGCCTCACAGCAAGAAGGTTATATTTTTAAATCCATCCTGGGATCTTTTCCCTTTGTAGGTACTTCAGATTTCTCCCAACAGCCCAAAGACATGCATGTAGTTGGGTTAATTGGTGATGCTAAATAGGTATGAATGACTCTGGTGAAGCCTGACACTGGACTAGATAAGTAGACAAAATACAGCAGCTGCACCTTCGACTTACAGATATATGTAGCAAACTACACTGAAAGAGTTGGTGTTTATAGATGCACAGTGACAGGAAACAACTCACCTCAAATATCTTAAACCTAAAGTAATGAGCTGTTTTGATAATGCAGTTATACAAATAGAGATATTTCTGTAAAAATGTAGGAAGTGATAGTCAGAAAATAAAGAAAAATGGTAATAGTAAAACTATCTGCGAGTTTTACACCTGAAACTATTACAGCTTTGTGCTAATGGATAATGGTGACTTTAGCATATTCTTATGCTTAATATTTAGCGTATATAAAAAATAAAATAATTATCACATTTAACCCTATAGCTTTAGCTAGTACACAAGCATGCTAACGCTTGCTAATTTGCACAAAACACAAATGATATGTCAGCATTTTGATGTGATGAGGGAAGGTCACAGGATCACCAAAAATATTACAAGTCATTCTGAGTACTTTTATTCGAATTAAGTTCTAATTATTTCATAATGGAAGTGGCTGAACTACAGTAAAATCATATAAAAAATATCATATTAACTATTGAGAGAAAAATTCAGAAAATATCAGCTTTGATTTTGAATACCGTGATCATTAGTTCATTGGTCTCAGCTTACATAGTTCACAAGTAAAAACAAAGATTTATCAAAGATTTCTAGTTCTTAGGTTTTGTTCCTGTGCCCCTGATGTTAAGTGTAGGTTTAATTCTGTCATGTTTATTTTCTTGCTCCCTAGTTGTGTCTCATGTCGCAGTTTGTTACTCCTGTCCCTGTGCGCCGTGTTTGTCCTATTCAGTGTCAAGAGCGTGCCTCTGCGCCTGTCGTGTGTTTCCTCTTTTATTTTGATAGTTCCTGTCCTGTGTGCAGTGTGTCTGATTTTGCTTCCCTTGTCTCATTAGGTCTTATTTGTCCCAGCTGTGTTGCCACCTGTTCCCAATCGTCTCATTGTCCTGCTTGTGTATTTAAGTCCTTTGTTTCTCTGTTAGTTGTTCCATTGTACCCTTACTGTGCTGTGTTTTTTCCTCTGAGCTCCCTGTGATCCTCGTCCTTAGTCTCTAGTTTTCAGGTTTCTAGTTTTCTAGCTTCCTAGTGTTAGTGATGGCCAAATGAAGCTTTCTGAATCATTGAAGCTTGTGTTCATTACTCAAAGCTTTTCAACACAGTCGTCTTTGGTGACATCTGGTGGCCAAAAATATGAAGAGCAGCTTGAATCCACAAAATAAAATGAACTGCTTCATTATGACTGCCCATGCTACAGAGTGGAGTTCACAGTTGTTAGGTTTATGTTGGCACAAACCTGTTGCTGACTGAGACGAGCGCTGTTCCTGCCGCTCGAACCCCAGTCACTCTCAGTCAGCTCCCCTGTAGCACTGCCTTTTATTGTGGTTACATGAATATGCATAGGTTCCTTAACATATGACATCTTACACATTGTGAACAAAGAGTACCTCGTCTGTGTGTAGTGTAGGTATGTGTGTGTGTGTGTGTCAAGATGTGACCCTGTGAATGATCTGCTGGCGCCCGTGAGTCCAACAGTTCACCTAAACAGACACAGAGTAGGTGTCCTCCTATACTATAAATCAGAAAAAGAAGGTACGACCTCTCTCATGACCTTAGGATGTGTGTGTATGCCAGAGTGCTCTGGAACGCACACAGAGTCTTTGTAGACTACTAAGGATCAGACATCCTGTCATTATACAATCGATTAAATACCTCTAAGCATATATGATTATATGTTTCTAAGCAAAAATAACAATCCAACAATATAACTCTGACAGCAGATCTATCTGATGTTGGGCCACCGTTGTGTTGCTTTGAACATGTATTTTTGGGGGTGAAGAAATTGTTATGTTTATTTGTTTAATAAATAATTTTCATCAATAAACTTTCCTTGTGCCACGGTGTGGTCTTCCTTTGCTTGTGACTTCTTGATGTTGGTAAATACAATAGATTAAAATTGCATATAATATACATATAAAAATGCACAACTCATTATGGAGTATGCTTCTGTTGTGACCAAAATCAACTCAAAATACTCAGACAGAACCTCCTTCCACCCTGGCTGGCTGCATATCTCTCAACAGAATAATCACTGGTTTGCTGTCTCTCACCATCAAAAAACTCCACAAATCCCGCAAATGATTCACTTCCTTATAAACCACCGAATCAAGAACCAAAGCATTTAATGAAGCTTTTTAATGACGTCACTGATCACGTGACTCTGGCCAAATGAATCAACTGCATGGTCTTCGTCCAAGTCTCCGGTGATCAGAATGGGAGGCTCCCTGTCAACATTCACTACTCCTCCAATCTCCAGCTCACCACCTTCTCTGCTGTTTGAATCCCAGGCCTGCAGCGGCGGCTCGCGACGAACGAAGAAGGATGGTGAAGTGAACAATACAATACAACTTCATTTCTATAACACATTAGAAATCTTGCCTTTCCCTCTAGTTAATATTTCTTTTATGACTTTATATCATGCACTTTTATGCTCATTTAAATTCTTGTTTGCTCTGTACCTGTTGCTTTCCTATGTATCAGTGACAGTTATCTTCTTGCATACGTAGTACTTGCTTTGGTCCTATTTCTATTATCCTCCTCCTATACTCTCTTACTTGTTAAGCAACTTGGCATACCCTTGGTTTTTAAGTGTGCTTTATAAATAAAGTTTATTGTTGTTATTATTATTATTATTATTATTATTATTATTATTATTATTATTTAAAGACCAGAGGTACACCAAAGTGCTTCTAAATACAATAGTGGGAAATAAAAATAAAATTACATAAAATTAAAGGATAAATCAGCAGTCTAATGTAATGCAAATCAGTTTAACAAATGCAATAGTTATCAGCTTCTTCTAATTCAGGAGAATAATGCAAACTAAAACTACATAATAATTCACAATCTTTAGTTAGGGGTATAACATGGCATAAAATAATATTATAATCTAACAGATGCAATAGTAAAGTGCAAAAAACACTACCAGATGAAACAAAGCACTAATTAATCGGCAATGCTAAGTTAAATAAATAAGTTATTGATCGTAATTTAAAAGATCAAATAATTCAGACACGGGAATATCAACTGGAAGATTATTCCGGTAATATAATAATATAAGTTAAGATTGCATATAGGTGCAATTGCAAAGTACAATGAATACTACCTAATAAAAACTCTAACTAGCCAGGAATGCTAGCCTTTGGAGATCCCTAAAAAAGACATCCACCTTGGTCCCTAATGGACATAAATGTCCATTCCCCAAAAAGTGCAATAAAAATATTATATATTAATATTTTTTCCACTTTAAATTGGTCAGTCTTTTAAAACTACTTCTCCCTGAAATATTCATATAAAGTTTTAATTATATTTTCGTTGTTTTAACCCTTTAAATCCCAGTTTTACTTCATGAGCGCCCTGTTTTTTTAGCCCCCAAAAACAAAAAAATTCAATATTTAAAAAAAATAACATTTGAAGTAATATTTGATTGTTATTATAATTAGGCCTTTAGATGGGTCAAAGATTGGCACCAAAATTCATTTTGACCTGCCATTATTTTTTTTGCAGGAGCACATTAAAAAATGCATGCCTAAGGACAATTCCCCAAAAAGTGCAATAAAAATATTAAATATTAATTTTTTTTTTCACTTTAAATTGGTCAGTCTTTTAAAACTACTTCTCCCTGAAATATTCATATAAAGTTTTAATTATATTTTCGTTGTTTTAACCCTTTAAATTACAAAAAAACTAAAAAAAAAACTAAAAAACTAAATATTTTCCCAAAAAAACATTTGAAGTAATATTTGATTGTTATTATAATTAGGCCTTTAGATGGACTAAAGATTGGCACCAACAGTCATTTCGATCGCCTTTTTTTTTTTTTTTCAGGACCAGAAAATGGTCTCCAGGCGGCAAATGCTCCTCCTCTAGGCCGAAATAAGTGCATGTTGCCGGGGTAAGTCGCGACGATCACCGGGGCACGATCACCGGGGACTGCTTTTTCCAGCCCACACGTCCGATACCACGTGACAACAAATACGTCATTTCCTGTTGACTAAAAAAAAAAATGCACCCTCTCATGGTCCTAGGGACCAAAAAATGGTCCCGCCCGATCAGCGGGCGAAGCCACTGCTGCACGCCGGAAATGAGGCTTCATTTCCGGCAGGTCTGTCCAAGCAGCCCGCTGTTTTCCAGCAGAGGTCAAATGTGAAGCAAGGGCGCCACCCGGTGGACAAATAAAAAAATTACAACTCTAAGGCCTGTAGTCCAAAACGAAACCTAAGCTGGAAACCTGACGATCCCTTTGACCGTAATTTTTCTGGCGTGAAAAATAGCGTTTATAATGGGTTTCAATGTGGACATTTTTGTCCAAAGGGACTAAGGTGGATGGATTTCTGTAACTTAGCCATTTTAGGCTGATTTAATGAATTGACACCACAATTAAAAAAAATAAGTAAAAAAAACATTCTTTGACAAATTTGGCTATATTCCACTCAACACAGTGAAGATGGTTTAAAATTAAAAATGCAAAAGACAATAAATGTCCCTAAGGACATCTGAGGGCTAGATTAACCCTTTAAGACCTACCATAGAACCAAGTCCGCCAGAGCTTATATTATATTTTTACATGCTGTGGAGCCATTTTTGGGAGCATTTCAAGTTGCTGTACATCAATACAACCATTATAGCCCAAATTTTAATAATATGTCTGCATTAAGTGCATAGTAAACTACATAAACAGAAAAGTGCAATAAACTACAAAAAGATTGAAAATCGTTTTTGTTTTTTTAACATATATTTCTAGTTAGAGAAATTTAAGAGGCTTATCTCTCAAAACTGTAAATACAAAAAAGTTGCACAAAATAGTTTCCCACCACAGGAAATTTATTTTGAGTGTCTTAATAGGTTTATTTTTGAAATACACCAATTTTTATACACTGCAGGAAAAATGAATATAAATATAAAAACTACAGGCAGACGTTGTTTTATTACAAGAGACAAACAGACCTGTCACAGCTATAAATGAACTTAAAGTACCTGAGTTTCCCACTGTGTTCTTCGCCTCCTACAGCTTTAGACAAAGGGGAGAAGCAATTTTAATACATAAAGATATTAATTTCTCAGTACTCACATTTATAGATCCAGAGGGTAGATTCCTAATCATTAAATTATCTATACTTAACAAAAAGCTATGTAAGTACATAGCTTCTTCCACTTTTTTTTAGTGCACTCTCTGAACACCCAGATTGCGCACTTCTTGGGGCAACCTCAACTTTGGACTACATGAAGAAATGGATAGGCTCAATACAGCAGGAACTCAGCACAATTTGCGGTCCACAAATATAATAATCAGACAGTAGATGAGCGACTTTGGTCTTGGCGACGCATGGCGCTCCCTTCACCCCAACTATAAGGAATATACTTTCTTCTCATATGTCCATCACTCCTACTCTCATCACGATTATTTTGTAGTCAGCAGCTCACTGTTGAGTGACATTTCAGACACTGAGATACACCCTATAGCTGTCAGCGATCATGCTCCTCTGTCGTTAACACTAATACATCAGAAGAACATTCCACCAAGTAAAAACTGGAGATTAATACATCATTGCTCAAAGATGAAGAATTTATTCAACATTTTATAAAAGGAGTGGACTTTATATTTAGACTATAATGACGTTGGAACATCAACATCTGTTCTCTGGGAAGCAGGGAAAGCTGTGATGAGATGTAAAATAATTTCTTTCTCATCACATAAAAAGAAAAAAAAAAAAGAATATTCAGGAATTAGAAAAAAACCCCAAAATCTTTAGAAGAAGACTACGTGTCCCATCGGGAACAGGAAATGCTGAACAAAATACACAAAACAAAACTAGAATTAAATGAAATTATGAATAACAAAACCCTCAATTCTTAGTACAGAGACTTCGCTTGCAAAATTTTGAACACCAGGGCCGTGCAGAGATGTTGAAAGGGGTGGGTGCTCAAAGTTAAAAAGGGGCACATAGAACCAGGGTGAAGAACAACAACACACATTCATCAAGAATCTAATATGGAATCTCATCACACTATATCACTGTCATCAGGGCTGCCACGATTAGTCGACTATCAAAATCGTCGACGACTAATTTAATAGTCGACGCGTCGTTTGAAGCTTTGTAAGATCCCAAGAGACGCAGGAATAAGTAGCAGGATTTAAGAGTGTAATAACGGACTGAAACAGAAGATGGCAGCACTGCATGTACAAGGATGCCAGCTGCCGTTAAACCCCGAAGAAGAAGAAGCTGTGTCCCACAATTCATAGCGCAGCCCAGCTCAGTTTCCAACAATGGCAGCAGCTAGTTAGTTTTAATATTACTCTTATTATTCTTTCTGGGTCACAAAATAAACGTTTAACATATTTTCATAAACTTCACCGAAACTATCTGCAGATTTCATTAAAATTTAGTGAAATATCATCTTGTCTTTATTTTTAGTTAGCACAGACCTTAAACACTTAAAGATGTAAGCTAATGATAGTTATATAAGAGCAGATGCTGCTGGTGCAATAAGCTGTACGTTTTACGTCCATTTGATGCATGATCTGATTAGTCAACTAATCAAAAATAATCAGTGACTAGTCGACTATCAAAATAATCGTTTGTGGCAGCCCTAGGTACAATGTTGCTGTTGAGGGGTTGCTGCTGCTCCTGCTGCTGATAGTGCTGAAGGGCAGGGCTGTTTTGATCTGAGACTGTAGACATTAAAGAATCCATAGGAGAGATGGTAGCTGATTACAGTTTTTCTTGATTGCTTAAACACATTTCTTGAAACTATGCCTCGTATTCCCAAAACAGTAAACACAAATCCATAACGTCTCACCCAATTTCCCAAACACCGTATTGTTAGGTCAAAATGAAGCTCTATACTCAAAACCAATCACTCTTGCTGAAAAACCAAACTTTGCCACAGACAGCATTCACAAGGCCCCAAACACACACATGACAACATAATCTTACACATTGGTGCAATAAATGTAAAACAATATTCCCCAAACTGCCAAGTTATGTTCCTTGTGGTTCTTCCCCTCAAAAACCTTTTCAAATCATGAACAAAAAAGATGAAACCAATGTAGATACAGTGGCACATTTTTATTCATGTACCATACAGTATAACACACACCAAAAACATTAGTCCACCTCAGCATCCTGTCTGTGGTCTGGGTCAGGCCAGAGAATCTCATCCACATCACAGGCTATATTGGCCCTAGCCAGGCAGCGGGGTTAAAATCCTCATGCATGCCTGATCCACACTGGCATGCATATACTGATATGTCAAGGTAGGCATCTTCCATGGCCTGGAGGAGGTGCACATGGACATATGGTTCTTTGTCGTACACTTTCCACCGCCATGCCCAAAATACTCCTCTATCAGGTTTAGAAACGGAGAGTATGAAGGCAGAAAGATGTTAGAACACCAGTCATCAACCATAGCAATGCGATGGAAGCTAATGTAATCCCAAACAACAACGCAGTGGGACTGCTCTGATTTGTGCTGGTTCCCTGCAGTCCCGCTGGAACATATGTTATCTCAGACTATCAAGAAAAGCAATGAGAAGCATAGCGTTATAGGGTCCTAGAATGGCATGGCAGTGGAGTAACCCTCGTTGGCTGATGGCTGCGCACAGAGTGACATTCCCTCCTTGCTGACCAGGGACATTTACAATAAGCCAATGGGCAATTATGTTCCTTTACCTCCACCTCCTCCTCATTCCCTGGTGTCCTAGACCTCCTCGTCCTCCTCAAACTCTTGCTTTGCATGTCTTTGGATCCATTGTTTCAAACCTGAATGAGCTGACTTTTGTCTATCCATCAAAGTTTCTGATTGGTGTGTGATACATTTTGACTCCTAGTGTTTCCACTTTGTTACAGTTTTTCTCGAAAACTCTATTGTTTGAACCAAAGTCTCAGTTGCCTGAACCCACTTATTGAATCAGTCACTCTTTTGGCAAAACCATAAGCACTTTTCACCTGTTTAGACACATCTTGTCAACATATTATCATTGTGATGCACCTGTGTTGCATAATGGTGAGCACTGGTGGCAAAAGTCAAACACAATTAACGCTCAGGTGTCACCGGTTGAACACAACTCAAAATTTATCACACTTGTGGCTAATGATGTAAGGATACATATAAGCCAGATCACTGGTTTGTGAGGCACTACAATGGTTAGAAATCCAAGAAGAGGAGTTCGTATGAGAGGAGGTCAAGGTGGTCAGCGAGGACAAAGAACAGTAATATCAGATGAAATCAGAGCTACTGTGATTGTCCATGTTCTTGTCCATAGTATGACAATGAAGGAGGCCAGACTAAGGGTACAACCAAACAGTAGATTCACTGTGTCTACCATGATCCGAAGAGCACAGGTAGTTACCTTTTTCGACATCATAGTATGTAAATGTTGACAACAATTACATATGTACAATGACTGTACTACATACTTTACCACAGTAAACATGTTTCAGTACATCACTGTGCCAGTGTACTGTAGTTTTGTAATGGATGGTTAGTCTGACTGTTTGCAGGCCTATTCCATGTATGTATTTTTGTAAGTGCATGCTCTGTTTTTGTAGAGTTGAAAGCTGATTAACCACCCTTTAATTTTTAATTTGTCACGTCTTGAACCTTTTCATTTAAATTTTACTGATGTACCTGGAGAGGTGTGAGACATGTTTATGTACTGGCATCACCTTTATGCAATGAGATGACAGGAAAAGTGATGTAACTACCATCACAGAAGACAGATGCATCTATAGGCGTTGGGATCCCTGGCCACTGCTCCCCAATCTAGTATAAGCAGTTGCACACTGCTGAGATCTTACATAGATGGGTGTTCCTGATAGTAGGTAGATGAAAGAGCAATCAGATATAAGAGATCCAGACTGTCCTCTTCTGTTAAAACCAGCAAAAATATGTTAAAGAGTAATAATAAAACAACAACAAGCTGCAGCCAACATAAAGTGGAAAAGACTGCTTACACCTTCATATGGGTTTGGGAGAATATATTTACTTTTTAAAGATTGTGTCCAAAGATGTTTTACACAAGGTTTATGTAAAGCGGCCTACTTGGGTTTGAAGCACAGTTCGTCAGTTCTAAATAGGAACTTGAATTAGAAGTTTAGTTCCCCGTTTGGACTTTGGTCATTATTTTCACGTTGTAGAATACAACAAGGTTGGTGATAAGTTGGTAAGGTGGTCAGTGAAGACGTGGTTGCATTAGTAAATGGGTCAAACAGAGAGCTCTCTAAACAGGATTGTGACCCATTTATCTATTTTAAACCTTCAGATTAAGAACATTGTGATGGAAATGAAAAAACACTAGCAGGTATGGATTAATTCAAATACATTTCATCTATGTAGCGGTGCACTGACAGCAGCCATCATTCCGCAGTTTTAAAATTTACTTTAAAGAATTTTGTATGGCTATGTGTGAGTGCTGTTATTATTTCACACATAGAAACAGAACATCATTGCGTGAGAACCAGTCTAAACCAGACAGGCTTCCTGCTTACGCTTTGATGTAATACAAAATTACACATCTCTAGTACAAGTGGTTGCAGAATCAACTGTTGTCACCAACTTGACTATTTGTCATCAAAACGGTGCTTTAAGTAAAGTAGTCATGTAGTTTATCACACTTCCCATGGAAATGTTGTCATCCATAAACAAGAAAATACTGACATTAATCTCTGCTTTTCTAAAATAACTATTATATTTTATTATTATATGTGATAATGTAGATACAACGAGGAACAAAGGTTGATGGAGGGATCACCAATGTCTGTTGAGGAGCAGTGGCCAGAGATCCCAACGCCTATAGATGCTGCTGTCTTCTATGATGGTACTTACATCACTTTTCTTTTAGAGCCCTTTAAAATGTCAATTTCTCATAAAAAGAAATTCAATCCAACAAAATTTACAGTACATTTACACTAACACTTCATAGTTTTCTGCTCCTTTGCTGTTTGACTCTCAGATTAATAGAATATCTTCACTAACTGTGATTGGAAAATACTTGCATATAGACATAGAGTAAAAAAAAAAGATGTAAGGTATAAAGGTTTATAACCAAGGCAGTACTATCCAAGGTACTTAAACCTTTTCATTATGAATACTTTTGAATGCACTGTACACAGACAGTCCTTGCCCCATACAGCAAACACAGTTTGCCACAATACATTTTAAGTTTCAAATTCTAAATGAATATTGATTTCCCCACAGGATCTGTGCACTTCTTCAAAGGAAACTTGGACTACAAATACGACTCCAACTTCAAACGTGTGCACTCCATCAGTCGTGTTAATGAGCTGTTGGAATGTGAAGTGAAGGAAGGCAATGAAACAGTGACAGAGAGGAGATAAGTGAAGTAATGCTTTCCCTGGAGCTTGACGGTGCTGTGCATGCATACACAAACTTTTACGTCCAGTAATAACCACAATTTACAGAAAATAGAGAAGTGGTTAGTGTGTGGTTAGTCTTACCTCAGTGTGTAATACAGTGATGTAACATTGGAATTTGTACAGTTTTCATGATTTGAAATGTGTGTTTTAATCTATTTTTGCTGCTAATTTTAATTTTTAAATCTCTCTATACAAACATCAACATGTGATATAGAGCTATTCAGCCAAACGTAACATTTATTTTAAGCTCGTGTCGTTCCATCAGAGGGATTTATTTTTTACTTAGCAAAGAAAATTTGATATTTTCCTGATTAAAAAACATCTTTGCTTTTATGTTGAAACATATTCACTGTGTGTGTGTGCGTGCGTGCGTGCGTGTGTGCGTGCGTGTGTGCGTGCGTGCGTGCGTGCGTGCGTGCGTGCGTGTGTGCGTGCGTGCGTGTGTGTGTGTGTGTGTGTGTGTTTGTGTGTGTCTTTTTACTGCTGTTGCCTAATTTACCTGAGGCTGAACGTTACTTTATGAAGTCAAAACTCTTCATCCCTGTGTCCAGTATTGTGTAACACTGACACAAAGTGTTTTGGGATAATTACAGGTAAGGTGGAAAACACCCACCTGCAGTTGACTCACAGAAAAAAAACAACTTTCCAGTTTCCAACACGTTATGCGGTTGGGCACGATTGAATGTGTAGAATAAACTGACTTTAATGTTTCTGGTAAATGGACTGATTCTTATATAGCGCTTTTCTACTCTCCTGGAGTACTCAAAGTGCTCTATACAACATGCCTCATTCACACCCACTCATACAAGCACTTCTAAACACAAGTGCAAACTAATCTGCATTCACACACATTCACACTCCGATGAATGCATCAGAGGACAATTTGGGGTTAGTATCTCAAGGATGCTTGGCACGCAGACTGGGGAAGCCAAGAATCAAACCACCAACCTTCTGATCAGTAACTGATCTGCTCTGCCATCTGAGCCACCCCACTGATAACATTAACACTTCACTGTAGCAATTTCAAGACTTCAGGTAGTAAAGTGAATCTGATCTTGTCTTGGCTCTGTGTGAGGCACACGTTTAAAGTACATGTTGTGCATTAAGGACAGGGTTTTCAAGAACTTCAGCTAATAGACTTCAGCTTGGTCCACGGGTTTGTTCCACGCACCTCAAAAGGTGGCTCATTGTAGAAGATGTGGTTGCACAATTGTAACAGAAATGGTGGCAATGTCAACATTAATCATCCTTTCCTGTATGTGATGTGCAGCACTTGAAACCCTCCATGACCAATTCCTGGCAAAATACTTCTTTTCATTTGGAATCATGTTGGATCGTGCAAAAACCAAAGTGTTCATAGTGAAAAAAAACCTTCCAATTCCTCAATGCAGTGTTTGACAGAATATTAAATTTATGTTAACACATCCATTACAAGAAAACACAGGTGAAAGTGTTTAATGAGACAAGAACTGTTCTGAGATTATTAAGTCCAGATACCAAATACCACTGAGAAAATATGAAAGAAAACTAGAAACTAAGTTTTAAATAATAACAGCTAAGCTAAAAGAAGGAAACCAGCTTTGAACCCTATATTAAAATGAAGTGAATCAACAACAACAACAATAATAATAATTGTGGAAAAAACACACAAAGAAAATCTTCAAATATGTGATTAAATCTGCTTTAAATCAGCTATGAGGTCAATTCTGGAAAAGGAAAAATGGACGCTTGTTTTCTTTGTTTGAGAGCTTGAAAATAGGAATAGTTTTACATTTTATTTCTAGAACTTTCATAAAGAGGGAAAACAACTTTAACCTGAGTTCACTGAGCTATATAAATCCAATCCATTATTATTATTATTATTATTATTATTATTATTATTATTATTATTATTATTATTATTATTAAAATCTGATAATTACATATTTGGGGCTGTTCTAATTATCTCATGAACAATTTCCTCTGCAAACTGCAACAATGATTCAACATCAGTGTTTTGGGGTTTTTTGTACATGTAACACCGTCATGAGCAATCAAAGCCAGAGTTCCCTTCTTCACCATAAAAGGAGCATTTCGTTAGTCACTGACGGCAGGTAGTTACTCAACACATCCAAACTCCAGCCTATATAACAGCTTCTCACAGCACTGAGACACAAGTTGCACACAACGAGGAAGCATGAAGACTTTGACTCTGAGCATTCTGCTTGGCCTGGCAGTGGCAGTTTACTGCATGCCAGTATCTCAGATTACTGGGCAAGATGAAAGTTTTGCAAAGGTATGTGTACTTGGCTGTTTTTTATTTTTTGGCATAGGCTAGAGTGGACAAACGTTGTGATTATTTTAATTGTCCATCCCATGTTGTTATTTGTCTTGTTTCTTGAGCTTAAACATGCTGACAGATATTTGAGTGTAAAGCTCTGAATATTTCTCTCTTCCAGAACTACCTGAAGAAATTCTTCAACCTCACAGAGGAGGAGGGTCCAGCTGTCAGAAGGGGCATCAGCCCGCTGAACAAGAAGCTGGCTGAGATGCAGAGATTCTTTGGTCTCCAGATCACCGGGTCTCTGGATGCTGACACTTTGGCCATGATGAAGAAGCCCCGCTGTGGGGTTCCCGATGAACAGGTCGCTCGTTTCTCCACTTTTGAAAACAACCTCAAATGGAAGAAAAACAGCCTCACATACAGGTGAATGATCTAAAGACACAACATAACACACAACGTGAGAAAATGTGACCACACTAATGATTTTCTTGGATATTGTTGTGCTCTGCAGGATAGAGAACTACACACCTGACATGTCTGTGGCAGAGGTGGATGACTCCATAGACAAAGCTCTGCAGGTGTGGGCCAAAGTCACTCCACTGAGGTTCACAAGGATCTACAGCGGCATTGCTGATATTATGATCTCCTTTGGTCGCTGGGGTGAGTCTAAAAACACACTAAGTAATATAATCACTGAACGTTTTTATTGTATTATTGCACAAGACATGACCATCCCACCTATCTCACCATCTCACCTATATTTTTTAGTGTTTTTTTTGTTTTGTTTGGCCAAGTCTAATACCACTATCTTCTAACAGCACATGGTGATGGTTACCCCTTTGATGGCCCTGATGGCACTCTCGCCCACGCATTTGCTCCCGGTGATGGCATTGGAGGGGATGCCCATTTTGATGAAGATGAAACGTTCACGTTCCGCTCAAACACGGGTAAGTTTGTTTACTTTTATGAACTGTGGTGTCCAAATTATTACTCTGTAGTGTGCGACCTGAGTTATCCTTAGCTGTAACCAATTGTCATTCTGTGTTTTCTACTTCAGGCTACGTCCTCTTTATGGTTGCTGCCCATGAATTTGGTCACTCTCTGGGCTTGTCTCACTCCAATGACCCCGGTGCTCTCATGTACTCAGTGTACTCATACAGTAACCCTGACACCTATGTTCTTCCCCGGGATGACGTTAATGGCATCCAGTCCCTCTATGGTGAGTGCTAAATTCTTTTTTTGGTTTTATTCAATTAAAAATATTTGAGTTGACCAAAATCTTAGAAGAGCCTGTGCATAAATAATTTTACAACTTACAACAGTGTGATATTTATTAAATTACTTCCAGGTCCAAATCCAGATCCCGTTAAGCCTGGACCTACAGCGCCCACTACTCCTGATGCCTGTGATTCAACGATGGTTTTGGATGCTGTTGCCACAATGCGAGGAGAGATGCTCTTCTTCAAGGACAGGTATCACAAAATAAATGCTTGAATACCTGAGTGAGAAATCTCTCATAGCAGAGCTGGCTTCTGACATTGGCTGATTGGTCATTTACATTAATTTACATTTTGTGCATGTGTTCACAGATTAGTCTGGCGCAAACACCCTCAGATCAGCACACCTATACAAACTCTCATCTCAGCTAACTGGCCCGATGCCCCTGTTAATATTGATGCTGCTTATGAGAGCCAAAAATTAGACCGTGTCTTACTTTTTAAAGGTATGCTTTCTCAGTGTCCACCTAATGCAGCACTCCTTTGAAGTCAGCATTTTTGTGCCTTTACATAGCTTTACTATAAAGTCTACTTCTTATTTGTTCACAGATCAGCAGGTGTGGGCTTTCAGCGGCTATGATCTTGTAAGTGGCTATCCTAAACCAATATCCAGCTTTGGTCTGCCCAAAACAGTGAAGAAAGTTGATGCGGCCCTCTATGACGAACAAAGTGGGAAGACTCTGTTCTTTGTAGGCAGTGAATACTACAGGTGTGTTCCACTAAGACCTGAGAAAATTAGGCAACTGATTTTCATACAGCAGCTTACAAGTTGTATTACAAATGTTAGATGAATCTAAATACATTTTTCTTTTCCCAGTTATAATGAGGCCACAAAGACGATGGATAAGGGATTCCCCAAACAGGTGGATGAGACCTTCTTGGGAATGACCTCCAAAGTGACTGCAGCTCTGCAGCAAGGAGGTGAGCAGCAATTCAGGCTTGAAGACCACTGAAACGAGACAATGATATCTGTTTTTGATATTTCTGTTTTTATCTTTTGAGTTTACATGTAATGAATGATTGCTATTTTAACATGTTTAAAAATCCCTCTGGTCTGTTATGCAGCACTAACATGTAGCATCTCTGTTCTGCAGGGTACACCTACCTCTACAGTGGACCACAAATGTTTGAGTATGCCATGTGGAGCGGGAGGCTGTACCGTGTGCTGAGGAACAGCTACTTCTTGCCCTGCTACTATAAGCCAGTTTTCTAACTTGTTTACAGAAGATTTTGAATGTTAAATAAGGCACAGTAAAAAAAATAAAGAGAAACTGTATCAATATAATTTTGGATATCTAATATTATTGTTGAACAATTACCAGCAGCTTATGTACTTAATTTTGTTTTTGTTATGTTAATCATTGCTTCATTGAGGTTCACCTTTTTATTTTGTTTTATTTATGGCACAGTCATTATGTAATTCTTTCACTCGCTAATTGTTTTTGTTGTGTTTTCAACTTTAATTACTGTGACTTTATGTATACAAAAGATCAAATGGAGTGCAGTAAAATTAAATTGACATCATCAATAAGCACATTTTAAGTATGTTACTGTTGTGTTACAATGTTACAACCAAAGGTGGATAAAGTACACACACTGGTAATGTAAGAATAAGTACAGATCTTTTATTTACAAAATACTGATGCAAAAGTTGAAGAAGTGCTTCCTTACCTCTCATATATAATCCAAGTATAAAAGAAAAAGTATCTCTTTGGAGTTATTTTTAGCTAACTTAAACTCAGTCATATTATAATAAAAATATACAATAGAAAGTTCTTACGAATGTAGAGTCGGTAGAATAAAAGTGATATAGAGATAAATGACTACTAAAATATTAGGGGTGCAACGATACACAAAATTCACGGTTCGGTTCGGTTCGATACTTTGGTGTCACGGTTCGATATTTTTTCGATACAAAAAAAATGTTCATGCCTTTTTAATTTGTCATTTATTAAAATTATAACTATATATTTTAACTCAAAAGTACAGTTTTTAAATTTAATGTTGCTGAAACAACAAAGTAATAAAATATATATATATATATATATCTGATTGAGGAATCACTCATCTTTGGAAAAGAGAGTTTATTACAGAGAAATGGCTCTTACCAAAATAAAAGCTATACGCTTCTTCTGGGCTATATTCTCAGCAGCATATTAAACATATCAGTTCCCCATGAGGAGAATCATGTGCTAACGGCTGTCTAAATGACTCGGGTAAAGTTTGTAGCATGCGTGCTTGATGTTTTTGTCTGCTTCCACTTGTCTTTGCACGAGGATGATGTTGGAGTAAATGTGCAGTCATATTCGTTGTGTTCCCACTAGTGCTGTCAGCGTTAATCTCGTTGAAATGACGTTAACGCCACAACACGGCAAGTTTACGAGCTACCGCGGATCGCCCCGTGCCTGGGGCTGGACAGCCAACACGTTAACGAGCTAACTGCGCTAACGCAGTAGTTCCCACCAATGTAATTGAGCATTGCACATCCGACATACTGTTTTACTTTAGTCCATGACGCGCTTACCTTCAGGGTCATATTTCACATGAAAACCAAAATAGTTCCAAACGCCAGATCTGAATGAGGGTGGGGGAGGTTCAATTTGCCATGTTGCAAGGAGAGCTAAACTTCTGTCTCGCTAGCTTGCCCTGCGCTCAGTGAATCTGCGTTCGACTACTCCGCCTAGGCTGCACTGTCGAGCGCAGATCCACTGAGCGCTCAACACAGACAGCATCGTCAGAAGGAAAGTTGATCAAATAAATTAAAAATTTGTATTGTTCAATACATATGAGTACCGAACCGAAAGCACTGTATCGAACGGTTCAATATCGATACGAGTATCGTTGCACCCCTATAACATATATCAGGATGTGAGAACTAATAACTGAGTAGTGTTAAATATCAACACTTCATCGAGTTCTTCTGATCCCTCAGAGGCATCTGATGGAAGACAAAACACTGTTCAGTAGACCACTTCACACTTTATTCTCTTACACAATACTTCTAGAAGGGTGATGCGTCCTGCATGACACATTGCCGTGGATCTCCAAATGGTGGTGCGCCCCTAACAGTTTTATTACAGAAGCTTGAAACTGTGAGATGGTGTGCAGTTGTGGGTCAGCAGAGTGAAGAGTAGGGGGCTCAACACAAATCCTTGGGGAACCCCTGTATTCAGTGTTCTTGTGCTGGAGGTGTTGCTGCTGACCCCGTGCTGTCTTACTGTCAGGAAATCCAGCAGCCAAAGCGAGGTGCTGATCCCCAGCAGATCCAGTTTGTGAATTAGTTGCTGGGGAATGCTGAACTGAAGCCTATGAACAGCATTCTAATGGTCGAGCGGTTTGACCAGTATGCGAACTGAAATGGATCCAGGTTGGGGGGGAAGAGATGTCTTGATTTGATGCATGACTAACTGTTCAAAGCACTTCATAATGATGGGGGGAGTGCGACCGGATGGCAGTCGTTAAAGCAGGAGGGAGATGACTTCTTTGGTACAGGAATGATGGTGGAGGCTTTGAGGCATGTGCAAGCCTGGGTCAGTGATGTATTAAAGATGTCTGTGAAGACATCTGTGAGTTTTGCAGCACAGTCCCTCAGTGCTCGTCCAGGGATGTTGTCAGGACCTGGGGCCTTGCGTGTGTTGATCCTGGCAAGGGATCTCCACAAACTGTCTGGGGATAGTGTCACCACCTGATTGTTCGGGGAGCGGGGGGTTGAATCTTCTCTGCAGGGGAGAAGTTCTGTGCCTCAAAGCAAATAAAGAATTTGTTTAGCTCATCTGATAAAGGGGTGGAACTGACAGCAGTCTGTGGAGTGGGCTTGTAGTCTGTGATGGTTTGTATTTCTTGCCACAGCCTCTGAGTGTCTCTGCTGTCGCTTGCTTATTACCCACCAGTCTACTGTTGTTTACAGCACTGTTACACCCCTGAAAACAGGGGGAAAAGAATCACGAGAGTGATTATGACTTGCGTCTCTCATGCAGTAGTTTATTGCAGTGAAAATGAGCAGAAACGTTTCACATTCTGTACTGCTAAATTCACATGGTGGAAGAAAAACACTAATTAATAAACCGAAATACTAAAGTGCTTACTATACATATACTTGAGCAGGTTTCCTGACAAAATGGCTGACAATCGCGGCATTTTTAGCTCCTGCAGTTATCGTAATGGCCATTACACAGTACAAAACACAGCTCAAAACCACCACGCACATGTGCACAAAACTGTAATATAATGCTTCTAACGCTTACAAAACAATGAAGGATTACCTCTTAAATATCTTAACAGTGTACACATTGAAAATATATCAACTTTTAAACACTTTTACCTGAAAACAGGGGGAAAAGAATCACAAGAGTGATTATGACTTGCGTCTCTCATGCAGTAGTTTATTGCAGTGAGGAGAACGCGCGAAAACCCCCTAGTGGAGAATAGAGACATTACTAATCGATCCCAGAAAAGGCTTACTAGCCGATCACTGATGTATAGATTGCAGTTCTCTTAAATAACATGAAAGCCATTAATATAACATGAAAAATAATAAACTCTTAACCACTTTCTTACCATATTTACATTATTTGCATCCTTATATCAACAGATATGAATTAGTATTAACTGAACAGTTTTATATGCAGTAGTTCTTCAATCTGTCACATTGACCGCTGTTTTTTTTTTTTTTTTCCAATGACTGCCGACTAGAAAGGCTCATTTCTGCTGTTCAATACCGAAGAAATTTAAACTTTTTAAAAATTATGCCAAATTTTGCTCTACTGCAGAATATTTTTAAGGTTATCTGCTATAAAAAGTCAGGTCAGGAAAATCTCCATCCATCCATCCATCTTCATCCGCTTTATCCGGGGCCGGGTCGCGGGGGCAGCAGCCTAAGCAAAGAGGCCCAGACCTCCCTCTCCCCAGCCACCTCCTCCAGCTTATCCGGGGGAATACCAAGGCGTTTCCAGGCCAGCCGAGAGATATAATCTCTCCAGCGTGTCCTGGGTCTGCCCCGGGGCCTCCTCCCGGTGGGACATGCCTGGAACACCTCACCCAGGAGGCGCCCAGGGGGCATCCTTGTCAGATGCCCGAACCACCTCAGCTGGCTCCTTTCGATGTGGAGCAGCAGCTGCTCTACTCTGAGCCCCTCCCGGATGGCCGAACTTCTCACCCTATCTCTAAGGGAGAGGCCAGCCACTCTTCGGAGGAAGCTCATTTCTGCCGCTTGTATCCGCGATCTCGTTCTTTCGGTCACTACCCACAGCTCGTGGCCATAGGTGAGGGTAGGGACGTAGATCGACCGGTAAATTGAGAGCTTCGCTTTTACACTCAGCTCCCTCTTCACCACGACGGACCGGTGCAGCGTCTGCATTACTGCAGCTGCAGCCCCAATCCGTCTGTCGATCTCCGGCTCCCTTCTCCCATCACTCGAGAACAAGACCCCGAGATACTTGAACTCCTCCACTTGGGGCAGGAACTCATCCCCGACCCGGAGTGGGCACTCCACCCTTTTCCGGCTGAGAACCATGGCCTCAGATTTGGAGGTGCTGATCCTCATTCCCGCTGCTTCACACTCGGCTGCGAACCGTTCCAGTGCGAGCTGGAGGCCCTCACCCGATGAAGCCAACAGAACCACATCATCTGCAAAAATCAGAGATGAGATTCTGAGGCCACCAAAGCGAAAGCCCTCCGCCACTTGGCTGCACCTAGAAATTCTGTCCATAAAAATTATGAACAGAACTGGAGACAAAGGGCAGCCCTGGCGGAGCCCATCACCCACCGGGAACGAGTCCGACTTATTGCCGGCAATGCGAACCAAGCTCTTGCAACGGTTGTATAGGGATCGAATAGCCCGTAGCAATGGGCCAGACACCCCATATTCCCGCAACACCTCCCACAGGACACCCCGAGGGACACGGTCGAATGCCTTCTCCAAGTCCACAAAACACATGTAGACTGGTTGGGCAAACTCCCATGCACCCTCAAGTATCCTGGAGAGGATAAAGAGCTGGTCCAGTGTTCCGCGACCAGGACGAAAACCGCATTGTTCCTCCTGTATCCGAGGTTCGACTAACGGACGAACTCTCCTTTCCAGCACCCTGGCAGAGACTTTCCCAGGGAGGCTGAGGAGTGTGATCCCCCTGTAGTTGGAACACACCCTCCGGTCCCCCTTCTTAAAGATGGGGACCACCACCCCGGTCTGCCAGTCCACAGGTACTGCCCCTGATCTCCACGCAACATTGCAGAGGCGTGTCAACCAGGACAGCCCTACAACGTCCAGAGCCTTCAGGAACTCGGGGCGGACCTCATCAACCCCAGGGGCTCTGCCACCAAGGAGTTGTTTAACTGCCTCAGTGACCTCGCCCCCGGAAATTGGCGGGTCATTCCCCTCATCCCCAGACTCTGCTTCCTCCTCGGGAGACGTGTCAGTGGGATTAAGGAGGTCCTCGAAGTATTCCTTCCACCGCCCGACAATTTTCTCAGTCGACGTCAGCAGCGCTCCGCCAGCACTATACACAGTGCAGGTAGAGCACCGCTTTCCCCTCCTGAGACGTCTGACGGTTTGCCAGAATCTCTTCGAGGCAGTCCGAAAGTCTTTTTCCATGGCCTCTCCGAACTCCTCCCACACCCGAGTTTTTGCTTCAGCCACTGCCCGAGCCGCATTCTGCTTGGCCTGTCGATACCTGTCGGCTGCCTCCGGAGTCCCACAGGCTAACCAAGCCTGATAGGACTCCTTCTTCAGCCTGGTGGCTCCCTTCACCTCTGGTGTCCACCATTTGGTTCGGGGATTACCACCACGGCAGGCACCAACCACCTTGCGGCCGCAGCTCAATGCAGCAGCTTCGGCAATGGAGACGCTGAACATGGTCCATTCAGACTCAATGTCCCCAGTCTCCCTCGGAATGCTGTTGAAGCTCTGCCGGAGGTGTGCGTTGAAGATCTCGCGGACTGGGGCCTCTGCTAGACGTTCCCAGCACACCCTCACTACGCGTTTAGGTGCACCAGGTCTGTCCAGTGTCCTCCCCCGCCACCTGATCCAACTCACCACCAGGTGGTGATCAGTTGACAGCTCAGCCCCTCTCTTTACCCGAGTGTCCAGAACATATGGTCGCAGGTCTGCTGATACGATTACAAAATCGATCATCGACCTACGGCCTAGAGCGTCCTGGTGCCACGTGCACTTATGGACACTCTTATGTTCGAACAGGGTGTTTGTTATGGCCAAACTGTGATTAGCACAGAAGTCCAATAACAAAGCACCGCTCGGGTTCAGATCAGGGAGGCCGTTCCTCCCAATCACGCCCCTCCAGGTCTCGCTGTCGTTACCCACGTGAGCATTGAAGTCTCCCAGCAGGACAACAGAGTCTCCAGGTGGAGCACCCTCCAGCACCCCCCCCCCCCAGGGACTCTAAGAAGGCTGGGTACTCTGAACTGCCACTCGGCGCATAAGCGCAGATGACTGTCAGGACCCGTTCCCCGACCCTAAGGCGCAGGGAACAAACCCTCTCGTCCACCGGGAAAAACCCCAACGTACCGGCAGCAAGCCGAGGGGATATTAGAATACCCACCCCAGCCCGCCGCCTCTCACCAGGGGCAATTCCAGACTGAGACAGAGTCCAGCCCCTCTCCAGGAGACTGGTTCCAGAGCCCAAGCCATGTGTAGAGGTGAGCCCGACTATATCTAGCCGGTACCTCTCAACCTCACGCACTAACTCAGGCTCCTTCCCCACCAGAGAGGTGACAATGTCCCTATTGCCAGTCTTGGCAGCCGGGGGTCAGTCCGCCAGGGCCTCCGCTCCTGGCCGCCACCCGGCACACAATGCACCCGACCCCTATGGCGCCTCCTGCGGGTGGTGGGCCTGCGGGTGGATAGGCCCATGTCTCCTCTTCGGGCTGTGCCCGGCCGGGCCCCATGGACTAAGGCCCGGCCACCAGACGCTCGCCCTCGGGCACCCTCCCCGGGCCTGGCTCCAGGGCGGGGCCCCGGTAACCCTATCCCGGGCAGGGTAAACTGTTCCCTCGGTGTCCTTTTCATAAGGGTCTTATGAATCACTCTTTGTCTGGTCCCTCACCCAGGGCCAATTTGCCATGGGAGACCCTACCAGGGGGCAAAAGCCCCCAGACAACATAGCCCCTGGGATCCCTGGGAAAATCTCCTTCATGATATTTTTTTGGTTTTATCCTCAGTTACTGTGATACAAAGCCATGTGCTGTGATGCTTACACCTCTGATGAAGTGTCGGTACTGATAAATGATCAGAATTGTAATATTTCTGACTGTCTGACTCAAAATTGAATCGAATTCAATCGAATCGTTGATCAAATCAAATTGGGACGTTGTGATTTGGAATTGAATCGATTCTAGAAATCAGTGACGATACCCAGCCCTATTTGGTCATATTTGTTGAGCTGCTGAAAAGTTGCATTTGAAGTAACCTCTGTTGTGTCCACATACTATTGCATTTGTTCTGTAGATGCATTTACCAGAAGCGCTAGAGGGCGCTAGTGAGTATGTTGTTCTGGTTGTGGTATTTGAAAGAAGAAAAATAAAAATAAAGAAAGGAGTTATCTCCGGTGATCATCTGTTCCTACCTGCATGTGTGTGTAATGCCTGCTGAACTAACACCATACAACAACCTCCCAGTTCATTCACATCACAGCCCACTTTAATTTCAAAACCTTGTTACAGGTCATCCTATTGATGAATGCATGCGCCATATTTTCAATTACCGTCCATTCATACTGATGGATTATGAATAAATGAATGAATGTTGGAGAGAGAACAGCCAAAAACAAAAATGAACAAAGAACAAGCAGTATACAATCATCAGGTTAATGGCAGGTTAAGCATTACAGAACAAGAAAGAAAAGGCAACTAGCAAAGACAAGGAATCGTAGGGAAGCCTGGGAAATTTTGAAGAGTGGAAAGAATATCAATAAAAGTTTAAAAGGGGGGTAACACAAAAATATATTACCAGGACACATGACCATGATGCAGTTAGGTCTGTAGGTTTTTTGTTTATTTGTAGTTTTGCCTCTTTACACTACCACCTCCGCATGTGTCTGATTTGGCAGCTCTTAAATGTTCTGTTTTGCCCTTCATTTACATCCACATCTCATAACATCCCACAAATATATCAAACAAAGACACTGGGAATGAACTTGAAAAATTGAGGAAACATGGCTCACCTGGCCATGAAACTGTCAAGGTTCCTGGGTGGTTCACCCAGTGTTTTCCAGTGTTTCAGCAGAAACTGCTTAGCCCACCTGTCTCTCAGGGGCCTGCACAGGCTATCGTTTCAAGGCTGTTGCTGCCTCTCAAGCCTCCAGAGTGGCCTCTACCAATGCCTGAAGTGGGAAGAGCATCAAGGTAGATAGATAGATAGATAGATAGATAGATAGATAGATAGATAGATAGATAGATAGATAGATAGATAGATAGATAGATAGATAGATAGATAGATAGATAGATAGATAGATAGATAGATAGATAGATAGATAGATAGATAGATAGATAGATAGATAGATAGATTAGATTAGATTAGATTAGATAGGGACAAACAGTTTTTAAATTGTACCCAAGTCTGTCTTCTGAAGAGTTTGTTAATAAGTTTCTGAGTATGTTTAATAATGGTTCTTGACGCAATGGTTCATAGATTATTTACAACTTTTTTCATTAACTTTCTCAGGCAACCATGTAGAGCAAATTAGCCTTTTCCTATTCGAAGCACCTTAAACACTCCTGGTTTTCGGTCCTCACAGACTTAGTACTCATAATCCCAATATCTATTGTTCTAAAGATTGCATCTCCAGGCAACACGTTTTCACTCCCAAAGCGTAACATTTTATGCTAGGTGACAAATCGTCAGTATATTACGCCTTTGGCCACCTAACACATCCCTATATTAAAATGAGGAAACATAAGAACTGTTTGGAATAAATCTACACATGTACATTTATTTGACTTAAATCGCTTTGGAAAACACTGTCTAACACGATTAAGGTGGTGGTTAAAATTAGGGATAAGGTTAGGGTTAGGCCCGGAATACACAGCTGGAATGTGTGTTACTGCGGGAGCGTCATTCAATTAGATTTCATCCACAATCCGGCACATTACATAGGAACGCAGAAAGGTAACCTTTCGCATTCCCTGGAATGCCTCGGGACGTGACAAATCATCTGTATATTACGCATCGGGAGTGAGAGCGGGCTGCCCTAGGTGGAGTATAAATTGCCATCTACTTTTCCTCAGATCCACCACCCCTTTGGTCAATTCCTCCATTAGAGCCAAAACACCTGAACCCCGTCCCTCCATGCCTCAAGTGTAGCACGATCTTGCAGAAGTGTTCGACAAAGCTTGGTGCTGGGTTCTTTTTCATGACAAAGAAAAAATCAAGGTGACAAACAAGTACCCCTCACCCCTCCTGTAAACTGAATTGGAACTCCTACAAGGCAACACCATTTTCACTAAACTGGACCTTTGTAATGCCTATTACTTGGTAAGGATTAAAGAGGGAGACAAATTTAAAACAGCATTCAAACACATCTTGCGCACTTTGAATACCTTGTTATAGCATTTTGTTTGACCAGTGCTCTGGCAGTTTCCCATTCCCTTGGAAATAATGTGTTTCAATACTTCATTTATCACTTTGTCTTTGTTTAGTTTGATGATATTCCCATTTCCTCTAAGACCCTCCATCATCATTAAAGCCATGGCTGTTTGGTCCTCTAGCACCATCTTAAGAACTGGCTCTGTGTTAGCGGTGAGAAATGTGAGTTTCACACATACTCTGTTTCATTCCTTGTTTTCATTGTGGTTAAAGGACAACTCAAATCTGACCCTGTAAAACACCAACTTTCTACAGTGCAGTTTTGAGATTCCTTTCCAGGCACCTCAACTCCCATTGAGGTTACTTGACAGTGTGAAGTAACCTCAATAGGTCGCCTAATAGGGTAATGCAAGGTCTCACAATGGTTTCACCTGAAACCTGTGGTGATATTGACCCACGCCTTTTTTCACACATTGGCTCAGAAGGGTTGGTTGTGTACAAAAACATTCGTTTACGAACTGAGAAACTGGGATCGAATTATACTTGTCCCTTTGAGTTGACTCTATCATTACTCCTGTCTCTGTCCGGTTGAAATGACCACAGAACAGGAAAAGTCACCATATTTTTCATGTCTGGATCAGTCCATTGGCTCCTCACAATTTTGAAAGTTTCTTTGCCTTGCCTGCAAAAGAGTATCTTACCTGCTTTTCCTGTGCTCAGATTTGCTTGGTGTCTGTAAGTAAACATTTGGAATTGAAATGGTTTGGATTCCAAGGAGAACCCAGACGGTGACTAGAATTCTCACTCCTGGAGGAGTATGTTTTTCTGATATGATGAATGGTGAAATGTTGAATGGTGATGGTGACATTTGAAAGATAATTTTCACACTTTGGTTTTTATTTATTGCCAAATCCATGCCACATCTTTGTTATGTCTGAGCTATTTTTTAGCCATTTTGACATCTATCATTCCAGGAACTAACATCTGAGAAAATTGTTGATAAGCTGCCAAAATGGAAATGTCTGGATTTCTTGTCTCACTGTCTCACACGCACACTGTTATGTTTATGGGTGTGGATCTCTGTTTCATCATAGACTGCCCACATACACCTGACTGTGGAGATAGACCTGATGTTTGAATCATAATCTCTGTTTGGAGGGAAACTATGATGACTACTCATATAACGATGGGGTTATCAGCATGGTTTTTACACACTGTACTGCAAAGTTACCAAAACAAAAGCCAAAAGGATGTATAACAATGAGCATCAGCCTTTGATATCCATTCAGTCGTCTCAGCATGGTCTGGAATTTTTTCTTTTTTTTTTGAATACTTCATTACCTCATTACCTTAAAAGGCAGCAGATAGAGGGTACTATTCTTGAGAAGGAGGAAGAGTCCCTGAAGTGTTTGGGTAATTTCAGTCATGACAACTCAACATTCAGTAGTAAAAGATCTTCTGCCTACAACAACCTCTGTGATTCAATCTCTGTGATTCATGCATCAGATCATCAAGCTGCAGTAACAAGTCATAGGTTGAGTTATCAGTTCCCATCAGGTTCAGCTGCAATCACAGTGGACAAACTGGCTTTTTAATGAGGTTTTCTGACTTCTGGAACAGAAGCATAAACATTGTAAGAATGCTGGAAATAGGTACTGTTACTACAGTAGAGTAGTGTATTTTGAAGCCTGTTTCTAAATATGAGAAATTTTAAAAAGTGACAATTTCAGTTTCTAATTGTAAAAGCATGAACACTATACCACTGAAGTATGATTCACAAAATATCTATGACGTTCAATGAATTTGCCCCAAATAAGGTTAAAAAAAACTCTTTTTTCTTGCTGTCATGCAGTCAAAATCCTGACGAGTCTCTGATTCATGTCACAACAGCACTCATATATATACAAAATGATGAAAATGCATACTTTCTTTTTTTTGGTTCTGTTGATGCATTACAAGCTCTCTTGTTTTCCAAGACAGTCATCGTGCCCCACTACCGGTGGACCTTATACAAGACTTCTTGTAATCCTTATACGAGACGATTGCGGATGACTGATGCAGTCTGTGTTAAAATCTGTTAACATCAGCTCATTGTGTAATGGAGTGTTGTAATATTGACCCATATAATTGCCCCCAAAATAGGTACTCATATATGCAATCATGGAGACACAAAATAAATGATCATCATGTGGTGCATATTTAAACCATAGAAAAAACTTTTTTCAAAGTGTTTCATTTTATGTTTTCTTAAAAAATAAAAGAAGAAAAGAAGAAGGACCTAATAGACACTTAATAGATACTTTTTCATAACAGGTACTAACTGGTCATAGTTTACACATGTACTAGCTGGGTTTTTTTTAGCATTGTTCAGTATATCTAAGACACAATCCAAACGATACTACCATCAGTGTCCAATACTGAAAAGAATGGCAGCACTGTTGTGCACCACATGCAAAATTGAGAGTAAACAGAGGGTTTGTTGACAGCACGATATATCTTGTTTGGGTTTAGCCTCAGGACACATTGCTCACTTATCAGTAGAAAAAATAATCTAGGTACTCCCTTTTGTGATGGATTCGATAAATATCTTCTGACTTGTGCTAAACCGCCTTAAGCAAAATTTACAGTGTCTGTTGTAATATAACTTTGAACAACATGCAAAATTAGGAAACATATTCAAAGTAAAATGACAAATATACAATAAATGTTTCATCTCCCTCCTGTTTAAATACATAGAGACAATATTGTCTGAATGAGTATCAGCAAAACACTGATGAAGAAATACACTAGCATGATCCTACAATGATATGTACAGCAGTCAAAACTCACTGGTTTTATTATCCCTTACTGTTTCACTATTAACATAATATTTGGTTTAAAAATCTGTAGTTTTGGTATGTAATGTTTTGTAATGTGTCATCTCATAATCACAGAGTTGATTTGGGAATTTTCTATCTGTGCTGATCTTCTCCTCAGTCATGTCATCCTAAATATAACTATTACTGAGTCATCAGCTCAAGGAAGTAGTTGCTTAACACACCCACTCTACGATACTTCCCCTCCACAGCCTATATAACACCAGACTTCAATGTATGCACACAAGTCAAAACAGTGAAGAAGTATGAGGTCTCTCACCGGGTGTATTCTGTTCAGTCTGGCGACTGCAGTTCTCTCTGTGCCGCTTTCTGAAGTTTCTGTGGAAGATGAAAGTTTTGCAAAGGTATGTATATGTTTCCTTTGCTTGTCCTATAATTGTAACACAAGTCCTAGGATTATGGGGTATTAAGAATATTGTTCAGATCTCATGTTTTTTGACAGAACTACCTGAAGAAATTCTTCAACCTCACAGAGGAGGAGGGTCCAGCTGTCAGAAGGGGCATCAGCCCGCTGAACAAGAAGCTGGCTGAGATGCAGAGATTCTTTGGTCTCCAGATCACCGGGTCTCTGGATGCTGACACTTTGGCCATGATGAAGAAGCCCCGCTGTGGGGTTCCCGATGAACAGGTCGCTCGTTTCTCCATTTATGGAAAAAAATGGCAGAAACGCAGCCTCACATACAGGTGAATGATCTAAAGACACAACATAACACACAACGTGAGAAAATGTGACCACACTAATGATTTTCTTGATTATTGTTGTGCTCTGCAGGATAGAGAACTACACACCTGACATGTCTGTGGCAGAGGTGGATGCTTCCATAGGCAAAGCTCTGCAGGTGTGGGCCAAAGTCACTCCACTGAGGTTCACAAGGATCTACAGCGGCATTGCTGATATTATGATCTCCTTTGTTCGCCGGGGTGAGTGCAAATCTTTTTCAGCAATGGAAGATGCACTCAGATAACATCATTATTAAAAATATGAGTCTAAAACAATAGAAAATAGAGTATGGATAGGTTACTCAGAATCAGAAAATCCTAAAGAAATGATGTACTTATACACACGATACCTCTAATCGGCATTATATTGTATTACATAGAGTTATATATGTTTTAGATTGACTGTTTGAATCCACTTGGAGATAACTATTTACCAAATGTTTCATGTCAATGTGTACACAAAATGGTCTGTAAATTTTGGCTTGTTTGCCTTATTTAACAGAACATGGTGATTTTAATTCCTTTGATGGGCCCGGTAACACTCTCGCCCACGCCTTTGCTCCCGGTGATGGTCTTGGAGGGGATGCTCATTTTGACGATGATGAATCTTTCACGTTCCGCTCAAGCCGTGGTGAGGTTTTCACTTATCATTTTTCCTTTTTTGATCTTTACGTGCTTTACGTGTGATTTTAGAAAATAACTGCATTGTCGCACTGTCCTGTAACCGGCCTGCCATTATGTGTTTTCGGCTTCAGGCGTCGTCCTCTTCATTGTCGCCGCCCATGAGTTTGGTCACTCTCTGGGCTTAGGTCATTCCAATGTCCCTGGTGCCCTAATGTACCCAACGTACTCCTACAGAAACCCTGACACCTTTGTTCTGCCTCAGGATGATGTTAGGGGCATTCAGTACCTCTATGGTGAGTACTGAGGGTCTGAATATTGCTTTGGTATTGCTGCTCGTTTTGACCTTTGGTGGATTGTGAAGCAGGGGTTCCCAAAACTTATCTTTTAAATTCTAGGTTCAAACTCTAGGAAGGATCCCTCTGTGGATGATCCCAAACCTCCCACTACTCCTGATGCCTGTGATTCTACCATGGTATTGGATGCTGTCACAACCCACAGAGGAGAGATTATCTTCTTCAAAGACAGGTTTCAGATATGCGCCGCAGCAGAGTGCTAAAACATCTAAATCCACAGTTTAGTAATGATTGTTTGATGGCTCATGTTTGCCTCTATTTATTATCAGCTTCTTGTGGCGTAGCTTCCCCCAGAGCCAGACTCCACAGCAAAGCCTCATCAGAAGCTTGTGGCCCAGTGCCCCTGTGGACATCGATGCTGCGTATGAGAGCCGACAGTTAGACACAGTGTTTCTGTTCAAAGGTACTGGTTTCTCCTTATCTATGTAAGAAACACATTCCATATTTTGGAATCTAACTTAAGCGTTTTCAATTGTTTTCCAAAGGTCGCAAAGTGTGGGCCTTCACTGGCAACCAGCCCGTGCGGGGCTACCCTAAAACACTAACTGCTTTTGGTCTGCCAAAAGGAGTGAGGAAAATCGACGCTACCCTTCATGATGTAAACTCTGGCAAAACTCTCTTCTTTGTAGGCAATAATTACTTCAGGTGAGTTGAAAGTTTACCAGTTCCAATTTTCACTGTGAACTACTCTATACTATTAACGTCAACTGGATCAATCTATTTTCTGTTTTTCTCCAGTTATGATGAGTCCAGAAAGACTATGGAGCAGGGATATCCCAGACTGGTGAATCAGGCCTTTGCAGGCCTGACCAGAAGAGTTACGGCAGCTTTCCAGCACAAAGGTGAGTGGTCCTCACTGCTAACCTGAAATTAGAGATTTTAAAAAATGTCTTGCCAGACTAAAAGTCATGCTACTGTCATTGTAATTTCCACACTTTTAACATAACAGCAGAACCAGAAGCAGCTCTAAAACCTCTTGAAAACTCTTTAACTCTTAAACTATATGCTCCAGTGTAAAACCGAAAAGTAGCACCTACTTTATAATGAGTCTAAAAACATAACCTCCCCGAACAACAGTTAAGTATTAAGTACTGAGCTTAGAGACAGTAGTAGGTGGATTTTTTTGGCAAAGTCTGCTGGCTGTATTTATGCTTTAAGCTAAGCTAACCGTCTTTTAGTTTAGTGTAACCAACACATGAAAGCAGTGGCCTCATGTATATCATTGAATTAAGACAATGTATTATTTTTGTGAACCATTTCTTTAACTAGTATTTAGACTAACACTAAGCCATTGTTCTGCAGGTTACACTTACATTTACAGTGGACCCTACATGTATGAGTACGACCTGGGGACTGGGACACGGCACCGTGTGTTGAGGAACAGTTACTTCCTGCGCTGCACGAACTCCTAGACGAATGGGTCTTTGTTTTTACAGTATGTAGTAATTGTGCAAACTAAGACAAAAATCTGTAAACAAAGCCTACAGTATTATTCAAGTACGTCACTGAAAACGTTTAAACTGCACTTTTCTCAATTTCTTTTTAAACATATAATAAAAGTGGGGCTTAAGGAGTCAGTACTATGATCTATAAATATATGATCTACACATCCTTGCCTCTGCTAAATTATTTTGATCCCAGGTGGACACAAAATCTTTGCCCTTGCCTGAGTAATTCATTGTACTTTAACAACAGTTACAGCTCAAATAAGATTGTTTAGTGCTGCAAGTTTTGCTGAAACAAAACAAAACAAGTTTATACTGGAAACAACTAAATTAAAAACTGATATTGGTATCCTGATATGACTGAACACCCTCTAAAGATTTTGAGAATATTAAAGAGAAATTGAACCACTGACCAAGTAGTATTATGTTAAAGGGGGATTTAATACTGCATTGTGCTATAGCTGCAGAAGGTATGAGATTGATGAGCACTGCATTAAGTAATTAATTTTGAGAATATTTTAATGACCTTCTAAATGCAGCTTCAAATTTATTTTCTAAATGTGTTTTGTTGTAATTGCTCAGATGACTTCATTTTAAAAGGAGCATTCACTAATAAATACACGAAATGACTTCATTGTCTTTAGACTGTTGTTTCTTAACTATGATATGAAAAATGACTGTATGAATTTTAAATAACTGATGGCTACATGTCTTATTTATATAAAAGCTGAACTGTTTAAAAACATCTGATACTTTTTGGTTATTATATCCAATATAAATAATACATTCTCACACAATATAATAAATACATAACATGGCTTCTTGGCATAACAACACATCTGTACGGAGCAGAATGTCATGGTCATGGGTCATTGATTCAGTGCTTTGTGTTCATGGACTTCTTGACTAATCATTATGATGTTTCTAGAGTGACTCATATTTATTAGTTTAGTTTTTTTTGGAAAAAGGGGAAAAAACAACCTCTGCTTACCACACAGCCTGACACAGAAATCTGTACATAGACCCCCCCCCCCCCACACACACACACACACACACACACGGTGCTGATGAAATACCCTGATGTCCTGCTTCAAGGCTTTTCAGACTGAAATCAACATGTTCTTGTTGATGAAGTGAACATGCATGAACATGACGTAAATTCCTTTACATGCAGATCTAAGGAATATATCTCCCCCTATAGACACACACACACATTAACATTGTAATGCTGGTCTTATTCACAACACTGGCACTGAATATTTCCATAAAAAATATGCAACTAGCTCATTATAAGCTTTAAAGTCTTTTCCACAGCATTGAAACATAGCTGCTAATCATGTTAATAATCTGACCTTTGCTGAAGGTAAGCTTGTGCTCCATATTATAGCGAATACTTGGATTATAATTCTTTAGCTGATCAGATAATGATCAGCTTGCCGTGCAGGGAATTATGTGTCATTTTGCATGAAAATACTTTTGCATATTTCCAAATATGCTGACAACGTATTAACTGACTCATTGCACTCTCTAACCTAGTCTGAAATAGTTAATACCAGCAATTAAACTATACATTTTAAATTGTTATTATTTTAAGGGAAACATTAACCTAACCAAAGATACAATGGCATAAATTGGGCCTCCTGCTTCTTTGATTTCTTCTTCGTACTTTCCTGCCAGACAAAAAATGCATACTGGAAGCAAGGAAACAAAACATAAGGAGTGAGGGGATGAGTGAAAACACAACAAAGAACAGAGGGAGAAAGATGCAGGCAATATATACAGATAGCAGATAAGGATGGAAGAAGGAACAGGTGGGAAAACAGCTGACACTAATCATAGGGGACGTATATGGGAAGTGAAACTGAACGATGAGGGACTATCAAAATAAAACAGAAAACCAACACTGAGACATACCAGCTTGACACAGACAAAAAGGAAGACAGAGACAGGATACAGAGGGACCAGTCAGACATGGGGTAATGACTGGGGAACAGAAGATAAATAGACTACAGAGGACAAAATATATGACGAGAGAAAATAGCAATGCACTTGTAATACACACACCCCAGACTTAAATACAAGAGCCCAAACCTCACACGAAACCCAAAATACTGACTCAAAGTCCCTGGACCATGAGAGAATCAATTTATATTCTACAGCCATTTATTCATTAAGCAGAAACGTTTCCTACTGGCACTTAAATGAATAAACAATAAACAGTGGAACTGGAACCTGTGAAATACTGTAAAATAAAATATTTATTTATATTTTTTATTTCAAGGTAAATGTGATTACTGTGTGTTGATCTTAAAATATATATATATAACCCAATATATTTTATTTAAGCAATACACATTGGATGTTGTGGATGAAACTACAATAACTACAATGCTTAGCCAAAGATGACGTAGGAAGCACATCTCCTCCTGTGATTGGCTGATGTGTTTATTCGTGCGCTGCTGAAGGTGAAGCGTTAGTCAGTTCTGTGTCTCAGTCCGAAATGTCATCCAGTGGACTTTTAACCATGCACGCTCAAATCTGTAAACGTCTGGTAAGTGATGGGCTGTGAAACTGTCATCTTAGGTTTGTGGTCATGTTGTTGTAAGAAACAGGAAGGCTAGGCTGGCAGCACAGGGCCCTGGTTAAGTTCAAGTAGCTGTGCTAACCTTGCTCTGTGTGTGTGTGTGTGTGTGTGTGTGTGTGTGTGTGTGTGTGTGTGTGTGTGTGTGTGTGTGTGTGTGTGTGTGTGTGTAGCGTCCTTGGCAGGTTAAAGTAATGCAAACACCTGAAAACATACTGTACTTGTAGCTGGTTGGTCAGAGTACTTTAAAGAAGCAGTAGTAGTATGCTTTACTGGCTTCAATACAGTCGACAGTGTATCAGAAAGGACTAGTTGACACCAAAACAGGCTAGCTATAGCATCAGCTGCAGCTAGCTTAGCGCCCACAAAGAGTACCATTGAAACTCTAGCTCCTGTCACTTCATTAGGCAGCTGATATTGCCTGAATACCTGCCTTTATTGTCATATTTTTCACGGTGACAGTTTTATTCTGGAGCTTGATTCTAACGTGTGATGTTCGGGTCTGTGGGACACCTTTTCATTGTTTAGTAAACGTCAAGTTTTTCAGATTTATCATTATTTCAACAACGGCTAATTTTCTGTGAAGAACATAAAATAACCCATTTTAATGATCTCGCACTGTAATCGTGTTTGACACGTTTCGCCCCAGTTATGACAGATGGCTTAGCTGCTGCTTCTGGACAGGTGAAGCGGCAGGATTTGGGTTTGTTGTTGTTGTGTTTGTTTGTTTGTTTGTTTGTTTGTTTGTTTGTTTTTCCCCGGGACGGAGTCATGTGCGCTGGTGTTTGTAATTATTAAGTGAATGTTTTTTAATTAAGACAAACGGCCACGTGCACATGTAAGAAAATTAATACTAGATCTCTCATTGTTATTTATGCTGTGGATTGTGAAGACTAATATAGAGTATTCATTCACTAAAACACCAGAAAGTGTAATTGAATAAATATGATTTTATTGGAATTATTACTTGCTCATGCAAGTTTTTTACTTTTAACAGAAAATGATATTTGCTGCATCAAGTGGCTTCACACACAGTCTAACATCCTGCACATTCAGAAACTTATTATTTTGACTGTAGTAATGAAACCAATGAAAATTAAAGAATTGTTGTGCTATTACTATAAAATATAATTTGTTACTATTTTTTTTTTAAATAATTGTCATTACAAATGAGTCCTTGACCTCAAAAAACAAAAAGAGAAACTTCTCTTTCTTTTTTTATTCCCACTAATACTCTCGGTGTAATTGTGTCATAAAAAACAGGAGAGCTGCATGCAGATGCAATTTCAGTGTGATTAAAAACGCAGACGCAGACTGACACGTTGCAAAAGTTCAGGAGCAACCTCTTAACTGTGTTGTGTTTGCTTAGATTCAAAAAGGTATCTAAAACATCAGAGCTGCTTCTAGCTTTGTTTGGCAGTGTGGAACAACCTGATGATGGAAAGTGTCAGACGACTAAAACATCAACTAAACGCATCCAAACTCTTTTTTTTTTTTTTTTTTACAAAGCTGAGGAGGTGACTTGGAGGGAAAAAACCAGGCCAACTCAGTCTGAAAGCTGAAAACCTGTGTGGCTGTCACATTCAATATAGCCCTCATTTGTCAGTATGTTTAATTCTATAAATTGTTTTAAGTAAGTACTCTGCTCTTTACAGTCACAGCTTGTTGTCTTTAACAGTCTCAATGTTTTTCTTTCCCTGTTTGTGTGGGATTTAGCCGCGATAACACATGCTGTTTTCATAATTATCAATAGCCTGATATAACAAGTACCCTTATTTAGACTTGTGAAGCAGCTGCCTGTGTTATTGTTTCACAGAATAGGGTTATGAGACTGTGTCAATAGTTAAAAGTGGCCAGCAGATGTTCTGGTGGAGACGGGTGTCAGAAAGTTTCAAAGCCTCAGGACGTTTAAACGTTTCACAAAACCTGTTTCTACTATGTGGTGTACATATGGTAAATGGCCTGTATTTGTATAGCGCTTTTACTAGTCCCCCTTAAGGACTCCAAAGCGCTTTACACACACATTCACACACTGGTGGAGGCAGCTACAGTTGTAGCCACAACTGTCCTGGGGCAGACTGACAGAAGCGAGGCTGCCATATCGCACCATCACCAACACCAGTAGGCGGTAGGTGAAGTGTCTTGCCCAAGGACACAACGACCGAGACTGTCCGAGCCGGGGCTCGAACCGGCAACCTTCCGATTACAAGGCGAACACCCAACTCTTGAGCCACGATCGCCAATGTGTGTTTTGTGTTTCTGCTCGTGCTTTTTCCAAACGAGGTTCAAACATTTCAGTCACATTCATCTGCCTGTTCTCGCATTCTTGTAATTCTCCATATCGTTGAAAGGATTCTCTGAGGAGTTTTAGGACTTTTAGATAAGAGAGAACATTTGGAAGATAACAGATGGGAAGAGTTTTCAGAACGTGAGTCATTTTGCCTTTATTGGATAGAACAGTGCAGAAAGTAGACATCAGCGCAGGGCGAGAGTGAAGGGGTATAACACACAATAAATGATCTGGGGCTCTAAATTCCATACGTTGGTCACTTCCTCAGCCAGGTGAGCCAAAGCAGCACCATCAGTTCAGAGTCTGAAAGTGAGCACGAAGACAGGATTTGACACTGAACACCTGCCCCAAAGCGAACCCTTGGATATCAAAAATGGTGACACTGAATAGTCTCCTCGCCCAAAGAATGAGCCATTGAGCTTGACTGGTAGCATCGTGCAACCAGGGCCAAGACAAATGGTGGTCCATCTTGTGGAGGGCATCAAAGCTGATTTTTACTCTTCATCCTAGATCCCATCTACAAATATACCAGTGTCAGTAGATGTTCCCTGATTTGATCCTTAGCAACAGAAAGACAAGCTGCAATGTGTGTTTTAGAGGTGGACGGCAAGTAGTACATATGTAACACGCACTGTTGTATAGGGTAGCACAAAAAGGCTGCTTGTAGATGATATATCAATCTGTTGAAAGATATAAATGTCAGTAGTGATGACAGTTTGCTGCCTTTATATTTGATTCAATTTTCTATTTCTATTACATTTTATGACCAAAAATCAAACAGCATATTTCATAAATGGGCTTCAATAGAAGTAAATGTCCAAATATTAACCATATATATGGTCTATCTATATTTCTTGGACTTGGGGTAAAATAAACATCTGTTAAGTACTTTTAGATACGTTGTTATTGTTGTATTGGTTAATAAAAACCCTAAATGTGTTGGGTCCATCAGATCCACAAAACAAAGGTCAGACACCTGTCATAAGCATTATATCAGCTGAATACTTATGTTCACTTATTATTTATAACATTTATGATCTTGTCACTGTAGGCTCACAAGTATCTGTCAAGAACCTACACATCTCATCCTTCCCTCAATGTAAGTACTATCACTGAGAGCCTGCACTGATAGTTAATCATCTGTAGAGCACAATAACATATATACACTAAATTGTATGGTCATAGGAAGTCGTCATTGTCAGCGCAGTCCGCACTCCGATGGGATCCTTCAAAGGCAGCCTAGCTTCAGTTCCAGCCACCAAACTGGGCTCTATTGCCATCAAGGGGGCCATTGACAAAGCAGGTATGTTTGGCCACTTCACTTTCACTGCTCGGACGGATCCACTTTCCTCTGTTGCTTGATAAACATCGGCTGGCGCTGTGTCCAAACAATAGGTTGAGTATCTGTCTCTCATGAGTGGAAACAGGGCTGCATTAAAACTGAGGCAGCTGTGCATGTTCAGTATGTTGCCTTTGTGTTTAGGAATTGCTCCGGAAGAAGTGAAGGAAGTCTACATGGGCAATGTGCTTCAGGCTGGCGAAGGACAGGCCCCCACACGACAGGCCTTGCTCGGAGCAGGTATGACCTCTCGGCTATATTTAACCCACAATATTGATACATCTGTGGTGCCTTGAGGGATATTTTTGAGTCTGCAATATGAATTATTCCCAATTTCTTGAGCTAAACACTGTTTTTTGAATATTATCTCTTGACATTGGAGTTCAAATGTGCATCCAAGCAGAATCCAGAGCTGGTGAGAAGTTGTCTTCATCTAATTTCTGTTATAGTAAGAATGATGTCTCTGATTGCCTCTACAGGACTGACCCTCAGCACACCAGCAACAACCATCAACAAAGTCTGTGCATCTGGAATGAAGTCCATCATGATGGCAGCTCAGAGTCTAATGTGTGGACACCAGGTATTATCAGCATTAAATATGCAAGGTGTAACAAAACACGAGTGCAGATTCTTCTGAAATACTGCATCTTTTGCTGTCATGCTAGTACTCGATCACAGATGTGATCCTGATAAATGCATAAATGCACGTGTTTATCAGGACTGAAAGAAACTTTTGTTTATAATGGGTTATTCTGGCTTTGTACTGCAAATTACTCTGACTATAGTTCTATATGTGTGACTTAGGATGTGATGGTGGCAGGAGGCATGGAGAGCATGTCCAATGTACCTTATGTGATGGCAAGAGAGACCCCATCCTACGGAGGAGTGAGGATGGAAGACCTCATTGTGAAGGACGGACTCACTGATGTCTACAACAAATTCCACATGGTGATCCTCATGTTCTACTTATTATTGGAAAATTATAAGGCCTATGTGCATTTAGAGCATTATAATATTGTTGCTCTCTTACAGGGTAACTGTGCAGAAAACACAGCCAAGAACTGCAAAATCAGCAGAGAGGAGCAGGATGCGTACGCCATCAACTCTTATAGCTGCAGCAGAGCAGCGCACGAGGCTGGTGTGCTGGCAAAGGAGATAATACCTGTTACTATTACCCAGAAAGGTACAGGAAGATATACCATGTTTGTCTCAGCCCAGTGACTTTAATTAGTGTTATTGCACAGCTAATGTTGTTGATGGGGTTTTGCAGGCAAACCTGATGTGGTGGTGTCTGAGGATGAGGAGTGGAGACGGGTCGACTTCAGCAAAGTCCCCAAACTGAGAGCTGTGTTCCAGAAAGAGAACGGTAACGATGAGTTATAGAGCAACATGAAGCTGTGTGAAGCATCCACATTCTTCTTGCACTTTAACACTAATTAAAATAAAACAAAAAGATTAAAAATGAGATTTTCTTTAATATTTTTAACTAAGACGTGTAACATCAGACAAATACAGTGTGTACTGTTTTTATTAAAATAACTTAAAAAAAATTGTACAAGTAGTTCTGCTGCTACAGGAAATGTTAATAACAGTAATGTGGTTGCTCATCTGTGCGTTATTAAAGGTGTAATTTATTTTGATGGGTCTCTTGTTATTTTTTTATTTTGCTGTTTTCAGGCACGGTGACAGCAGCCAATGCCAGCACACTGAACGACGGAGCTGCAGCTCTTGTTTTAATGACAGCAGATGCAGCAAAAAGACTCAATGTGACTCCACTGGCCAGGGTTGTTTGTAAGTTTTTCGTGGACGCTTGCTTCATGGAGAGCTTTACTGTTGGTTTGCTCTTGGTTCGCACTCACAAGGAGAGGAAGGAGGCAGTGCTGGTCGATATTGCTGGAAAAAACAAAAAGACAGTGTAAAACCTAACCCCAATAATTACCTGACACCATATGATCAAGTACTTGGTGACAGTGGGAAAGAAAAACATTTAACAGGAAGAAACCTCTGGCAGAACCACATTGACCACATTTTTTATGCTTTTTTCAGAGCATTTAAAATCACAAGAAAACAGCAAATAAGTTTAAGCATTGATATTCGTTAGAGGCATCTTTAAAAGAGGGTTATTGGAAACCCAAAGGCCGACTGGCTCCAAATAGTTGGACCTGTATAATGAACTGGGTAGAAGCTGACTTGATACATTTGACCATCATTTGTTCCAGTGGTATCTGTTCAACTATCTTCATTAAAGTAACAAAAATCTGTCATAAAAAATCTTCTGTTGTTAAACCGTTAGCTGGCTTTGTTTAGTTGTTGTTTTTCAATGCATCCATTTGAGTCTGACACCAGTTCTTCAGCATTTGTTTATATCAAGTCACGGTGGTAAAATGAACTCCTTTTGAAATGAAAGTGTTTCTTGTTTCCTCCTGAGAGTATCTTTGGATGACTTTTGGTTGCCAAACAGTTCATATATATCTGTACATTCTCTGATTTGTTTTACACAGCTTTTGCCGATGCTGCAGTTGCACCCATTGATTTCCCCATTGCTCCTGCATTTGCTGTACCAAAGGTGGGTTATGAGCATGTAGTCTGGCACTTACATTTTCTAATTATTTTGCAACAATGACACAACCCCCAAAAACATGGTTTTACAGATGGAGGCCACCAACAGTTTTTCCCTCCTCATCTTTTCAGTTTTTTCACTAGTTTGATGAGACTAGTCCTCTATTAGGCCAGTCTCTGTATCACCTTATGCTTTTAGTAGTCTGAGGCAATACTTGGGACCCTACAGAGGTTACACAGGTAGACCAACTCTGACAGGGTGACACATCAACATCTGCCATTGACAGAAGGCTTTCTGTGTCTCCCAGCACAATTTCAAGAGCATGGGAGAGATTCGAACAGACAGGCAGTTACTTTAGGATAGCTGGACTGGGCCATAGAAGGTCCTTAACCCATCATCAGGACTGGTGTCTGCCCCTGTGTGCAAGGAGGAATAAGATGAGCACTGCCAGAGCACATCAACAACTCGTGTAGGAGGTCACTAAAGAACCCAGAATAGCATCTAAAGAACTGAAGGCCTCACTTCTTCCAGTCAAGATTACATAATATAAGAATAAGCCTGACCACAAATAGGAGAGTTCCAACGACAAAACCACTGCTGACCAAAATAAACACAAACTCCATTTTTCAAAAAATATCTTGATGATTTTGGTAAATAACCCAAAACCTTTGGGAAATATTCTGTGGACATGGGAGACAAAAGGTGAACAAAGAATTCAACCAAGTCCAACCTGAAAGGCTCATCGTCAGTTATCACAAATGCGCGATCCTGCTTCTTGCTGCAAAGGGTGACACAACAACACAATGACATCATCATTTAGAAACTGCATGTCGTATTTGCCTGGGTTATATTTGTTTTGTGATTACTAAAGATTGTTCATATTTATATTTTTAGGTTAAATTAAAAGTATATACAAAAGCATAATATAATAATTATTTAGACCCATATATGTGTATGACTAGACCCGTGTGTGTGTGTGTCTGCCAGGTGCTGGATGCAGCAGGGCTGAAGAAGGATGATATTGCCATGTGGGAGATCAATGAGGCCTTTAGCGTGGTTGTGCTGGCTAACATCAAGATGCTGAACATCGACCCAGCAAAAGTCAACGTTAACGGGGGAGCTGTGTCACTGGGACACCCCATTGGGTAGGTGACACAACAAAATGTTACAACTTGGCTTTAACTCACCTGGTTCTTCTCAAAAGTATTTTTTTCTAGTAAATGTGTTTACATTTGTCTGAAATATTCAGATGTGGCCCATAATATTGCAAACAATACATCATAACTGTTTCTCTTCGCAAACAAGAAACCTGACACGTGACAGCCCTGCTAACCTTTTTGGCTTTGTCAGAGTTAATTATTTAACTGGAGCAATGCTTAACCACAGGTATGTGGATCTTCTCTAAGCACTGACCTTAGCAATTGAGACTTTGTTGACTATGCTTAAAAAGCCAGCTCTGTGCCAACAAACCACATAATTTAAATTAACTCTACAAATTCTGCGAAACAGTGTGCTCAAATGTCCAGCCTGACTTATTCTAGAAGCTTGTCAATGGCTAACAAAGGTGCCATGGCCGAGATTAACTTGCTAAGAGACATTTAAGCAATATAAATAGGTGCGTATGTATATATTTGAGCCTGTGTGTATATATAGTATTAAATATGTATAGATGAGAGAAAATCCAAAATAAATTCAAACCTGTTTACCCAATTTATTGAAAGTCATTGAAGAAAAATCTCAGAAAAATCATTCCACTCTGGAAAAAGAACAGTCCAAATTAATCATTCCCAAAATGACTATTCATGGCAGGCTCAGCCTACGTTTGAAGCCGCCGAGGTGTTCGATGGCGGGGCTGACGTGATGTCACTGTTATGAATGAAATTTGCCACAGTCCAATAACTCCAGCCGTACTTATCTTGTCCGTTTAACATCTTTATTGCATTCCATCAGTTGTATTTATTGTTCAACAGTTCTCTTTATCCAACCTCATTTATCATAAATCACAACAGCATAGCGGTCACAAACTGTTTGCTTTTTCCGACCAAACAACATCTGACACTAATTACGTGTGCCTACCTTAAATACAGTCCCATGTTTGATTTCTGTGCACTTCTGTAGTACGCCATGGCTTTTTAAACCTAGAGTAGAAAAGAAACTATTACCCTCTATTTCTCTTTCCTCTGTCAGGATGTCTGGTGCAAGAATTGTGGGTCACATGGTGCACAACCTGAAGTCTGGTCAGTACGGGCTGGCGGGCATCTGCAATGGAGGCGGCGGAGCTTCTTCCATTCTGATCCAGAAGCTGTAAGAAGACCTGGCAAGAAGCTTCTGTTCCTTTAAGAGTGTTGAACTGTGCAGTGACTGTCTGCTGGTTCCAAAGGACTCTCACATCTATAAGCTCCTGTTAATTGTGAAGAAAGAATCTGTTACGTTAATGTCAGCGGCCTTAGCAAACAGCAACACGGGACTCCTGTGATGTCGTGACTCCAGTGTACAAAACACTCCTCTTGTTTGAAAACACGTCTTGTGCAAAAAATAGAATAATGTTTAACTCTGGTTAAATAAATAGTTTTTTGAAAGCACTGTCTTGTTATTGGTCTGTTGTGAGCGTGTGTATTTACTGGGTATTACTACAATTACCAGTTTGTGTTGTTTTTCAAACTGGCCACTAGATGCCGCAACTACCTTTCTTAAGTTAAGCTGTTCTTACACTGGATACATAACGTGCCAGAGATAAGCGATAACATTGACTGTGCTCTGTTTGGCTGCATTATCTGCAACAGCAATGTCTTTTTAACCTTTTGAAATTGGGGATTAACACTGGGATTTCCAGGCTTCTACCGTTCTACCTTTAAAAGCCGGAGAGCAGTCAAATGCTGGAAGTGGAAGCTAAATTGGCTAGTCATTCATATGTATATTCGGTCGTTACCTAGGAATTCTGGAGGGAGGGGAGTGGGGGTGAGTGATTGAGGGGGTGGGGGAGTGGAGTGTTTCAGTTTGCCATCTTAGGGAGAAATCAACACATGTCCTTTGTATGTCCTTTGTTGCTGACATTTATTGATGAAAACAGTACAAAAAACCAACCATTTGTACACATATTTACAAATAATGATAAAAAGTGAGTGAGTGCATTTCAACATTTTCAGCAATCACTCACAATCCTGGCACTGCCACGGTATCTGTCGTCTGCATTTACCACATGTGTACCTGTAGCAGTGAACACATCGCACAGTGGCCTGATTTTTTTTGCATCTGTGTTTGACCTGACACGTGGCCCTTTTTCCAGGGCTAGGTGTGGAGGGTTGTGTCCGAAGCAACTGATCTTTTCTTGCCTTCTTCGCAGCTACATGAGAGCGAGCCAACTCCCTTGCAAGCTCCACCAGGAAGTCCACCCGTCTTTCCTTCGTCCCGGTGCATGCTTGATACAGCACATGTGCATTCAGTGCTGCCATGTCAATCATGTTATAAAACACGGCGACTGGCCAGCGCCGTGTTCCTTTGCGGACAGTGTACTCCCGAACCATCTGGTCCATCACATCCACGCCACACTTTGTTTTGTTGTAAAGGGTGACAGTGTTTGGCTTCCTTTTGGTGGTGTTATCAGTCTGAACCACGCTGTGCATGCTGCTAAGAATATAGACTGTCTTCTTCCGTTTGGCCGCATACGCCGTCAGCGTGGCAGCAGAGGTTGAAAACACCTAAGAAATAAGATAAATTGTTATTTCCATAGCCCTTTTACACACAATGAAACACATAAACATAGAACCACAAAAGACCTGCAACATACCTGAGTGGTGAATTCATTGCGATCTGTCTGTCTAGTGGATTGAGGAATTTCCCTGCGAATCTTGTTGACTGTGCCGAGGATGGTGGTTTTCCGTCCAAGAAGTTTTTGCGCAAGTGAAAGCGATGTGAAGAAATTGTCCGTGGTAACATTTCTGCCCTTGTCTAGGAATGGTTCCATCAGCCTCATCACTACATCTTCAGAAAGTCTCTCCCCAGTGGGACGATTGGGGTCCTTGCCAAGATATGGGAAGACATTGCAAATGTACTTGGATTTTAGGTCGCAGGCCACCCAAAACTTGATCCCAAACTTGTCCGGTTTACTTGCAATATACTGCAGGAAACAGCACCGAGTCTTTGATGGGAAAAGCTGTTCATCAACGGTGATATGTAGACCAGGGTTGTAGCACGTGATGCAGTTGGTGACAAACAGTGTTGGTCAAGTTACTTGAAAAAAGTAATCAGTAACTAATTACTGATTACTCCCCCAAAAAAGTAATCCCATTACTTTACTGATTACTTATTTTCAAAAGTAATTAATTACTTAGTTACTTAGTTACTTAGTTACTTTTTAAAAACACGATTTACAACCTGAAGAGGTGATAAAGTGATAGATCTTTCAGCCCAATTCTACTTTTTCTGCATAATCCATCATACAAAATGTAATCAAATGGAAAAGTCTCTTTTTTTAACTTGTTTTATCAGTTTTAATCTTTTAACTTTATGCATCAAGCAAAACATTTAATTATATGCAACATTCTCTGACTTGAATAAATTAGTTTAACATTTAAACCTATTTTCTACACATTCCAGCACATAAAATAAAATATTTTTTGTGTTTTCACTCACTCTTTCAAACAGATGCAAGTAAAACACAGCAGAAAATAAATAAAGTCAAAGACTCAGCGGTCCTTTTGCTCTATTTTCACCTGTAAAGCAGGAGCAGGGTAGGCGGAGGGTTACCCTGGTGCAGGTGTGCTGCGGTCAGTTGAAGAATCCGCGCGAGTGTCTCTGTGAGTTTCCCATCACGTCGTAGCTACTCGGTGCTTGCTCGGAAGTTTAGGGGTTTTTTTCGCTGTAAAAAGTTTTCTTCCCACGCACGATGGACGCTAATGTTTTTGTCACTTTTTATGGAATCAAACTCAAAGTAAGGTCAGTACTTCCACACTTTAAACGCTGCACGCTCATACTCTCTCCCGCACTCGATATATTATCCATTGTTGATCTGCACACAGCTGCTGTCACCAACGTCGCACTTGCTTACGTCACTGTCATGAGACATTCTCGCAAAAAAAATCACGGTTTTAGTAACGCAGTAACGCAGCGTTCCTACGGGAAAGTAACGGTAATCTAATTACTGATTTTGCAATAGTAATCCCTTACTTTACTCGTTACTTGAAAAAAGTAATCAGATTACAGTAACGCGTTACAAGTAACGCGTTACTGCCCATCTCTGGTGACAAATGATCCCCACACACTGGAAATTGCAGCGAACTTATCAGTCTTTGCTCGATCACTGCGGGTGGACTTGTCATCAAAGCGTAGGTGTTGCATGATGTCTTGGAAGCGGTTTCGTGCCATAGTTCCAATTATCTGTGGGTTTCCCAGGTTTGCTGACCAGCAGTCATTTACCGATGGAACCCTGTAAACCCCCCGCAAGATGACAATTGCAATTAACTACATCCACTTACTTGTTTGAAATGAAAAAGGAAATAACATGAAACAAGTAAGTGGATGTAGTTAGTAAGTTTGTTTGACCTTCCCATTGCTCACAATTTGAATTTGTTCACACTGCAGATGAGGAGACTGCTTCTCCACCGAAAAAGAGAGCTTGTTTGGGGACTGAGACAGCGAAAGATGGCACAGTGTGGAGTGAAGAACATGTGGGGACCCGTCTCCCTTTCACCCCAATAGAACCGTACGCTGCAGATGGAGAGCCAACGGCTAAGGCCAGGAGAAGTATCTCGAGTCGCCTTCAGAGCTTCCTGTGTTTCATCACTCTTGACATGCTTCATAGCATTCAAGAATGGACTATTCAACATGCACAGCAAACGGAGCATGTTCATTGGTTCATGGACCTCCCTGAACTAATGGCATTTATTGCAATTGTCATCTTGCGGGGGGTTTACAGGGTTCCATCGGTAAATGACTGCTGGTCAGCAAACCTGGGAAACCCACAGATAATTGGAACTATGGCACGAAACCGCTTCCAAGACATCATGCAACACCTACGCTTTGATGACAAGTCCACCCGCAGTGATCGAGCAAAGACTGATAAGTTCGCTGCAATTTCCAGTGTGTGGGGATCATTTGTCACCAACTGCATCACGTGCTACAACCCTGGTCTACATATCACCGTTGATGAACAGCTTTTCCCATCAAAGACTCGGTGCTGTTTCCTGCAGTATATTGCAAGTAAACCGGACAAGTTTGGGATCAAGTTTTGGGTGGCCTGCGACCTAAAATCCAAGTACATTTGCAATGTCTTCCCATATCTTGGCAAGGACCCCAATCGTCCCACTGGGGAGAGACTTTCTGAAAATGTAGTGATGAGGCTGATGGAACCATTCCTAGACAAGGGCAGAAATGTTACCACGGACAATTTCTTCACATCGCTTTCACTTGCGCAAAAACTTCTTGGACGGAAAACCACCATCCTCGGCACAGTCAACAAGATTCGCAGGGAAATTCCTCAATCCACTAGACAGACAGATCGCAATGAATTCACCACTCAGGTATGTTGCAGGTCTTTTGTGGTTCTATGTTTATGTGTTTCATTGTGTGTAAAAGGGCTATGGAAATAACAATTTATCTTATTTCTTAGGTGTTTTCAACCTCTGCTGCCACGCTGACGGCGTATGCGGCCAAACGGAAGAAGACAGTCTATATTCTTAGCAGCATGCACAGCGTGGTTCAGACTGATAACACTACCAAAAGGAAGCCAAACACTGTCACCCTTTACAACAAAACAAAGTGTGGCGTGGATGTGATGGACCAGATGGTTCGGGAGTACACTGTCCGCAAAGGAACACGGCGCTGGCCAGTCGCCGTGTTTTATAACATGATTGACATGGCAGCACTGAATGCACATGTGCTGTATCAAGCATGCACCGGGACGAAGGAAAGACGGGTGGACTTCTTGGTGGCGCTTGCAAGGGAGTTGGCTCGCTCTCATGTAGCTGCGAAGAAGGCAAGAAAAGATCAGTTGCTTCGGACACAACCCTCCACACCGAGCCCTGGAAAAAGGGCCACGTGTCAGGTCAAACACAGATGCAAAAAAAATCAGGCCACTGTGCGATGTGTTCACTGCTACAGGTACACATGTGGTAAATGCAGACGACAGATACCGTGGCAGTGCCAGGATTGTGAGTGATTGCTGAAAATGTTGAAATGTACTCACTCACTTTTTATCATTATTTGTAAATATGTGTACAAATGGTTGGTTTTTTGTACTGTTTTCATCAATAAATGTCAGCAACAAAGGACATACAAAGGACATGTGTTGATTTCTCCCTAAGATGGCAAACTGAAACACTCCACTCCCCCACCCCCTCAATCACTCACCCCCACTCCCCTCCCTCCAGAATTCCTAGGTAACGACCTAATATACATATGAATGACTCCAGCATTTGACTGACTGCTCTCCGGCTTTTAAAGGTAGAAACGGAAAATGATGACTCCGCGGGGGTCTAAGTGGTTTAAAGGATCAGTTTGCCTCTGATTATAAGAACTGCACTTTTCCCCTCTCTTAAATATTCTCTGCCTGAAGGGAAACAAACATTTGTCTGTAATGATAAAACATGAATTAAACTATATTATTTATATTAAGACAAGAATGTAAAACAAAAAAGATGCTAGACAGATACCATTTTTGATGGCTAAAGCATTTGTAAATATTCACAAGGTAATCCATGTCTTTAAATAGACAGAATTCGCCCATAGAGTTTAGTGGACTCATGTTTGTGGGGTGCGGTTTAAGTGTAGTGTTGCAGGAAATGTATCATGTTTTTCCCCTGTGGGTGAACACCTAGTCAGGATATGCTGCTCAGTAAAGGTAAGTTTCATCAAAACCGGGGGAAGGAGGGTGCAATGAGTGGTTAGCTTTATGCAGGATGTTTTGTTTCCTCTAATTAGCTTGAACTCGATGATCCCTCATTATCCTCACACCCTTTCAAAGTCAGTTTAAGGTTGTGAGTGTGTCATTTAGACATTATGTACCTCCACCCTGTCCTTCATGACCGTCATCTTTCTTTCTCTATTTTGCATTTCCTAACAGTTGGCACATTCATACAGAGTTAAATTTTAACAGGGTCTGAAAGTCCTTTGTCCATTCTTTTTTAAAGTCCACTTATTTAGACGTCACAAATTAAACTCAGGGAACTCTTTGCTTTGACAGGACCGAGATTTACACTTAATGTAAGTGCATATATTACACCTTTTCACCCTATTTTTAATCTTCATGTTATGGTTAGCAGAATATAGTAGAATCTTATTAGGCCCCAGAGTAAAGCTGTGAAGACTGGTAAGAGATGGAGCTTTGATTACCAAAACACGTGCCTTATGCAAAAGAACCTAAGCTTGTATGAGATGCACAGGATTGTTACACCAATCTGCAAACCTCTCGGAAATATATATAGAACACTGTCTTTCATCTGTACTGAAGTATGGTGCTTTGTAATGGGGCTGGTATTGTATCAAAAGCATTGTTTGTATTTGTCTCAATCCGAACGTGTGTATTTCAGTCTGTGTGGAGATTTGTGTGTGCGTAGCAAAAGTTACATGTTAAAAAAAAAGAGAGAAAAAGTAAAACTGCATGATTGTAACTTGTGATGTTGTGTGTTGTTGTTGTTTTTTATAGAGATTTGCGCTTTAATACTTTTGAACCATTCATACTCACAGAACAGACATGAACACACAGACATACTGATTTCTCTACGCACACACAAATCTGATTACACGTACACGAACTGGAATATGTACATGTGAATTAAGATACTGAGATATGCCCATATTCTTTGCACCTGTCATTTTTTTATCCAGTTGTGTGTAAATCCACTTGAGCACCACATGCTGGGTGCGCACACAGTGGGAAAGGGCGTGACTCTGGCTGTTGATTACATTCGAGGCGAGAAAGAAAATGAGACGGGGAGAGAGAGAAACAAACGAGTGCGGTAACAGAGTCAGAGAACCGAAGGAAACTTTCGAGGTGACAACTAGTAAATAATTCTAAGTAATTTAGCTGTCCTGGATCACATGATACCTTCATACCAAAGTAAGATGAGCAAATATTTATTCAAAAATGTTCTCTCTTCAGTTTAAATCTTATTTGTGAATAACAGAAAAGTGTAAACGAGTATTTCTGTTTCATTTTAATATGTGTGTGTTATTTTTTAGCTTCTTATTGTGGGGCCAAGCTGTTCAGTTTAATGAAAAAATACAAATCTGCAAAGATGTGTGAATGTTGCACCTAACAACTAGTATTTAAATGTGTTTAAATTTTACACATCACTTTTCAGGTTTCACAGAGTTCTTCTTCTTCGGGCAGTAAAATCAGTTTCACTATGAATAATAATCAGGTATGGTCACCTCAAGTGTTATTCTCAGGTTGTTATTTGACTAAACATACATATACAAACAGGCTCGATCTGATATCTCAACTTTATAACTGAATCTAACAAACCGATGCTGATGAAATGATTACCTCAGTGACAGGTAGAGCAAATAAATTCATCTTTTTTTTGTCTGTACATCTCCAGGTGAGCGGTCCCATGTATGACAACCAAGTGTTTAAACATGAAGAATATAGTCCTCCATATTCTGTAACACAGCAGATCCCCAGCCATTCCTCCATCAACCAGTATTATATTTCAACACCCGGAATACCAGCTAATCCAAGGCAAACAAAAGGTACTGGAATATTTGATTTGACCAAGGTTGTCACTTGGCAAATATCCATCTGGAAATATGTATTGCACATTCACAGAATCATTAACTTATTTTTGTTCCACATTTTAAATCCACACATACTAATTTAACCTAAATAATTAAAATTGTTTCCTTGATTAAATGAATACAGTTTCAATCGAGTCTTTTCTAGAGACACAAGACAACGTGGCTAAAATAGTTTTAAACTGTTGTTGTCTAAAAGTTGGCAGGCAGAAAGCCGTGGTGACTGTTACACCAACTGATGAATTTATTGATTAACTGATTTTTAAAGTCGATAAACTTGAAGAGTTTTACGGTGTTTCCACAAGTTAAATACTGTGCAAATTTTAATATGCAGCATAAAATAGGTAACTGTAACTTCCTCTTAACCACTAGATACTCACAAATTCAAAACGTAGACACTGAACTATCCAGATACACCTTTCTGAATATGACTGCATTCATAGAGAGTTGCAAACTATGAAAGATATACAAAACAAAACAATAAAACACAGAGTGGAGTTATACTTTTGCATAAAGTTTATTTATATAGTGCAATGCAGAAACTCTTCATATTAATTGAAATGTTTTAGTTTCATAAGCTCAATAAAAAGAAACTCTAAATATTAAAGTTAGAAGATGTTAAAAGCAAAAGAAAAGAAAAAGTAAATGATGTGTTTATTTACTTCAAGAATTTTGGTTTACAATGTTTATATGAGCCTCAAAGTAAGTTAGCTGTGTTTATGACTCTTCTTTGGTAGAGTTTATTGCTTCTTGTTAACTGTTTTATGGTTTACATTACTACAATATCACAATATTCATCTGTCGTCACAGTGGCTGTTTAGATTTCTAAAACATGGGCAAACTCAGTGTAGTTGTGTCTTGTTTGTGACTGCGCATTAATGATTGGGATAGTTATACATTTATACAGCTCCAAATCACAACAACAGTCACCTCAAGGTGCTTTATATTGTAAGGTCGACCCTACAATAACACATACAGAGAAAAACCAACAATTATATGACCTCCTATGAGCAAGCACTTTGGCGACAGTGGGAAGGAAAAACTCCCTTTTAACAGGAAGAAACCTCCAGCAGAACCAGGCTCAGGGAGGGGCGGGGCCATCTGCTGCGACCAGTTGGGGAGAGAGAAGGAAGACAGGATAAAAGACATGCTGTGGAAGAACGACAGAGATTAATATCAAGTATTATTCAGTGCAGAGAGGTCTGTTAACACATAGTGAGTGAGAAAGGTGACGGAAGAAGAAATATTCAATGCATCATGGGAATCCCCCAGCACCCTACGCCTATTGCAGCATAACTAAGGGAGGATTCAGGGTCACCTGGTCCAGCACTAACTATATGCTTTAGCAAAAAGGAAAGTTTGAAGCCTAATCTTAAAAGTAGAAATAGTGTCTGTCTCCCAAATCAACAGTTTTTCCATGAATTTTTACAAATTGATACAGGATTGTCTTTTTTTTTTTTTTTTAAATCTTGGCCTTCAGGAAGAAAGAAATGTCACTGGAAGTACATCCTGAGTGCATTTCTGTGTGTGACTGTTATCCTGGCAGTGCTCGGACTCTTGCTGTGGTACTTCCGTGAGTTGATCTGGAGACTGTGCAGCTGCATAAAATTATTTTTATAATTTAAGTATTGTAATATGGCATGATTCTGCATGCTCTTGTATATATATGAGATTCACAGTAGTAAATGCATGTGCTCACAGTATACTACCAGTGTCTACTGGGGAAGTCGTGTGGAAAAGGTGGGATGTGTCTGAGCCATACCTGGTGGTGTGATGGAACCATTGACTGTCCAGATGGAGAGGATGAATCTCAGTGCTGTAAGGCATTCAAATCAGTGTCTCAGTCTTCCACACAGTTATTTAGTGTACGAATCTATTTTTTAATAGACTTGATGTTTCACAGTTCGCCTCCAAGGGGCCAACTCCATGCTGGAGAGTTATTCATCAAGCAGCCAGACCTGGATGCCCGTGTGTGCTGACAACTGGGATGATAACTATGGACGAACTGTGTGCAGACAGATTGGTTACAGCAGGTGCTCATTGTCCTTTCCCACTGACACACTTTTGCAATGTGTGGTGTAAAAAGCTCACTCATATTACACGACTCATGATTTGCATTGCTACTGGACCTTGAATAATTTCCAAACTAAAGCATTTTTTTAAAATTACATACAAAAATATTTTCTTGGATTAGATATAATAGATATTCGTTTGATATAATAATGTGTGCGTCACATTACTGTAACTCCTCAGCCCTTTGACAAAAATGATAAGAATCATCTTGTAATTTTACACCTGGTGGCCTGTATGATACGTGGGTGATAAAGTGTTTGTTTTTTTAGCTGCACAGACCTACTGCTTACCTGTGGAAACAATGGATGTACTTAGTTTTTCCACCCACTGAGACAACAACTAATATTCTTCTGAAATGACAAATGTGCAGTATTGATTAGTACATATTTTTCAAAGTTCTAACTCAGAGGGAATGTCCTTGCGTGACATGCATGTATGTGTGAGTACAGTCTGCTGGTCTCATCTCCCTGTCACACGTGCCTCTTTGTCCCACAGAGATGATTATTTTGCCTACAGCCAAACCAGTGCAGGTTCTTTGGCCTCCAATGGATATATGAGGCTGGAGTCTGGAAGTAATAGTGGCTCACTAATACAGTCACAGCTCACTCACAGGTATACACAACCACATATCACTGAGTGCTCACTTCATACACACCACAGCATTTATAAAATGTGCCGTTTTTTTCATCCTTTCACTTTCAGCTTACTGTGCTTCTCCAAAGCTGTCACACTTCAGTGTACTGGTAAGCTACTGTGTTCTCTGTGACATACGTGAAATAATAATGTAAATCCCCAAAACTTGATTCTATTTATCTGGACGTCGTGTTTCAGTGAAGAAGCGTTTCCTCACTTGGATGAGTGATGGACAGAATCAAGTTTTGGGGATTTCCTTACTTGCATGATTGATCATACATCAATGTAATCATTTAGTCTGTCCATTTGTCTGGTGCTACAGTGTCTGAATTGGTTTAAAAGCTTGAAAGTCAGCGAAAGTAACATTGAGCTCCTCGGTCCTCAGAATGTGGCAAGAGTTCAGCAGCTCCGAGCAGTCGTATTGTTGGTGGCACAGAGGCTGTAAATGGAGCCTGGCCATGGCAGGTCAGCCTCCAGGTTTCAGGTCGACACAGCTGCGGAGGCTCCGTTATCAGCCGATACTGGATCCTGTCTGCTGCACACTGCTTTAAATAGTGAGAGCTTCTATTCTCTGCTTTCTTTCACCCGAACATGTCATTGTGCTGTTGAACAATAGCAAAAACATAATCCCTCTGACGGAAGTAATCCTGATTCAAAGAACTACCTGTGTGTGTGTCATATTTACAGCTTAATGACTTAGGTGTGCCTTCAAAGACAAAGTACACAGGATATATGGGAATATTACTTTATTGCAATATATTTATTCACATGTTGGTAGAAAGGTAACTGTGTCACTGATAGCAGTGAAGCACGCGACGTGTTTGCAAGTTCAGTAGGTTTGTCTCTTTTTCGACAACAGGTTCACTTACTGTGTTTATCCCACAGAAGACATTAACATTAACTATCTTAGTTGAAGCAGGCCTAAGGTTTGGCCATGCAGCTTTGACCACCATACATTCAATTAGATGATAAAACTGTGTAAGACTGGAACTGCCAAATCGGTATCATACAGTGTCCTCAATTTCTCAGTGAGAGCCACCTTTACTTTTTATGTCGAGTCTCCAACTATCAGTTGTCGAGTCCTCCACTCAAGTGGAGGATTCATAATGGATCAATAGTGACCTCGTGTTCATCTTTTATCTACAGTGTTTTGGCTAATATTTAATAAATCCACCATGCCCATTTCACCTTGTCTTTTCCTTGGCAGTTCCTCTTCTCCTTCATTGTGGAGGGTATACTATGGGGACGTGAACTTGGAAAACATGTTTAACAGCAGAGTTCAGAAAATCATCAAACATAAAGATTTTGACACAAGAACGAATAATTATGACATTGCTCTCCTAAAGCTTGATACACCTCTGACTTTTAACAGTAAGTACTTGGAAGTTAATTTCACATGTTAATTTCAATGATACTGTGATTACGTGATTGCAAATCCAGCACTCTAAGGTGATACATGCTTATGCCTCAGATAAAGTTCGGCCGGTGTGTCTCCCCAATGTTGACCTGAACCTTTCTGCTAATCGTCAAGCATGGATCACAGGATGGGGAGCACTGCAGTCAACAGGTGAGGCAAAACCATAACTGAATATGTCAAACCTTCAGCCTTTGGCAACAGCCTTTACCATAACACCCAAAATGTAATTCAATGGTATTTATTTATACCATTTATTTATTTATATTTATTTATTTACACCATTTATATAGCACCAAATGTTTAAAATTGTAAGGAAAATACTCTACAATAATGCAACAATGGAACAATCACATAAGCAAGCACTTTGGTGACAGTGGGAGGGAAAGACTCCCTTTTAACAGGAAGAAACCTCCAGCAGACTCATGCTCAGGGAGGGGCGGGGTCATCTGCTATGACCAGACCAAGCAGAGGACTTAAATACACGGAACGGCAATGAGGAAAGTGGAAACACATGGGGAACACAGCTGATACAAAGTGACGTCACAGGGGAAGCAAAACTAAACACACAAAACATGGACCGTGAGACTAGCAAAGTAAAACAGGAAACACTGAGACATAGACTGACACGTGAGCATGCGTCAACATGACAGGAGGCAAGGCAGATGAGAGAGGGAGCGAGGGAACACGAGAGAGGGGACGAGAGAGCACAAGTAAGAGAGACATGACGGCTGGGGAGACATGGAATGACACACAGGAAGTGGAGACGAGACATCTCGACAAAGCAACATGGAAACTAAACATAGCAGCCGAAAAGGAAAACCAAAATACTACACACAAAGAAACCACAAAACACCATTAATTCCAATAGGCTGGCTCAAATGACCCAAGTCACTGGAAATTAGTTGATTCCAGTCCTGGCCAATTGTTCGATGCATCTCTAATTGTAAGTTCTTAATCATGTAACACTGACCAGCATTTTCAAAAAAGGCAGACACTGTTTAGACTATTACAATATGTGAATGAATTTCATTGATTGATTAACATCTGTTTCATTAACTTCAGTTAAATTTATTCAAGCTGTTTTTAGCAATACCAGAAATATGGAGTCAGTATTAGGACATCAAAACTGATCTGATGTTTACTGTCACCTTTTTTTTCTTCTTTACAATAAATGCAACCACCACCAGTTTATTATTGTATCTTCACTAATAGCTACCACTACACTTTTTCCATGAAAAAGTAAAACAGTTATGCATGTCCTGTCCACTTTTTAATGACTCTTAAACTAGTGACTGTGATATCCTCAGTTAATAGGAACATAAATGGATATTAAATAAAGCCAGTGAGCAGAACAGACTCTTTCCAACTGAGAATGAAAAGAAATACAAAGTTCAGTGTGTGACCCAGAGCAGAAGAGTAAAAACTACTACCGCTGTTTTGGATTTTTGTTACTTGTTATTAACAATATACAGTGTGTTTATGGCCTTGGATTTGGGATTACCTTGCTAGTGACAGGACCTTTGAGCCAGCTTCAGGCTTCTCAGAATGAAAAAAAAGTATTCAGACCTGAGTGGGTCTATTCCAGCAGCTGTCAATGTAGTTTGTGTCCACGTTGACACAAACACAAGAACACAAGACAAATTTAGGGGTTGAATACTTTTTTCACAGCACTGTCTAATATAAACTACGTTGAGTGAGAAACCTGTAACGCTCCTTTTCATTTTTCATTGTCGATTATTTCAGATGGGACTTAGCAAGCACTGCCTTTCATGTTTGTCTGAGTTAACAGTGTGAATAATCCTTTTTCCAGGGCCAACCCCCAAAATAATGAATCAAGCCAAGGTGACCATTTACAGCAGGGCCACTTGTAATGCACCTGAAGTATTAAATGGTGAAGTCACCAAGGCCATGTTCTGTGCAGGTAGCCTGGAGGGAGGAGTTGACTCCTGTCAGGTCAGTCTGATCCTCCTGTCACACACTCTGAGATGTAGCAATACGTGTACAACCTGAGATATGTCTGTGGTTCTGTGTGCTGCAGGGTGACAGTGGAGGTCCCCTGGTCGTGAAAGAAGGAGATCGATGGTGGCTGGCAGGAGCTACGAGCTATGGTTATGGATGTGCTTTGAAGAACAAGCCAGGAGTCTATGCCAATGTACCATTCTTTATTGACTGGATATACGAAAACATACAGGTACGTATGCAATGGGAGGAGAATAGAGAATAAAGTCCTGTGAAATTATCTGTTGATTAATCAGTGGTGTCAAATGTTTATCCTGTATTTTCTCTGCCACATCAAATATACATTTATATTTGTAAGTTTAGCTAGAAAGTCATAGCAGTGCTTTATTTGTGCGTGCTCTTCTGTTCACTTTGTACATGACATTGAATGTTTGACTGTTTTTCATGTTGTGTGAAATGATGTTCTCTGATACATAATTTGGTGATTAATAATCATCTAAGAGAACAAAAGAGAATCTGCTCTTCCCCCTAAATCTAATCATACTTTTTTTTCTTTACCTCCATAGAATAACTGAGACGTCGGTGAATTTTTGAAAGGAACTACTTGAGTTACTTGCAAAACAAAAATCAACCAACAAAATAATGGATCAGCATTTTTATATTCTTGTTTATAGCATGCACTGAATTTCTTGCATTTGGACAAAATAAAGCTATTATTTGGTCCAATAAAACTAATTTTCAGCAAAGAGTTGTTTTTTTGTAAATTCACATTGTGCGATAGATGTGCTACAGAAAAATGTAGCTTTGCTTTTCTTACTTCTGCCTGGCTAATGAAGCTTGCTATGCCATGCCTGATACAATGAAATGAATTCATACATGTGCCTTTTAGCTCCCACCTCAACCAAGTATGATGTCCTTGAAGTGGAACAGCAAGGTCAAAGCCAGGAAATCAAATTTTGACTGTGTCACATAATGTTATGTAATAAATTCCACTAGAGTTAAATGGTAAAAAATGGTAAATGGCCTGTATTTATATAGCGCTTTACTAGTCCCTAAGGACCCCAAAGCGCTTTACATATCCAGTCATCCACCCATTCACACACACATTCACACACTGTTGTGTTGTATCTCATAACTGTTTCAAAATAAAATATGACCAATGTCAAATGTTCTGAAATAAGTTGTACTTTAAGTGTTCTGTGTGCGCTGTGGATGACAGCTTTGCTCACACTGGAGTCTGTTTCCACATATTATCAGAACAATCAGCCAGGAATTCAGTTCTGCCCAGTAATAAGTGACAAATCAGTTAACTAATGGTAGTTAATGTTTTATGGTATATTACTGTCACATGTTCTAAGGCACTTGTCTAAAGACAGGATTTTTTTCAGCTACTAGCTGTTATTTTCCATTTCACTGTCTTAGCTTTGATATTTACATAATGTTTTTTTTCCAAGTCCTATACTAAAGAGTGGTTTCACAATAATAATGTGTGCATTACTGTGAGACAAGTGCTTAAAATACATAGAATAAAAAAATGCTGTATTAGAATGTTATTGTGGATAATAGCTTAAAGCAGTTTTCATTAAGACTAGCAAAGTTTAAATAAATACTAGTGTCTTTCTACTTGAATAAAAGAGTGAATGAGGCTCTCGCTCCATTCTGATGTACTTCCAACCTTCAGATCAAATTCTTACTTATTCTTTAATTGCTTCTTTTCTCTTAGCAAATGTGCAGGAGCTGCTTAAATGCACACATTACTTGCTGTCGACCTTTTAGGAAGACTAGTACTTTTACTAGCCTGATCTACTAGTTTTTTGAATTACTTTACCAAATGCAACTGGTATATCACTGGTTTACGCAGACCCCAGTTCAATCAGAGCCAATTTAAAATGTCAATAAATAAATAGCAACGATGATACAGAATGCAATGGTTCATAAATGCATATTTTATTCACAACAGAGCATAGAAAATGTATCAGATGTATTTAGACTTGTCTCGAAAAAGTTGGGACAGGTGCAAGAAGAGAATGAGCGGTACTGGCCACGTTTTACTGGACACTGGACATTATATTCTTCATTTCCAGTTAATACTTGTACAGCTGCTGTTATTGTGTATATATTTATTTATATTTCTTCATACATTCTTATATAGTTCTAAATTGTGTATTTTGTTGTACAGTTATTTTATTTTCAACTTTAATTTATATATTTTATCTTATTCTTTCCCAGTTAAATTTACCCTTCATTCTAATTTGTGTTGTACAGTTATTTCATTTTTAACCTTAATTTATATTTTATTCCTTCCTAGTTAAATTTACCCTTTTTAATTTTTCATATTTATTTCCTATCTTATTCATAGCCTTTTCCTTTTTTGTTTGGTCACGAGCAGTTGTCAAAGCATTTCACTACATATCGTACTGTGTATGACTGTGTACGTGACAAATAAAATTTGAATTCAGTAACATGATCGGGTTTAAAAAGAGCATCTCAGAGAGGCAGGGTTTCTCACGCTTATAAAGATAGGCAGAGGTTCCCCAATCTGCAAAAAACTGTCTATAAAATGTGAATAAATTTCAGAATAAAGACTTTGAATATCTTTTTATCTACTGTACATAACCATAGCCCATAACCTGGCAAAAGATTTTAGGGATTTGGGACAAAGTTTCCATGATCTTTGGGCCCTCAGGTGGCAGTGCATTAAAGACGTGATTCCTGAAGCCTGAATCAATTCACCATGCCATCCACTAATGCAGGTCTCTAGCATGCAAAGGAGTCATGTGATCCAGAGACACCAGGTCCTCACCTGGGCTGAAGCAAAGTGGAACTGAAGAGATACTTGTCATCTGCATCTTGTTATCAGGACTCAAAATGCTTACTGATGGTATGGGGGGCAGAATTACCTATTGAACTAGCAGCTTGCACATCTGGAAAGTCACCATCAGTGCTGAAACATATACAGTGGGGCAAAAAAGTATTTAGTCAGCCACCGATTGTGCAAGTTCCCCCACTTAAAATGATGACAGAGGTCAGTAATTTGCACCAGAGGTACACTTCAACTGTGAGAGACAGAATGTGAAAAAAAAATCCATGAATCCACATGGTAGGATTTGTAAAGAATTTATTCGTAAATCAGGGTGGAAAATAATTATTTGGTCACCTCAAACAAGGAAAATCTCTGGCTCTCACAGACCTGTAACGTCTTCTGTAAGAAGCTTTTCTGTCCCCCACTCGTTACCTGTATGAATGGCACCTGTTTGAACTCATCATCTGTATAAAAGACACCTGTCCACAGCCTCAAACAGTCAGACTCCAAACTCCGCCATGGCCAAGACCAAAGAGCTTTCGAAGGACACCAGGAAAAGCATTGTAGACCTGCACCAGACTGGGAAGAGTGAATCTACAATAGGCAAGCAGCTTGGTGTGAAAAAATCAACTGTGGGAGCAATCATCAGAAAATGGAAGACATACAAGACCACTGATAATCTCCCTCGATCTGGGGCTCCACACAAGATCTCATCCCGTGGGGTCAAAATGATCATGAGAACGGTGAGCAAAGATCCCAGAAGCACACGGGGGGACCTGGTGAATGACCTGCAGAGAGCTGGGACCAAAGTAACAAAGGTCACCATCAGTAACACACTACAACGGCAGGGAATCAAATCCCGCAGTGCCAGACGTGTTCCGCTGCTGAAGCCAGTGCATGTCCAGGCCCGTCTGAAGTTTGCCAGAGAGCACATGGATGATACAGCAGAGGATTGGGAGAATGTCATGTGGTCAGATGAAACCAAAGTAGAACTTTTTGGTATAAACTCAACTCGTCGTGTTTGGAGGAAGAAGAATACTGAGTTGCATCCCAAGAACACCATACCTACTGTGAAGCATGGGGGTGGAAACATCATGCTATGGGGCTGTTTTTCTGCCAAGGGGACAGGACGACTGATCCGTGTTTAGGACAGAATGAATGGGGCCATGTATCGTGAGATTTTGAGCCAAAACCTCCTTCCATCAGTGAGAACTTTGAAGATGAAACGAGGCTGGGTCTTCCAACATGACAATGATCCAAAACACACCGCCCGGGCAACAAAGGAGTGGCTCCGTAAGAAGCATTTGAAAGTCCTGGAGTGGCCTAGCCAGTCTCCAGACCTCAACCCCATAGAAAATCTGTGGCGGGAGTTGAAAGTCCGTGTTGCTCGGCGACAGCCCCAAAACATCACTGCTCTCGAGAAGATCTGCATGGAGGAATGGGCCAAAATACCAGCTACTGTGTGTGCAAACCTGGTAAAGACCTATAGTAAACGTTTGACCTCTGTTATTGCCAACAAAGGTTATGTTACAAAGTATTGAGTTGTATTTTTGTTATTGACCAAATACTTATTTTCCACCCTGATTTACGAATAAATTCTTTACAAATCCTACCATGTGGATTCATGGATTTTTTTTTCACATTCTGTCTCTCACAGTTGAAGTGTACCTCTGGTGCAAATTACTGACCTCTGTCATCATTTTAAGTGGGGGAACTTGCACAATCGATGGCTGACTAAATACTTTTTTGCCACACTGTATACAGGTTTTAGAGCAACACATCCAGATGATGTCTTTTTTTTTTTTTTTTTTTTCTGCCTGTCCCGTTTGGCTCTTTTGCCATCAGAATTATTGTCTAAAGGCAAACAAAGATGCCCAACGGATTTACTTTACCAAATTGACCATCCCAGCCTTGCCGTAATGATCCATTTGATTCACCTTTTATTGTTTATTTTATTTTCACTTACTGAATACGGGACAGACTTGACTGGGGAAAAGAAGGGGAGAAAGAAAGAGGGAAAGAGAAACAGCTGAGAAGAGGGACGGGGGAGAAGGGCAAAAGACAAAAACCAACAGAACGAGCAGAAGAAAAAAAAAAAGAAATAAAAAATGCATATATCGATCACCTGGATCACCTGCTGAGAAAGAAAAAAGAAAACAAGCAGAAGAGAACAAGAGTAATAGAATAAACAACGTCACAATGATATATGGGAATATGACAGTAAATACTAAATATTAAACATTATTGTGCAGCACATAACATCAACAGAACACAGTGTGCTTTGAGGTAGGAGCCAAAAAGGGTGTAGTTTGTGGGTGTGATCACCCGTGTGTACACCTGTGAGCATGGACGCGCTTGTTTTTTTTTTTTTTTTTTTAAAGGTTCCTTCATGTAATAATCTGCTAGAGGGTGTGGGGGGGGCACAGCCCCGTCCTCCAGGACATGAAGCAGGTATGGAGGAGATCAAAACTCCAGACATCCAGAGGCCCCCAGAACACAAGAGACCAAGGAAGACCAACAGAGGGGCAGCCGCGCCACTGTCCCAGAAAGAGCTGAGGAGAGTCCCAGATGAGGGCTCACTCAGCAGCCGCGGTGCAGAAGCCAGGGGGGGTTGCAGTGACGCGCCCGTGAGCTCCGCCGGCAGCCAGCTGTGCCTGAGTGACCGAGCCCCCGGCCAAGAGGCCGGGGGCACCCCACCTCCGAAGTGGCCCAAGCGAGCCCCAGGCTCCAGGCCCTGATAAGCGGCCGCCAAGGAGTGAGCCGGTGTGTACCTGGACGCCCATCCCCGGACACAAAGAACCACCAACGCACCGATGTCTGAGGGAGTCCGCCACTGGCAGGGGAAGTGGTGGTAGGTGGAGATAGGCCTCCAAACCTTGGAGGGCCTGAGATGTCCCCAGAGAGGTGGTGCCTGACACCCAACCTGACATATAGACACAGACATACAGGCACACACATATACAAACATCCATTCCCACCCTCATGCTCTCATATGCACTTACTCCACACTCAACCAACGTGGAGACAGACATAAAGAGACGCTGTACACACGATCACACTCCCCAAGCGTACTCTACAAACCGGGTCTAGGTACCCTTGCCCCTGGAGGGGGGAACTGCACCCAGACCCAGGTGGTGTTACCCTTTTCCCTGCGGTGGGGGGAGGCAGACCGCCCCGACTCCGCAGCAGCAGGAAGGCCCCACACCCCAGACCGCAGTCGGACGGCCAACTCCTCCTCCTAGCCCCCCCGCTCCAGCAGGTCGCAGAGAATGGGGGTGAGAGAAGACTCCAAACCTCCCTCCACCCGCTCATTGTAGTGTTGATGCATATGTGTTCTAAGGTGCATTTAAAACCCAGGAGGGCTTGGAGCTACCTGCCAGAGAGCAGCAGGTAAGCGCATGGTCCCTCCTGCTAGCCCTCAATGTCTACGTGTATTTAAAATTGAGAGGTGGGCAACGACGCCAGGGATGGGGTGTACACCCTGATGGTACTTTGGATTCCGTGTATCGTGCCCACCCCCAAGATCCTATATGTATGTGTAATGAGAGTGTGAGTAATGTGAATGTCTAAGTTGTGGGATAAAATTGAGGCAGAGGCAGCCAGAAGGGGACAGAGGGGGGGGGGGGGGGGTAGCCTCCTCTGCACCCTGGTGACATACCCCTACTCCAAGGTCCTGCATGTGTGGGTGGTTGTGGTGGAGCGGGAAGAGGGAGGCAGCTGGAGATGGGGAGGGAAGGAAGGGAGGGGCAAGTGACCCCTCCCTGGGGCCAGCTCCCCCGCTGACCCCAGTAGGCACCCCCATACTCCGCGACCCACCAGGGAAAGGGGGCCCTTTCCCTGGTGGGTCCATTCACATTACTCACACTCTCATAACACATACATAACAACACACCAACCAGGACCCAAGCCCCCGAGGCCCGGTCCGGGTCCCAGCCCAGAGACGGAGCGCCCCCAGAACCTCACGCCCATCCCAGACCCACCCAGGGGCAGCCAGGCTACCAGGTCAGTAACCCACGTCCGTCAGCACAGACCCTCCCCTAGCCCCGCTGCACGCAGCCGCGAGGAAACAGTCACCTGAGAGCCAACAGAGCCCCTAACCGGACATGACCGCTACCCCGGGTTGAGCCCCCCAAGGAAGATGCCTCCGGGGAACCCCCCGACGCCCTAAGCCTGTCCCTACCCCCACACCAATCACAACAGTGAAGGCGGGACCAAACTATGACCCCCCACCCCCACTAGGTGATGGAGCTGATCAAAGGAGCCCAGAGCAATTGATCTGATGTGGTGGCAGAGGCTGTATCAAGACTAATGTAATCTAATAGATAATTTCTATATTGGTTAGAATTAAGATTATTTTTATTTTTCCAGTTCATGAGGACTGTTTTCTTGGCTATGCATAGGGCAGTGAAAACCATATGGGCGATATTCTTTTCTGAAGTGACATTATCTAAGCTGCCCAACAAACACACTAAGGGGGAAGTTGGAATGTTACATTTCAGACATTTTGATAAGTCTTCACATATCTCGCGCCAAAACTTCTGAACTGGTGGACAGAACCAAAGAGCGTGGATATAATTGTCCGGTGAATTGGTTTGGCAGTGTGAGCAGTTGTTGGTAGACGTAAAGCCCATCTTGAACATCCGATGACCTGTATAGTGCACTCTATGTAATATTTTGTATTGAATTAATTGAAGACTGGGATTTCTAATTAGATGAAAGGTTTTTAAGCAAATCTGAGACCAGAAGTTTAGGTCTAAGTTAACTGATAAATCCGCTTCCCATTTTGCAATAGGAAGTGATATTGATTCATCTGTTTTAGAAAGCATTCTGTATATTTTGGATAGTAATTTGGGGGTTTTAAGAGTAAGAAATTGAACCACACTTGGTGGTGTTTGTAGTTCAACTTGACCCGGTTTAAATTTCTTTTTTACTATGGATTTAATTTGTTGATATTCTAAAAATCTTTTCTTGTTGATCCCATATTGTGTAACTAGTCCGTCAAATGAAATAAATTCTGTTCCTTCTAGTATATGTTCTAAATATTTGATTCCTTTACCACTCCAATCTGAAAAGTTTATCATATTATTGTTTTGTAATATGTCAGGGTTGTTCCAGATAGGTGTACGTTTGCATGGGATTAATGAAGACGCCGTCAATTTTAGAAACTCCCACCATGCTGTCAGAGAAGAGCTGATGTTGATGCTTTTAAAGCATTCATGTCGTTGGATGTTTGAGCTGATAAATGGTAGGTCTGAGATCTCTAGATTATTGCAAAGTGCTTGTTCTACATCTATCCAAGGTTCATCTAAGAGGGTATGTTTTAGCCATCCTGAGATAAACTGAAGCCTGTTGGCTAAGAAGTAGTGCTGAAAGTTAGGCAGTTCTAGTCCTCCTTTATCCTTGGTCTTTTGTAGTGTTTTTAAGCTTATACGTGGGGGTTTATTTTTCCAAAGGAATTTGGACATACATGAATCTAGAGATCTGAACCAATCTTGTGGCGGTTTAGTTGGGATCATTGAGAATAAATAATTTATTTTTGGTAAGACCATCATTTTTATAGCAGCAACCCTTCCCATGAGTGATATGGGTAGACATTTCCATCTAGCCAGATCATCTTCTACCTTCTTTAAAAGTGGGATATGGTTTAATTTAGTTAGATCTGCAAGCTTGGGAGAAACATTAATACCTAAATATTTTATATTTCCCGATTGCAGTGGTGTAGAAGAGGAATTATGGAAGGAGCAATTAATCGGTAGGACTGTAGATTTTGACCAGTTAATTGAGTAATCTGATATTCTTGCAAAAGAGTTTATCAATTCAATCACCCCAGAGATATTGGTTTGTGAATTTTGGAGAAAGAGTAACACATCATCCGCATAAAGGCTGATTTTATGTTCCACGTTCTTGCATTTTATGCCCTTAATTACTGAATTCTGTCTAATTGCTGCTGCTAGTGGTTCAATAAAAATTGCAAACAGTGAAGGGGAGAGTGGGCATCCCTGCCTGGTGCCCCTCAAGAGACAGAAGCTGGAGGATGTCTGGTCATTTGTTCTAACACAAGCTGTTGGGGAATTATATAATATTTTTAACCAGTTTATGAAAGAGGATCCAAAACCAAATTTGTGTAAAGTTGCAAATAGAAATTTCCAGTTAACTCTGTCAAATGCGTCTAAAGAGAATATTGTAGTTTCTAGGTTTTTACTGTATGAGTAGTCTATCAAATTAAGTAATCTACGTGTATTTGTTGATGAGTGCCTACCTTTTATGAAACCAGTTTGGTCAGGATGAATTAAGAGGGGGGTTATTTTCTCCAGTCTCTTTGAGAGAGCTTTGCAGATTATTTTAAGGTCTACATTTATAAGGGATATTGGACGATAGCTTGAGGGATATACAGGGTCTTTGCCTGGTTTTAGCAGGAGATTAATGTTTGCAGAATTCATATTTGATGGAAGTCTGCCCTTTTCTTTAATTTCCAACAACGTTCTGTAGAAAACTGGTGCTAGAATCGACCAGAATTCTTTGTAGAATTCTGCAGGAAAGCCATCTGGACCTGGAGCCTTATTATTGGGCATACTTATCAGGGCTTCCTGGAGTTCACCTGGTGTCAGTGGTGAATCCAGTGCCATTGCTTGAGTGTCCAATAATTTTGGAAGAGTTATGTTGTCCAAAAACTGATCAATTTCTTTTTTAGATGGTTTATTTGTGGTGAATACAACGTTTTATAGAAATCCCTGAAAATGTTGTTTATTTGTATCGGTTCATATATTGTGTTCCCAGATGAATCTTGAACAGCACATATAGTTGTTTTTTCTTTATTTATTTTTAGCTGGTTTGCTAGAAATTGACCAGATTTATTACCATGTTCATAATTTTGTAGGCGTAGTCTTTGTACTAAGAATTTTGTTTTTTTATCAATTATCTCATTTAATTCTAGTTTTGTTTTGCGTATTTTGTTCAATGTTTCCTGATCTTGGTGGGACGCGTAGGCTTCTTCTAGTGATTTGATGTTTTTTTCTAATTCCTGAATATTTTTGTTTTCTTTTTTCTTTTTATGTGATGAGAAAGAAATTATTTTACCTCTCATCACAGCTTTCCCTGCTTCCCATAGAACAGAAGCTGATGTTTCGGGAGTGTCATTATAGTCCAAATATGAAGTCCACTCTTTTTTAAAATATTTAATAAAGTCTTCATCTTTAAGTAGTGATATATTAAATCTCCAGTTTTTTCTTGGCGTAGTATTATTCTTGTGCATTAGTGTTAAAGATACAGGACCATGATCGCTGACAGCTATAGGATGAATCTCAGTGTCTGAAATGTCGTTCAGCAGTAAGCTGCTGACCAAAAAATAATCCAGACGAGAGTAGGAGTGATGGACATGTGAGAAAAAAGTATATTCCTTACTGGTGGGGTGAAGGGAGCGCCATGCATCGCAAAGACCAAAGTCGCTCATATACTGTTTGATTATATTTGTGGACTGCCAATTACGCTGAGTTCCCGCTGTATTGAGCCTATCCATGTCTTCATTTAGTCCAAGGTTGAGGTCACCTCCAAGAACAAGTGTGCCATCTAAGTGTTCAGAGAGTGCACTGAAAAAACCGTGAAAGAATGAGGGATCATCAACATTTGGACCATATACACTTGCAATACATAGCTTTTTATCAAGTATAGATAGTTTAATGATTAAGAATCTGCCCTCTGGATCTATAACTGTATCGAGTACTGTGAAATTTATATTTTTATGTATTTAAATTGCTACTCCCCTTTGTCTAGAATTATAACAAGCTGAGAACACATTAGGAAACTCAGGTGTTTTAAGTTCATTCGAACCTCTAAGAGGTCTGTGGGTCTCTTGTAAAAGGACAACATCTGCCTGTAGTTTTTTGAGTTGGTTAAATATTTTTAACCTCTTTTCTCTGGAGCCAGCTCCATTTATATTCCATGTAATGAACCTCAGTGTACCCATAGATGTTTGTGTTTAACTAGGGATGTATGCTGTGTGCGTCGCTTAGCCAGGTGGAGAGAATACGTCACTTGTTCATAAATAAAGAGAAGGAGAGAGAGAAAAAATGTGTGGCGAGATGCTCCCTGAGTCTGACTTTGTGTATGCATAGTTACTAATATGAGTAGGCTTGGCTTAAGTGTGTGTATCCTAAACGACTGTGTGCGCTGTCTGACTGATGTAAATGTGCTGCCATTGAGCGCATGGTGCGTATGTGTCGAAATAAAGGATGTTTGTGGATGAGTGTCGAAGCAGGTGATCGAGGCAGTGAAAGGAATAAAGAAAGAAACCAAGGACAGGGGTGAGCAGCATAAAAGCAAGAGGGGGAAAAGAGCGGGAAAAAAAACGAGAAGAAAAAAAAAACACAAAACAAAACGTAAACATTCCAATTAAATCACTGACGGAGAGTGACGGTGTTAATTCTGCTATGAAATCACACTTTAAGATGCGATTTGATACTGGTAAGTTAAACAGATGTTAATGCAAGTTAGTGTGAGTGGATAGGGAAAGGGTGCAGCTGATTCTTATCTGGTGTGAGGTTAATACAGCCACGGAGTGATGTTGGGGTCGCGGTGGAGCTGTCCGTCCACGTACAGCCGGTCCACAGCGATGACAGCGCGGGAGCCCTTCTGGATGAAGCCGCATCGGATTGGGAAGAGGACCCTGCGTCGTTCCAAGATCTCTTTGGGGAACTGGTCGTTCACGCTGAAGTCCGTTCCTTTTAATTCCCTGCCGCGGCTTTTCACATGTTGCTTTTGTTTGAAGTGGCCGAATTTGGCCACAATAGGACGTGGTCTCCCGGCCGTTGCCCGAATGGGGCCGAGGCGATGTACCCGATCGAAGACGATGTTCTTCACAGTGTCCTCCGGCAGCTTCAGGTGGGTTTTGATGAAGCTTTTTACCGTGGTCTCCGCGTCCTCTCCAGCGGCTTCTGGAATACCAGAAAATACCAGATAATCACGCATGCTACGAGCTTGTAGATCGATAACTGTTTCTTTTATTTTTTTATTTTCTCTATTGAGCTGGGTAACATTATCTGTGAGACATTTCACCGACTCCCTTAGCGTGGCATTTTCAGCAGCAAGCGTTTCCACCTGCTGCTGGCTGTACTCCAGGGATTCTCGCAAGCATTTAAATTCTCGGTGAAGAATCTCCACCAAGGACAGCCTTGCGTCGAAACTGGACAATCGCTTGTCGATTGACTCCAGTATGTCAGCAATATCTTTGCCGGCTGGCGATGTTGAGCCGGGGGAATCTGCCGGGCGTTGTCTTTTCGACGACGGCGTCTCAGGTTTGGCCGGGGAAGCTGCACACTGGGTCTTCTTCATCACGAGATCCTGAAAGCACTGATCAATATAATCTTGGAGAGTCTCTAAACTCTCCTCGTTGTTCTCCAGGGTGTTGGAGATTATTTAGACAAATAGTGTTAGTTATAAGACAATTGATAAGTGTATTTGGTAATGCTGAAGCTTAAATGAATTTGTTCAAATCTAAACTACCATTTGCTTTAATTTTCCGCCAAAATCTCCAGCGTCTGACGTCAGTTACAACATGAGTCGCTTACCTTGTCCGTCACTTCCGTCACTTACCTCTCCCTCCACCCTTACCTCTCCCTCAATCCTTACCTCTCCCCCAAACCAATCTACTTGAAACTGCAAAAACATAACATGATGTCTTTTTTTAAGGGAATTGTTTGCATATTTCAGTAAGACAATGCTGAACCATATCTCACACCTCTTACAACATCATGGCTTCATAGAAGAGTCAGGCTGCTTAACTGCCCGGCCTACAGTCCAGAACCTCTCACCTACTGAGAACATTTGGCACATCATAAAACAAGACATAAAACAAAGGAGACCCAAGACTGTTGAGCAGCTAGAATTCTACATCACACAAAAAAGCAAAAACAAAAAACAAACAAAATCCTGTCCTAAATGTAACTGGTCTCTTGAGTTCCCAGATGTTTCTCCATTGTTGATGCTGAGATAATGCTGCACAGCGGTGAACATGGCCCTGTCTCAACTTTTAAATTGAAATAAGATAAGAATGAGATTTGCAAAATATTGCATTCTTTTTTTATTTATGTTACAACCCAAGTTTTTTGGAATTGTGATTGTAAATGTGTTTTCCATTTTTGTGTTACCGATGTCATCTTGTTTTAAAGACTTATTGCCCATAAGAAAGTTATAATTACTGTGAAACTGTGCATTATTGCAACGTTGATCATGTTTGTTGATGGTATTACCAGTAAACAGTCAATGATGAGTCATTTACTGACAAGCAGACTTTTGAAAAAGGTGTGTCACTACATACAAGGCAAATTTCCTGTTTCCTGTTTCCTGATCCTTCCTGGAACCTGTTTGTTTCCTTCACCTGATGTTTTGCGAAACTCTGTGTGACAATTCTGAAATAGTTTTTCAGTAGTTTGGATATTTATAAGGGTTTGTTTAAAAATGGACATGTTTTAACATAAAATCACTCATCATTTCTTCTGATGAGTGATTTTATGTTAAAACTATTGCAAATCTATTTTCAGTATTATATTCTACTAAGTATGACATGTGATTATAATTATATTGAGCGATTGTTACATAATAGCTTATTTGTTATATATCATTACATCTTTCATGTTGAAATTACAAGCAGAATTCAGTGTCGGTAAAGACAGCACAACTAAAGATCCTCAAACAAACACAGTTAATGTGGGCTATAGCGCCCTCTCCTGGCAGCCACAGCCACACTCACATATGTCACTCTACATCTTTTTGCGCTCTTTTAATACGATTCTTTTTATTTCTGTTCTGTGAGTCGTTTTAATGGAATTTGACTCCGAGAAACGTTCTTATCAGATACAGCAAGAAAGATAAAATGCATAAAATGCTGTGTGGCTAAATAAATTCCAAAAGAAATACTCACCACATTCCCTCCTGCGTGTCACATTAAATTATTGCTCGATCTTCACCAGCTAGATCGTTTTTTTCTTTGTACCTCATATTTTAAATATATTTAAATATATATTAAATATATATTATAATGCTCTAAAAGACAGATTTGCTTAATTTGTTATGAAATAATGAAGGGAACAGGAACTGTTTTCCAGTCAATTATCCAGTTAATTTAGAGTATATGAAAAATAAGGGACTGTTAGACATAAATTACTGTAATTCTAATTAATGCAAAATGTTTGAAGTCTGCATTTCACAAATTTCTCTTTACTGGTGCACAGAGGCAAAATAAATTATTAGTATTATTATTATTTTTATTATTATTTAAAAAAAACATATAATAAGCAAAGTGTCCATGTACAACAATTAATGACCTAACTGTACACGGTGTAAACATTTTGTCATTAATGCTCTGATATAACAATAATGATTCAGAAAATGTTCCAGTTCTAGTGATCACAGAGGAGAAGTCAATCACAGATGGGTTTAAGTTCATATATCTGCCTGGCAGACATTTAGATTTAGAAGGAATTAATATTCTTGTGACTTGTGTGGATTAGCAGTAGCAATCTGTCACTACATTTAATAGTGTGCATACACTAAAGTTTCAAATCTAATATAAATGTCAACAATACATTTAAATACATTTTTATATATATGGAATATATGTGGTTTATTAAGTTTATCAATTTTTTTTTAAAGATTACTTTGGAAAGACTCCATAATACTGTTTCAAGGTGAAAGAGCTGCGGCGCACATTTACACACCTGAGCTAACAGCTGGCACGATGTGAGGAGAAACAGTTTTCTGTTTGTCCACATCGCAGCATGGCCAGTTTTCATACGCAGATTTCCACACAGGTTCTTCCTCAGGTTCCCAGAGTCACCTTCATCATCAGTTATTTATTTGTATACTGTGGAAAAGGTTGACATGGGAAGTCAAATGTCTTTTAGCCCCTTTCAGGTTCATTAATTATAATATTTTCAAGTACAAACTCTTACAGAACATGCAGTCGTGTCATTAGCTGACGATTTAGATGAACTGTCAGTTTATCACAGTTTATTATGAGCTAATGATATATCAACTGAACTTCTAGTGGTGTTTTCCCATCATTTATGTTGATTTATTGTAGGCTCGTACTCATAAAATGTGAGCACTATTTTCATCAACAGTGGTCAATACAAAAGATACCAGCAGCAATGAAATGCTTTTTTAATCTGCAGAAAACTGGGTTTGTTTGCGTGCATCAGAACTGAAGGATCGTTTTGTTTTGTTTTGGGGTTTTTTTGTATTGATGGATACATACTACAGATCCATTTATTTATGTTGGTAGCATTTTTATGTTTTTCATGTTGTAGCTACTGTTACCAACTTTAATCAACGACGTATGTTGAATGAGATGATCACACACTTTAAACGAAAATCAGGTGGTTTTTCCAGGTGTATAAATGTGACATTTCATAAATGGGAAATGCGTAACCAATTATTAAATCTATAAAAACGGAGTTGTGCCTTTTACACTGCGTGTGCCTATGGTCACGTGTTACGTTACCAGTAACTCCAGCAGGTGTCAGTGTGGATCGAGCAGAGGCTGTGAAAGGGGGAGAAAAACTGTTCTCAAACTACAAGATTTTCAGGTAAGGGCTGACTTTGCGGTTTTGGTTTTCTCTCCTCTGCTAAAGTATTGGTTGCCTCAGTTTTTCCTGCCTTTTATCTTTGTTTGCCTGTATAAGTGATGTTTAAAACGTTTTATAATAAAAATGTAGCATGCTAGCAATAATACAGATTCACAGTAAAGGAGCAAAAGCTCATTATTAATAAAGTAAAGCCAGAACAGGTCATTATAGGAACACAAACATACATTTATTTCTGCTGCTATCATATGTGCAGTCTTTTTTTTTTTAACTTCAGCAGATGGTAGGGGTTTTTAATATCACTCCTTTTTCCCCAGTGGTAAATACTGTGCTGAGGGTTGTCCTTCCATGATGGTTCCTCTCCTTGCTTCTCTTCTTTCTCGAGTTTCTGCTGCCTGAGGTATTCACTAAGCATGTGGTCAGTTGTGGCTGTCTTCCCGATGTACTCATGGACCTTTGTTGTTTCATCCTGGACAGTGGTTCTGACACTCACTAGTCCTCGGCCTTCTTCCTTGTGCTTAGCGAACAGTCTCAGGGGGCTGGACTTGGGGTGAAACCCTCCATTATTGGAGCTTTCTTGCCTTGATGTTAGTGGCTTCTATGGCAGTTTATTATCCCAGCAGGGTATATGATGACTGTCAGGGTGTAGGTGATGATTGCCTACATCTTGTTCTTCTCAGCGGACTCCTCAGGACTTTTCTTACTCTCTGCAGGTATTCGGTGGTTGAGGCTTTCCTAACTATCCTCAATGTGCGCAATGAGGATATATCGTTCAAAGTCAGGAAAAAAGCAGATGATTCATTTTTCCTCTTTAATCTATTTATAACAGAATTGCTTTTTAAATATCCCACTTTTGACGTTCACATAAACACAAATACATACACAATAAGAACCAGAACATGATACTATATCTCGTTATATCAGTCAAATAACTACATACATTCTCTATGAAATTTTCTCCTGTTACAGAACTGCAGGTATGATTTAATGTTCTAAAACTTGTATAAATGCCAGACATTTGTTGATCAAAGTACAGTGAAAACTGGTGTAAAATTCAAGCAAAACATGAAACTGTAAACAGAGTGTTTCATTCAAGGTTAGAGCGACTGTTGTCCACTTATCTACCACCATCTGCTGGTACAAGGCAACATGACAGGTCCATTCATGGTGGGAACTCTGAAATTGGTTTATATTTGACTCTTCAACAATTTGTTATTAGAATCAATCATACACTGGACACTGTGGGTTTACTAGTGAATGAAGGGAAATGTTCAACTTTCTCTGGTTATAAGTAGTAGCTAAATAAATACATAACATTAAATAAAAACATGGAACTAGATGCACTGTCAATAACGAACATATTCACTGGTTTATCCTGGGCTTTGATCTCCTTCCATCAGCTTGGCTGTATAATCACTGCTCATGGAGGTTGGCTCGCTGGTTGGCATATGCTCAATCCCAGAGCCTGCATCTGCTACCTGTTTGTACCAATTAACAGGCCCATGATACTGCACTGACACCTCTTCAACGGGTTAACAGATGCCACAATTAGCTACTCATTTGAATAGCTGCCTGCTTAGCGTGAGGACCCTTGTTGCATCATCTCCAACTGTGGGGACCGCCTTTCATCTATTTGCCTTTTTTTCTTGTTGCCTCTCAAATGAGGCATGGGAAGGCCAGGGAACCCCAGTGTGTTGAGCAGTCTTTTTATTATATCCCCAAATTAGCTCTCCAGTCCCACTGCTCCAGGTGATGGTGACACACTGCTGGATGGCAAAATTCACTGCATACAGTATATTATAGATGGATGGGCGGATTTTCAAATGCTCATATTTGTGGTACTTGTGACAAACAAGTGCCCAGCTCAGAAAATGTTATTTATTGTTCCAGGAAACTTCAGAGTACAGCTGATCATGACCTATTCTCCCAAGCATTAGGGGTGAGGAATGAGGTGAAGTTTAGAACTTCCCAGGTAGCTCATTAGTTCCCTTTGTCAATGCTGGCATGCTGTTCTGACAGTTGCTGATTACAAAACAGTGCAGCTCTGTATTGTTCTGAAATAGTCACAGTCTTTTTATTTTATTTTATTTTAACATGTAAATTTAATTTGAGTGTTTCTAATGACAAATTGTGTACTGCTCTCCTTGTGTGTGTGCATGCGTGCGTGCGTAGGTACACAATTCAGCAGCCAGCCAAACTCCATTCAAAAGAATACGGGAGTCAGGATATAGCGTCCAAGCTCCAGGGGCTTTATTTTACGTTGCACCGCCATACACCATTGAATCAGAGTGAAACTAAAACAAAAACAAGAATACAACAGTAAGGTGATTAACACACTGATATTACAAATTCCCTTATCGACTCTACAGCAAGTCAAGGCTAGCAACAAAAGACAAAGAAATATCCATGTAATCGGTCCTCCTATGTATACATGACATGAGATTAGCTTAGCAATATAATTATACACAAAGTTAGGCTTTAGAACACAAAACTACCAAAATGTTACTAAAATATGTCGCTATACTAGTGATGGGCAGATGAAGCTTCATGAAGCACTGAAGCTTTTCATCCAATTGGTTCACTCCAGTGCAAAGCTTCTTGAAGCTTCATTTGCTGTAGTAGGACACCTACTGGATGTAAAAATATTAGTTGGCATGAATTTGAAGAGTGTGGCCTTTTGCACACAGCCTGTAAATGTCAACAACAAAAGGAGTGTGTAAAACATCTATATTGTAGTGATGCAGTACACTGTGTATATTTATACTGGCAGTATGGAAAATGATTATTTGGAAATACTTAAAATGGAAATGATCATTTACTGTGAGGTGAGGTGTGGTTGGGGTGTGGACAGTGGTTGTGCTTTTGTAACGTTGAGGTATGGACAGCTACACACTGAGGCTTTGAGCCTCAGTCCTGCCTGTTCACATTTTATTCTGTAAAAACTAAATTTCCACTGCTTTTATGACCTTTTTAGTGGGGAGAACATAGCTAGGATTTAATGATTTAACAAATCTTTTAAATCCTTTGCCCTCCACAATGCTAAATGGCTGGGAGTCCTCAATCACCATGCTAACCAGGTCTTCATCTATTTGAGATTGTTCTCCTGAGGAAAGACAATAAAGACAAAGCACAAATATAAATATCACACACGTAACTTATTACAGTTGTATGATATTGTTATATCATTTAGTAACATTACTGCATGCTATATTATCATGGCATTTGATGGCTCACCTGGTCTTGCTCCACAATCGGTGTTCCCCTTATTCTCATGCAAAGCTCTGTAGTGCCTAAGCATGGATGAGGTCTTGTTGTTATATCCCAGCTCCCTGGCACATAGCAAACACTTCACCTTGTACAAAAGTAAAGACAGCTTAACATAAATTGTATTGCACCATCAGTATTTCGAAAAACCATCTTCTGTAGAAATTTACATACCTTGTTGGGAGGAATAAGATCAAAATGTTCCCACACAGGGGAGGACATCCTCCTCTTCTTAGCCGGCTCCATTCTCTCCTGACTTTCTCTCCTCACTCTCATAAACCTCCAAACTGTCTCCAAACTCTCACTAACCGCAACTCTCCATCAAACACCCACATTTTGAATGAAGTCTGAGGGGTTTATATCTCTATCATAGCTTGCGGCAAAGTTTGAACCACTTCATGAACCAGTGACGTGGTACAGCCGGGCAGCGAGGCTTCGGACGTCATCATTTTCAGCTCCTCCCATAAATGAAGCAAGCCTCGATACGTGCATCGCGGAAACGCTCCCTCAATTACTCGACACAAGCTTCGAAGCCTCGATACAGAACGTCACATCACTACTCTATACTCTTAAGTCAACAAGTACTTACAGATGATGCTTTCGAAGGCATAAACAAGAAAGAGGATTGCAGCGGATAACTACAGGAACACTTCAGCACATGTGAACCTGTTTACCCCAACTAACATAGCTGACTGTCACATTAACAACAATTTACAAGGCCCAGTAGGGGGCACTAAATTCAAGGCAGAACACTCCCCGCCTGGTATCTTTAAGATGCCACAAATTAGTCTGTAACTATAAAGAGATATATTTTCTTATAACATTACTTTTTCATGAGAAGAATGACCTCAGAGACAGGCCTGAGGAACCTTTTTTCTGATCCTTGTTTGGTGACCTTGAGCTCCACTTTGCGAACTTTTCCATCACTGCTGGGAAAAGTGTCTGTAACAAGTGCCATAGGCCAGTCATTGCGGGCTGCCTCATTATCCTTCAGTAGGACAACATCGCCCTTCTCAATGTTAGGACATGACTTCAACCATTTCTGACGAGCTTGGAGTGTGTGTAGATACTCTGTTTTCCAGCGCCTCAAGAAATGGTCTGCTAGGTGCTGGACTTGCTGCCATTGCTGCTTGATCCTTCTCTGTAAACTTCCCAGGTGGAGGTGGTGCGCTTGCCTTTTGAGTAAGGAGCATAGCCGGGCAAAGTATTTCAGGTGAGTTGGCATCTGAAGAGACAGGAACTATAGGCCTGGAGTTAATAATAGCCATTACTTCTGCCATTAAAGTGCACAGTACTTTGTGAGTGAGATGGGAACAATCTGTGCGCATTAGCATAGAGTCTAAGATCCTCCTTGTAACTCCAATCATGCGCTCCCATGTGCCCCCTACATGTGAGGAGTGTGGAAGGTTGAACTCCCATGTACAACCATAATTGTTCACATATCTCTGTACTTTTGAGTCTTTTACTGTTTTGTGGTACTCGAGTTTGTTGCAGGCGCCAACAAAATTAGTCCCACAGTCAGAATGCAATTGTTTACATGGGCCCCGGATAGCACAGAATCTTCGGAGACAGTTAATGAAGGATGAAGCATCCATGGACTCAATCACTTCAATGTCAATGGCACGAGTACTTAGACAAGTTAATAACACCGCCCAGCGCTTAATGTAGGCCAGTCCTCCTCTTGTGCGCCTTGCAACTACATTCCAAGGCCCAAAGACATCCAGACCCGTGTAAGTAAAGGGGGGAGAAGTACTAAGTCGTTGCTCTGGCAAATGCGACATCTTCTGCCTTTCAGTTCTGCCTCGCAGCTTCCGACAAATGACACATCCAAGAAGAACACTGCCTATGCATCTTTTGCCACCTATCAGCCATATTCCAGCTGCTCGAATCACACCCTCTGTGAAGACACGGCCTTGGTGTTCCACTTGTTCATGGTAGTGTCGTATGAGCAATGTAGAGACATGATGTTTGCCAGGCATAATGACTGGGTGCTTCTCCTTACTGATAAGATCAGCTAGTTTTAGCCTGCCGCCAACTCGAAGCAGACCATGAATGGATTCAGCTTTGCAAAAGGGCTTTTCTGGCTGATATTGTCTTTCTTGGAGAGAGTGTCTAACTCCTCAGAGAAACTAGCTGTCTGCACAGAGCGAATAATAACACGCCTTGCCTTGGACAATTCACTGACAGTATGTGGCATTGAAGAAAATTTCTCAACCCTTTCTGGGGTAAGTTTCTTCTCCTCTTTCTTACTGGCACAGCATGTGACTTGTGGCCGGATCTCTTTATCCGAGTCTGGGTCAACAAGACTGAAGATCTCTTGCTGCTCAGCAGAATTTTTGTGTTGTTCATATAAGAACGCTGGTCCAGTCAGCCAGTTCGTATTAGAGCTGAGAGGCTTGGATTGATCTTGAAGCATGATCTGCTGGATTATGTTCTGTGGGCACATATCGCCACTGTTCTGGCTGCGTCGATTGTTGAATTCGTTGAACTCTGTTGTGAACATACACATAAAAGTGTTTTGACTACTTATAGATATATCCAAGCACCACTTTGCTATCACAAAAGAAGGTGACTGCATCAAGCTCCAAGTCCAACTCCTGGACAATAAGTTCAGCCATTTCCACCGCTAGCACTGCCGCACAGAGTTCTAATCTGGGGATGGTGGGCTCACTTAATGGTGCCAGTTTGGCCTTCCCTAGAACAAAGCCAATGTTTATCTGTCCTTCGTCGTCAGTTGTTTTGAGGTATGCTACAGCACCGATGGCTTTGGTTGAAGCATCTGAGAAAACGCAGATTTATTTTTTCTTGGCATTTGAAGGAGAGTTGAGTGTGTAAGCTCGAGGAATATGCAGCTGTTGGAGGTCTTGTAGTGAGTCCCTCCATGCTTCCCATTCACTGTATTTCTCCAATGGGAGTGACTCATCCCAGTCGCTTACTGAAGTGGATAGTTCTCTTAGTAGGAACTTTCCTTGAATGGTGATAGGAGCTACAAACCCAAGAGGATCAAAGAGGCTATTTACTGTGGATAAAGCCCCACGCTGTGTGAAAGGTTGCTGGTTGGTCGATGCTTGAAAAGTGAATGTATCTGTAGCCACTTCCCAGCTCAAACCAAGACTGCGCTGTGTAGGAATAGGTTCTGCTCCTAGGTCCAGATCCTTGATTTCTTTCGCGTGGTCTTCTGCTGGAAATGCTCTCAGCACATTCATGTTGTTTGATACTATCCTGCCTTATATTAGACTCTGAAAGAGAGGCTTCCGTTCTCTTAATCAGGGAAATGGCTTCCTCTTCAGTTGGCAAAGAAACTAGACCATCATCCACATAAAACTCACGTTCCACAAAGCGTTTGGTGTCTGGCCCATGTTGCTTTTCTCCCTTCTCAGCTGCTCTCCTGAGGAGGTAAGTAGCCACTGCCGGTGAAGGGCTGTTGCCAAATACATGGACTCGCATCCTGTACTCCACCACGTCTTTGCTTGGGTTATTATCACGGTACCACAGAAAGCGCAAAAAGTCTCGATGATCCTCTCTTACCACAAAACTGTAAAACATCTGTTCGATGTCTGCTGTCACTGCCACCTGCTCCTTCCTGAAACGCATAAGGACACCTAAGAGACTATTATTCAGGTTTGGTCCAGTGAGTAGAACATTGTTCAGAGAGATGCCCTTGTATTGTGCACTAGAATCAAAAACTACTCTGATCTGGTCTGGCTTTCTTGGATGATAAACTTCAAATGTTGGTAAATACCAGCACTCTGTCCCCTGTATCAGTGGAGGTGCTAGCTCTGCGTGGTTGTTGTCCAATACATGCTGCATGAAAGCAAGAAACTGCTCCTTTTTGTTTGGATTTCATTCCACTAAATTCAAGGCAGAACAAATTGCCCAACATTATTTTGTGTTGGTGGACATTAGGGCTGCCATGATTAGTCGACTAGTCACGATTACGTCGACTATCAAAATCGTCGACAACTAATTTAATAGTCGACGCCTCGTTTGAAGCTTTGTAAGATCCCAAAAGACGCAGGAATAAGTAGTAGGATTTAAGAGTGTAATAACGGACTGAAACAGAAGATGGCAGCAAGTGCATGTACAAGGATGCCAGCTGCTGTTAAACCCAGAAGGAGAAGAAGCTGTGTCCCAGAATTCATAGCACGGCTCTGCTTAGTTTCCAACAATGGCGGCAGCTAGTTAGTTTTAATATTACTCTTATTATTCTTTCTGGGTCACAAAATAAACGTTTAACATATTTTCAGGCGAGAATGTAGCTGTGTAAACCTCAAATATCTGCTCAGTTTATCAAGACACCACATATTTTCAAAAGCGCTCCAACGTTTTCGGAGACGTCTGTTACCCACCAGCTCGATAGCTAGCCGGGGTTCAAGGCTCACTAGAGCCGTGAGAACACCGGACTCCTGGCAAATCGTTTTCAAACCCACCGCCGTCTTTCGCTACTCAGGTTAAACATGATATATAAGTCACTTAGATAACTTAAAAATGTTATCCTTTTTTTTTTTTTTTTTTTTTCTTTTTTCTTTTTTCGCCTGTCCCATTTGGTTCTTTAGCCATCAGAATTGTTGTCTGAAGACCAACAAGGATACCCAATGGATTTACTTTGCCAAATGGATTATCGTGGCATTGCCGTATTGGTCCATTTGGTCGATCTTTGTTTTTATTATTTATTATATTTTATTTTCAGATGTTACAGACGGGACAGACATGAGTGAGAGATAGGAAAGGGAGAAAGAAAGAGGAAGGAAAGGAAAAACAGAAGGGGAGAGGGACAGTGAGAAAGGGGGGGAGAAAAAAAATAAAAATCTCCTGGATCACCTGTTGAGAGAAGAATAGAAAACAAGCAAAAAAAGACAAAAAAAACAAAAAACAAAGCAACATATTAAACACAACACCATCGCATTAATCTAGCTAAGTGTAAACAGCAGTAAATACTAAATATTCAATGTTGTTGTGCAGCACGCAGGACAGATGTGCTTCGAAGTAGCAGCCAAGAAAGGTGTAATTTGGGTCTACGAGCAGTGAACACCCGTGTGCATACCTGTGTGGATCAGCGCGCTTGTATTCCAAAGGTTTCTCCATGTAACGATCTGCTAGGGAGTGTGGGGGGGCCACAGCCCCGTCCTCCAGGGTGTGAAGCAGGTATGGAGGAGATCAAAACTCCAGACATCCAGAGGCCCCCAGAACACAAGAAACCATGGAAGACCAACAGAGGGGCAGCCGCGCCACTGTTCCAGTAAGAGCTGAGGAGAGTCCCAGATGAGGGTTCACTCAGCAGCCGCGGAGCAGAAGCCAGGGGGAGTTGCAGTGACGCACCCGTGAGCTCCGCCGGCCGCCAGCTGTGCCTGAGTGACCGAGCCCCAGGCCGAGAGGCCGGGGGCACCCCACCCCCGAAGGGGCCCGAGCGAGCCCCAGGCTCCAGGCCCCGATAAGCGGCCGCCAAGGAGTGAGCCGGTGTGTACCTGGACGCCCACCCCCAGACACAAAGAACCACCAACGCACCGATGTCTGAGGGAGTCCGCCACCGGCAGGGGAAGTGGTGGTAGGTGGAGATAGGCCTCCAAACCTTGGAGGGCCTGAGGTGTCCCCAGAGAGGTGGCGTCTGATACCCAACCTGACATATAGACACAGACATACAAGCACACACAGACACAAACATCCATTCCCCCCCTCATGCTCTCATATGCACTCACTCCACACTCAACCAACGTGGAGACAGACATAAAGAGACGCTGTACACACGATCACACTCCCCAAGCGTACTCTACAAACCGGGTCTAGGTACCCTTGCCCCTGGAGGGGGGAACTGCACCCAGACCCAGGTGGTGTTACCCTTTTCCCTGCGGTGGGGAGAGGCAGACCACCCCGACTCCGTAGCAGCAGGGAAGCCCCACACTCCAGACCGCAGTCGGACGGCCAACTCCACCTAGCCCTCCCGCTCCAGCAGGCCGCAGAGAATGGGGGTGGGAGAAGACTCCAAACCTCCCTCCACCCGCTCATTGTAGTGTTGATGCATGTGTGTTCTAAGGTGCAATTAAAACCCAGGAGGGCATGGAGCTACCTGCCAAGGAGCAGCAGGTAAGCACATAGTCCCTCCTGATAGCCCTCAATGTCTAAGTGTATTTAAAATTGAGAGGTGGGCAACGACGCCAGGGGTGAGGTGTACACCCTGATGGTAATTTGGACTCCGTGATTGTGCCCACCCCCAAGATCCTATATGTATGTGTAATGAGAGTATGAATAATGTGAATGTCTAAGATGTGGGATAAAATTGAGGCAGAGGCAGCCAGAAGGGGACAGAGGGGGGGGTAGCCTCCTCTGCACCCTGGTGACATACCCCTACTCCAAGGCCCTGCATGTGTGGGTGGTTGTGGTGGAGCGGGAAGAGGGAGGCAGCTGGAGATGGGGAGGGAAGGAAGGGAGGGGCAGGTAACCCCTCCCTGGGGCCAGCTCCCCCGCTGACCCCAGTAGGCACTCCCACACTCCGCGACCCGCCAGGGAAAGGGGGCCTAGGCCCATCCAGACCGGGGCCCAGTGCAGCAGCGCCTCCCGGCCCCACAGAGCCCGGGACAGTCCACCCAACCCCACCACAGAGAAAACTGCACCCACCCCGCCATCCACTCATCTTCCAGACTACATAAGACAGTAAACGCCCAGGCTGAGATCTTCCTCCACCTCTCCTGTATCTCCCCCTCCTGCAGAGAGAGTTCCTGAAGAGAGGAAAGCTCCTGCAAGATGTGACCATCTCCCCCACCAGTTGAAGAGCCCCCCAGGCGGTTCGACGCACCGGCGGCACCCTGCTCCAGGGCCGGGCCCCCATGCACCCACCCGCCCACAACCCCGGCAACACACCAACCAGGATCCAAGCCCCCGAGGCCCGGCCCGGGCCCCAGCCCAGAGACGGAGCGCCCCCAGAACCTCACGCCCATCCCGGACCCACCCAGGGCCAGCCAGGCTACCAGGTCAGTAACCCACGTCCGTCAGCACAGACCCTCCCCTAGCCCCGCTGCACGCAGCCGCGAGGAAACAGTCACCTGAGAGCCAACAGAGCCCCTAACCGGACATGACCGCTACCCCGGGTTGAGCCCCCCAAGGAAGATGCCTCCGGGGAACCCCCCGACGCCCTAAGCCTGTCCCTACCCCCACACCAATCACAACAGTGAAGGCGGGACCAAACTATGACCCCCCACCCCCACTAGGTGATGGAGCTGATCAAAGGAGCCCAGAGCAATTGATCTGATGTGGTGGCAGAGGCTGTATCAAGACTAATGTAATCTAATAGATAATTTCTATATTGGTTAGAATTAAGATTATTTTTATTTTTCCAGTTCATGAGGACTGTTTTCTTGGCTATGCATAGGGCAGTGAAAATCATATGGGCGATATTCTTTTCTGAAGTGACATTATCTAAGCTGCCCAGTAAACACACTAAGGGGGAGGTTGGAATGTTACATTTCAGACACTTTGATAAGTCTTCACATATCTCGCGCCAAAACTTTTGCACTGGTGGACAGAACCAAAGAGCGTGGATGTAATTGTCTGGTGTATTGCCTTGACAGTGTGAGCAGTTGTTGGAAGATGTAAAGCCCATCTTGAACATCCGATGACCTGTATAGTGCACTCTATGTAGTATTTTGTATTGTATTAATTGCAGACTGTGATTTTTAATTAATTTAAAGGTTTTTAAGCAAATCTGAGACCAGAAGTTTTGGTCTAAGCTGACTGATAAATCTGCTTCCCACTTTGCAATAGGAAGGGATATTGATTCATCTAATTTTGAAAGTGTTCTGTATATTTTAGATAATAATTTGGGGGATTTAAGAGTAAGAAAATGTGCCGCACTTAGTGGTGTTTGTAATTCAACTTGACTGAGGTTAAATTTCTTTTTTACTATGGATTTAATTTGTTGATATTCTAAAAATCTTGTCTTGTTGATCCCATATTGTGCAACTAGTCTGTCAAATGGAATAAATTCTGTTCCCTCTAATATATGTTCTAAGTATTTAATTCCTTTACAACTCCATTCTGGGAAATTAATCATATTATTGTTTTGTAATATGTCAGGGTTATTCCAGATAGGTGTACGTTTGCATGGGATTAATGAAGACTCCGTTATTTTTAGAAACTCCCACCATGCTGTCAGAGAAAAGCTGATGTTGATACTTTTAAAGTATTCATGTCTTTTGATGTTTGAGCTAATAAATGGTAGTCTGAAATCTCTAGATCCTTGCATAGTGCCTGTTCAACATCTAGCCAGGGCTCAACTAAGAAGGTATGTTTTAACCATTCTGAGATGAACTGAAGCCTGTTGGCTAAGAAGTATTGGTGAAAATTAGGCAGATCTAATCCTCCTCTATCCTTGGTTCTTTGTAGCGTTTTTAAGCTGATACGCGGGGGTTTATCTTTCCAAAGGAATTTGGAAATATATGAATCCAGAGATCTGAACCAATCTTGTGATGGTTTGTTAGGGATCATCAAAAATAAGTAATTTATTTTTGGCAAGATCATCATTTTTATAGTGGCGACCCTTCCCATGAGTGATATGGGTAAAGATTTCCATCTAGTCAGATCGCCTTCTACTTTCTTTAGAAGTGGGATGTGGTTTAATTTAGTTAAGTCTGAAAGCTTAGGAGAGACATTAATACCTAAATATTTAATATTTCCGGATTGCAGTGGGGCAGAGGAAGAATTATGGAAGGAGCAGTTAATGGGGAGAACTGTAGATTTTGGCCAGTTAATTGAATAATCTGAAACTCTTGAAAACCAGTTTATTAAAGTAATTACCTCAGAGAGGTTGGTTTGTGTGTTTTGCAGAAAAAGCAACACATCATCCGCATAGAGACTGATTTTATGTTCTATGTTCTTACATTTTATGCCCTTAATTGTTGTAGCCTGTCTAAATGCTGCTGCTAGAGGTTCGATAAAAATTGCAAAAAGTGAAGGGGAGAGTGGGCATCCCTGTCTGGTGCCCCTCAGGAGATAGAAGCTGGAGGATGTCTGGTCATTTGTTCTGATACGAGCTGTTGGGGAATTGTATAATATTCTTATCCAGTTTATGAAAGAGTTTCCAAAACCAAATTTGTGTAAAGTTGCGAATAAAAATTTCCAGTTAACTCTGTCAAATGCTTTTTCTGCATCTAGAGATAATATTATGGTTTCGATGTTTTTATCGTATGAGTAGTCTATTAAATTAAGTAATCTACGAGTGTTTGTTGAGGAGTGCCGACCTTTTATGAAACCAGTTTGGTCAGGATGAATTAAGAGGGGGGTCATTTTCTCTAATCTCTTTGAGAGAGCTTTGCAGATTATTTTAAGGTCTACATTTAAAAGAGAAATTGGACGATAGCTTGAGGGAAATAAAGGGTCTTTGCCTGGTTTTAGCAGGAGACTAATGTTGGCAGAATTCATATTTGGTGGTAGTCTGCCATTTTCCTCGATTTCCTGCAACATGTCGTGGAATACTGGTGCCAAAATTATCCAGAATTCTTTGTAGAATTCTGCAGGGAAGCCGTCTGGACCTGGAGCCTTATTATTGGGCATACTTATCAGGGCTTCCTGGAGTTCACTTGGCGTCAGTGGCGAATCCAGTTCCATTGCTTGACTATCTAGTAATTTTGGAAGAGTTACGTTGTCAAGAAACAGATCAATTTCATTTTTAGATGGGTTTATTTGTGGTGAGTATAAAGTTTCATAGAAATCCCTAAAAATGTTGTTTATTCTTCCAGGATCATATACTATGTTCCCCGATAAATCTTTAGCAGCACATATAGTTGTTTTTTCTTTATTTATTTTTAGCTGGTTAGCTAGAAATCGACCTGATTTGTTACTGTGTTCAAAATTCTGCAAGCGAAGTCTTTGTATAAGGAATTGTGTTTTTTTATTAATAATTTCATTTAATTCTAGTTTTGTTTTGCATATTTTGTTCAATGTTTCCTGATCTTGGTCGCACGCGTAGGCTTCTTCTAGTGATTTGATGTTTTTTTCTAATTCCTGAATATTTTTGTTTTCTTCTTTCTTTTTGTGTGATGAGAAAGAAATTATTTTACCTCTCATCACAGCTTTCCCTGCTTCCCATAGAACAGAAGCAGATATTCCGGGAGTGTCATTAAAGTCTAAATATGAAGTCCATTCCTTTTTAAAATATTTAATAAAGTCTTCATCTTTAAGTAGTGATATATTAAATTTCTAGTTTTTTCTTGGCGTAGTGTTATTCTTGTGCATTAGTGTTAAAGATACAGGAGCATGATCGCTGACAGCTATAGGATGAATCTCAGTGTCTAAAATGTCACACAGCAGTGAGCTGCTGACCAAAAAATAATCCAGACGAGAGTAGGAGTGATGAACATGCGAGAAAAAAGTATATTCCTTACTGGTGGGGTGAAGAGAGCGCCATGCATCGCAAAGACCAAAGTCGCTCATATACTGTTTGATTATATTTGTGGACTGCCAATTGCGCTGAGTTCCTGTTGTGTTGAGCCTATCCATGTCTTCATTTAGTCCAAGGTTGAGGTCACCGCCAAGAATGAGTGTGCAATCAAGGTGTTCAGAGAGTGCACTAAAAAATCCGTGGAAGAATGAGGGTTCATCAACATTTGGACCATATATACTAACAATACATAGTTTTTTGTTCAATATTGATAGTTTAATAATTAGAAATCTACCCTCTGGATCTATAACTGTATCGAGTACTGTAAAATTAACATTTTTATGTATTAAAATTGCTACTCCCCGTTGTCTAGAATTATAACAGGCTGCAAACACGTTAGGAAACTCAGGTGTTTTAAGTTCGTTTAAGCCTGTGACAGGTCTGTGAGTTTCTTGTAATAAAACAACATCTGCCTGTAGTTTTTTAAGCTGGTTAAATATCTTTAACCTCTTTCCTCTGGAGCCAGCTCCATTTACATTCCATGTGACAAACCTCAGCATTCCCATAATTGTGTGTGTATGTCTAATGAAGTATGCTGGGTGTTTCGTTTAGACAGGTGGAGAGAATGTGGAAACATCCCTTGTTTGTAAATAGAAAGAGAAAAAGAAGTGTGGTGAGAGGCTCCATAAGTCTGACTATGTGTGTGAATATTCACTAATATGAACAAGCGTGGCTTGCTTATGTGTCCTGCAAGTCTGTGCGTGCTGTGAGGCTGTTGTGAATGTGCTGCCGTTGAGCTGATGTGTTTGCGTGATCGTGGTGTGAAAATATGGAGAAATAGAGGGTGTTGTTTGTAGGTGAGTGGGGAAGTAGGTGATCACAGCAGTGAAAGACAAGAGAAAGAAAGAAACCACATGAACTGTGAGCAACAACAACAAAAAAGAAACGAAACGGAAACATTCCAATATTTTTATTTTATTTTATTTGTTCCTGAGTAAATCGGCTGAGTTTATTAAACTCCACCGAAACAATCTGCACATTTAATTAAAATTTAATAAACTACCATCTTGTCTTTATTTTTAGTTAGCACATACCATAACCTCCTAAGACCCAAACTCTTCCACGGCATGCATTTTAAATTCTCTTTGATATTTGGGCATATTGGGACCCGATGAATGTAAAAACAAAGAATTACCAGATTTTTTTGTTTTACCTGATTTTTGTTTCTAAAAAAAATGAGAGCCACATATGAGGATATTCGTTTAAAATTTCGATAGAACAGTAGCAGTATAATGTCCTCGTAAGTGGATATCAAGCCCTTGTAGAGCAAAATTGAGTATTTTGGTCTAAATAACCCAAAATGTGATGTCCACATATGTCAGTGGTTCCCAAACTTTTTTTGCTGGGCCCCCCTTTGTTTTACGAGAAAAATGTTCGCCCCCCCCCCCCCCGCGCGTGCACGCGCGCACAAACACATCCTCCAACCACACACACCCATATTTTGCTCCATTGCAGTTTATTTCACACCTCAAACATTTAGTAAACAATTACAGGTAGTAATAAAATAAACTACTAACTCTGTTACGCTACGTCCAAACCTACACGGGTGATTTTGAAAACGCAGCTGTTTCGTCCACACGTAAACGACGTTTCGAATCACCGAAAACTGAAAGTTTTTTTAAAACTCCTTTTTTGCGTTTACGTGTGGACGAGGAATACAGAGTTCGTCACGCAACGTCAAAGGTATGAGCCTTTTTCACGTCACGCCATGCGCCACGTTATTGTTTACATGAGATGAATTGCAGAATGGCAGATAGAGACAAAATACTGTTAATCTGACTATCCGCAGTGTTTACACGCTTACATACACACGCAGTTACTAGAGGTGGGAATCACCATACATCCCACGATACGATATTATCACAATACTTAACGCACGATACGCTATTATTGCGATTTTTTAAAATATTTTGCGATATTCAGATTCTGTACATAAAGGTAAACTTTATCAATATTCATTTTATCTAATATCAAAGTCTCACACTCAGTCTTTCTCTCATTTCAGTCAGTTTTATTGTTGACAAACTGAACGGTTTGTATTACAGTCTAGTCCAACTTAACTGAATGCAACCATCTGGTACAATTATAGCTATTCTGAACTATGCAATTTATGAAAACTATGCAGCCCATTCAGCAACTGAAGAATTTGAAAGTAAAATAAAACTAAATATAATTTTACATTAAATAAAAAAGTTTTAAACTTAATTAAAATAAAACATGTCTTAAATTAAAATAAGTAAACTGTCATGTTTATTGCTGCCAAAAAAAAGTTAAACACATTTGGACAGTGAAGGAGTGTCAGGATTCTTGCTCAGAAAAAGGAGCTGATCAACATGCTCTGAAGTCAGAGCACAAAAACTTTTTTTGTAACAAAATATCGATTCCTGCTATCCCTGTATCGATACATTATTAGCAAACAAAATATCACGATACTACACAGTATCGATTTTTCCCCCCACCCCTAGCAGTTACTGTCCCTCCATTACAAAGGCAGAGGCGTCACATGTAATTATTTTACGTGTAGTTGTTTTTTTCATGTGTAATAATATTCAACATTGCTATCAATACATTTTTCAAAAAATGCCTCTCTGTGCAAAATGGGTTTAAAAACATAAACAACTGTGGAACACTGTTTGTCCGGGATTTGAACTGAGGGAACAAATCGTGGCAGGATCAGCCTGATGTTATTTGTATCCCACTGTAACTTTACTGTATAAAGAAGTAACATCTCCAAAATGTCAGGAGCAGTTAGTCATTACAACAAGTGTTTGTGAACTAAAAATCCAGAATGTGGGATACTGTTTGTCCGTGATCTAAACAGCCCAGCGCTGCTCCCGATGCAGGGAAAACCAATTCTGCAGGGGGAGACCTAACTCGGCACTTGTGCAGGTGAAGCCAAAGGGCAGATTTGCTTCACCATATTTTCTAGTCTTTGGCTTAGAATGAAGTTGGTTTGGAAACATATTCAGCGATGCTTCATCTCCTGCTTTGCGTTTGTGTGGGCACCCCGTGCTAGCAGTGTCCAAGCGTTTTGTTTTGTTTCCCCCCCCTTTCATCCCGCGCCCCCCCCTGCAATGGCTCTGCGCCGCCTGTAGGGGGCGGGCCCCACTTGGGAAGGTCTGACATATGTGGACGGCAAGTCCTAGGAGGTTAAACACTTCAAGCTGTAAGCTAGTGATAGTTATATAAGAGCAGATGCATGCTGGTGCAATAAGCTGTCCGTTTTACGTACAATGGATGCATGATCTGATTAGTCGACTAATCGCAAAAACTATCAAAATAATCGTTTGTGGCAGCCCTAGTGGACATGACGTTTCATCTGTCTGCTCTCATACGTACTGACTTGTTTCCAGGTGCAGAAAATACTTTTTTTTTTCAACTTTTAAAAGAAAAAAAATATGTTAGTAATTAAAAATATGTTGGTGGTTTCGTCTGGCAACAGTAGCCATGTATTTTAAAGGTTTTTTTAGTTCCACAAGCCAACTTTGGGAGCCAGGGACTGGACCAGGGACCTCTACCTGTGACCATTGCTCGACCCATAAAGCACTGAACCCTTATGGCTGTGTTTCCCATCCACTGTGTGCCGTGGAAGATTATCTGGTTTCACCTGATTAGTGCTCTAAGCAATCAGTGTGAGTAACAGGCAGAAAAATTACATTCTCTTCCACTAGAGGGCAGTACAACTACCTGCTCTAATTAAATTGGTTGCCCACTGGCAGTAAAACAGAAGAACATGAAGAAGAAATTAGATAATAGTCTTGCTGTGAGATGCAGTGCAATAGATAAATATCTGAAAAGAAAAAGTAGTCAGTCTGACCTGGTCCTGGAGAAAATTCCGACTCAGATGAAGGTCCTAACATGAGTAGTGGTCAGAAGAAAGCAAAAAAGGAGCCAATTCCACTATCCATGGTGTGCAGGGAAAAATGATCAATATGCTTTTTGTGACATTTTTGTTTGGTGGTGTGCCGTGTGATTTTGCCAATATGAAATATGTGCTGTGGCTCCAAAAGGTTGGGAAACATTGCCTTATGGCCCCTCCTGTGGGTGGAAGGCCCATAGGAGGATTATTTGAACTATTTGAACCTTTGCTAAATTTGTAAGTTTGCCCACTAACAAAGAGATGAGTCTATATTTTTGATGGCAGGTTCATTTGAACAGAGAGAGACAGAACAATAGCCAAAAAATCCAGAGAAATGCATTTTTAAAAAGTTATAAATGAATTTACATTTTCATGGAGGAAATGAGTATTCAATCCCTTTGTTGGCAATCACAGAGGTCAGACATGTCTTGTAGCTAGCCACAAGTTTTGCACACATCTCTGGGGGGATTTTGTCCCACTCCTATCACACCTATTTTGTGTGGGTTTTGTGTATAGAAAACTTTAAATTGTTCAAAAATGTGTTTCAGACATTTAAAGTACATTGCTTTGATTTTTCTCCCTCAAGAAGTTAAATAAGCTGCAACTAGCTGCATATATGGTCCATGACTGTGCAAATAATTTACAGTAGTTTAACAATGTCACCTCTGGTGTTACACATAAATATATACTAAATATAGTATTTACAACATATGTTAAAAAAAATCTTAAAAAGTCTTAAAATCTACCTTCAGTTAATCTATGAACTCTTTGTGTAGGTTTTATACAAATCAAAAAGATGATTTTTCAACTGCAATTAGCCCTTTTTCATGTCCTGTTTCTAGTTAGAAAGACCAACTGCCCATTTTCAGATCAAAGTGATATTTCTAATTGAAGGGGTAAACTATGTGCTACTACAAAAAGAAGCCAGTGATGGAAGAGGAAACAGTGTTGACATCAAGTATGAATGATGGTGGGTGATGTGTAACAACAAAACAGCAACACTGTTACTAGGGGCGAAGTGCTAATCTTGGGTTGGGGGTGGCGGGGGCTCAAATCTCAGAGGAAATGTAACTAAAAAAAGATTCTTGCTGGTGTGATTCTGCCCTAGTTCTCACCAACACTTTGCTGATAAGTGTAATTGTGTGACGCAGAGTACGTATGTTCATGCACATCCAAGCTTCCAAGTGCTGATGTGCACACACGAACTGCATGTTACCGTAATCCTGCCTGCGTGTGCACGACTGAAAACCCCATGTGTCATTTTTGCACAAAGAGTATGATCAATGCAACATCCTTCTGCAGCCAATGAGGAGCAAGCCCTTGTTACTGGGCAGTTATGTGTTTATTCTCCCTCTCCTGTTCTTTCGTGAGGTCGATGTCACGCGTCAAGCCTCATAGACTCTCAGATCAGCATGAGTCTTTACGACACACCGGGGTCCTGCGGTTGTGATGAACATCAGCACTCTTACTGGTTTTGTAGGTCAACCAGTATTTAGCTACGGGTGCAGCTCAACTTACAGCACATGTGCTTGTGTGCAGCAGGTAGAGCAAAGGTCACACAGGAATTTATATATATGTAGAGAGAAACATAGATAATAGATAGATTAAAAAAAACTAAATGATTGGCTAGAGCTGGATGAGCAAGTGTCATATTCAAATTTTTACAGTTACAAACAGATTTAACTTTCCTATTTTAACTGATGTGATAATATCACGTTTATTAAGCAAAGAAGACATTTTCAGTTGTTTTTTAATTTTTGTGTAATACTCTGATTTAGGAATTTTAATCCTGACTGAATGTTAAAAAAAATGTAAATATAACTAAAATAACAAGAGACAAGAAAAACTTAAAAACAAGTTTTCATGAATATTTCTATGTCTACACAATGTTTATGCTCAAAAAGCATAGAATGATGTTTGCACTGTAATTTCATTACACAAACCAGTGGTGCAGATTTAAAACATACTACATGAAATATTAGCAAGCAAAAGTGCTGATGTCACTGCTGTGGCTCATCTGGTTTTATATGTTTCTTTGCTAAGTGGTGTCAAAAGCGTTAGCTAACGTAGGTTAGATCAGCGATTATTAGCTTATTTTAGCTTTCGGCGCTCTTAGTCCACTGGCGTGACTGACGTCCTTCATTATTTTAGTTTCTTAAAGTTTCCTATTCTAGTTAGATTTTCAAATTGTACTTGATTGTTTAATAAAAGTGCTTTCATGGACAGTCTGAAAGGGTTAGGGTCTGAAAGAAACGCTGACTTATTGGAAAAGACATTTTTTAGCAAATGTATAGATTTCACATGACTTAGCTATCAATTATATTTGTTATCACATGTGGATTCTCCTCACTTTCAGTGTGTATTCTGAGACACTGCAATCGGCCATCCAAATAAATGGGCTTCTTCTGAAAGAAACGTAATGTGTACCCAACAGAACTGAGGGTGGAGTCATAAAGGGCTTAGACATTTTCTTACAAAAATATCCTGTGGCATGAAACTCATTATACTAAAAAGAAAATTATACACTTCTTGTGTGCAAGGCAATATGTAAAAAACACAGGTTTGATCGTAGCATTGTCCCGCATCTTAGTAGTTATTATGAGTAGTACTAGCAGGTGTAATATTTCCATCTGAAATGTAAAGAAGGTACTCTAGTACTACCTTCCAGAATGCACTGTATAAAAGTATGCACCATTAACAGACCAAACAAACCTAGAGCCTCCATTCTGCAGTAAATTAATCCAAATTCATTTTAAGCTACACGTGAAATTTTTATGAGCATTAAATGCTAAGCTAGCTAAAATGAGGATGTTTTACGCCGTACACTTGTTCTGTTGTGATTCAGTGTTTCTGTTCCATATAAGATAAACAGTGCATTTTAAGAGGCATTCAAAGCTTTGTCCAGTCCTTCAGACCAGGTTAATATTTAACATTAACATTTACATCACTTTTCAACCTCTTATTCAGCATTATTATTATTATTATTATTATTATTAAAGCACACTTCTTACTTTTGGCTAGCAGTAATTGTATGTTTTTCTAAATCACCAAAACTTTGTGTAAATCATCCAACTTTTTAAAAGGTCTGTTTATCATTAACACACATACAGAGGCAGACAAGCCATCTAATGGCTACATGTTGTATTAGGATAAAATAACCAGAACATGCCTACAGGCTGGTTGAGTTCATCCACAACATCAGCCTTGACCACATGGTGGCATCAGTCCTCACTGACTCACCTCATGAATGCAGCATTACTGATGAGCTGAGTGTTGATAAATCCTCTTTACTGGGAAGGTTCAACTTTAATCTTAACAGTGTTTTTTAACCCTTTCTGTGAAAACCATATGCCAATAACTATAAGCCAGAAACATCTGTCCAAACCTCTCAGATATGTAAACGAGAGGAATAACAAATGGATTTCCTTGTAAGACGGCTAGTTACAGATGAAAAGATCTGCTCGCAGATTAAAAACATGTCTTATTTCCTTAGGATGGAAATGTGGGTGTTGCAGAAAATCTTCTTTTGTGTCTACTGGTGACATTTTCTTATGAAACATTAAGTCTGCCTTCAATTCTATAGATTCCCAGTTGTGGTATCTTTACCGGTGCTGTTTTTGCACAGTTAAACGTTTGTTTCCCCAGTGTTCTTGCTTGGTTGGTGAGTGTATTATTGCTGTTGACTATTTTGTATTTAGGTCAGTGTGGCCCCCTCAGGCTCTGACAAACCACTTTCTCCCCGAGTCCCTATGATTGACACATTTTCTTATGGCAAATGAAATCGTGCTCCTCCAGTTTTAAATTCTTGATGAGTAACATGTTATAAAATACAACACTAAACGCTGCTGTTGGTGGACTCCCATTTAGATATCCCTCAATACCGTTTAGTTATTCCCTGAATACTTCTAATAATACTGTTAATAATGAAGAGTACAAGAATATAATTATTTTGACGTCTGTTTGTTTATTCCTCGGATCTTGTTCCCATCTCTCCATAATACAAAACAAACAGACGTGTGTCCCCTCTGGGTGTGTAAGATCTTGTTTTGCATAGACTGTTGCATCACGTGACCAGGCATCAGAGATGGCTACCTGTTGTCCTCTCTTGCCCCTCATCCTTACCACTTCTAGACAACATGATAATAATCAACAGCCTGGCAAAAACCTGAATTACCAGGACATCCTCTAAGAACATAATGCCCGTCTTAGACACTGGGCATCTGGTGGCATTTCCTCGCAGTATGTTAGATACAGGAGGGGGTGGGGCGTGGGGGGTGAGGTAAAGGAAAGAGGATGGGAGGGAGGAAGCTTTAAGGCTGGGATTAAGGAGGGTGAAGAGGGGGTGGGGAGATGTTGTGTGTCTGTGTGTGTGGGGTGGGGTGACCTGACCACATGCTCCGTCCGTAAAGCGCTTTTCTTCTGCACTGGCCCGCTGCCCTGGGCAACCGTTCCAGGTCAAACCCAGAGCCCCCACTGAGTGATGCACTGTGCTGCCGTCAACAGCCATTGTGATCTGCATATCTGCTCAGTCAGCCTCTCCTGTGTGATTTTTCATTGTGGGCACAGTTCTTCACTTTGAGAACTACAAGGCAGGAGCTCAAAACAAACAAACAAAAAAAGTAAATATGTGGTAGGATGGATTAGAAGACGTGAACATGATTACTTGGGATATAGAATTCAGTTAAGCTATCTGGTGATTAGACTCCGATGACCCATCATTGCAGAGGGGAATCTCAGCAGAATTAGGAACCTGGAGTCTAGACACTGGTGGTGGTGAAGGTGAAAATGAAGGCTTGGGTGGAGCCTGCATGAATACGGTGAGGCGGAGATTGGGAGGCGGTGCGTTGCATGAATGAGAGCCTGAAAGGCAGAATGACAGATTACTGAGACTTAAAGTACAGAGAATGGAGATTGGTGCGGAGAAGGCGGGCAAGAAGATGATTGGACTAGAACAGTTGTGTCAGCATTGAGTTTTACGTGGTGGGAAAGTGGACGTGATGTAAAGAATAGGCTAACAGCTGAACACCCAGGAAAGCAAACAGATGAGTAATTGTAGGTGTTCCTCATTCAACTTATGCATAAGCTTTATTTTAAGGAGAGACAATTTGGAAGAACTGAGTATGAGTTACTGAGATTTCAGTTAAGTTGTTCTACTGTTGTGACCCATAATAGTAGAATGTAATCTCAGCAGTGATAGGAATTATGACAGCAACCCTCACCCTGATAAGAGCAATCGTAATGTAGCAGGGAAATTCAGCTCTATAAAAATATAAATGTTAGAAGCAGCATTAACAAAGACACAGAATATATCTATTAAAAATAACGGAAATGAAGAGGTCCAGGGTCCAGGCACCAAAGGGGAAAGAGTGACAAAAGCAATAGAATGAGCCTCTAAGGCTCAGTGGTCTAAAGCAGGGGTCCCCAATCCCAGTCCACGAGGGCCGGTGTCCCTGTAGGTTTTAGATGTGTCCTTGATCCATCACAGCTGATTTAAATGGATAAATGACCTTCTCAACATGTCTTGAAGTTCTCCAGAGGCCTGGTAATGAAAAAATCTTGTGATTCAGGTGTGTTGACCCAGGGTGAGATCTAAAACCTGCAGGGACACTGGCCCTCGTGAACTGGGATTGGGGACCCCTGGTCTAAAGTTAAGGCTCACTGGTTGTCTAGCGAGCCTGCAATAAGGCTCAAAGGCTATTGGAGGCCTGGAGAGAGGTGTAGGACAGAGACTGCAATAATGCTGGAAGACCATTGCGGTCGAGAGAGAGCAGAGAGACTACATTAAGGCACGAGAGTTGATAAAGGCCAGGATAAAAAAGATAACCTACAAACGAGATTGGATGCCTTCAGTCTCTCTGACCGATCATAGCCGAATGTAATCTTGGCACTATATTTGTCATATGGTGATGCATGCAGAAACTCTTGTGGTCCACTACCTGCAGAGACTAGGATCAGCTGTTAGATTCTTAGGTGAGTTCTGTGAAGCCTGGGGAACTAGGATGGCCTAGGAAAGAATGAGAGATGTGTACGGGGAGCAAGCTGTTTTTGCTCTCCAGAACTTGTAGGCAAATGGTAAAAGCTTGCAGATGCAAAGAAACTGAAGCAAAGTTGCAATTTGCACAACAATAGAAATGGGTGCTAGATTGAAATAGCTAAAAACAGAAAACTACAGTGAGGAAGAATTACCCTAAAGTAATGCAGTGCAGGATCTGCTTGTCCTATTACTACACAAGAGCTCAACCTACACAGGACAAGAGCATCATTATGGACCCAAAGATGACGTTGCCTGAATCAAAATGATTGAGAAGGCAACTAATGCAGCACTGAAAGACAATCTGAAAGGCAGAATGACAAAAGAGCATTGATATTTAAATTAAGCAGAATGGAGGCTGATTGGCTTAGATAAGGCAAACAGGAAGATTAACAAGGCCTCGAGCAATGACCTCAGCATTGAGTTTGACATGGTGGGAATATGGAAGTCATGTCATCCTGGAAAGCACATTTGTGTCAAAGAAAAGCGTTACCATTCAGTACTTCAGGTCAGAGGAAACAAGATTATTTGAAAATTAGATTTTTACACCTACCTCTGTCCAACAATAGTGATTAATTTGTCAATCATTTCCATAACAGATGGGTTACTTAATTTAGTTGGCATCCTAAAAAATCTACATTTATTGATTAAAAATCTATTGATGGAAAGCCAAAACATCAAATACTCATATTAAAGAACCGCAGACTGTATAAATGATGGTTGTAGCTACCAGTCAGTTAACCTTAAACCTGCATTGACGTCAGCCAGCGCATATTGGGAATGTCATAGGCACCGATTGGTTTTCTATCGCCCATTTGATGGGAGTAAGGGCGCCCTTCGTTTGCGAGGTGCGCCTGCTGCTTGCGGAGAGGAGAGGGCGGGGCGGCGGGGGATTCTCTGACCGGCTGGAGCAGCATCTAATAACCAACTCGCAAAATAAAACAAAATAAAAACAAACTAACAAACACAAAAACACCAGACATTATGATACAGACTCATAATTTTCACCGATGTTTTTTCGAAATTCTATACGGGAAAAGTGAGCGCGAGAGCCCTCGGTGCGCCTGCTCGCTGCTGAAGTCAAAGTAAACTTTATTGTCATCTCCGCTACATACAGTCCAGTATATAGAGAGACGAGACGACGAGGCTCCAGTTACAGCAGTGCAAGTAAACAAACAATAAATATAAGAAGAGTAAGAAAATAAATATACACTTTAGGACTCGGCGCAAAGGGATCAATAACAATTTAAAATTTACAGTTTGATGATTTAAAGTCTCACACACAACCCGTCGAAAGACGAAAAACATTTATAATGTTGTAAATCCAAGCCCATTATGTATTCATGATTTTAATCCTGGGTTGTGTGAAATCTCAGAAATAAACCCTAGACAAAGTGAATTTGTGAACTAAGGTGTTGGTCTGTTAGGTTATGTTGTGGTGATCCTCGGGTTGGGGGATGAGTGTTCATACTGGAGTGCAAAATTAAAACCAATGGAAGATGGACAAGAAAAGTTCAAAGCCATCAGGTGCTCAGTTTAGAAAAAAGAGAAAAGAAGAGGAGCAGAAACGAGCAAAAGATACAGGTAAGCAGATGTGTGATTGGATAATGGCAGGTCATCCTGACACTATCAGAATCAGAATACTTTATTAATCCCTAAGGAAATAATGCGGGTTACAGTTGCTCCAAGAAGAAATGGTAAAAATAGTAACAGTAACAGACTAAACTCCAAACAATACATTATGTTACAGATTTTTAATATTAATTAGACATTGTCGATTGTTGATTTGTCCTGATCTCATTGTTTGACGAATTAGGATGGCTGTTTGGTAGCTGTTTGCATACTATGCATACTCTCTCTCGCTTCATATGTGTGTGTGTACAACAGTTTTATGTTAATGTACAATCCTTAATATGTTTTTTGTGTGTGTGTTGGGGGGGGGGGGGGGGGGGGGGCAGAGGGAGTGTTCGCCCAGGGCTGCCACTGCCAGGGGGTTATAGCTGCAATTGCAAAAAGACCTTTGGTCTGTGGAAAAATGGCTCTTGGACTTGACTTCAGTAAAACTTTCCTGATGAGTTTATGTGCTCATTCACTCTTTTTGGGTCATATTGAATAAAAGATTGAGCCCATTTAAAAAACTTTGGTCAAATTTTCGGATAGAAGGATTATGCAGTGTATGCTTATTAGGTAAAGACTAGGAATTGACAAGTCATTAGCGTTAATGAGTGTGAAGTTTCACAGTCAGCTCGATCCGTTGGTCATCACATCCAGTTTAAAAATACCAACATAGCAACAGCAAAAACTCTCATCTCAAGGCTTCTAAATGGGACTTCATAAGTCATAAGTCATGTTTTAAGGACCCTGGAATGTACTGCATGCCTTCTTTGCTCACTAGCAACTTCTTGGCTTTAAGTATATTATCTCTTCCTGCTGTTACTGCAAGTTCTGTAGGCGTGTGCATTTCAGTCTTTGGAGAGGCAAGTGGAAACGGTGGACCGGTGTGTTTATTACACGCTTTGCCGGGATCCATGGTAGCTTTTTATATGTCAGTCTAATAAACATAGTTAATCGCTACATCTAGTTTTTTGTTTGTTTTTATCAGAAACTACATGAAGATTGTTGTGAAATGGGAAAAACAAAAAGTCATTTATTATCCGTCAGTCATAGAAAATTGTTTCTTTTTGCAGTGCAGCCAGTGAGACCATTTTTCTGGGATGAGCAGGAGTTCATTAGAACTAAAACCTTATTATTCTGGCAATTTGTCAGTTTGTTGATAAAATTAGCTAGAACATATTAACTTGTCAGTTGGAATGTAGAAATATGACTAGTGTATAATTCTAAAGACCATTTTTATTTCAGCAGATTTATCATTTCTGTCAATATACAGCATGAGTGCTCCAGAACTGTTTCTTTTTTCTTTAGTTTTTTGGGGGTGAGGAGGTGGGGGTTGTTTGGTTGGTTTTTTTGTTTTGTTTTGTTTGGTTGATGTACATCCAAGTACATTTTTATTAGGACTTTGTGTCTCAGTGAACTTAACTTGTAACAAAAACAGTAAACTCGTTCTCTAGGTATCTGTGGGATTGACTCACACATTTCCTTTCTAGATTGAAGGGAAGAGTGTGTGTTGCTAAGCTGGACAGATAAACCCAGGCCTTTATTTATCAATGAGAAGGTCAGAATACAGATACTGTATCATGCTAATCTTACACGTTAGAAGAATGGACACGGACTGCACCGAGGGGACACTGTACATCAGTTAAGTTTTAGCTACTAAAACTAAACCAAGCTGTCATATCAAAGCATTTGCACAACACATCCTGGAAAGACTTTATTGCAGTAACAGTAATGTAACAAGTTGTTGTTAACTGAGGTGAAGTTATCTTCACTTTGCCTGTCCAGTATGAAGATACTCAGTTGAAATACATGTGATCTTTTGTCTTCCACTTGTCAACTGTCCTGAATTTTTTAAGGACACACTGCACACCACACTGAGATATGCCAAGTTTTCAGCTAATACCTTTTTGGGAATTCACTTCTTGATGCAAAATGCTATTTTATGCTTGTCACACAGTGTTATCATTTTTGTAGCTTCAACGATTCGAAACTGAATTCTTGCTAAGTTGTCTGTGTTGTGTAGGCAACACTAGTTCATGCCTTAAGTTAGATGTCTGGGTTTTTTATGCTTGAATGATTCATAGATTGGTGTTCAGTGGCTTAACAAACAAACTGAAACGAGTGAAAAAGCAAAGAAAAAGTCCTTCAGAAAGCCTGGAGAGCTATTGGCCGAGCTGACTTTAAAAATTACAACAAAGCCTAACCTTTTAGCAGAATTTAACTGATAAGGGATGGTTCAAGACTTCTGCACATTATAGCAACTATCACCCCATGGCTCTTTTAAGTTTTCATCAGAGGCAGTCTTTAATATCAACAGACCTTGCTATCACGCCAAACATTTTCAAGTCTATTACATAGTTCCCCTGTCTTTTCTTTTACTGCCTACTAAAATTAGTACAGACTGCACCATTTGAAGCCCCTCCTGCACACCAACTCCACTGAAACCTCCCAGAGAGTACAACATTTTACGCAAGGTGACTTCCAACTCCTGACAGTTTTTCTGTCAAGGAAACATTGGAGATGCCCCAGGGCAGATCGCCAGCATCAAGGCCAGATGGGAGCCCCACACTCTACCTGCCACCCCACCACCCCCCGTCCCTTTGCCAGTCCCCTGACACCCCCTCCTGCCATCTGTGCTGACCTGCCCCTAGCTGTCAACAGTTCAAGAGCGGGTTGCATCGTTTCAGTCGACAACACAGCTGTGCAGATGTTGTCAGGGTGAAAAGATGGTGATGGCGCCAACAGCAAGGCTAACATCTGCGGTCCCTGTGGGAACAGCAGAGCAGCACTTTGCAGGAAAGCCAGTCGCTGTGATACCGTGTCAATGAGCTGACAGACGTGGTGCTTAACGTCTTGTGTGGAATCATTAGCATTGCTCCTGTTTCACAAAGGCCTCGGAAAACCTCACACAGCCTTACAGACCACCTCCGCAGCATAATACTTTGTCAGTTCAATAAATATGTTCTAGGGATTAAACCCAGATTAAGACACTGTAAACAAGACAGATTTACATCAACTAAGTAGATCACAGAGATTTGATACTCAAAGCACTCCAAGCATAATCCAAATATCATCACAGTGTGTATGCTTCTTAAATCTGTATGATTTACATGTTGTTCTCACAAGTGGCTTAATAAAAATATATTAGCAGGACTCTTTCCCACACTCGCTCTCCCCCACATATCCCTCCCTCCCTCTCTCCATTCTGCTTTATGTCCTCTGTGGCATGTGTCAGGTATAGCCGTTCATTACCCTAGTGCTCTTACTCTCTCGTGCTCTCTCCATTCAACAAACAGACAAAGAATACATTTATAAGATAAGATAAGACTTTATTGATCCCACAACGGGGAAATTTTTGTGTCACCTCAGCTCAGGTACAGATATCAGAAGGAAATACAAAAATACAAATAAGTACAATCAATTAAAAAAAGTAAGATAACACACTATATACAATGGTAGCATACACAGTATGTGATTATGGATATGGTTGGAAATATGGAAGACATATTTCTGTTGTGTTCTTCTCCACTGTGTGCGTCTCTGAGAGTGTAAAAGAGAGACAGGGCTCAGCAGAGAAGGGTAAATGAGTAAGGGGACTTCATACATTTTTATGACTGTACCGATAAGGTCAGTCATGTGCTGTGGTTACTAAGCAACGCTGCCACCCCATGTTGGACAGTTACAAAAAAAAGAGTCAAACTCAGAGATGTTTACTATTACGCTAACTGACAGTCGCCCAGTATCTCTCAGGCGTCTTAGCTCAGCCTCATGGTGCAGTTACTATAACACATCTCACACATCTCAATCTTGCATTGCATCACATTATGGCACATTATGCACATTGGCTCTCTTCCACAGCATGTCTCTTCCTGTTAAAAGGGAGTTTTTCCTTCCCACTGTTGCCAAAGTGCTTGCTCATAGGGGGGTCATGTGATTGTTGGGTTTTTCACTGTATGGATTATTGTAGTATAATCAGTATACTTACAATATAAAGCAATATAAAGTGCCTTGATGTGACTGTTGTTGTGATTTGGCGATGTATAAATAAAACTGAAATTGAATTGAATTATCCCAGAGAAAGACATTTTTTTGTTCATCAAGCTGTAAGGCATAACAATATATTTTTTTAAAATATTGTCTGCCAAATCTGTGGGGAAATAAATAATTTTAATTAAAAACAATGATTATTAGTAGGGCTGCTCGATTATGGCAAAAAATGATAATCACGATTATTTTCACTGAAATTGAGATCTCGATTATTTGACGATATTTATTTAACAATAACAATGTGTTGAATAATGACTTTAAAGATTGTCAAAAAATAATATAAAATAGTGTGCAAATACTGATAACAGTGCAAATGTTTGCAATATAAAAAATTTATGAAAAATGTAAACATCTATGTTTAGTGAACTTTGCAGTGTTGCTCTGTGGTGCAGCTACGACACTGTAGCAAAGTTTACACACTGTGTCTACTTGATCCACGTCTGACTCCGCGAACCCATAATGTTTCCACACCACTGAAGTTTTTTTACCTCTCTTTTCAACCAATGGCAGTCACTCTCCTCTCCAAATAACTTCTGCTTAGCTTTCCGAGCTTCCCTCAGGTCCTCTTAATCAGCGGTCCCCAACCCGGTATCGGTCCATAAGTCGTTTGGTACCGGGCCGCGAGAGTTGAGGCTCAGGTGTGAAATGTATAGTTTTCAGGGTTTTTATCGGTTTTCAGCGTTATTTTGTTAGCGTTTTTATCGTTAACTCGGTTTTCCTGGGTCTTTCCACGTGTGTTATGAATAAATTTTCTTTTTTTCAGTACCGGTACTAGTTTTATTTTGTTGTATTTATCCGCGACACCTTAAAGGCCGGTCTGTGAAAATATTGTCGAGCATAAACCGGTCCGTGGCGCAAAAAAGGTTGGAGACCGCTGCTCTTAATTGTTGTGACATGTGTTCGAAATGCAGAGAGGTGCGCTCGATTTGCCACACGGAGCAGCGCGAGAGTAAAGCACGAGGGAGGGGCTAATAATCGGCTCAGTCATTTTTAATGATCGTTGAAAGCCCAGATCGTAATCGAGATTAAAATTCGATTAATTGAGCAGCCCTAATTATTAGTTTATTACGTCAACATTGACTATGATTATATTTAAGGAATTCAAAACAGAAAACCCCTTTTTCTGTTTTGCAGTATTAAATTCATGACTGCGTTTTATGGGCAGAAATCTGTGCCATCAGAAACTGAATTTGAATAAGTTCAATTTGAATTTGAATTGCTCAGATTGAATCTGAATTGTAACTTGAATAAATGCTTTTGAAAACTGAATTTGAATTAGTCTAATTTGAAATTGAATTTATGGTTTGAAAATGATCATCACTAAATTGAAATTGAATTTTATATTTTGAAAATGAATTGATTTGCTTTGAAACTGCATTTTATCCTTTAAAAATTCAGCTCTCGAATACTTTCAGTTTCACTTCTCACCATTCAGTTTCAGTTCTACAATTCAATTTCAGTTCCAAAAGTCAGTTTTTTGGAACTTACATCCGGTTCCGGTTCAAGCGCAGATTAATAGAACTACGTTTTACTAGCGGACCGAAAGTGTTACTGACGGGAATCTACAGCGTCTTGAGCTGAATTAAGACTTCAGAAGTCATTCGTCATGTCGAATGACCAGCGGATAAACTCTCAGGTTGGTAATAAATGTATTACATGTATAAGAACAAGCGTCATGTTAACAAATGATAGCCGTACGGTAACTTTTATGCTTATTGTAGCTGCTAGCTAAAAACGCTAATTTAGCGTAGTTTGCCCTGAATTCAGCTTTGACAACAAATATGATCGACTGTTTCTAGTAGAATTCCAAAGTTGTCATCTTGGACCCTCTCAGAGTACCCCTCTGTATGCTTGCAGAGACCCCTACAGTAGGGAAACATGCAAAACGGTGTCCAAACCTTTGTATTTTAGCTTTATTTATGTCTTACACAGCATCCCAACTCTTTAGCTAACTTAATAACTTTAGCTAAAGTGAATAGTTAGTCTAATTCATTAGTGCAGCATTACTGGATCACCTCTGTTTGAAGTGATATAATATGATATACAACTATCACTGTGTTTAACTACCATAATAATTCTACTTAATTAGATTTTTTTTTTTTTTTTAAACATACTGCTCCATTACTATGTTTGACAGGCTGAAGTTGTCGGGTCACCTCCTAAATCGACCATCTTTTACAGGTGTTTTGTGCCAGAAATGGAGTGTCCACTGAAGACTGAAGATACTGAATCTCTACGCCTTGCCATCCATCCCGCTTGTGCCTTCATCTAGACAAGAGACAAACTTAACCACTCTCATATGCTCTGTACCTACATCACCTTCCCTGACAGTCGTAGCTTGGCTCATCTGAGGGTGAAATTATAAGAATGTGTTATTTTGCAAAGTGCTCTCTAGGGTTCCTAAATAAAATATGGCATTGAGGTCTTTTGAATTAATCCCTTCTTCTGAAATATAAGAACCTCTCCTGGTTTTAATGGCACTTTGGATTTCCTTACTTTCTGTTCCACTCCCAACCCCAAATAGATGCTGACAAGCTGCCACAGTAACATGGAAGAGGGAAAGACGTTGGAAAGGACTACTACAAATAAACCTAATGCCTAACAATGAAAAGTGTAAAATAAGAACAATAATAATAATAATAATAAAGATAAAAGATGAAGTAACAAGTTTTTAGTTTTTTGTTTATTCCAAATGATCATCCAGATGTCTGTGACATGTGATGACAAACACCATAATGGAAGGCCTTTGTCATCACATGCTTAAACTCATCATATATTTTTGCATATGCTGAACAGGCCAGTCAGACATGCTGTAACTGTGGGGTAGAAAACAGCATGAACACCATACGGCAGGTGTCTCAAACTCCAGTCCTCGAGGGCATGGAGAAGTTGCATGACACTGGCCCTTGAGGACTGGAGTTTGAGACCCCTGTCATATGGAATATGACAGGTGTGGTTGAACTGCATGAAGACTCTGAAGTTTCTCTTCTCTTCTGGCAGGACAGGAATGTGGCCTTGTCCTGTGAGCCACTGTAAGGATGTACTTAGAGTAGAACTGGACTGTCACCGGCCTCAGGCTCTTCACCCTTTTCAAAGACAAAGCAGTCATTTAGATAAAATATTAGATATTGTTTACCTGTAAATGCACAAAGTAAATTTAGAAATGTTATTATTGTCAAGAGTGAACAAGCACTGATAGTGTAATCTACAGCTGTGGCCAAACGTTTAGAGAATGAGAAGTGTTGTTTGCTTATTTACAAAGTTTGCTGTTTCAGTGATAGTTGTATATCACATTATATCATTTCAAACAGAGGTGACCCAGTAATGCTGCACTAATAACTATTCACTTTAGCTAAAGTTATTATGTTAGCTAAAGAGTTGGGATGCTGTGTAAGACATAAATAAAGCTAAAATACAAAGGTTTGGACACCGTTTTGCATGTTTCCCTACTGTAGGGGTCTCTGCAAGCATTCTGAGAGGGTACAAGATGACAACTTTGGAATTCTACTAGAAACAGTCGATCATATTTGTTGTCAAAGCTGAATTCAGGGCAAACTACGCTAAATTAGCGTTTTTAGCTAGCAGCTACAATAAGCATAAAAGTTACCGTACGGCTATCATTTGTTAACATGACGCTTGTTCTTATACATGTAATACATTTACCAACCTGAGAGTTTATCCGCTGGTCATTCGACATGACGAATGACTTCTGAAGTCTTAATTCAGCTCAAGACGCTGTAGATTCCCGTCAGTAACACTTTCGGTCTGCTAGTAAAACGTAGTTCTATTAATCTGCGCTTGAACCGGAACCGGATGTAAGTTCCAAAAAACTGAATTTTGGAACTGAAATTGAATTGTAGAACTGAAACTGAATGGTGAGAAGTGAAACTGAAATTATTCGAGAGCTGAATTTTCAAAGGATAAAATGCCGTTTCAAAGCAAATGAATTCATTTTCAAGATATAAAATTCAATTTCAATTTAGTGATGATCTTTTTCAAACCATAAATTCAATTTCAAATTAGACTAATTCAAATTCAGTTTTCAAAAGCATTTATTCAAGTTACAATTCAGATTCAATCTGAGCAATTCAAATTCAAATTGAACTTATTCAAATTCAGTTTCTGATGGCACAGATTTCTGCCCATAGCGTTTATTCTGACGACGTCCATGTTCCAATAGCAGAAGTGAAGCAGGAAACTGGGGGTGAGTGAAAGAATCTCTTCTGTCAAAGGCTGTTCATGTTTACATTTTAGGAAAATTACGAATATCAAAATGACAAATTACAAATATCTCTTTAACATTTGAAACGTTTAGAAAGGTTTTTTTCTGATCTTATTTGAAAGCACGGTCAGAATTTAAAAATGCAAATTCCCATTACATTCAGTAGTTTGTTGTTATGCGTGTTTGCCGTGAGCGGATGAAAGTAACCTGTCAATGAAATGATCTTTCTATTGTAAAAGTCCAATTTTAAATACCAATGACAGTAAAGATTTGGGAGCCAGAAAATTTCACTATTTCAAAAAGTCACAGAACAGTTTAAACCATCAAAATCTACATTTCTCATGAGTACACATTTAGTATGTCAGAAACCTCACTTCGTTATACACACTGCAACTAAAATTCCAAATGAAACAAAAATGAGATTTCTAGATTGAAATAAAATAAAATCTTGTGAATCAACACCTCACTATATTCATTAACTCTCCTGCTTTAATTTCAAAGACCTAAAACCCTTGAATTACCTCTGGATGACCCTACTGACCACTTATATCTGATCAGAGCATTGAGCTGTGAGATGCAAAGTAGTCAAACAGTTAAATCAATGAATAGATCTGCGATAGTAGGCTGTCAAGGAGGTTTGCTCTGCACAGCCAGTTGCTTACAAAGCAAGATAGTGAAATCAGCCAGGCAAATTCTGTGTTTTTTAACCTTGTTAATCAGGACTTGGCGTTTGTAGTTCCTCATTCTTTTAATTAACCCTCTCCAGGCAGGCGTGGCAGATTTGCAACAGTTAAAATCTAACAACCTGATTACCCCACATACATATTTTATGAGTTTTTTTTTACTCAGAAGTACCACTGCAGGACTTGGTTGTGTATTAGCAACAAAAAGTTTAATTTGAGCCTGATAGGGTTAATGTACGAAGGATATAGGTTGCATTTCAATCCATAGTTAAATAGAGGAGCGTGTTAACTCATTTCTGGTAGATTAGCAGCCCAGTTATCTATGACAGTAAAAAAAATATTATCTGCCATAGATAACTGGGAACCTGAGATCCCGACTTTCACAACTGAATGCAATTAAAATACATTTGAAGCTTTCAGTTGTGAAAGTCTAATACGAATTTAGTTACTAGCCAGTATCAATAACATATCAATACCACAACTAATTCTTTTGTTTTTTGTTGGTATGTATTTCCTTTTGAGCCAAGAAAATGAGGAAATCTTCCTTACAAAAACAACTTTTGATGTTTTAAAGTCTTATAGCCCTTCACCATATTGTCTTTGAACGTCTCACTAGTGCAAAATTGATGTAACACATTAAAAAAGTAATAATAAATATCAGCCACTAACATCTGTAACTGTCATCTCATTTTGTAATATGTTGATATAGGTCATTAAGACCAATTTTAACTGATACAGATGTGATGTTCAGGTATCGGAGCATCTGTAATTAAATATATAACATTTTTACATCACTTACTTATTAGTAATTCCTTTTAGTGTTCTTATTTATATTTTTCTTTATATTTATATAAAGATTTATTTATATATTTAGTTATATTTCTTTTCCAGTTTCATATTTTTGAATTAGCAGTATTATTAGAAAAACTTATTTCAGTTACAACAGATTATTTATATAAGCAGTTTACTATATATAAAATAAGGCCTGGATTCGATATCTGCTGCTTTACCTTTGAGAATATATTTTGTATTGTAAAGCTGTGGTGTGGAAAGTCTGGCATTTAGCTAATTTTCAATCAGAGCGTGAATTGTGACTTTGTCTCTCATTCTTTTCAAAATGTCTGGGCTGAGGCTAGGATTCATAGATTATCTAATGAAATGAGGGTCTCAGGATGTATGCTAGACTACTGCTCCTGCGTTTATGTCTCATAAGGCGGTTTAAATTATTCAGCAGTCTGACCCAAGCAGTGGAGCTCCTTCATTCCATATGAGTTACTTATTCAGATGAAGCTGCCTTGGTCATCTTTAAAACAATATCAGAAATATGTTTAATAGGTTTGTTTAAATGTAGTCAAACATGAGACTATTTTATTAATACAACAATTAATGTTTCCTTTGGGTCTATTTCTAAGTATAATTATCAAATAGATTACATAGCTATTATAGTTAGCCACGCTGGACTTGCTTCTTGTTTAACTCATATACATATATTTTGTAAATAAGGTGCTAAACCTGTTTCATCAAGAAAAAATATGCAATACATTAACAATCAAAGATTTTAGTTTACAGAGGTATCAGAGGTTTGTGAGGGCCATTTGTAAATCTTTTCTTGTGTATTTTTGGAATAATTCTTAGTGGATTTTAAGGGTCGTGAGATGCAACTGTTCACAGTTTCCCTGCAGTGTTTCCTTCTTCTGGTATCCACAGATTTTATTTTTATCAAACGCTTCTTTCATTTCTCTCCAAACATACATTAGATGTACTGTACTAGACAGATGTACTTGGGTACCTGCCTATTATACCTACCAGAGCTGCACAACCATAGAAATCCATGCCATGAAACTCCCAGTGTACAGCCCCAGTGTTGATGACACACCTTGTATCTCAGTTCTTGGATACCTCGCTCTGTAACTTTGTATGGTCTGCCACATTGTAGCTGAGTTGCTGTGGTTCCTAAACGCTTCCACTTTGCAATAACATCACACACACAGCTGATGCTAAAATATCTAGGAAGGAATACCTTTCATGAACTGACTGGTTGGAGCAGTGACATCGTATTACATTACCATGCTTGAATTCAGTGAACTCTTTAGAAAGACCCATTGTTTCACATTTGTTTGTAGAGGCAGACCTCGAGATACTTAAAATCTTCCACTTGGGGCAGTAACTCATCCCTGATGTGGAGTGGGCACTTCACCCTTTTCCGGTTGAGGACCATGGCCTCAGAATTGGAGGTGCTGATTCTCATTCCATAAAAATCTTGTCTATAAAAATCATAAAGAGATTTGGTGAAAAGGGACAAGCCTGACTGCTATTTAGATATAGCTGTTTATAAACTGTCTGTGAGCAGTGTAGGACAGTATTTCTACTATTTTTTTAATAGTACTTAATTTTCAAGAAACATTTGCAACAGAGTTAATTGAGCTAGAAACAGGTAATTTAGCCATTGTTAAGTTGTTAGATGTTTCTTTGTGGATAACAATGGCTGTCATTAACGACTGTCATTCTGCAGTACATGTTTACTTCTTATTCTTATTGCTCTGGCTGCCTCTTTTAGATCTCCTTCTATTTCACCCTATCCTTTTCTGTCACACCAACCCCCTGCATGTCCTCCTTCACTACATCCTCTGATGTCTTCCTCTTTTCCTCCTGCCTGGCACCTTTATTATCACCCTGACACTAATCTCCACCCACTCCACATTGCACGCACTCTCTTCTTTACCTCTCTTGTGCACCATTTGTTGTTTTAGATGGTTGAACCCTGGTATGTAAAAGCATTTGCCCGCACTATCTCAACTCCGCATGTTCATATTTCCAACTGTCTTCCGCTCATTCCCACATACGTACTTTGTCTTGTGTCTATTCATTTTCATTCCCTACTCTCCAGTGAATACCTCCGCCTCGCCATACTCTCCTCCACCCGCTCCCTATTCTCAGTACAGATCACAGTGCTATCTGAAAACACCACAATCCACAGTCTCCCAACTGACCTGATCCGTCAGTTTGTCTCAGAGCAGATCCGTGATATAGTCCCATACCCACCTTGAACCCGTCTGTCACTTCTGCTACACACCTCACCACTGTCTCACTGTCCTCATACAAGTCTTGCGCCAGTTCCTTAACCACTTCTGACTTCATCATGCAGAGCCACAGTTCCTGTCTTGGCATCCTATCATGTGCTTTCTCTAGATTAGAAGGGCACAGTGAAGCTCCTTTTGACCTTCTCTATACTCCATAAACACTCCAACAACCATCGCATCTGTAGTACTCTTTTTCTGCATTAAGTCATATTGCTGCTTGCTGATTGTCACTTTGCTTCTTAACCTAGCTTCAACAACTGCTTCCCATAGCTTCACGGTATGACTCTCCAATGTTATCCCTCTGTAGAACATCCAACCAATCTACAAAATAAATGTGGTCAACAATATACACATGTATATTTCCAGTTGAAGACACATGAATAGCAATCAAACCAGAGTTAACAATTTCCCAACACTTCTAAGAGGTGAAGCTCCTCAACAAAACAAACCAAAAGGAAACTTGATGTCCAAACAATGAATTACACACTTTGGAACAAAGTCTTTGAACCTACTGGGTGGTCTGATTTCTCTATCCTACGTTCTCTTACAGCTGATTGAGCGCCTCCAATACAAGCGCACCCTCATGGATGGGGGCGTCGTGGTGAACCATTAGAGAGGCCCGAGTCATAGACAGGGTCTGGAACTCTGCAGTCCCATTAAGAGACAGTGGAACCTCCTGGATGTGTCACGCAGCTAGAGATTTGTCTAGCTACGTGGAATTTGTGAAGTTTGCCCCAAATCACATTCTGTAGCCATCCTAAATGCATCTAACTTCCCGTCACAGATTGTGACACAATGACATCCTGTACATATGCTTCGACTGCCCCTTCTAATGTCCTTGCGCAAAGGGCAACTGGTTGTTGTTCATCTCCTTGCTTTTACAACAGAGTGGTACCCAATCCATAGCTGCTCGCATCAGTGCTTACTATTGTTGGCTTGCCAGCGTCGTAATATGCTAATGCCGGTGTTGTAGTCAACATGGCTTTCACTTTTGTGAATACTTGTTTCTGCACTTCTCTCCATGTCAACACAGTGTCAGTTTTGAACAAACCGTTGATTGGGTGCGTGATGGTGCCCAGATAGTGTAGGCTGTGAAGTCCTGCATCGGGTCTTAGCTAAATTTTTACATACTCACAGTTCAATAGCCTCATGTCCCCAACTTTCCACTTGCACCCTGCTGACCATCCAGTATGGAAATCTCATTTGTTATGATTTGGATGCTTGATTTGACCACGATTTCATGCCCTTCCAAACACAACCCTCCCCATTCATCTGTGTTTAAGGGTGCTTCAGTAGCTGTTTACACCACATGTAATTTTTCACTAGAGATCATAAGATAAGATGAGATAACTCTTTATTGTCAAAATTGTAAAACTGTTCCATGTCAGCACTAAACACAACAAACACAACAAAACACAACACAGTAAACAGTAAAGTTGATATAATGTGCAAAAAAGTATGACTTAATTAACTAAAGTATGAATGTTTGTTTCACATTACTGTTTGTCCATGACCTAAGCAACCTGAATCTTTTGCCAGACAGCAGGAGTTTACACACACTCGTGTCCTGGGTGTGTGCAATCCTGTAGCATGCTGCGTGCCCTCTTGAGACGGCGAATGCTGTACAGGTCCTTTAGATTTTTTGGGGTAATATTAATGACCCCTTAAGTGCCTTTTGTGTGCCGTGGTACTGCTAGAGGACCATACAGAGATGCAGTATGTTAGCATACAGTGGGGCAAAAAAGTATTTAGTCAGCCACCGATTGTGCAAGTTCCCCCACTTAAAATGATGACAGAGGTCAGTAATTTGCACCAGAGGTACACTTCAACTGTGAGAGACAGAATGTGAAAAAAAATCCATGAATTCACATGGTAGGATTTGTAAAGAATTTATTCGTAAATTAGGGTGGAAAATAAGTATTTGGTCATCTCAAACAAGGAAAATCTCTGGCTCTCACAGACCTGTAACGTCTTCTGTAAGAAGCTTTTCTGTCCCCCACTCGTTACCTGTATGAATGGCACCTGTTTGAACTCATCATCTGTATAAAAGACACCTGTCCACAGCCTCAAACAGTCAGACTCCAAACTTCGCCATGGCCAAGACCAAAGAGCTTTCGAAGGACACCAGGAAAAGTATTGTAGACCTGCACCAGACTGGGAAGAGTGAATCTACAATAGGCAAGCAGCTTGGTGTGAAAAAATCAACTGTGGGAGCAATCATCTGAAAATGGAAGACATACAAGACCACTGATAATCCCCCTCGATCTGGGGCTCCACGCAAGATCTCATCCCGTGGGGTCAAAATGATCATGAGAACGGTGAGCAAAGATCCCAGAAGCACACGGGGGGACCTGGTGAATGACCTGCAGAGAGCTGGGACCAAAGTAACAAAGGTCACCATCAGTAACACACTACAACGGCAGGGAATCAAATCCCGCAGTGCCAGACGTGTTCCGCTGCTGAAGCCAGTGCATGTCCAGGCCCGTCTGAAGTTTGCCAGAGAGCACATGGATGATACAGCAGAGGATTGGGAGAATGTCATGTGGTCAGATGAAACCAAAGTAGAACTTTTTGGTATAAACTCAACTCGTCGTGTTTGGAGGAAGAAGAATACTGAGTTGCATCCCAAGAACACCATACCTACTGTGAAGCATGGGGGTGGAAACATCGTGCTATGGGGCTGTTTTTCTGCCAAGGGGACAGGACGACTGATCCGTGTTAAGGACAGAATGAATGGGGCCATGTATCGTGAGATTTTGAGCCAAAACCTCCTTCCATCAGTGAGAACTTTGAAGATGAAACGAGGCTGGGTCTTCCAACATGACAATGATCCAAAACACACCGCCCGGGCAACAAAGGAGTGGCTCCGTAAGAAGCATTTGAAAGTCCTGGAGTGGCCTAGCCAGTCTCCAGACCTCAACCCCATAGAAAATCTGTGGCGGGAGTTGAAAGTCCGTGTTGCTCGGCGACAGCCCCAAAACATCACTGCTCTCGAGAAGATCTGCATGGAGGAATGGGCCAAAATACCAGCTACTGTGTGTGCAAACCTGGTAAAGACCTATAGTAAACGTTTGACCTCTGTTATTGCCAACAAAGGTTATGTTACAAAGTATTGAGTTGTATTTTTGTTATTGACCAAATACTTATTTTCCACCCTGATTTACGAATAAATTCTTTACAAATCCTACCATGTGAATTCATGGATTTTTTTTTTTTCACATTCTGTCTCTCACAGTTGAAGTGTACCTCTGGTGCAAATTACTGACCTCTGTCATCATTTTAAGTGGGGGAACTTGCACAATCGGTGGCTGACTAAATACTTTTTTGCCCCACTGTACTTGATAATGACACTTGATATGGCAGACACGTTTCCACAAATATATGTCTATCTGTCTGAACCCATCAGAACCAACACTTTCAACTCCCTATCTATCCTTCCATCCATCCATCCATCCATCCATTCAGCCAGCCAGCCAGCCATTTTCTTCCACTAATTCAGTTCAGTGTTACAGGAGGCATAAGCCTATTCCAGCGGTCACAGGGCGAAAGGCAGGGTAGACCACTGTTGACCCTTACCTTTTATTAGTATTTTTAATTTGGCTAGAAACAGAAACCAGAAGTGAAAAGCTAAAATTAAAATAGTAAAAAAAAACATAAAATAAAAATAAATTAATAAATGGGTGCTGTATGTAAACTGAAATAGTAAACTGACTAATTATCATGGTTCAAGATCATTTTCTTGTGTATATCCAGTCGGCTTCCAACACTGCTACTATTTTTAGAACACTTGATGAACGACCTGCTCTGTCTCCTTGTGCTTTAGCTCTGCAATGCATACAAGATTTCTTCTAATGTGTCAAAATGATGATCTTTCATCTTGATTTTAATTTTGGGGGAAAAGATAATGTCACAACGAGCCAAACCTTTCACGTGGCAAAAAAATCCTGTTTTCAGTACAATGCACACATTCACTGTTTCCCCTGACGTATAGCTGCTCTCTCTGTTATTTTTTAAACAAAGTACAGCAGTACAGCATTATATGGCTGTCATTTGTTTACTTTCCCCGTCACTCATTTACTACTTCCACAGAAAGAATGAAAGCGAGAGGGGCACGGCTTACCGTCAGGGCCCAGATAACTTTGAAGCGGTAACGGTAATGCTGCAGTGCGTTAATAAAATAAGAATAAAGCATTTAACTGACTAGTATTTCAAGGGGTCTTGACCAGTTGTTCATATATTACAGGTTTGAAGTAGGATTGTACTGGTATGAATGGTATTAATATTGTTAATTTCAAATCTAATGTCCAAACACTGGGAAAGCAAAACCAGTAGTTGCTTGTCAAATGTTTAGTCATTTTCATTATCTACAGCATCATAACACATCGTGTTGCAGATCATAATGCTTAATAAATGTATTAATTGTTTCCAGTATCTGTTTCCATCACTAAATTCTTAATGTTTTAGACATTAAAAATATTTTAAAATATTTGCATTTGATTAAAGAATCAGTGCAGTTAAATAACAACATGGTTTAAAGAGGATAAAACCTTTGATTTGATCCAAACCTCACAACATATCATGGAGTTAATGCAGGGATTAGAGAAATAAGGATTGAGCTCTGTATGACCATACAGCCAGTGATTTTAATCCAATCTCTGAACCCCGTCCACTGGGATGAACACTGAAGACAATCATTTAACATATGGCTGAATGATTATCCATAACAAGGCATAAAAGGTAATGAATCAACAAAACCAGTGGGGAAATGGGCTGATGCCAAATTAATTGATGCTCTTGAGTTAACATGTTTTCTCAATAACCAACCTATTTATTCCAGTTGTAAACATGTTATTAGCACAATACAACTGTTTGGTGGTTTTGATTTCTTGCTTCTCGGACAGCAGTTATTAAAAATGTCTGTTTGAATTGAATTTGCTTAGAAGTTTGTCATAAGGTGCGATACAGGAAAATTTTAGCAATTCAGCACAATGTAGCTTAGCCATACTAGATACAAACCCCTAAGTCTGCATTTAATAGTTAGTATAGATAGCATAGATACTACAGGTACTGATGTGTGAGCCAGTTTAGCCTCAAATTTGCTAGCAGTCTGAGTAGGTAGCTGCCTGCAACTAGGGCAAGATATATAGAGTCCCCGACTGCAGACCAGTGCTATACAAAGGCAGACAGAAGAAGATGAGACATGCGTATACCAGGGAACAAAATGCCATAACTGAATGATCAACAACCCCCCCTCACTGCTGGGAGTCAAGGAGATTGACAGAGAAGGGGATTAGGCAAAATCCACACATACATACAAACAAAATACTTTGTGCACAGTGTCTGCATGTTTCCTTCCTGCTATCTTATTTTGGGTAGCTTCAGTCAGTGATAATGATCAGTTTTATTTTGGGGATGCCTGGCTGGAAGCGCATGGAGGGGCCAGACGTGCGTTGACAGGTCCTGTATTCCTGGCGCAGCGCATGTTCACATGCAGGTCTGATGTGGATGCTAAGTCCTAAAGACAGATACTGCATCTAGGCTGTGGGCTAAAGCTCGAGTCGCCGTTGAACATAAATTCACTAAATCCAAACAGTCACATGACAGCAGTGTCATAGCTTCCAAAATTATTTCAATACAGCACTGCTGTTTGCTCACTAAAGGTTTAAAAGGAAGCGTCTGAATCTTTGTGTCTCAGGCTGGTATAAAAAAACAAATAAGGTTGTTTTTCAGGTGTGTTCTTCCTTTTTACAACTACACGCTAATTACAAATTATAAAATGTTGAGAGAAATATCAACGCTAATCATTTAAAAAATGTGGCTTTACACTTCTCTATATGCTTGTCTTCATCCAGTAGCAGTTTCACAACTTAATTCTCAGTCTCCTCCTCCTCCGCTGTGGTTTGAATGGAGGTGAACTCATGCAGGGGGCTGTGGATGTCTAACATGGCCGCTGTTTGATACCCCCTGGTGCATTAGGGGGGTCGCTACTTATATTTGTCAAGGTCAATTAATGAATGCCGGGGTAAAGCTGGCAGGGTCCCCAAAATGCCCCCGGGGCTCATAAATTACCCAGAAGACACATTAAAGGACACGATTTGATCTCCTCCAATTAAGATAATTTAGATTTTTTCCCCTTAACCAAATGCCTACATAGCACCCAGTCAGGTGTAGCCTACATCACTGTTTCTCCCTGCCTCCCTCCCTCCTTCAGCCTCCATCCTGCAGCCTGCTACACCACAACAGTGGCAACAAACCATAGAAGGATGTCCTGCCTGAGCTAATATTTATTTATTTATATTTTTTTGCTTGCGTTAATGCACAGTTCACCCTGCGTGGCACCTTGATCCGTCATAAAACAAAAGAAAGGGTTTCTTTTTTTTGTATCCCCCCCCCCCCTTTTTTTTTTTCTTTCTTTCTGATTTTTCTTTTTTTACGCCAGAGGCTCAGCTGTGCCCCCCACCACCCCCACCCCTGCACCTTTAAGGCAATGGAGAGGGAGGAAAGCGGCTGCGGAGAAGGAAGCGAGGTTTTATTCCACGGTGCTCTGAGGCAGGGCAGGTTATAAGCGCAGGGACCAGTGTGCGCAGTTTGTGTGTGCGGCTGCGGGGGGAAGATGCGTGTGCTTGTTGCTCGCCGGATGGAGAGAGGTGGCGAAGAGAGAATGAGTTTCCAGCGCAGCTAACAGTCAACTCCATGCGCTTTTTAATCCTCGACAGAAATTCCAACTTTTTACGCATTTTTTTCCCCGCACATACCTGAGATGACACGTTTGCCTCTTTTCAGGGCATAGACTTCTAATTCATTCATTCTTTATTGATTCTTTTCATTATTGGAGGCTTTTTTGGTTCTTATTTTTTATGTTTTTAATATATTTTTTCTTTGATGTTTTAATTTTCTATCCGTGGATTTCGGTGTGCGCATAGGCAGTGCGTCCTGTGCTTTTGAGCCTCTGACTCAGCAGCAGCACAGCTCACCTGGTCCGGAGCGCACCGAGCCGAGCTCCCTCATGTTCCACACAGAGCAGCACTCCGGTACGGGGGGACGGCTGCACTGAGGCCCGGCACGGTGCGGTCAGTCCTAAAAAAAAGAAAAAGAAAGGAGGGGTGAGACGCACAGTTGTGGATCATATACCATCTCCCGTTGTACCAGGAGACAATCAGCAGCAGGAAAAAGCTCAAACCTCCTCCTCTTCATCTTCTTCCCAACGTGAAGGATTGAGAGAGAGAGAGAGGGAGAGAGAGCGCGCCAGAGGGAGAGAGAGATTTGCAGGCTCCCTTTTCTTATATTGCAATTGACTTGGGAAAAAATAAAAAAGGGGGGAAATAAGAAGAAGAAAGAGTGCGTGGAGAGAAGAAGAAAAAAGCATAAGCTTGGATATTGAACGGAGCGGGGCATGTGGATATTGGCTCTTTTCTTTTTCCAGTGCATCTTGAATGGTAAGTGATGCTTTTGCGCACATCGAACTTAAAGTTTATGCTGATTATCGAACAGAACCAAGCTGCAATTAATATGCGGGGTGGTCTGGAACCATTTCTACTTTGAGGATAATATTTATTTATATTTTGTCCCGGGAAAACGATGGGTAGAACAGGCTGTTGCTATGTCCTGTCACTGACAGTGGGGCTTTTGGTGGGAGGTTGATATTTACTTGCACAGTAACCTTTAATAAAGTGAAAATGTTTTATCCCCTCATACACCTTCGATATTTAACAATAACCTTGTGCAGATAGAGAAGCAGAGAGAGGGGAGAAATGTAGGTTGTGGATAGGTGCAGCCTGTACTGCATGAAGAACGAGGCTCTTTACAGGAATATTTCTATTTTCTTTTTTCTACAATGATTTTTTTTAGTAAAATTTAGGGTCAAAATAATTGGAACAATTATCAGTTTTCATTCTAAATTTGTACAGAAAGGATTATTTATTCCCTCTCTTGAAGCTAAGCTGGGCCTCAGTTTGGCTGCATTTTCATACATCATTTTTAGGTGCCGGATCTGCACTGTTTATAAATCAGATTTCTATTTGTATAAATTATGAAAGTAATATTTTAGTAAATCATTTTGTGGGAACACAGTTGTGTGTTACTTGGTGCAATCAGCCTTTGGTTGTTTTAATCTCTATTCTGCTTTTGAGAGGCATTCAAACAAAAACCGTTATTTGCATGAAATAATTTCTTTATTGACATTCACAATGATTTTCTATTCAAAAATCTACTCATGAACCAAGAAATGAGCTGGTGAATATGTCAGATATTTACTTTCATTCTGTAATTTATTTAAAGTAAAAAAAAAAATTAACAAAATGCTTTGCACATGTAACTGCATGTTTGTGTGCTTTCTCTCAGATCTATTAATTGTCTCCTTGAAAAAGAATGAAAAGGTTGGCCAGTTGTTTTGTGTGTGTGTGTTTCTTTTTTTTCCGGCATTGCACCCGCCATATTAGAAGCACAGACATGGAGTCATTTTGAATTGGGGGGAAAAAAAAGAGACAAGCCCTTATCACCCTTTCCCAAATGCACATCTCGCAAAATGCATCCACATCCCGTTTTGTATACAGTGAATTCCTCAAAAGATTGGCTTGATAAGTGGTAGTTGTATCTTTCTTTGGAGTGGGGGTAACTGATTTTTTTTTACAGCGAACACAGGAATTGGAAAAGGGGGGTGGTGAGGGACACGGGGCTGTGGGGTATAGGACGGGATGTGCGCATGTTGGGGGGCAGAAATCGTCTCGAAAGAAAATTGAGCTATTTTGAAGATCTTTTGAAAGATACGTGGAAGCAAAGGGGTTAAAAAAACAAGACTGGACACAATGTGAACTGAGAGTAGATGATGATGCATCAAGCAAAGATGACAGGAAAACCATTTTGTTGCCAATGTGAAGGGTTCTGTGAAGGCAGGGTTTATTTATAGGAGAGAATGGATTCAAAGCAAATTCTCTTTTTGCTGCAGCCGAGACGAGAGAATTTCCAAGAACACGAGAGGACACTGGTGTTCATTTGAAATCTAACTAAACGCTGTACTGAAATCCCCGTTTGCAGAGCGAGATCCATGGCTTAGCTTGCTTGTGAATGGCTTTTTTCAGTCTCTTTGGTCCAGGCAACAGTGTTGCAAAATGGCTGCTACTAGAGACATCTACATGGAAACTTTGAATGGCAGCAACAGCACTTGTAATTGTGATGAATGCTACGTTCGAGGCTGCTGCTGATGCGGTACCATTTGTATCAGCAGACTTGAATCGTCTGACGCTGACCTTTTCTTCTCATTCAGAGATCTGAGCGTCGTTTTTGTGTCGGAAAGTAGAATTGACCAGTGTTCATTATGATGATCCCTGTATTTTTCCTGTGCCATGCTAAAATTGACAGTACACAGAATTAAAAGGCTGTGAGTGGTGATGTTAGATGCTATTGTTTCTGCCGTGCATTTGTTTTCAGTGGACAGACCTGCAAAGACTGCACTTAACGAGCCATTTCCATCCGAATCGTACATTTTTACACCTCTTGTGGATGGAGAGATGAAGCTTTATGAAATAAAGGCTTTTAGAGCTCTGGTCCGGTACAGGCTGCTGAGGTTGTCTCTATGGAGACCTGGGTAATGAGTGTTGCTGCAGTGTGGGCTTTGGGCTTGACAAACACTGCACTCTGTTCAGGTGACCTGATCAGTGCTTCTCGATACACATCACGGCCTTTCATTAATTTTCAAAAACTGATACACGTCTGTGCAGGTGTCGTTTGCATGCACTATATTTGCATTGGCTCTTAATAGAAAATGTATTTAAAGATTGCAGCTCCTGGCTATTTGCACAGCTTTTCAGTGATCATTTATGAATAGTATCTACTGTACAAACTCCATTTTGCTCTGAATTGCTGTTTTCCAATTTGAGGACACATTTGCAAGCTCATCTACAAGAGATATAAACAATTCAGCACTGTAGAGAGTAAAATCTGCTGTAGAGTTCACTCCAGTGGTGCTTGAGCTTTTAAAGTGCTCTTACAAAAGTGTCTATCCTAAATGGAATAGGAAAAACATTCCAGTTATGAAGAGAGAAAATTGGGGAAATGGCATAATGTTGTTTTTGCTTAGCTATGCCAGGGGGGGAAATCTGACACATGCTCAATTGGACACTAATAAGCTGTGTAAATATACAGTGAAGCGCCTCAATTGGCTCTTAGTATCACTCTGTGCATGTTTATTTTTAGCTTTTAGCTTGGGATGGAAAGGGGGATGCTGGAGAAAAGGTCTTTATCGTGTTATCAAACATGATTAATGTCGGAGCAGACTTTAGTTTTCCTCAGCATTTGTTTCTGTTTTACAACATCGTACTGCAAACTTTTCACAATAACCAACAACTGTTTCCAGTTTTAAAAATATAAAACACCAAGACCCAGGAATATTTATTCAGATATGAGCAAATTATGTAATGAAACATCACTAAACTGACATAAATCAGCGATGTGTATCTGTACACAGTGGCTCGGTCATACCTATATATTTTTATATTCATATCATTGTTCTAATCAGTAGAGCGTATAGTTGTAAATTTCTCACACTAAGTAACAACTTTCATTTGCTTTCCACAATATTTCCTGTCACAGAAGAGTGAAAAAGGAACTCGTGTTGGTTGTTCAGGAATTTGATCCATGTTATGTAAAAGATTGTGTTCCTCATCAAATATATAGTTAAAAAAACACTCAAAAATGATTCATTCGATTCAATTCAGTTCAGATTTTACTTTCATACTTTGGTAGCAGCAGTTGTTTTAAGGTGCTATATACTGTAAGGTAAAGACTCTGTAGGACTGGAGAGAGAACTCCAATGATCACATGATCCCATATGAGAAAATACTTTGCGACACAGGGAAGGAAGAACTCCCTGAAAGCACACAGCAAGACAAAGCTTATTTTGCCAACATCTCATTGAAGTTACAGCATCTTAGTCTTAATTTTTCACAAGTGTACCTCAGCGCAAATCACACATCACTACCTTCAATCGAAAAGAGTTTTCTGAAGATAATCTAGGAGGCGCGCTTCCCTGAAACATTTTACGACCAGACTAAATGTATTGTACACAGCTAAAATGAATTTCCTTATCTGTAATTTACAAGTGGAAAAATGTGTCTTGGGTTTGCTATTTTTAAATTTGGAGACGACTGCACACCAAATTTTCCTCCTATTTTACAGTTTTAGCCAATCGTCACCACACAAAACAGTGTTGCTTAGAGGTCGCATCAGGGCCAGTAGGAAACTAGGTCTGTGCAGACTCTGGTCTTTTGGTATACATCTGTCACTTCACATAGAGACAGAACGGGTTGACGGAGTCACAGCAACACACATCAGCAAACAATAACTGAGCTCAGTTCCTCAGTAGCACGTTAATATCAGCACACCAGTCAATGCAATGTAGGCCACTGGGAACATGAGTTTAAACTCAGCGTGTTTACTCTGTAAGTGCATAGTTGTCATGTCTTGATTTTGTTCAGTTAGGATCGGCACTCATGCTCGAGATAGTCATTTCTGACAGCTGTATTCATACATTCATGTTTACCGTTAGTAGAAACTGTAAAGTCAATATATTCTAAAACCTAAATGCGTTTATTATGAAATAAACAGTGTTTGTGCTCTTATATTAGCTTAGAGTGTCGCAGTAGGATAGATTTCGTTCACATTTGTTGTTTTTCTTCAAGGTGTTATGAAATCTGGTTCATTCGGTAATGTTAGAAGGCATTAGAGACTTAGTGTTTTTGTGGACTCGCTAATCACTCCGGGATTTGTCCGTGCCATCGGATCGAGGTTTTTTTTGTTTGTTTTTGCCACTGCATGCTTACGCCTTAGCTTGGCTGTGAGTAGACTCAAGCATATGTTAATGGATGCACATTGAACTGTTAAAGGTTTCATTTAACCCAGACCAGAATGCTTAAGGAGATGATAGTGTGTAGTGAGGCAGAAAAAGAGGAGGAAGAGAGGGGGGAAGAGGGACGCACACAGTCAGCTTGTGTTATGTGGTATCTAAAACTCAAAGAGTCATATCAAATCGCCCTGCTTTTCCATGCAGAAACAAGATTATTCTCAGCTTTTTTTTTACACTTATGAAGACTGAACTGCCTTTTTTATCCTTTGTCCAGTTAAAGTTCATGGCTGCGAGTGCCACAGCCCAAATTAACTGGTATAAGTGACAGAAATTGCTCGAGCCCTTTGTTCTTGACATTGTAATGATAATTCAGAGCATCCTGCTGCTTTTTTTTCTGGTTCTAGTCCATATTGCAGCTGACAAGTGTGATAGTTCATTAAAGATATATGAAGATAAACTTAATAAGGTTAAAGTACAAAATGCTATGCAATCATTAGATCAGCCAAGCACTACAACATGCATTCAGGCTTATGGGTGTTTCACAGCTAAGTGGTAACTATAAAAGTTGTTGTCGGTGCTTATGGCTATGGTATTCATATACAGCACATCTGCACATCTAGCACTTAACATGGACTCACAGATTAAAGGTAATACTCAAAAGTATTGAATGACATTTTGACAGAATATTGGCTCAGATCAGTTTTGCACAGTTTAACTGATGGATCACTGCAGTTTAGCTTGTTGTCTAACCTGATTACCAGAACATCTTTGACATTTTGCGTGACATATAAGCTGCATTCTTCAGAAATGGCCTTGCGTGAGTGTACAATGAGACAGTGTTACAGAGCAAGTAAAGTGGTTAAAAACAATGGACTAGAGTTTCCGGTACATCTTATCGGGACTAGTGATTTAACGAGATCACAGTTACCTAAGTTATTTGCATATGTAGGCTTTCATTAGAAAATAGGGCAGTAGGTTAATGCTGTGACCAGTCAGGTACAACAACAGGTAACATAAGCTCTAAAAATAAAGACCTTGGCTGTTTGTCCTTGAACTTGGAGGATTTTATTGAAATGGACTTCATTTCTAATATTCCGGATAAAATGTTACATTTTGACTTTTATTATCTAAAGCATGCAGTGTATCACTGTGAAAGTAGTGAGTTTAGCATATGAAATACACTCTTGGACTTTATTTGGTTCATCTGTTAAACTGCCCTTTAACACAAATGTCTAATCGGCCAATCACATTGCAACAATTCACTGCATTTATCCATACGGGCATAATCAAGCTCAAACTGGGCATCAGAATGGTAAAGAAACGTGGCATGGTTATTGGTGTCATACAGGTATGTTAAAAACTGCAGATCTATTGGAGCTGTACCGAACAACCACCTCTGGGGTTTGCAGAGAATTGTACACAAAAGACAAAAATATCAAGTGAGCACTGTTGATGTCAGAGGTCAGAGGAGAATGGCCAGACTACTTTGCACTGATAAAAACCAAATAACCACTGGTTACAACCACGGAGAGCAACATGCTGAATGTTGAAGCAGCAGAAGACCACTATGGGGACCGCTCCTGTCAGCTGTATCCACAGAAGTTTAGAGCTTGGCTGTGGTTATCCATCAGGTATAAAAATAAATAAACACCAGAGCCAAGTTCTAGACACATTATGGAGTGGCCCCTTCTACAAATGGAATCAAAACTCAATCCAAGGGCACCAGTTTAGCTCAGCTGGACTGAGCGGGCAACCATATGCTGCTGAGGGCGGCCGACCCGGGTTCGAGTCTGACCCGCAGCCCTTTGCCGCATGGCTTTACTGTCAGTCTTCACTGTATCTGTCTAGTAAAGCCAGTAAAAAAATATTAACAAATATATTAAAGGGAAAAAATCAATCCAAAAGGGAGAAGAACACTAAACTTGTGCCATGATTCGGTTGCAATGAGCAGATATGAGGTTAAAATTGTTGACAAACACTGTTTCCCATCAACAATATTTGATAATGGAGCATCTACATAATGCACTGAATTTATATATGTTTACACTTACCGTTTTGCCTGATTTGAAATTTTCATATTATTTAAAAAAAAGTATGTAGAACAGACAAAAATGATGCAACTACTGCAAAACAACACAGATCTGTGCACAGATCAGATTGCTGGTTTTACCTCATAGACCACAGAGGGAAGTTCTCATTTGTTATCCCTGAGAAGACGTGAAGGGATGTCAGCAAATTATACTAAACTAACACTGTCTAAACAAAAAAGAATGAAACCAAAATGAGACGTTTACAACAGAAGCATCTGAAACACAGTAATATTACAAAGTATTCCTCTTGAGCTTCACTCCATATCGATTTCATGCTGTTTACACATTTTCACGTGAACAAAGTGAACGACTGCGTTGCTTGCGTTGCAATGATTGCTGCCTGGGATGAAACACAGAGGCAAGAGGTTCAAACAGCATCTCATTCATGTCAGTAATATAAAATACCTCAAGCTTGCAGCAGATTAACAAGACCAATGATGGCAGACACAGTGATGGAAGCATTTTTGCATGTTCGTCCAAATTCGCTGTCCTTGCGTTAATTGTAGACTTTAGAATGTGATTTCATAAAAATATTAATTGAGTCTTGCCCTGAACAAGTGGGAGCAATGTTCTGCTAAACTAAATTATACTGCTGGGAAATGATTTTATCAGATTTTATCAGCTGAACTCGAATTCTGTGGTCAGTTTGTGTAGAGGGGGGAAAGCTAAAAATGAACCATTTTAGAATAAACCTTCTTTATGGGGGGAGGTGTTTACAATAAAGATTACCCAATGTTAAACCATAAAAGACAATCACTGACAAAATAGAAAATACTCACTTGTAATTTCTTCCTCTGTGGCTGACATATTCATTAAGCATACCAGACCGTGCTGATTAACATTCACAGTCCAGCTCTTTTCCTGTAGCCCAAAATGTGTAACATTTTCAAACATTCTGGCAAATGTTTCATTAAAGTGTTGCTCGCCCCCAGCTCCATTCCGCTCCAGTCTCAGCTCTATCAGGCCTTCCCCAGAAGTGATTATGCTAATTGCTGTTTGATCAGATGATTAAATTATAATTTGATTAATCCCAGGCACTAAACGCTCTGAATATGTTGATGTGTGTTTTGCTGCCTGGCAGTGTTTGCAGGGCCCCTGTCACCGGTGCTGCCAGTATAATTCACACAGCTCAGGTATAGGACAGGGAGTACGCGAGGCTGCGTCGGAAGGTAGTTACGGACACGAATGAAACAGCGGTGTTGATGTACAGCTGCGCAGTAATCACAGAAAACATGATGGTTAATAAAAGCTCACTCCCATCTGTGTGCTGATTGAGTGCAGCTCTAATGCAGATATCTGCCATTTTCTCAGCCGTCGCCTGTCCCTGTTCCTCTCAATTGACTGTGTATCCGTCAGAGTGATTTATATTAGTGAGGGTGCAGATAGCCTCGTACAGGACTGCATGGTTTTTTTGAAGTTCTGTAAAGCTAGCATTGCTAGTGTGACTGTGACTTCTTAAACCTCCTGACTGGATATAAATGAAAAAGCTAAAGTAGAGCTAGACACATGAAAACATCACATATTCTAAACAATCGTTAAGAACCACAAAAATCCACGCTTAACAAATTGGCTCACAATTTTTTTGCATAGAAGCAATAAGGATTGTCTTTTCTAGTGGGGTTACTAAAGACAAAATGCTGTTGCCTCAAAGGGAAATGGTGGGCTGATGAGTGGAGGAGGAGGAGGGGGGGGAGGGATGAGGGAGACAGTGATGGGAGGGGAGCGGTGATATTTTTCTGAGGCAGAAGAGTATGGCCGTGAGCAGAAAGGCAACAATGTCTAGTCATCTGACCCACAATCCCATTTAACCCCAGGACTTTGATTTGCCCTCCACTGTTAACTGCCACATTTCGCCTCCTTCTTTCTCTCCTGCAAATGGCATTCACTGTGCCCCGGGATAATAGGAAAACAACATGGCAATGAAGCAAAATGTCTTCCTGTTATAGCTCTCTACAGAGGCGGAAAATTCTCTAATCTGTTCGTGTGATACACAGTTAAGGAAATTCTGTTGTGTTTATTTTGATACAATAACCAGTGCCTATGAAAGACCATATTTACACAACTGTTTATATGTTCATCTCTATAAGTCCAGTAAATGAGTGAAATAAATACATCTATCCATTTAGGGCTCAGGAAAAATACATCTGCCAGTACTTGTAACACACCAAATACACTGTATGATTTTTACTCGAAGGATTAAGCAGCCAAGCATCTTCTTTTAAAAGTTTCCTTTGTACTGATCGAGCATTTTAATCAGAAGTGGAAATTTACTTTTTCACCAATACAACATCTCACCAGTCAAAGTTCACACATGTCCCACACATTTGCACTCGTGTTTAGCAGACCGAATGAGTGAGCATTGTTGTTTCTTTCCTTTGAAACGATGAACATGATCCCAAGTATTCTGTCGGTTACGAATGGAGCACGTGTCTCATCTAAAAACATGTCAAAGTGATCAAAAGGTGGAAAGTGAAATACACCAGAGCTGTCTGAGCTTCAGTAAACTTCTCACCCAGTGGTGACTAAACATGTTGGCATGAATGACCAAAAGCTGAAATCCAGCATATGTCAGATCAAGTCAAAAGGACAAACAGGTTAGTGGTGAAGTACACTACCGTGCTTTCTCTCACTTTCTTCTCTTTCTTTCTCACAGAGAAACAAAATCCAGCTGTACTGTAATTACTCTGCTCAGATGCATACCAAACGTCTTTTCTTTAGGCTCTAAGCTCCTGTGCTGTGTCACAGTACCAGTACTGTGGATGATCTTCAGGCTGTCAGCCTTCCTCCTCCAGCAAATCTCCTCATTCATCCCTTCCTGCTGGGTTTAATGTCCTCCTCCTCAGCTCACCTGAGATCCTCTTTCTCTCTCTCTCTCTCTCTCTCTGTCGGCTCAGTCAGTTGAATGGTACTTGATGGTATAGCGAGCAGAGGTAGGAGGAATTTTACTCAAACAGAAATAATGCCACTCTCCCACCCTCTAACAGCATGCACAGCGTATATTGTGCCTCACTAGATTTTATACAAATTTAAGTCAAGTGCTGTAGCACTGTTCAGAGATACAAGTCAAGAACTCACGAGAGCATCTCTAACTAAAACATCCTCTCTCAAAAAACGTACTCCTATTGCTGAAATAGAAAAAAAAATACCATTTTCAGTGCAAAATACGCAGTCATGTTAACGTTCTTGGGGTGTACTCGGAGTGACTGACAATATTCTCTTTTAATAAGTACATTAGTTCTTGTACAAAGAAAATTAAGTTAAAAAATACTTCAAGATCTTAGGGAAAATGTATGAATTTGGTTTTTCTAAGCATTATGCTTAAACTAATGCCTCTAAAGCCAAGTAATTATTATGACAAATTGTTTAAGTGAAGGGTAAAGAAAGAATCGCTTTATGGATGTTCTGGGATTTGTGGAGTTCAACTGATTCTTTGAAAGCCTCACAGTGATCTCATAACTGCAGGTTGCATGAAGCTATAAGCTGCAAGCATAACATTTATCTTTCATCCAGAACTGAGATAAAGACATTTAGACATTTAAGTCCAAATTTCAAATTTCCCAGAATGTCAAACTGTGTTTTTAAAAAGCATTATTTGAAATGGTCATTGTCAGTTGATTCTAGTACGGGATATCCCACCCACACGTGTCCTGGCTGTAGAGCAAGAGCATGGCATCTCATGCTACATGTGCTGTACCGTGTTTCTCTCCATCATGGAACAGATGTTATAGACGTCTGTGAAGGTTCAGACCCAGCAACACACTCAGACAAAAACTGGTTCACCCGAAAGACAAAACTCCAAAACACAGACTTAACAATGTGGTGTATGCTGTACAGTGCAGCGAGGAATGCTCAGACCTCTACATTGGAGAGACCAAACAGCCACTTCACAAGCGCATGGCACAACATAGAAGAGCCACCTCCACAGGACAAGACTCAGCAGTCCATCTGCATCTAAAGGTCAAAGGTCACTCTTTCGAGGATGCCAATGTTCACATTTTGGACAGAGAGGACGGATGGTTTGAAAGAGGAGTGAAAGAAGCATCTATGTCCACTGTGAGCGACCATCTTTGAACAGAGGCGGGGGTTTTCTCTGCCATCTATAATCCAGTTTTGAGTTCCCTCCCCAGACGCCTTAACGCCCACTCACATCCTGGGCCATCTGACCTCAGGAAATCGCATGATAAGGTGGGGCCAGGTCCCCCAACCTTTTTAGCGCCACGGACCGGTTTATGCCCGACATTATTTTCACGGACCGGCCTTAAGGTGTCGCGGATAAATACAACAAAATAAAACTAGTACCGGTACCGAAAAAAAAGAAGATTTATTCATGACACACCTGAAAAGACCCAGGAAAACCGAGTTAACGATAAAAACGATAACAAAATAACGCTGAACACCGATAAAATCCCTGAAAACCATACATTTCACACCTGAGCCTCAACTCTCGCGGCCAAACGACTGAAGGACCGGTACAGGTCCGAGGCCCGGGGGTTGGGGACTGCTGAGGTAGAGGACCATCAGGGGGTCCTTTTGTCCCTCTTTGGGGGGAAACTCCCACTGGGGTTAAATCTGGGACTCTCCACCATTTGGCCTTAGAACTGAAGAAGCTTCTCAGATGAGAGGTGAAACGTCTTCAAGTAACTTAAAGAAGTCCAGATGCTTTTCTTTCCAAGCTCCTTAGACTAAGATGTTATAGACATAACATTTTCTTTTTCTCTCAGCCCATGGCTGTTAGTAACTGTCAGTAGGCTGGCCATATCTCAGCTTCTACTTTAGTTTACCTGGTGGTTAACAAAGTAACCCTAAATGTGGATGTAACACAAGGCAATGAAATGAATGAAGCCTGTCTATGAGGTATGTTGACTTATTATTAAAAGGTGCTAGAATGGTGTTGCTAGTTGTTCCTGCTCACCTTGAACCCTGAGTGTACCTCTCCACTGTCACCTCCATCTAACAGAAGACCACCAGTCGTTGATCCTTCCATTACATCTTCTGCTGGCAGACTGATTCAGAGCCAAAAATAAGAGAAAGGCGTGGCGCTGAAAGGGAAATCTAAAGGTAGTTCTAGTTATAGGGCTTTGGAGTTGACGTCACGCCGCAATGCATTATGGGAGCGCAGCGCCATTTTCGGGGTCTACGAATCAAACCAAACACACTGTGTTGGAACGACGACTACAAGAAAGATGCTTAAAAGCAGCTCAAAAGAGAATGAACTGTATAGAGACCGATTGCGTCCAGAGGCGAAGCGGCGGTACTTGCAGAAAATAGTGTGCATTGGAAATGTGGACCCGTATGAAATACGGCCGTGGAGTAGAAACCCTGAAGACCAACCGCTACTGACGTAGCCTGACATATGTTCGTACCTTGTCTGTGGAGTCAGCGCGTACAAGTCGTCATTCAAACAAAGGTAAGTCAGCTCGAGTACTGCGAGTGAAATGCGTTTGATTTCCCTGCAAACATTCACATTAGTGCAGCATAAATTCATTCATGAGGGGAAATTACAGTGAGAACATGTGGAGGCTGTTAGGTGGATAACATAATGAGTTCAGTGCATTGATGTGACATTGTCCTGAAGGATTGTTATTCTTTATGATTAAAGAAATTGCACTAATTTATTCATATTTATTATAAATAATCCTAATTATACATCTTGCTTCCATGTTTGTATCCTGTGTCACTAAAAATACATTTTATTTTAGTTTTATACATCGATTAATGACCTGCAGAATCTCCTTATCATATTAAGTGATTCATAATTGTCACTATATGCTTTCTCCATCTCTAAAGTGATGACATCCTTGCATTACATACTTTAGGTTCATTTTCTGCAGGCAGGTTTCTGACAGAACAGGCAGATTTAGAATATAACATGCAGCATTCTATAGATGGATACATAAAGAAATGAAAAATTACATGTATGTGCTAACTTTCTAAACACTTTGTTACATTTATGATAAAGTAGATAAAACACATTTACGTCGGCCTTGGCTCATTAGTTCTTGTCTTTAAATGAACTTTGTCTGTGTGTGTTTCAGGTCCTGCACTCTCAAAGACTGAATGAACCAGCATTGCAGCCATGGGTCACTGTGAGCATCACAGGGAAGGTTGAAACCGCCCACTGCAGCTGTATGGCCGGAGTCGCAGAGACCTGCAGCCATGTCTCTGCTCTTCTGTTTAATGTAGAAGCAACAGTGTTGATCTGTGGCACAAGGACTGTTACAGATGAACCTGCATACTGGGTTTTGCTGGGCAATGTGACCAAGATACCGCCAGAGGTTGGCCATAAGATAGACTTCTCCTCTTCAGCTGCCCAAAAAAAAGGCTCTCAATCAAAACATAAACAGACCATCTGTAGTGACAGGGAAAAGGAGCCGTCCTCAAAACAGAAAAATCCCACCTGCTACTGTGGAGGAGTTGTCACTGCTATTGGATACTTTGCTGGAGCACAGTAAAGCTGTGGGTTGTGGGAATGACCCATAATGTTTTATCTAGGGGTCTAGATTTATGCCTGTAGTGCACTGCCGTGTAAATAATTTGCATTTACTGAATATATACCGACTGAGTCCCACTGTTCAAAAGTTGAATAAAGAAACAAACTAATTTTTGCCTTTTTTTTTTATTAAAACCACTTTATAGAACATCACATCAGTTACAATGATGATATCATTTATAGTTTACAAATGACAAAATGTTTACACAAAATCATGAGTGTTTACATGATATCACCCACTACTAACATTACTTTATTTATTGTATCTTTTGAAAAAATACAGCAATTTTAACAGCACAAGACTTAAGAATATTTAACAGGAGCAGGTTTCATTCTTCCCTGGTTTTATTATCACACTGTTCACCAAAACGCAGCAAACCTTCACCATCTTATCCAGGAGGGTCACCTCTTCACCCTCACATGGAAGAAGTCATCTGATTGGCATGGTGGTATGTTTGCAGCAGGTCCCTTGTGTAGCACTGGAACCCAGTCACGATGTTTCATCCATTTCATTAGCTTGTTTGCTGCAATAATGCCAAATAATTAGCAACTCTATAAATAGAGGGTAGTTCTGCAAAATCACTCAGTAGGATGTTTGTTCTAAATTGCTATGACCTCAGAGCGCATAGAAAATAAAACTAATAGGCTATAAAGAGAGATATGAACATATTTAGAACTTACCGGAATGAAAATGTCTGGAGCACCAACAGATATTTGGAGATGGAAGAGAACTGGATATCAGCTCATCTCACAGCTGCTATCCAGGCTGGACGCCTTCGTTTGGTAACATCAATACACGAGCTGCCTCATGTTGCTTCCAGGTTGGGAAAGAATTAAAAGATAAACCCTTTTCAACCTTATTCTCTTGCCGGTCGTGTGATCGAACATTGCAGCCGACCACACAGCAAATACGAACCATGGTTGTTGTGTGTGACTTCGCTCCCTTTTCACTTGCGCTAGACCCCCAAAATCGGGTCAAAATCCTTTCCACGCCCACCCCCCGTGACATCACGCTCCAAAGCCCTATTCGGCCCCTCCAAAGAACCGATCGACAGCTGAACAGGGAAATATGTCATCCATACATGTCCACTGTTAAGGTTTGGAACAATTAAAGCATCGGAGCGGCAGCAATATTATCTGGTTACAATAATAGAGATGTAAGCAAATGTACCCTACTTTGTTGTCTTGGCCCTCTTGAATTCAGTGCTTTGGTGGGATGAGCCAAGGGTATTGATCCTTGTCAGCTCTCTGGAGCCACAGCAAACCTATGATGTCCTAAAAGTTAACACATGCTTGAAAGAATTATATCCTAACAGTAACTGAACATTTGAATTGGTTGTCCCTGGTGCTGTTACCCTCAACAAGGCCGTTGGTTAATGGCAGAGATGCTCCCCACTGCTTCCCTAGCTTGGAAGTTTGCAGCTCTTCATTGTCCCTGTGTGGGGGGGTTAAACCACAGAACTTGAGAAATTTTGAGAGAGAAGAGTTGGAGGAAAGTTTAAAGAATCACCACAGGTTATCCTGAAGTGGAACAAGAACGTGTGACTCAGATTTCATGGCAACCAATCCAGAACTTGATAAAGCGTTCATTAAAGCCAAAAATGTTTTGAGAAAAGTGTGTATTACTGAACTCAGTAGGAGTCATCCACTGAATATCATGAATATCTGTGTTTCAGACTAAAGTAACTCAGTCTGGACCAGACTTGTGGCTTGTAGGTAGATAAGAAAGCTAATGTGTCACAGAATAGATATGGATGGCTACTTTTATTGTAGTTAGCTCCGTAACTCATAATGAGAACTGACTTCTGTGGCTCCAGAAGGCTGGGAAATGACTAGAGTCTACATTAAGCTCTGATCCGCGCTTGAATTTCCATATGACCTAATATTAGGTAAATGCAGTCATATCAACATAGCATCACTTGGGAAGCGTAATGGAGCATTATCTGAGATGGTTGTTTCTTTCTCCTGATGTGCTTTTGTATGTTAGTATCAGTGGCAGTTACTAGAACTTTATTTACTCCCTACCTCTCCGTCTCAGTCTATTTGCCGTGTTTGTCCTTTCCCGCCTTAGTGATGTAACTGATTAATGTCTTCAAAGTGCACAGTATGTAGGAACTCCCTCCTCTTATGTTAGCGCTTATGTAAATGAGCATTCATATGCATCAACTAACCCACTCCACAGTGATTCTTTGCTCACCCTCCAGAGAGTTGACATCAGAGAAGGGTATCATTGGTTTTACATAGCGGCTGCGTGGCACTGAGCACATCGCTCAACATTATTCATGAGGGCAAATTGGGCGCCGGTGATTTGGGAGAGTGAGGGGACTCTGTTCTTCGATCAGTGCATCTCAGCTCAGTGCAGCGCTTCTCTTTACCGCTCATTGTGTAAGCCCCTAGGGCAACAGTGGAGAGGGTAGGGGGTGGGGTGGGTGCTTGCTTACTCACTGCCATCATGAGGCCATCCTGTTCTCCACCCTATCTCCACCCCTCCCTATCCAACCCCCATTTTCTACTCCCCCAACCACCACACTCTCCTCCCTAGGCAGCCACTGCAGAGCTTTGCCTTAATTACCTGCATCGCCTGCTATGAGCTGTCAGTGTGGCTCAGTCCTTGTTTGCCCCAGTGGAGATGCCCTAATGTCTTGATGCCCTGGTGCCCGCTGACCTGGTGCAGACCACATAGGCCACATTGTGGTTAATACCCAATCGGGCTCCAGTGTTTAAATACATTAACAGCCTTGGCTGAGCACATGTTTTTGGGCTAATAGCTCATTGAATGTGATAAAATCACAGAAGAAAGGGTGAAAATCACGCTTTTGTTGTGGGAACCAAGCAGTCAACCCGGATAATATGTCATAAATTGTAGATTTTTTTTTCTCTTTTGTTGGCATTTCATCGGGAAAAAAAGGAGCCTCCATACTCATTCAGTAAAAGTTGATTAATGATGTTTGGTTGAGGTAAATACAAGCTGCGCAAAAACCCCCTGACACATCAGTGGTCTAATGCACAGGCTAATGCATAGGCCTATTTATGCTGTGTGTTAGTGGGACCTGTATTGATCTCACATTTACTTAAATGAATTGCCTCAGTGAAGCAACCACTGACTGGCATTGGTCTGCAAGCAAATACTGAAGGAAAAATATAAACATTATTTGGTTAATATTTTTGAGATGTTATATAACTGAGAATTTTTTTAACCCCTATCTTGATTTTTAAAAGATAACTACAACTGTTTCCTGTCTGCTATTCTCTGTCATGCTGGAAGGCTAAATCAGCAACATTCCTGCCTGCATTGACTCCCTGCTGGCTCACCAGTGAACCAAGCCCATGTCAGTCTCTATGTTCATGGGCTACCAGACATTAACCCCACCTCCCACACACAGACACACACACACACACACACAAGCGCACAGATCCATCTGACACGCCTGTGTGCACTCTCCGTGACCGAAGCTTGTCTGTTGCCCTTGAGCTCCGAACATAGTAGCAGAGGCTCTGCAAAGAGAAGATTGCATGAGGAGTCACCTGCAATCCACGATTAGAGTCTTCAGCAGGGCCTGCCACCAATAGGTGCTGACATCTGGGAGCGTGCCAAGCATTATTCCACACAGGAAGAGGCTAACTCAAATGGACCCCCATCCCACCCCCACCGGTTCCTGCCCCTCTTCTGAGAATTGCTAAGGAAGAACACGCGCAAAAAAAGTGAGAGTCCATCTATTATACATGCGTGGGATTCATAATTGAACAATATCACTTTTTCCTCTTTGTGATTTTGGCTCTGGGAAAAGTAATGTCAATTAAGACAACTCTGGCACAAGCTGCCATGTAGAAGCTGTTAGAGAGTATGCCTCTGTGTGTGGGCATGATGGGCGTGGGAGAGGGTTGGTGTTCCTTCAGCATGATAATGTGATGGCATGTGGGTAACGCCAGAGCCATGTTAAGGGAACAGAGAACGGATGCACTGAAGGATTTAAATAGTTTGTATAAACCTAAAAAGTGTTTTCTGACAGTTTCATGGTATAATGATTCGTGTCATTTTTGCAAGAGTGAGCCTTTGTAGATATTTACAGTAGCTTCATTTGGACTTATTCTTTTAGACTTTGTGACACAAATGACTCTGTCACCAGAAAAAGAAAATCCCACCTGGACCCCAGTGGCTGTGTGTGGGTGGAGCTGCCTGAACCACTTCCACAGTGAAATTCCAGCCACAGAATGACCAGAAACAAAACAAAACAAGACTCATTTTTTTAAAACTGAAAAATCTCCCCACAGCAGACACGGCTCCTCTCCCGGTAATGACTTATTTTGATGCATTTCTCCTCTATTTTATTCTTTACCGTCAATCTGTCTTTACAGTACTTAAATAAAGCAGTAGCACCCCTTCCAATTGTGATTTTCTTTTCTTTTTAGCTAGTATTCATTTAGTTAATGTGCAATTATTAGTGTTTATGTGTCAAAATGATCCTGTTCCATGATGTTTGCTGTCTTTCAATTGCTGTTTTATATTAATTTTTAGTAATATTGATAAAAAGCCCATTAATGTGAGAGACCTATGAACAGAAAATCCAACAAGATGTGGACCAAAGTGTTGCAGACTGCAGCCATTATCTGCCAACCAGGCTGACGGCTGACTGAGTATTGATAGGGTCCACATAAATCTTTTATCTCCTGTTTCAACATTCTGCTAGCTCTTGTTTTGATCTTGCTCGTGCGGTCCCAGCGTTATCAACAGATCCTCAAAAATGTGCTTTATCCCGCTGCAAAAACAATGCGTAAGGTATCTCTGAGATGCGCATGTGTATGTGTTACGTCTTTCTATTTTATCACAGCCGTTAATAAGATTATTATTTAACGGTGGTACACACGCTTGATGACAGCCAGCAGCCTCCCACATGCTGTCTCTTTGCTTGAAAGAAACAATTATGATAAATAGTCTTGGGCTGTTAATTTATAACTGAATATTCAATATTATGTTCCCCAAAATACAAATTGTGTTTATGTGTGGGTTCTTCTTTATTAGATATTACTCAGTGTCAGAGTAAGAGGGAATAGACTGTGAGGAGTGTCTACTTTTAACCAGATTCAGATGCATTGCTGGATGTAGGGCCCAAGTACCTTAATTATTTATAAAGTAGTTGATTTTCTTTTTCAATTTTCATGAACCATGAGCCACAGCACAGCAGAGCATATGTGTTGTTTAATTTTCCAAATTTTTAGCTGCAAGAAAGGTCCAGTGGATAATAGTGGATAATAAATGCAGATCAGGAGGTGGCTTCATGCGTTTTGTTTTTTTTTTTTGCTCTGGTTTGTTGTTTTTGTACCTGTATCCTTGTGTAAAGGTGGAAAAAATCAGAATGTTGAAGGCAGGGTTAAAGTAGTGTGAAGGAGAGATGAAGGTTAGAAGAGAATGCAATCAGACAGCTGGAAAAGAAATAGATACAGAAAAAGAGACTGAAGAGGAATAAAAAAGGTAAAAACCTTCATTTCAAGGAGGTTGTGGATGACGACTAAGCTGAAGCGTGCTTTCGACCTCTGTCAGAGCATCTCTTCCACCCTTTTCTTTGCATTCTCGTCCCATCTCTGTGTACATAGCGGCCTCTGTGTCACTGTCTGAGAGCTTTCCAGCTCTCCCATCTCCCCATCCAACCCCCACCCTGACTATTTTCCTCTAAAACGTAAATGCACTCCCAGTGTATCTATCTGAAACTGTTGGGATATGGTGGGGTTTTATATCCATCAGGCTTTCTCATCTTAAAATAAACATCCAAGCAGTAACGTGTAGAGGTAGTTTGGGGGTCTTAATTTTTTTCACGTGTATGTGAAACAAAAGCAGTTGTGGGGTGAACTCTTTCTCACTCTGTCACTTTTAACAGTTATGGTAAAAGCTGGTTGTTACCACTACACCGGCCAAGGTGAATGAAAACGAATATTATTCTGATATGAAGAGAATTTAGATTCTGTCTGATTTTTTCTTACTGACCTGTCATTATGAGGTGTTTTTCAGAACTTGTGATCTATATTAAAAGTCTGGCACCCAGCTTGACCTGACAGTAGATAAAATCGAAGTACTTTTGTTGCCTGCTTTTGTTGATAGCTTCATATACTGGGCTTCCCCATAATTGTAAATATAGACACTATATTGGAAAGAAAAATCATGCAGTGTGACAGATCTAACTCTTGGATTTCCTCAGCCTTTACATTGTACAGCTTGTTGAAGATCAGGTTCAGACTGAGCTCATACATCTGTTTTGGAAGAAAATGAACTGCACCGCGGTGAAAAAGTCATCCATATAAAAGAGTCTCGCTCCCTGCTATTCATAACAGATGCTGAGATTTTATGACCATCTTGATGGCAGACTTTCCTGCTTGAGAAAACCACTGACAAGCTGTTACTCTGTGTGATTACATGGCTGTAAATTAACCCCTGAGAAGTTGTCTGTGTATCATTATAGTTGGAGAGGGCCATTCTAAATTATTTATTATGCCTCTGTCTAATGATTTTGGCCTGCTTGCAGCTTATGTACTGTGTTTATGACAGCATAGTCGAGCTCCGAGAACAACTGTTTTGAGGAAATAAAAATCATAATAATGGTAAAAGGTTTATGCTTCATAAATGAGCCATTTAATTGTTGACTGACAAGTTTAAAGGGTTAATAATATGTCACTCTATGACACTGACAAGGGTAGGGGAAAAAGCAAAGGAGAAAAAACACAAGGGACTAACCTTCAAAATAAAACAGAAATCAAAATGAAGTCAACAAGATAGCACGGCAAACGAAACACTTGAGAGTTGCCCTGGAATATAAGGGCAGTAGTGTTAAGGCAGTTTAAAAAAAAATCAAATGAACACCCTCACAATAATTGTACTGTAGTTAGATTATTTGTATAATTGCTTAGTGAGAGGTTTGAGGAGGCTCTTGTGCTGATATCATGTATTAAAGCTGAATGCTATCTGTCCAAACCTTTGGTATCTGCACAGCAAACATGAGGGGGCACTGTGGACAGACCCACACAGTGGGCAGCCCATTGTGGGCCCCAGGACCAACATGAAAATAAGGGCACATGTGGGCCCCAGATGGGCTTTAGTGGAGTAGCCTATAGAGTGGGCTGCCTACACTAAGTGGAGAGAGGAGCTCATATCTGCCCAATTATACAATACAGCCACCAATTGGTATAAAGTGTGGACCAGAATGTTGCTCAAAATAAATAAACTCCTTATTCAATTCAATTTTATTTATACAGCGCCAAATCACAACAACAGTCCCCTCAAGAGGCTTTATATTGTAATGTAGACCCTACAATAATACATAAAGAGAAAAACCCAACAATCGTATGAACTCCTATGAGCAAGCACTTTGGTGACAGTGGGAAGGAAAAACTCCCTTTTAACAGCAAGAAACCTCCAGCAGAACCAGGATCAGGGAGGGGCGGGGCCATGTGCTGCGATTGGTTGGGGTGAGAGAAGAAAGACAGGATAAAGACATGCTGTGGAAGAGAGACAGAGATTAATAACAAGTATGATACAATGTAGAGAGGTCTGTTAACACATAGTGAGTGAGAAAGGTGTCTGAAGAAGAAATACTCAATGGCTATTCACAAGGAATCACCACATGGTTGATTTGGTCCCACGTGGGGCCACACATGTGGGTAGGTCCATAGTGGGTCTGACCGTATAAAACCCATATCGGGACACCAACATTCAAAACTACTGTAAGCTCTGTGTTCACACGCCCAGTTGGAGCCCACGTGGGATAAGTTTGTGTTTGCTCCACCCACACAGCCCCAAAGTTCACCTATAACTAGTCACTGTGGACCTGCATGGGCATTTTTGCCAGTTAAGGTAGGTAACATTTAAGTCTAAACATAGCCAAGCTGGCAATCAATAAAGTCTCCCACAGCTGAACTGTGTATCATGGTGACTCTACCCTCTCTTGCCACCTCATGGAAAAAGAAACTACAGTCTTGTAGCTGTCGACAACTGCAGCCATTCTCTTTTCGACACCTCCAGGCCCGGCCCTCTGAGTACTGTATGTGTGAAGTGAGTGCAGCTAGAAATGTGCAGAAACATGTGTACGCCACACTGTTTGTTTGTTGTTACAGGTTGAACGACCAGTGGGTGGAAGTAGCCGGTGACTTGAGAACGCTCATTAGGAATTTATGAAGCGCTAAAATGTTTGGTCTCTGGGGAGGGGGGATTGGCAGCCGTCGCACAAGCATGCTGGGGACAGGAGGAGGTAGACCGCATTAGCAGAGAGCAGACATACAGTAGAGATGCAATATTTACAAAGGGTGACTGACAGAGGCTGCTCATGCGACAGCTCTGCAGGACTGCTGATCACTCTCTGTTCACTCGCTCTGTGTGCAGTGAGGAATTATCACTTCCAAGTTTGTATATGTGCAATTTTTTTATTTAGTTTGGAGATGCAGATAGCAGAGCTGATTACAGTAACACATTGTAGGCAATACTCGTTTCTACAGCACAAAGAAGCATGTGGGCAGCATTTCAGCAAGCTTCATCACATCTACAGTCTTTGCCGTTATCATCCTTGTACATTCTGGTAAAAATATGAATTCCATTACATGTAACGGCGCATGCATACAGGAAGTGGCTGCAAGCAGCATAGCAACCAGAGACCACAGAATATCAGTGACCTTCAGTGACGTTGAGTGAAAGAACCACTTACAATATTGCATATTTCAATAAAAGATCCTCAGTCACACTTTTGTGAAAATTAAGGTGAGCTGAACAGTCAGCTTAAAAGCACTGCATGACAACCAGTCATTTTAAATGTGCATGGGCCATGACCCTTATATCATATTAATGAAGAAACTTTTGTCATTAACTTCATAGGTGGTACCCTCCATGGACCCTGGTGACACTGTCACAATAGATCTAGTAGAGTCCTTTTCAATGCATTGCACATTACAGAGGCAGCATCCAATAAATATGTGTTTCAGCTATGTTTAAAAGACATTAAAGACAGCAGTGTTCACGTTTGCTTAAAACTTTCTTTAAGTTTTAGTTGAAAAAGTGAAAGAGTAAATGAGTAAAGTATTATTTTTGAAGCAAACTAAGCCCGGATGTGTCTTCCATCTGAATTTAGACGTAATGTAACATATTTTTAAACCAAGAGCTTTAACCTGAAAAACAGTGTCAATGGATGCTTGGTGCTTGGTGGGATATTCACCTGTCTGATAGACAAACAAGTTTCATGAGCATCTCTAAATTTGAATTGAAACATAAAGCAAACTGATGTTTACCTTTGTGTTTGTGAATGAATGCTGCTAACTCAGCTCAATTAGGACTGATCAAAACCAGTAGAAATAAAACACATATAAAAACAATTATGTGATTATGATGAGCAGCACTCATTTTAATGTCTTTTACCTATGTTTCTAATGGCGATCTATATAATTATGACGCATCTTCTCTTTTGCCTTGGCATCATTTCCTGTAAGACACAACACTGTTGTTGAATCTCATCTATTGGTGATGAATCTCTTAAATAAATATTACCGCTGAAGGTTATGCAATTTCCTCGGGGAGAGAAAATCGTATAAAAGGAACTACAGTAAGTGACAACTGTGATACATATGGAGTGTTTGTAGATTTATAGAAACATGTTACAAACACACATCATGACTTTATTTTGCACTGGATGTACTAAACGAGTTCTGCTGTCTTACTTGGGTTCCAGCCAATAAACATATCCTGGCTGCATGCCGACAGTGTGGGTTGTCCATTACAGCACAGAGCTGCATTGTCAGTTTTTATCCACATCGGTAACTTACTGCTGGGGAAGTGCATCACATTACATTGACTTGCTTCATTAGTTAAGATGACTAGAAAACATCTTCTGTTGCACACATGACAAATTCACAGCTTACCAGCTGGTGCATGTATTTTGGCAATATCCAAATGGTAGTCACCGAAACGTATTCTCAGTGAGTGCTTGATGCCACAGCAGTAATATGCTATATTGTTGTTGTAATAATGAATAATTTATTTTTAAAATGCAAAATTAAATATTGCTGTAATGGCTTTTAGATTTATTGTAAAATGTAGGCACAAATGTGTTTGTCAAGAGAAAACGTATGGATATTTCCCTATGAGGGTTAAAATACAAGTTCCCATTTAGAGTTTCCAATTAATAATTAGTTAAGCTGAAAGTGCTGAGTTTTTTTATTTAAAAAAATAGCCTGTAATGGCTTTTTAAAAACATACATTCACTGTGATTACAAAGAAACAAATTCGTCAGAGCTCAAAGAAATTCAGTAGCATAGGTCCTTAGCTTGGAGTTTGTTCTCCTCATGTTTCGTGGGTTCTCTCAGGGTACCTCCCCCAGTCCAAAGACATGCAGTTAGTGGGGATAGATTAATTGGAAACTCTAAAACTAAGTGCCCACAGGTGTGAATGTGTCTGTGTGTGGCGACCTGTCCAGGGTGTACCCTGCCTCTTGCCCCAAGACAGCTGGGATAGGTTCCAGCCCCCCCGCGACCCTGAAAAGGATAAGCGGCAGAGGATAGATGGATGCAGGTCCTTCGCTTAATCACCTCACTTTGGTGTGGTATTGCAGACAATGCATAATATCAGAAGGTGTTAAATTGAGCATAGTCATTGTCTTGATGTGTTCCATTTTTGTGACGCCAATCCATCCTGGTGAAAACACGATCAGACCCTTTGGTGAATACGTTGTGGGCCGCAGGCCTTTCTTCTGACCGCACCTTTTAGAAGAATTTTGTTTCTATTTCTCGGTGAGCGATTTAAAAAAAGTATTTTCTTAACAATAATGAAAGTTACTGAACTGACTCTGGTATGGATAGACGCACTTTGTCTGTAGGCAGGTCTGGCTTTCTCTGCAGCTCTGTAGTTTCACATCTACTACTACTCTCTGGGGCCTTGCTGCAGTGTCTCTTCATAGACAACAAGAAACACACTCCTGCCACCTCTTATCACTGCAGCGAGGACAAACACAGCAGCCAGCCTGTGAAAAACACACTTGGCCTAAATTAAAGAAAAAAATCAAATGCAGTAGAGCACTAATATGTAAATATGGTTGTTCTCTCACAGATCTTTGACGGGGTCCTTTCTTGGTAGTTATTAAAGGATTCGCCGTGCCGTGTCTGACGTGGTTTTCTGATCTCATTTCTCTCTGCAGTTTTCGGTGAAGATCTACGTTCCAGCTTATATTTTGTCAATGCATCTGTGCAAGAGGTAGTGTTTGCCAGCACCACAGGGACATCGGTGCCCTGTCCCGCCGCAGGTGTGCCTCCTGTCTCACTGCGCTGGTACCTGGCCACCGGCGAGGAGATCTATGATGTGCCAGGGATCCGTCATGTGCACCCCAATGGCACCCTTCAGATCTTCCAGATCCCCCCTTCCAGCTTCAGCAAACTCATCCATGACAATACCTACTATTGCACAGCGGAGAACCCCTCAGGGAGAATCAGGAGCCAAGATGTTCACATTAAGGCTGGTCAGTTTCTCTGCTCGTCACTCTGTTTTGTTTTCCATTGGGTCGTCACATCGCAAATCAGCAAACTTTTAGAACAATTTATGCTCCGATTTGGATACAGATTGGTCAAAAGTTTAAACATATACAATAAGTGCTGTGACATTTTAAGTTGACATATCAAATACTTTTCAAGATAATTTTTTTTTGAAAAATGGTCTGTCAACCCACTTTCAGGTCATTTTTCATACAATGGAATCTAATATTTAAACATGAGTATATCAAAAACTAATAAAGATAAAAGCCTGAATTTCTATTTTTCTAACTATAATTTGGTGCTTATGTTAACAAAAGTCTAATAACTAGATATTTAAAATATGAAAAACTGTCCATCACTGCTTCATATTCCCATATTTGAGAAATCAAAAAACTTCACATAGTTCAGTTCAGTTCTTTTTTATTTCAAACATATACATTCACCAACGTTTCATAAACATAGAAAAAGACTAGTGGCAATGTCTGAATAGTATATAATTATATCTCACAATTATGCAAAAATAAAACAGAATCTTAAAATTCTTAGTCACAAAAAATAAAGAAAATTATATTTTCATTCAACTTTTATATAAAGTAAAATCCCAAAAGAACAAAATTCAGATTCCAGTTTCCAGATGATACTCAGTTATAAGTAGAAATCAATTCTTTTGAATGTTGCGAGGTAGTTTCACTGATCAGGCCATGTGGACGTGCCAATTTGATCTTGCAAGACTACCCATGTGAATGAAAAAAGCATTTTCCTCAGTACTGTGAATAAGAATTTCTTGTTGAAAGGCATTCTACATGCTTTATTTTGCATTATTGTGAAATACAGCTATATAACTTTCAAAAAATGTCCATTTTTTTATTAGTGTGTTTTCAAATATTAGACTTTACAGGATGAAGTATATTTGAGGTTGAAGTATCTGTCACCAAATACAGATCCTGATTCAGTTTAATGGTAAGAAAGACCAGTTAAAATATCAGGATTTTATATTTAATAGCTTTTTGCTCAAACATTGCTTCAGATTTCAATGTGCCATAAAAGGCCTGAAAGCTAGTTGGCTTTTTAAACATCTATATATGTACATATATAGATGTATATATATATATATATATATATATATATATATATATATGTATATATATATATATACACACATATATTTGTGTGTATATCAAAAATATTTGATATATGAAGCTAAAATTTTATAGCAATCATTGTAAAAAAAAACTCGAGCAGGAGGCCCGTGTTAATTTGGTCCCATTTTATATTAAAACCTGTCTGTCCTCCCCTCCTAGTCCTACGAGAGCCCTACACTGTCCGGGTGGAGGACCAGAAAGCCATGAGAGGCAATGTGGCGGTCTTCAAGTGTATTATACCTGCCTCAGTGGAGGCCTACATCACTGTTGTGTCCTGGGAGAAAGACACTGTGTCAATCACCCCTGAAGGTAAGTCATGGCATTTTTCTTCACTACAGTGACTCCTGCATCAAAAGTTGGCGGCAGTGTTTGGTGACTGATGTGGACCTTGTTTGCCTTTTTGCTGCATTGTTCTTGTACAGTTGCCTTCTCATCTTGTTTTGAGAAATTAGGAGAGATTTGCATATTAGTAAACTGGAGTGAAAAAGTGGTGTGGTGGCTATTTTTGGTACTGACAGAATGATGTAATATGCTTTCTTGATATACTAGGAAACACACAGTGGTAGAACTCTGTTTAGTTTGCAGAAAATAGATTTTATTTGGGAGCATTTCTACAGGTGCAGGTACATGCAGTGAGATAAAGCTTCACAGTTTCATTGATAATGAATACACTGTAGTAGAAAGGACTATTTGTCCTGGCCAAATGCTGATTACAAGTGTTGTTTGTCAAAAGAAGAAGAGAGGCTTGTGCGCCATCTCAGGCCTAGCTTATCCTAGCTAGCCGGAGTCATTCAGTGTATGTGCACGTCTGTATTTCCACATCTGTCTGACCCAATGACAGTTAGGTCCCGCTCTTCTTCCTCTGCCCGGTCTTCCACAAGAGCGCAGACTGCCAGCCATGTCACTTAGTCTCAGTGTATTGACCCATTTCTCTGGCTGATAGGAAGCACTGCAGTGCCCCGATCATTCAAATCACTTAAATGGAACACTCGCCTCCGTGATTGTTTCCCAGCCCTGGGGGGCAAATTCACTTTATGTGGGGCATTTAGCAAACTCAATAGGCAGGAGCTAATGCTATTTTGCGTTTGGATGCAGGGCAAACGCCGGCTAGTAGCTGCTTTTTTGTTGATGTTTCACATTTGAGGCAAAATCGTTCATGTTGAAATCTATAGCAATCTCTTAATTGTCCATAAATGGATTTGCCGCAGGCATGTTTTTCAGACACAGGCATATATTCCTGTACTGCAGTCTTTGTCATTGAAATGCATCGCATCTGGACCTTTTAAACTTATCGCCACACTGTCGCATTGTGTGAAGGGAACCACGTTTTTTCACACCCCCGATCCTCGAGGACCTTTTCCACTGGTTATCTTTACAGAGAAAAGTCTTTGCGCTGAAAACACAAAGTGTTTATCTTGAGCCGTAAAAATCGGCCCATCTGTAGCCGTCAGCCATGTAAACGCTGTCAGAAAAAATCATCCAGCCACCAATCCACTGCTCTTCTCAATGCTAAATAATGGATGACGGAAGCCTATGAATCCATGAGCAAATGGTCTTTATTCACATCTCAGTGCACACATCCTACTGACGCACCGTCCATTCCCCTTATCCTCTGCTGCACACATTTTAACTGTGCTTTGTGCGTGTGCGTGCCTAAGTCTATATTCACACTAACTGACAACTCAACTCAAGATGGCTTGACCCCCTACATCCCGATGACCAACCTTCAGTGTTTAAATATTTCATGACTAAAAATAATATTGACACTTGAAACAAAAAACTTTGTGAAATGTAGCTTTTCTGTCTCTGGTATGAATAATTGACTGCGGCTCTCTCAGTGTGGAAGGTGTAGCGTGGTGTGCAGACAGGCCTTCTGCGAGTCTCACTGGACCGAGCCTTGTCGAGTTGTTGCAGTGTACACTAACAAAGCACCACTTTAAAAACCCTGGTGTCCATTAGAAAAGAATGGAAAATTATAATGCATTCAGCCAGGACATCCAGTAAAAGCAACAATGCGCTGTCGTTGTCTGATATAGTGCTTATATAGTGGGCTGCTGCTTCAGAAAACATGCTTTTTATGCTCCAGTATTTTTGGTCTCTTACAGCTTTGTTTTACTGAAAGAACAAAGATAATGCTTTGCAGTGAGGTGGAACAACAGATAGTTAAGAGTTGATTCGTGGCCAAAATTGAAAGGACGAGTGATTACAGCAGGAAAACACAGCTTAGGTGTTCCACACATGTGGATAACATGACCATTGAGCAGCTCAGTTTTGTCTAAAAGAAATCTAAAGAGATTTTACTGATGACTTTAAAGCCCACACTGAGCTTGCACCGTGGTATATCCGCCTGAGGCCCAGCCTATTCATTTTTGTCCTCTGTAATGGACATTTGTTTTGGTCTATATCTTTTGACTTATTTGAGTTACCTTCTAAGTCCTGATGTGCTCAATAGAGGACATGCTGGCCTTTCCAATGATATCCCATGTGTGTGGGTGGCCTATTTCCAGGAAATCACAAGAAAAGTTAAACTGAAAGATGCTTTTTCCTCAGTTCTCAGGAGGATATCTCGGGTCTTCTGACATAGTACATGCCCATTGGTAACCTAGCAGGTCCTCGGCTGAGGTTCTGATCAGAACCCATTCTCTGTAAGGAGACGAGCTCCTCCTTGGCAGGCTCCTTTTTTAAATCTCTCATAAAGACAGAACTTTATAAACAGGCTTTTTCAGTTCTTCCACTTTAAGTTATTTTTATGTTGGCTTTTATAAAGTTTTATCATTTCTTCCTAATGATTATTTTTATTTACTTTAAATTTGTTTGTAATTTACCTGTGTTTAGATTTTCAATTTTGTCTTCCTTGCTAGCGTTGTTTTACCTTTACCTTTTCTTGAATGTTTTATTGCTGCTGGTTTTCCTTCTCATCATATGAAGCACCTTTTAATTTTATTTTCAAAAGTATCTACGTAAAGATTCTTCTTCTCTGTCTTTTTATTATTATTATTATTATTATTATTATTACATTGCTGTTGTCGTTTTAAGAGTATTTACTGTTTAAAGAGGAGAGAGGAGGGAGAACTGGTTTTACTGTTTTTCTATTACATGATAGAGTATCGAATATTGAATATTAAGGCTCTTGAAAAACACTGTGTTTGGTCACTAAGTCATAAACCTGCCTAACTGATGGGAAAAAAATCTTCACTTATTTTAACATAGTGTAGATATACCTAGTATGTTTGCTCCCATTGTAACATATTTTGCTTCATGGACATGAAATATCATCACATGTTAACCAGGTGTATCCAACCAAAGCCCATAAAACAAGCGCACATTCAGGTCATCACATTATGTAAACTGCTGCCGACTGCTTGACCAACAGAGCTAATCACTGTCAGGATTCAAACAGTCCTCAAAAGTCACTGCCCAAAGCAGAGGATTTAAAAGGTCCGTTACAAACAGGAAGGAAAAACCGGCTGCTGTAAAATATGTGTTGTGCATATTTTACAGCAGCCTGTAAGCTGAAACAATGATTGAACTAGAGAGATAACCAACTTCATTATTATTAAATGACATATTGTGTTTATTTATATTTCTGGACTTTTTTACATTGTAGTAATAGAGTTTAAGCTCAGACTGATTTCCCGTCACGGTCACCTCCTGTGGCGATGGCAGCAGCTGAATTTCTGCTATGAAGATTATAACTATAAATACTACTACTAGTACTACTACTACCACTAAACTATAAATGGGGGATTGCCAAATCAAACACGTGGCTCAAAAGTGGGGTTTCCATACTGGATCAGTTGAGGTCCTAGTTAACAATGGCCGCCTCCAATGCTACTACCAACAGGGTGCTGGTTGCACTGTGCTACTCTTCGCCAAAGATAAAGGAAGGGGAAGGTGTGCTAGGAGGCAGTGAGAGAGAAGTGGGCAAAAGTGTAGACTAGTAAAGTCACGAGTCCTAGCTGATATGATGCAGAGAAGGAAGGTAGATAAAGTATATTTTGTGTTCAGGAGACGAAACAAGACCAAGGGCATTGGAGGTGAAATTTTCTATTATATTGTAGATAGGAAGTAAAATGAACTAGTGGCAATTTTGAAGAACATTTGAAGAGTGTTGTGGAGGCGAAGAAGGTGACTGGGGCAAACTTCAGTGGGCAGGTAGGTGAAGGGGACAGAGGAAGCAAGGAGGTGTTGGCTAGGTAAGATGTTAAAGAGAGGAATGTGGACGGCCAGATGGTAGTGGATTTTGCTAAAAGGACAGAAATAGCTGTGGTGTGGACTATGAACTTGTAAGAGATATTAAGAGTGGAAAGGCCCGGATGACATTCCTGTGGAAGTATGGATAATCCTAAGACAGAGAAAGGTAGACTTGTTGACAGGATTGCTTCACACAATCATGGAGAATGAGAGGATGCCTGAGGAATGGAGAAGTGATTCAGTACCAATATTTCAGAACTATGTCCAGATCTGTAGTAACTGCAAAGGGTTAACATTGATGAGTCATACCATGAAGCCATGGGAAAGACTTGTTGAACCTTGGTTAAACAGAGAGGTGACAGTCACTGAGTAGCAGTATGGCTTCATGCCGAGAAAGAGCGCTACAGATGTGATGTTTGCCATGATGGAGAAGTATAGATCAGAAGAGGCTCCTTGTGTCTTTAAGAAATCACATAATAGGAAGGCTAGTGTAGGACATGTATGAGAACATAAGGGAGTGGTGAGTTGTGCAGTAGGAATGAGATATCAGTTCAAGATGGGGGTGGGACTACATCAGGGAGCTCTGACCCCCTTCTTATTTGCAGTGGTGATGGACAGGCTGACAGATGAGGTCAGGCAGGAGTCTCCATGGAGTTATCATGTTTGCGAGTGACAGTAGGGAGCAAGTGGAAGGAAGCCTGGAAAGGTGGAGGTATGAACTGGAGAGAAGAACAATGAAACTCACTAGAAGTAAGACAGAAGGGACTCAGTTTGAGCAGTTTGGAGACAAAGTCAGAGGAAAGGTTGAGAAGGTTTGAACACGTGTAGAGGAGGGACAGAGGATGTTGAATGTTGGGGCGATCGTGGCTCAAGAGTTGGGCGTTCGTCTTGTAATCGGAAGGTTGCCGGTTCGAGCCCTGGCTCCGACAGTCTCAGCCGTTGTGTCCTTGGGCGAGACACTTCACCCGTTGGCTACTGGTGGTGGTCAGAGGGCCCGGTGGCGCCAGTGTCCGGCAGCCTCGCCTCTGTCGCCTCTGGCTGTGGCTACAATGTAGCTGCCATCACCAGTGTGTGAATGTGTGTGTGAATGGGTGGATGATTGTGTATAGTGTAAAGCGCTTTGGGGTCCTAGGACCAAGTAAAGCGCTATACAAATACAGACCATTTGAATATGGAGCTGCCAGGCAGGAGGAAAAGAGGGAGACCTCGGAGGTTTATGGATGTGGGGATGGAGGAGTTACAGAGAGTTGTGTGAGGATGATACAGTGAAATGGAGGCAGATGCTGTGGTGACCTCTACAAGGAGGAGCCAAAAGATTAATAATATATCCACTCATTAAAGTTAAGTGTATCTATCCCAACACGCATAGACACATACGAGCACATATTTGTACATTTGTACATGTACATTGCATATACTTTATGTATGTTTATACATACATAAAATATATATGCAAGCATTAATGTGAACTGTTGCCAAAAGGTTATGAAAACCTCTAAAAATGTGTTTTCATCAGATGTTTAAAATAATCCAGAGATTCAGCTGTTCTGATGGGAGGTTGTTTCAAAGTTTAGGTACTCAAATGTCAAAAGCATGGCTGCCTGAGGATTTAAAATAAAAGTGTAGAAGAGCTGAAAGGCCCTGATCAGATTATTGCTGAGACCAACTGCTGGAATAACATCTCGGCAGCCTGGCTGCTGCATTCAGGACCAATTGAAGGGAAGCCAGCAAGAGCTAAGTAGTGCACGTGAAAAAGTGAGTTGTAGTAATCTAAAGGGCAAAAGATTAGAGTGTGTACTAAAAGTTGTAGTTAAGTGGCAGATGACGGGCTTGATTTATGTGTTTTTTTTAGTTGAAAGTAACAAGACTGGGTGACTGAGAGATTCACGCTGCCTGTGGGAGGTCATTGTAGGAGCTGGCCTCCTTAACGATACACGCAAGGATAAGGGCAGGGTGAAATGGACCCACTGACTATAATTGTATGCTTACATACTGCATACATTCACACACACATATACAAAGAAATAAAAGAAATATATGGGTTTTTTTAAAAAAATGGATTCCAAAGATATAACAGTCATGGACAAGCTGGCATAACAAAAGCAAGAGCATTCATTCATATATCACCACAGCTGCAAACTTCAGCACAGCTCGGTATATCTGGAAGTTGTGGTTCATACCTGCTATACACAAATGTGCTTCCTGCAGGGTTACTTTAGGGCGTCTGTAGCATTTCTGGCTGCAGCTGTGTTGCTGTGCAGGGCTGTTCCCCAGGTGCAGCTTGTGCTGCAGTCACTGAGGAGGCCTTGTAGTCATTCGCCTTGGCCTGGCGCTGCCTGCTCTGCATTCAGCACCAGTAAGGCTGCGAGGGGGCCAACCCCCCAGCGCTACACTGCAGACACTCACATACACATACAAACACACACGCACTCAAACAGGGGCTTGTTTTCATTCAGTGCACGAGCTAAACACGAGGCCCGTCGGCTTTCACACAGATTCTCTTTGCTCTGCGTAGCCTTTTCTTATTTCTCCTGCAGTTCCTTTTTTTGTTCTCTTGCTCCCTCTTTACACTATTTCTGTCACTTTCTCCTACACATATAGAGGACCTGTACCCTTCACCGTAGTCATTTATTTTACAAATGAACTAATAGTGCTAGATTACACCAGTGATATCTCACACTTTGCAGCGTAGTACTGCTGGTTTTGGTAGCGTGTAGAGACAGTTGTTTTTTTAGGAGATTACAGATTGCTCTAACACATGCATGCAGTCTGTCTATATGCTGAGCCTTCTTGTGCATTTCACAGCTTCTTTCATGTTTGTTGACATTTGGGATGTGTGTTTGAGTTATTTCTGCAGCCAGCCTCGATCCCTGCAGCCATTGCCGGGAGGGAGAGGAGCCAGCCACACTATTTCAGTTTAATTGGCTGTGTATAATGGGCCTTTGAAGTAAATATCAAGAGTTGCAATCAAAAGGCTGCTGGACGTCATCATGCATTGCCACAGTCCCTACTGTTTCCTCTCCACCAGTCCTGCATTTACAAAGCTACAAAGTGAGAAGTTTAGGGTTGCATTGTTGATCTGAGCTGAACTGTGCGTTTCCAAGGTAGTTGTGTAACTAGTGAGACACTGAGTCACCCTGAGATGTCCTTGGAGGCAGATGTGTTGTGCCGCACAGGTTAAAAGGTTAACAGATCATGTAAATGTTTCATTAAAGTGCACATGCATGATAGTTTAATTGAAGGTTATGTTTGAACATATAATATTAAGATAATCCCCCGTTCCTGCTTCACAGCTTCAGTGTAGCCCCAGTGTAAACATTTGTGTAGCGGGTCGGATTGGAGTTAATCCTTCACCATATACTGTGGGTTGTAGCCTGCAGGTAGTGTGCTAACATGAACAGCTTTTCTTTGGAGCTGCCTTGCAGCTTCGCCCTTTTCTCAGGGCATGTAGGAAGTGCAGCCACTGGCAAAGCACAAACCTGAGCTAGGGACCAGGTAGGTCGGGTTATGGTTTCACCAGCCTCTGTGCGGTAAAGATGTAGAGGGAGGGGAGGAGGGAAGGAAGTGAGGATAACACTCTCTCTCTCTCACGCTGTCTCTCCCTTTCCCTGCCTCACTCTGTCGACAGGCAGGGTTGGGAGTCCGACGTGTGACGGGCTGGATGTAGTCTTTTTCCAGCATTCGTCTTTCTGTCTGCCCATGATTGGCTGGAGTATTGTTATTCACACAGAAAAATGGGTCAGGTGGCCTGTGGAAAATGGAGTGTTTGCATGGACGGATGGACAGACAGCACAAATACACACATGCATACCTACGCATGCAACCCACACAGAGCAGGATTATACTCAGCCGTGGCGCAGCGCTGCCAGATAAATAACAGATAAATGAAAATAAATCCAGGTTATGTGGCGAGCGTCTCTCGTGCCGAATTCACTGTGTCCTCTCACACAAGCTGCGAGCTGGTTCTCTCCTCACACCCAGTGGCAGGGGCTTAGCGAGATAAATAAAGGGATGCACCGAAGGAAAAAAAGAAAGCTGGGAAGAAAATCAATACCTGTGTGCATGAATCTGGCTGCAGCTGCCACAAAGCATTATGGGAACATGACGGGTAGATACACTTAGGCTGGGCAGTGTGCAGGCAGCATGATAAGCTTTAAGGGAAAAAAAAGCACGCAAACCTTTTGGGCATCAAAACAAGATGTACATAGATAGCGACAAAGATGGATTGTCTGAAATCTCGTTACGGTATCATGAACGGAAAAATAAATGCAAAGAATAATGATTAGAGTTCATGAATTTGAGTGTGACAGAATGACTGCTCACAGTAAATATGTGGATATGTGGTAGAAAATATTAATATCTATATGAGCTTTGCAAAAAAGGTGCTGCTGGATCAGAATATAAAAAGTAGTCACATTTATTTATTTAGAATTATTATTATGACTTTTTAGGACAACCCTTATACTGTACTGCCTAATAAGGCTTGTTTGGCAGCTGAACTCACAGTTACAATGTAGGTAGGAAACATGAGTGTATCTGCATGCTAACACTCTGTGTGCTTACTCCAGGTCTTTCCGCACACAGCCTGCTGCTCCGGTCTCAGCCTGAGACTGACAGAGATATTAATTAAATTGGCTGATGCCCTTTCTCTCTCTTCGCTGCTCTGGCATCGCAATGATCACACTCCCACCTCCGCACTGTGCTGTTTGCTCACCAATAACCGCAATTTGTTCTTTATTAAACTCTCGGGGCAGGGAACAATTAGGGTGTGAGCTGGAGGTGGTGGCATATCTGTGTGTGTGTGCGTCTGTGCGTGCACGCATGTGTAGATTTGAGCACAGGCTGGCTGGAAGAGGAGGGTCGAGGTACTAAACACTGCTTAATCTTTGATAAACAGTGAGGACTGCTTTGTGCTGCTGCAGTTTGCCACATCTTCTCCAGGCTCCTCAGCGCTGTGCAGGGCTAGCTCAAGGCTGTCGCCTCCACAGCTCCTGGACCTGGATGGGAGCCAGGTCATGCATGGCTCCCTGCCAGGATACAGATTAGCTATAAGTGCAACATGAGCTAATGGTGGAAGGAGTCGCCAATTAATTGGCACTCAGACATTCTTTGGATTGTGTGGACTTGGAGTTGAGTCTTATCAATAGATCATAGAGTTTGGTATGGCAGACTGATAAATTCCCATGTCACATAATGGGGAAAAAAGATATATTATGTGGGTACATAGATGTCAAACTATTTAAATCTCAAGATATACTTAAGGCCCAGACCTGAAATCTTTTGTGTACTTGCCTCCACTCTTCCCGTGATGATGGGAAGAACTAGAATGTGACAGAATGATGCAGATGCAATGGACATCCTCCCCAATTCTGCACAACATAAGATTGTCAGAACCTTACATAGTGCAGAGGTGTTATTTAGGGACAGTAATTGGCGGCCTTTAACAACAGAAAAGATCAGACTGAGGCAATGCACGACAACAAAGCAAACAGCAAGATCCCAGGAACATGTGCTGAGTGCTCTGTCAGTTCGGACAAAAAGAAAGGAAAAAGAAAGGTGATCCCCGCCCCCAGCCTGTGAACCATGTTTAACTCAGCTGTGCTTTTACGTCAGAGAAAATTCAGAGAAAAACAAAAATGATTTTCAGGGAAGACCTTTGACTGGTGACAGAGGCCGCTTCAAACTGCAGCTTCTGTGGAGGAACCTGCAGAGAGGCTGTTTAGTGTGTGTGTGTGTGTGAGAGAGAGAGATGGAGAGACAGAGAGAGAGGAAAAAAGTGCATTTGTGTGTGTTTTAGTGTGTAGGAGGAGGAAAAGGGGGAGTTGGCTGTGAATGGATGCTCTTATCGCATGCATACAGCTGCTGCAGTGTCTTTGAGAGACAGAGGGGCTGTCCATGCATGCCACTCACTCTGCCTATTCACAGCCTCCCTCCCTCTCTACATCCCTCTCCTGCTTTCTGTCCCTGTCTGTGATGCATTTTATGGCAAGGAAGTAAACGAAAGAAAGAAGGGAGAAGAAAAAAATCATGACTTGGGCTTTCACGCAGATTCATGATGCGCAGGCCCCCCGTTTCACATCCTCGTGATGATTCTTACACCAAGGGACAGGCAAGAAATTAAATGTCATCGGACATCACCGCATCGCCCCGACTGACGTGTGATGGTGTGCACAAACGCGCAGCAGTCTTCCTTTGTTCACAGACCTGTCTTAAACAGTGCCGTTTGCACTGTTATCATTACTATTCACAGATTTCGTGGAAAGAAGTAAGAAACAAACACGGTACCAGCCGTAGCTGTTAAATAAGCCAATTGGCTAAAATGCCAATGAAGAAACCTGCCTCACAGTGCTAAACAGAGCTATGAATAATGAAGTGAATTAATTTGGTTGGGAATCGGCGCCAATACAAAGGTGACCCGTAGAAAGGTATTTCCACGACGAGCCGCCACGGGATATCACCTTGATAGATGAACATTTCGGACAGCTCGGGAAGAGAGATCCCCAGACAACACAAGTTACAGACTGTATCCTGGGATTTGTAGCTTTCCCTGCACACTCCCCACATCACACCCATGTTTGCTTAAGTGCCCTGTGAGGTGTGGATACCCTGCTGCAGCAGCACTTTTCACAGTTTGAAGCAGAAAACAACCATGTAGGTTATTTGGAAATACATTTTGCAAAGAGAAAATGTGTTCCTTCATTACAGCTTAAATGTATCCTTTACTTTAAAAAACTAACTCAAAGAAAAAAAACGATATATATATATTTCCTATTTTCTGATTTCATTACTACTATGCACCATCACGACAGAAAACTGACAATAAAATATTTTAAATTGTGTCAGTGAAAAAAATACCTTTAAAGCAAAAAAAAATATTCTTCCTTTTTAGTTATTCATTTCCATTTAAATTAAAATATATGTGTGTGTGTAGATAGATAGATAGATAGATAGATAGATAGATAGATAGATAGATAGATAGATAGATAGATAGATAGATAGATAGATAGATAGATAGATAGATAGATAGATAGATAGATAGATAGATAGATAGATAGATAGATATGTATTTTTTTTTAAATAATGGCTTTAACAAAATGAGGCCTAAAATAATGTTGAGCCATTTTATTGTGATCTAATTGTAATCACAGCTGACTTTTTCTTTTTCTTTTTTAAAGGAAAATAAAGAAGTAAATTGAAACAATTATCCCATATTTTGTTTCATTTGTATCTATACATTAGAACTTTATGTCTTCAAGAAAATGCCCTGCAGAGAGAGAATTGTCGACCTGCCGTGCCGATGTTTTACATTAGTTTGTCAAAGGTGAAAAAAACGAATTGTTTGGAAACGCTTGCATAATCCTTTAGTTCCACTCTGCTGCTATAGCGAACGATACAATACCAAGAGGGTCTGCGTTAAACTAATTCAAAGGACAAAGAAATAAAACTGATAAGTTAACGCATGAAGGCTCCTTTGCATAATCTGAGTTAATCCATAATGCAGAATACAGAGTGAGCTGTCTAAAAATATCTCTGACTGCCTTCAGAAATGAAGGAAACATTTCAGTTCTGCAGCCACCGATAATAACGTTACAGTTTCAGGTTTGTGGAGGTTTGCATTACCTCACAGGTAACCAGCACAAGTGTGCAGAAAAAGAAGAAAAGCACTAAAATTGACTCTTTTCTTCTTTTCGGGTGTAAGGACTGTAGAATTGAGCGTTTTCTGCTTTGCTGGATGAGCAGGGACGAACCCCAAATAGATTTTTCTCTTGCATACAGTAAATAGTCGTGTTGTTGCTGAGGGCCTGAGTTGACGCTGTGAGCTCAGCCTGATTGGCTGGAGTTTGCTGTGACTCGCCGCGCGCTTAGCCAATGACGGTTGGCTCTGGCCTTTTTTTCCCCACCCTAAATAAATTGCCTGGAGAAATTGAACAAAAAATTAGAGAAAGAGAGAGAGCCTTTCATCTAATTGAGAAGCTCATATTAACTGTGGTGGTAAGATAAGCTCCCCTCTCTGAGCAGCTATTAGGCTTGCTGTAGCAGTTTGCTCTTTTTTCCTGCTTTTTGTTTACTTCCCAGTTAGATTTTTTTAAGCTGTCACCTCAGTGCTCAGGTTTGAATTTACAGGTGCAGTTTGCTGGTATTTATTTGTGTGTGCGCACTGCTCTACCTGCACACATGCACGACTCAACCAAAATGGAAACCACGTCACGTGACCTTGGGCAGCCTCCATTTAGACACACAGAGAAAAACAGGAACACACACAGACTCACACGTCTTTCTTAGCTCCTCAGCTTTGCTGACTCCAACTTGTGAGCAGATATATTCAAGCACAGAGCACCAACATCACATGTGAGCTGAAGTCCTGACACGTCCTACATGATGTGTATAAATGTGCATTTAACTCTGATTCCTATTCTTCTGTGTCGCGCCACATATGCATCCCCAGATTGTGGTCCGATTCTTTGGGTGCAGACATTCTTCCTGATTACACCCCCACCACCACCTCCCACATCCAGGATTACATTTCTACAATCTAATCCTGGTTTGGCTGCCTGGGGTGGAGGACTGCGACCATCTAATGACGCTGATATTGCGGGACTCTTGGAAGCGGAGGACAGCAATCAAGTGGTGTTGCCGTGCTGATTTTTTTTAAACTACTGTCAGTAAAAGTTAGGAAAAATCGTTGATAAAAAGATTTGCTCTGTCTAGGTAGCTGCTGCCGCCGCCGCTGCTGCTGCTGCTCTGTCTTAGTGCCTCTTTCAGTCCAAGGCAGCCATTTTGTGTTAGCAACAAGAAAACGTGCTCAGTTAAAAACAGATGTGTTTAACTTTTAAAGTTTAAGCAGCAGTTCTTTTCTTTTTCATGCTTAACACGAGAGGGTCCATATGAATGTAAATCCTCCCTCCCACTCAAACACACACACCTGTCCTCTCCACCAGAAACAGGTGCACTGCTCATCAGCTACAATCATTCTCCTGGAGCTCAAATAGCATCTTATGTGTGTGTGAAAATAGCAGCGCTGTAGTAGCGATATTGTTTGCTTGTGCGGAGCCTGAGCAAACACACCTATGTGAGTGATCGGTCGACCTATTCAAAGAGGCCCCGTAATGGCCTGCTCCTTCCAGCCTTGTTTGCTCTGCGTTTTGTAGCTTTGGCGTCTGGCAGATGGGCCATCGGGGATTATTCATGCTAACGAAGAGAGGTTGAAGAGGGTGGGGGGCTAGGGATAGGGTAGAGGGTTGTAGGTTATTTATAACAAGCAGATCGCTGACAGGTCTCTCCTTCCAATAGATATGTTTGCGTGCTGACACTGGGGGCAGTTTATGAAATCTGAAAATCATATGAATTTTTTTGCAATTATTTGTATTTATTTTTCAGACTTTTTCAGTTATTCATTTTCTAGAGATCGTCTTTGGTTAACCTGCTCGTGCTTCGAGCAGCTGGAGTCACAGTCAGTGTGGTTCGATGCCCTTGGGACCGCACACCCTTACTGGACAGAGATATAAAAGGATCCTTCTAGTGTAATTATACAAGGCCTGCGTCGAGACAGGATGGCCTAATCCCTGACCACCCTCCACCGCACCAGTGCTTGTGTACCACACGCACTACCGCTTCCCTCCCCACCACTTAACATATGGAGATGGAAGGAATTAGCGCACTGGAAGAAAATAGACGAGTCAAAGCAGCCATCAGCTTAGATCCCACAGTGCTCTTCCTTGAGTGAGTTTCTGGAGGTTTTCTCTTCGTGTGCATCCTTTCTCTTCGGTGCTGCCGTGGTCATTTTGCATGTGATTAACTCATTCACGTGCACCTGATAGGCATTGCTTTCATTTCTGAGGGTGGGCTTGAGCACATAAAAGGAGCGTGCCTTGTGTAAAAAATGCTCAATGTTTAGGACCACACCTTCCACAAAGCCACACACTGACCCCAACAGGCTACTTCCGTGACCCCCCCCCAACATGCCCCACCCCAGGTTCAACTCAGATCTTGTTAAATAGGATTAAGCTGGCTACCTGCCATTCAGCGGCTCGGACAGGACCTCTTATCATCTGTCTTCAGATTGCTGCCAACAACAACATAATGCACAACGACCTACATTAAACAATGCCACATGCAGGTTTTGGACTAGCTCTGGATCTCATGGCCAGCGTAGGTATTGTCTCCCCAATGCTGATTTAGTAGGTTACCAGGCCACTTACCTGCCTAATCAGGACCTGATGACCGGCTTCATCCTGAAAGGCATCGAGGCTCAAGCCAATTAAATATTTTCAAACAGTCTCAGTGCGTGTGTGTACATTGAACTGGCTTTTTTAGGTTCTTGTCTAAAACAAGCACATCATTTCTTTGTAAAGAAAAGACCTGACTCGCCTACACTCCACCCTCACAATTATAGATAAGAACTGATCGTGTTCAGTAGAACAGGACACGGAGATAAACGAGACAGTGCAGTCAAGTCCGAGCCCTCCGAAGCACACATGACATGTCTCGAGCACCCTTCCGTACTCTCCCTCGAAGCAGAGACACCAATTCAGTGGCGTAAGAAGCTTTGCGGCCAAATCCCCAGTTGATCTTCATAAAGTTTGTGTCTTACAATTAAGTACAGATGGTTTGCAGCTGGTTGTAAGGCTAGTAAATAACTCGGGCCTCTATTTTCGCCAGGGATTTGGTAGGGTAATCCCTCTCTCTGACAGTTTACCAGATTCAGATCAGTCTGGGCTTTGCTTTCCTTCCTCCACTTCTTCACTCATTTTTTTCTCTCTCTCCTGTTATTCCCCCTCATTCCATCAAAAGCTCTTTATCCTTATTTGAATATGTTATCATTTAGTGGTAACACACGCATGACATGACTTCCACTGTGTCTAAGAACAGGGATGTGGGTGATGTGAACCCCTTAAAGCCCCTTTTATTCTGGCAAATCCACAGCGTAGGCTTGAAGCAGTGTCTGCGTGAATGTGGACGTGTTGAGACACTGTGGATCCAGGAAGGTTAGCACATGCTAATGGGGATCCGGTAAAGTAAACAAATTCCCAGCTGCCACATTGAATGTTCGTGGAGATACATAAACATTTGAGGCTTGGTAGCCTCATTTCTGCTAGCTGAAAAAGCAAATAATGAAATTCAATCTTTCATTCAGAATTCAGTGAGACTTTTTAAATGTTATATTTAGGTATTAATAAATATAATATGTATCCTATAACATGTCTTTCTCTGGTGTGGCCTCTCTCCTGCAATTTTTTATCAACTATAAACCAAATCATGTTAATTCAACTTAGCTTTATTTAATATTTTCACCTAGTTTGAGAAACAATGCATTAAAAAGCATCATTTATTTATAGAAAAACCGTTCTTCGGTACAGGATTTCCTTCAACTATGGCTACGTTCACACTGCAGGCAAAAGCGCATCAAATCCGATTTTTTTTACCCTTTGCGACCCATCTATCCGATCATGGTATGACAGTGTGAACGGCACAAATCCGATAGTTTCACATCTGATCTGGGTCACTTTCGTATGTGGTGCTGAATCCGATACATAGCCGATGTTTCAGAAAGCGACTGCTGTTTGATGGTCGCATTAAATCCGTCTTTTACGTCACCAACACAAGACAGACGCCAATTATCAGAGCCGGAGAAGACATCGCGAACGCTTCCTGGCCATCCAGTGTAGATGTCAGTGAAACTGTTGGGAAGACAACGTTGGAGAAACGTTAACATTTTATTTGTACTGTATAATCTGCAGATTCTGGCAGAAATCTGTAACTATCCTTTGAAGCACCGCTCCTCTAAAACAGCAATAAGGATCATTATTAGGTTATTTACATTATTATGTAAATAACAAAATAACTTCAAGCAAAAATTGGGAAACATGAAGTCCGAAGTCTTTATATTAAGGGCCATCAGTCAAACTTACTGTTTGTTCTGGGTCTAAACAGAGCGCGTTGTGTGTGACGTCTTCTTTTGCGCATGCGGCCGCTTTGAGCGTTCACACTAGAACGCGTTTGCTGTCGCATTTTATTTGTAGTGTGAACGAGCAGACAAAAAAATCTGATTTGATCAAAAAATCAGAACTGAGCATCAAGACCTGCAGTGTGAACGTAGCCTTAGTGACCCAGATCGGATTTGAAAATATCGGATTTGTGCCGTTCACACTGTCATGCCATGATCGGATATGGGTCGCATAGGGTCAAAAAAAATCAGATTTGATGCGCTTTCGCCTGCAGTGTGAACGTAGCCTAAGATTTGAGTGAAAACAAATACTGTTATTGACCGAAATTGTTTTCTCATAATCAAACAGCCTTAAACGTAAACGTATGGTGATAGCTTTAACATCAGCTTGAGTATAACTTTGCATTCTATTATATTTTTATTGCTCATCTAATGTATGCCAGTATGCGTAGAGGACCCTTGTTAAGAGCAGATCTCTCTCCTGGGACTGTGTCAGGGCCCAGAGGAAGTAAAACTCTAATGAGCACGTAGTTACAGCGCTCACACATCCTGGAGGAGCTGTGATCATCGCTTGGTATAAAGAAAATGCTCCCTAGGAAACAGCTTGACCCTGCTGCTCCTTGTTTCCTCATCCTGCCATTCCTATTATTCAAATATATTTATATATTTATATCATTATTTATGTGCTGTAAGTGGAAGGAGCTGACACAGCAACATCTCATCTGGATAAGACAGTAGCTAAATGCCCTAGAAGCGCCTCAGGATACGAACAGATGGGAGTGTTTAGCAGCCTTACCCACCTACTCCTGCAACCCAAAACACACACACACACACATTAGAATCCACACACGTCCTCCGTGTCTTATGCCCCACCTCTCCTTTTCCCTTTATTCTCCCCCTGCACCCCCACCATGAGTCTGCCCCCACCAAATGTTCAGTTAACCTGTCAGCTCTCTTTGCCCAAAATTCAAGATGCCATATGCCTCACTCTGACTTCTAACCCTCCGCTGCTGCTCTTCCCCGTCTCCTTCATGGTGACATGAAAGTCCCCCTTGAAAATAAGGATGTCTCTCCTCTGCTGTTTGATTCAGAACGGCTGGCTGAGATCACAGCGATTGCAGGCGTAGCTTGTCTTGTATAATAAAAGCAGTCACTTAGCATTACATGACACAGTAGGAGCGCGTTCACCGCGGCTGCATCCATGAGACTTTTGATGGTCTATCTGGGTAAATACAACAAATAACTTGTGACAAAAATAAATGCCGTGCTATGTTGTTTGTAAAATGCTGTGTTGGAAAAAAAGAGATCTGACTCAAGTGTGTAACGTCTAACAGAAACATCGGCTGGCTGCTCAATGAGAGTGAGTGATTGTTAAAACAAACATTTAAAATGAGTCCCGGCAGGCCAAACGCTTGTCCTGCGGTATAACATCACATAACTGTTTCTTCTGCAAGCTTTGGCTGTCCTGTCCAGTGAATTCTGGGCCATTTGCCCTTGCATGGAGGGCAGCTCCCAGCAGGCCTGGCCATAGTGACAGTTTGTTGTTGTTTATAAGGTCATCACCACTATAGGGGGCAGCATATTTATTACACTCAGCCCATAGCTCTGTTGGTCTCTGGCAGTCTGTTTCTCTGTGGGCTCCTGTCATAAGGTCAGAGGGTACTTACTATTATCCTGCTCTTGTCTTCGCAACAGGGCAGAGAAGTCACGGTGCATCTTGAAGAGTAAAAAGGTTAATTGGCCTTATCAAAACAAAAATGCCAAGTTTACATTGAAAGTCGAGCAAAATCTGCAATAACCAAAATTTCTGCCATGCAGATGTACACCAGTAAACGACCCGACTAACATGTTCTGCCAAAACAGTTTAGCACTTCAGACTGGCCTTTTCTGACCTTCAGCTCGTGGAACCTGTTTGGGTCGGACCAAAGTCCATTTTCACACCTGAAATCTGAGTTTGGATCAACCGGAAAAGTCCAGAACAAACAGGTCAGGTCTAAAAGGTGCTCTAAACTCTGTCTATGCTTTCACCAGATCACCCAAGGAGGATTATTTTACCCACTGACACAGCTTCTGCTCAGAACGTACTTTCTCCATGCAAATTGTCCGTTATACTGTTCACCTGAAAGTTAGCCAGCATAAGATGTGAATCACACCAGGTGATTCCTGTGTTTCCATATTTACACTCCCTATCCATTTACACTGTCATGTACAGCTACCTGAAGTGTCTGGATAGTCGCAATTGTCATGAAGTTCAACATGAGAAGTGAAAAGACTTCTGAGCGCCAATAGAAAAAAGTGGGGAAAGTTATTGTTTGATCCCCTGCTGAATTTGTAAGTTTGGTCATTTGCAAAGAAATAAAGTTTCTAATTGTCATGGTTTTAACATAATATCAACCAAAGAGCTGCATAAAACACATTACATGAAAGTTATAAATTGGTTTGCATGTCTCTGAGTGAAATAAGTATTTGATTCCTAAGTGAAAAGTGACTTAATATTTAGTGCAGATTGTCAGAGGAGTAGTTGTTTTCCACAACATCGTAATTAATGCATGTTTGTTAAAACAAGGTCGATATGATACAGACTTTCTACAGGAGGTCATACCATTGTTGTTGCTCCCACCAAGTCTACTTTGGAAAGTTACAACATTGTGGCTCATAATCAAAAACCTTGCGGAGAATATGAGCAGGATCGTTGCTTCTGGAACTATTAAGCTCTGGTGGTTACATACAAGAGAGGCTGCAAATGTTCACAAAACACAGTAGCTAGCACAACAATCACAGTCCAACATTTGAAGTATGAATAGTTTCATTTCAAGTCATTCATCAAGTCCAGTTGCTAACGTGATTGGTTTTTATATGCAGGAACTTTTTCTTTTCCCATTTTCTTCTTATTTACATCATATAGTAAAACTTACTGTCTTTGGGTTTTGGCTGATCACACACACACAGACAAAAGAAAACACCCTGATATTTTATGAAACAAGTGATGTAGAAAAGCAAAAAATCTATTAAAGAAAAAAGGTGCAGAATATATTGTATTACAGTGCTTAAACCTTTAGATGCAATAAGCAACATCAGTGTTAAATTTTCATCTGAGAATCACATGCAATAGACTCAAGCATGCATTGTATTCTGAAAGAGACACAGAGTAAGGAAGTGTCTGGGAGTGGGAGCAGCAAGCTAAGTAAGGCTGTTAGAGAGGAAGCGCTGACAGTCCAATCCAGCGCAGCCACCATTCAAAAGACAGCTCCTTTTGTTTCTGCCTCCCTTTCTTCTGCCACGCTAGAAAAAAGGGTGAATCTCTGTGCGCAGTAACCCTCTGACACCTCCCTCTGATCTGCCTCCTGCACTCTACCTCCTCCACCCCACCCTTCCCTCAGCACCACCACCCTTTCCTCCCTGTACTACATCTCTTCACCAGCACACTCGTTTCTCTTCCACCTCTCCCCCTCCCCATGCATATGCCAATGTCTAAGAGTCACTCTCCTGGTTGCCACAGTAACCATTACAGCCCCCCCCCCCCCCAACACACACACACACACACACACACACACACACACACACACACACACACACACACACAATCTCCCTCTTTCTCTCTATCTTCTACTCTCACAATGCACCTAAACAGGAGAACGTGTCTCAGTCTGACAGAGACAAGGGAAATTTGGGGGAGGCATATTTCCGAAAGAACGCTGTTGCACATTTGTCTTCTCCTCTACAGTTTTATCCACATACGCAGCACACTGCAGACAAGGCAAGAGAAGAGGGCTGAAGAAAAAACAGTAGCAAATGAAGACCTGGAAAAAAACAAGTGCAAAGCGAGCAGACCTAGAATGTCAGTCTAATTTTTGTTTTTTGTGTGTTTTGTTTTGTTTTGTTGTAAATCCATTCACAGCACCGGTATCACCGCTGCTAACCAGCTCTCTCCACCTGCTCCAGCCATATTGCCCCATCCCCCTCCTTCATATCAGTCCTCCCACCTCCTTCACCCCCCTGCTTTCCTCTGCCTTCTGCCTTGTCGTCTGTGAGTGGCAGTCAGGTGGTGGTGGTGGTGCTGGAGTATCTGCCTATGCACTATTGTACCTTAGACGAGTCATTGAGCACCTGAGCTCGCCGTCCCTGTCTGCCTGCCTGTCTGTCACCGTCTCGCTCTTTCTAAATGTGCCCACTGCCCAATTGCACTCTCATTACCTCCTAATTAGTCTGGATGCAACAGCAACTGGTAGCACAGTCACAAAGAGAGCCGAATGTAAATCAGTTACAGCCATTCTGACATTATTTGTAAGACTTTTTTTTCCTCCACTGGGTGGTGGCATGTTAAATGCTCCCCTGGTGATTGTGGTAATTTAGAGCAATATGGTAATAGGGTTGCTGATGGCTATTTCTCCTCTCACCAGCCGCTGTTTTTGTCCTTTCATGAGCTGTTGTTGGCCAAATTACATCGAGGGTTTAATTGGGTATTTTAGATCACGGGCATCACAGTTGATGGATGATATAAATCAGCTCAGTGATCATTGATTATCACTTTTCAGAGCATGCATCATAAATTAGCCCATCATTGGCTCATGCTGTTTTATTTGTATAAGCTAAATAAGTATAGCGGAGCAGACTTGCTGTTGGTGGCACAGTCTTTGAATGAATTGTCTCTTTTATTCTGAATTTGGTTTGCAGTGGCGCAGATATGAAACAGGGCTGTGATTACAGTACACACTTGTGATTGCCTTTATTATCTAATTTAGTATAAATATACTAATCACAGTCAAAATGTTTTATTTTACTGAGCCAATTCTATGTTAAAGTCTGGATTTATAGTCTGGATCTATATTGATAAATAGACTGCAACACAGTATGTGGATGCAGACATGCCAAATGTGTTTAAATATGAAATGTTTTCATTTATTTTCTAACTCTTGGGCTTCATATCTGCATGACTAAATATATAATGGTGAAAGTTTCAAAACACTTCTTCTTATTTATTAGTTTCTAGTTTAAAGCTTGTTTGGCTCATTTCACACATGCAGGCTTCTAGCAACATTATAGATTACAAGTAGCATAAATTGTTCTCTGTAATTGCCAAACGTTTTAACAATTGTTCATGCAAAGAAATAGCCATTATCTGTTGGCCCTACTCCTGTGTGTTTTCCTAATTTTAAATCAAGTCTGTGACTTTGGCCACCTCACCTTATCTGACTTTCTGCTGTCTTTCTGATCTTACTGATATGTTCAAGCTTTTTTTTTCCATCAATAAGCTTATTGAAAGGTTTTTACCAAACATATTACAGCCACTCTGACCGCACATCAGTGCTTTAATTGCACAGTAGTAATATGTTGTATGTAAAACGAATCTGTGAAATGCTGGAAAGAGTAACATGTTCTTATTAGGAGACTTTAATATCAATTGGTCAGCTCCTTCTTGTCCTTTAAGGAAAAAGATAAGTTCATCAGCGTCGGCTTGTTGCCTGTCTCAGATGATCACCATTCCCACCCGGGTCACGGTCAACGCAGGAGGTCATAGGTCATCATCATGTATTGATCATATATATACAAATGTTCCTGAGCATTGCTCTAATATTGTTTCTATTCCAGTTGGTTATAGTGACCATAATCTTGTAGGTTTGACCAAGAAAATGAAACCACTGAAAACTGCACAAGAGATTATTTTTCATAGATCATACAAAAATTTCAATGCAGATAAGTATATTAATGACGTAAAAGAAATTCACTGGACTGACATCTGCCTCGAGAGTGACCCTGATATGGCATTATCTATGTTTATTGAAAACTTTTGCTACTTGGCTGACAAACATGCCCCCTTAAAAAGATTTACTGTTAAAAAGAACTACGCACCTTGGTTAGATAATGAACTTAAGGTTGCAATGTCAGAAAGGGATATAGCAAAAGCAAAAGCACATAAGTCTGTCAGTCCACAAGAGTGGGCAAGATATCGCGAGTTAAGAAATCAAGTAACTAAACTAGAATAGACGCAAGAAGAAAGAATATTATCAACTTAAGCTCAAGGAGGCCAGTAAGGACAGCAAGAAGGTGTGGAAAGTTTTAAATAATATAATGGGTAGAGATCTTGCTCTGGTGGTGTCTCACATCTACACGGGTGGAACGTTTATAAGTAAAGCTAAGGACAATTATTTTGTGAATAACTACAGCAATAAAATAACAAATTTAAAATCTAATATGAGCAGAGGCGATCCCACCTTATCATGTCGTCTTATACAGGATGTTATCGTGAATAATAAGCAATGCCAATTTAAGTTTGAGGCAGTGAGTGTGGAGATGGTAGAGCGCTTATTGATATCACTTCCTGACGATACATCCTCCGGCTCTGATAACACAGACAGCAAACTGCAAGTTTGTGTCCCTTCCTATATGTCCCATATGTAATAGATCTTTGGCATGCAGCTTATTTCCATTGCAGTGGAAAGAATCGAAAATAATTCCCATCCCTAAAAACAAGAATGACGTTTTTAATGGTGTCAATAGCAGATCTATTAGTCTGCTCCCCGTTCTAAGTAAAATTATGGAGAGGATTGTCTATGAACAAATTCAACATTACCTAACAGAAAATCAGTTACTCGCTCAGTTTCAACATGCCTACAAACCTGGTTATTCCACCAGCTCAGCTCTCAGTCACATGACAGATAACTGGTACAAATATCTAGATAATGGGAATTTGGCCGGGGTGGTATTTTTGGATTTTAGTGCTGCATTTGATTTGATAAATCATGATCCTTTGATAGATAAACTAAAATGTTATGGATTTTCACCAGCTGCTTTGTGCTGGATGGAAAGTTATTTGTCTGGAAGAAGGCAAAAGGTTTATTATAACGGTTATTTCTCGGAGGGCTGTGAAATGAACTGTGGTCTACCCCAAGGCAGCTGCCTCGGTCCACTTCTGTGTTCAGTCTTTACAAACGATCTGCCGTACGTCCTGGATAAATCTCATCTTGTAATGTATGCTGATGACTCCACCGTGTTTTATTCAGCCAGTAGCTACTCTGAATTGACCAGCGTGTTACAACTAGATTTGCTGAACGTGTTTGACTGGATAAGTAAAAACAACGTGATTTTAAACGTGTTTAAATCCAAAGACATGTTAATAGGAAGTAGAGGACGCTTAGTCAACAGCCCACAACTAAATCTTTCCATAGCTGGATCGGTATTAGAACAGGTCACCCAGACTAAATTACTTTGTGTTACCATAAACCACCACCTTTCATTGTCTCAGCACATCAACTCTGTTATTAAGAAAATGGGACAGGGCATAGCTATAGCTAGGAAATGCTCCTTTTATATTACTTCTTCAGTTATGAAAGATGTCATTAATGCACTAGTATTATCTCATCTAGAGTACTGCTCAGTCATTTGGTCAGCAGCTAATAAGACAGATCTGAACTTCAGTTAGTCCAAAATAGGGCGGCCAGATTAGTGTTAAGGTGTTCATATTATACAGATATTGATAAAATGCGCGGTAAACTTTCTTGGCTTTCTGTACAAGTTAAATTATACTATGGCTTACTTGTATTTTTAAAGAAAGCAATACTGGTAAACACACCACACTTTTTTATGCTCAGTTGCAGCATCCAGATGAAATACATAATCATGCCACACGATTCTCAACTAACCACAATTTAGTAACTCCTCGAGTTAAAAGTAACTTTCTGAAAAACTCTGTTATATTTAAAGCATCTTTTCAGTGGAATAAGTTGCCTTATGCAATTAGAGAATTGGCTTCTATTCATAATTTTAAAAATCACCTAAAAGCCTATTTAGGCAGTTTTTAATTTATTTGTAAAAATTGTAGAGGGTAATGTCACTTGTAATGGAAATTGTGTATTTTGTTTGAGTGTTTTGTTTTGGGGTTTTTTTTGCTTTTTATATATAATTTTTAATATTCACATGTTTACATTTTCAGAATTGTAAAACCTTATTGCGGATGTAAGAGCCAAATTATGTGGACAATTTGCATCCAACTTATTGTGTAACATTTTATTTGGTGGTATTTGATGATTTGGGCCCCAGGAAGACTAGCAACCCCTGTTGTGGAAGCTAATGGGGTTCCTTATAAATAAACAAATAAACAGTTGATCTACTCTCCTCGACGATGACGGCTCCACACCTTTATGGGCCCAAAAAATAAAAAAATAAAATAAGTACAATAACCATGAAAAATTAAACTGAAGAACGATTCACTTATCCTGCACGTTTGCCAAAATGAGGAGTTAAATGACTTTTCATTTGTCGGACAGACTTTTTTCTTTAACATAGTGACTTAACTGAAAGACATGACAGACTGCAGGTTTGTCCCTGATCAATTATAGCTGATCAACAGACTAGCACTAGTGCTTTTGTCACAGGAATGGGGACAAAATATCTGTAGTTTAGCATAGTGTATATTGTACTGGTCACGAATAGACTTGCACCAAATACCAATATGTTAAAAGACTGCAGAATGCTGCAGTCACCCATAGTTTGTATTGAAGGTACACACTTGTCTACAAACACTCTCCAACTACTCACTGTGTGGTTCTGAAACTAAGAGTGGAACACAGACTTTTCACCCTGTTGCAGATGCTGTCGTCCTGGTAAAAAATAGTTAATGTGGGGTACATTTAAAGCTGTGTTGGCATAAGAGCATCGTTTCACACACAGTGGGTGAGAGGATGACAAGACAGAGAGAAAGAGAGACCTGCACTGCCTGTATCAGTCAAAGAGCACCTAATTATGGTTAACTTTGCTAGCATGTGGCAAAGAATGAGCTTTCCTGCAGTACACAGACAGAGACATGTTCTAACATTTGTATAATTCTTTATCCCTTTTTTAAACTTTGTTAGAGTTGACGACCTTCATGTATAAAATGACCAATAGGCTGTTAACTGTTAGCTAACTTAAGAGATGCCTAGTTTAGGTCCTTTGTTTCCAAATATTACAGGACTGGCATTCTGCAACTTAAGGGCTCTTCTGTTCATCCCTGCAGAGCATTTTTTTAAATTATGTCGTAAAATGACATAAAACTTGTAGAAAGGTCATTAACCCCCTCAAAAAATGTATAAATAAAGAAACAACTTAAGTCCCTTTTTTAAATAAAAAACCCCAAAAGCTACTTTTAAAAATTCCTGAAAATTCTTTTTTTTTTTTTTTTTTACACCTGGCAGCAGTTTTTCCTGGACTATCAAGCTGTCAGGAGACCAATCAGATTCTTCCCTGTAATTGCTCCAATCTAGCTAACATACACTCTCACACAGTCCCACTTTGAGCCAATCTCCAAACATGGCCACAATCCTGCTGCACTACATTGTGCTAAGCAATGAAATGACTCCCTACAGACCCATCGTCAGTGGCGCTAGTGCCAGGCCCGCCAGCGGAGGGTTAAGTAAATATTGGGCAAAGCAGCTGCTCTCAGAGTACCATCGTCTGCCTGTGTTCCTGCCTGGTCCCAGCCTGGTATAAATCACACACAGCAATTAGTGCCACGCTGTCCCCCTGCTCTCGTTAAACAACCCCGCCTGCTGAGGAAGCCCGTAAACACCAGACACCAGCCTGAATGGGTGGCGGAGGGAGGGCTGGGTGGATGGATGGATGCACAATCACGGGGGCTCAAGTTTAAAAAAATAACTATTTCAGACTTCAGACATTTTCCCTTTAAATTTTAGTTGACCTCAAACTAATAAATGTGACTGTATATTGTTATGGTAACCTGATCAGAACAGGCAGACCACTTCTGGAGGCCTTTAATGGTGATTAGTAACACTTTGAGTGTGGTCCTATATTGAGCATTGTGATTTGTACAGTGCTCGCTCTCCTGTCATGCGTTAGCAGTGATAGACACTTGCATCCCACGCCTGTCTGCCTGGCTCATCTGGAGTGATAGTCTGAGACTTCTCGGGGTTTGCATCTGCAACTCAATTATTCACACCTCAAGGAAATTAGCAGCAGAAGGTGGCGAGGTGTGTTCCTGTAATATATCAGTTCAAGAAGTCAATACTATGTAAATATTCACACCTTTTATGAGCCTAATGAGTCATTTACACTTTAGAGCAGCAAACAAGCTCTGGTTCATGATTAGACCATGAACAGCAACATGCAAGGCCAAGACGATGGAAAGGAAAAGAGGGGCAGAAAATAAACGAGGGGAGCCTGATTTGGTCTCCACAGCAACATTGATTGATATTCTTCAGGTGGAGCAGCTGTCAAGCGGCCTGGCCACTGCAAGCTAATACTCTGAGGGGGGAGGGAGGAGAAAGAGGAAAGGGAAACACCAAGGAAAAGGGAAGAATTGAAAAGCGAGGACACAGAGGAGACAGTGACAAAGAACAAGATGGGCAGGAGGAGGAGGCTAAATTGAAATTGCTGTATAAAGAGAAGGAGTGGTTTTTTTTAAATTTTTGCTTTTTGCTTTGATTTGAGCCATTGTGAGAATGGCAGAGGCTGCTGTGGGAATTTTATAACAGTCGAGTAGACAAGTGGTCTTGTAAATGGGGGCGTGTCTTCATTCTGTGTCCTGGACATCTGGAGGGAGAGAAAAAAACATGTGGAGTCAGTTTGGTAAAGACTGATCTGACATATCTTACATTAATCATCGGGGTTTTTTCAATTTTGTATTTGATCATCAATCTCTGTTTGTACATATAATCTTGATTGTGGTTAATGCAATACAATCTCAGTGTAGTTCCATGAAGCCCCATTTTTTTCAGTCACTTTCCTGTATTTTATTTTCTGTTGTCCATCCCAGAATTTTAAAGAGAGTAGTTTGAATGAATGATCTCCCTATTTTCCCATGCTTCCATGGTAACAACAATAATACTGCTACTACTAACAAAACTAATTTCAGAATGTAAGAAAATGAAAATAAGATAAATCTAACAAAAGGAAATAAAATGGATAGAATAAGAAATTGAAAAAAATAATAATAAAAAATTGTATTAAAAAGAAAAATAACCATTATTGTATTGTATTGTATTGTATTGTATTGTATCTTTATTTATTTCAGACATAATAAAACAAACAACCAAAAAACAAAAAAAAACAATATATACTCGTCTACATGTACTTTCGTTTACGGATACGAATATATGTGTAGATACACACACACACGTATTTGTACAGACAAGCAAAAAAGAAATATAATAAAATAAAACACATTTGTCTAACATGAAATAACAATTGTTTGGTCTGAAAAGGAGTAGGAAGGAAGTATACACATACTTATTAACTCCTACCCCTGCTCAACATCTTATTAATCCCACATATTTACCTAATTCTCCTCATCACATATTCCACACAATACACAAAAAACTTATATCAACAAGGCTGGCACGATATTTATAATTTCAATACGAGTTGACATATTTATACATACAATGGGTGATTGTTTTTTTCAATATCATATCCTTCCAAAAGTAATTTTCGAAGTGTCTTTATGAACTTGCCAATTCCTGAGCATTGCTGTAATTCTGCAGTAAAGCTATTTATTAAAATCAAATAAAATGAAACATTATTTCTTTTTATTTAATTCTGTTTTATTTAAATGCAGTGTTATATTTCTTATATTTTTACATTTTCATTTGCTGTTATAAAGACCATCAAATGTCTCAGTAATACATTTAACAAATTCAAATCTACATTTTCATTTCATACATTGTCCGATTTATAAAGCTGTGCATACATATGGTGCTATGTCTTTGTATACATGCATACTGTCCCTTTTAGCCACGAGTGGCTGCAGAACCTCCCGTATTTCACCTTTGACATATTAAAAAGAACACTTTGCACCTTAAATTGTTAGACGCACCAATATAGAGTTACAAAGAAGGAACTCAAGAGAAGGAACCAGGACTGAGAGGGCCTATAAATATAGGAGTGAAGTCTGTGAATGGCAGATTTTAAATATTACTGCAGATTGATGAGTTTGTCAGTTGGAGAAATAGGATGGTGGCTCAGTGTGATGAGCTGTTTTGTTTTATGTAAAATTATTTCTCACTGACATAGAAAACTTGCTTTGCACAGAGCTTAAGTGTCTCTGAGGCCTGCACCTTGTTATCACATGTTTATGAATATTTGTGTGGAAAAGTTTCCCACGTGCTTTTTGCTTTTTGTCACCGTTTTTATGATCGGGCCCGCGACTGTTTACATTTCTTTTCAGCTGCCACTCAAACTCTTTAAAATAAATAGAGATAATTATCCATTTAATTGTTGCACAAAAATGATTCGTCCACAGCAGGAATGACGGCGCAGATGTTTACAGTCATCTGTGACTACAGTGGAAAAAGATGCAGCAAAAAAAATAAACAAGGCTAAAGAGACATTTCTGTGGTGAGCTTATTACTGTTAGCAATCAAGCAGCGGCCTGCTTTTTTGCTTTCACCATGTTTTTCAATATTGTGCATGAAAACCCTTCAACATCACACAAGGGTCTGCTAGAACACTAGACCCAAACAAATCTAGAAACGAGTAGAAGATCCAGACCTGCAGGCAGATCGTCGTCTGCCAGCACGACTGGCTTCTCACCAACGTCTCTGCAAAGGTTTCAGAAGGTGCCGAAGCAACAGTTCAATTACAAGTTTGTTTCAATGAGACCTACTTTCATTTATTAGTCCAGCTGGATATTTGCAGCCAGGTTGTGTTGCACATTTAGAGGAAACTGTGCAACCACACACACGTGTGTATTTGCTCACAAAGATGCGACGCACTACATGGAGCTGTTTTTGAAGCATAATTCAGATAGCAATGGGTGTTGGATTAAAGCTGTGAAAAGATTTGTCAGCAGGATTATGCAAAAAGTAAAACTAGAATACTGCATGCACATCACAGCTCACACATTGTGGCGCTCCAGTTTCACCCATTTACTGCACTGTGGAAAATACCCTTTACTTGTGCTCAGCATCGCACAGTAACACACATAGCAGCGCCATCTGAAAATACACAATACTAGTCACATTCTCATAGACGTAGTGACCGGCTGAACATAAACTCTGCCTTGCAGTGATCAAACAGTCATGTTTAAAAAAAAAATCTCATGATGCATTTATTTAAACTGTGTTTGTGTCAGAAAAAAACATTTTTTTATGTGAAACTGGTCAAAATTTATATATTTAAATACTGTAAAGGGAATTCAGACCAAAATTTAGTTTCACTTTATGTTAAAATGTATTAACAGGACTGAACATGTGAAGCAAAGTTTTCTCACTGCAACAACAGTGAAAGGAAAGAGATGTTTACAAAACCAACTATAAGAACAGGATCACACAATGTTACAAAAAAAGTCGAACAAAAAAAAGAAAAGAACCAAGTTCTTTATCAACATTTAAAGATTTTGACCTCTACATAGCTCACTGATGACCTTGGAATAAAGTGATGTAACAGTACAGATTTGCATATTGCAGAGATGAATCGATTGAACCAGACTGAGATGGTCCGCAGGCCGATTATGGCCCTCAGGGCTTCCGTTCCCCAAGTATGTAGAATATAACATTATAATACTGCCTGCACACATGTATAATTATAATTATAATTATATTTTAGCTAATTTTAACTCTTATTGATTAATATGATAAATCTAAGCTCTGAACTGGACTGTTCTGTTAAATGAATAGTTTACTTTTTAAACTTTTAAGTTTTTGCACAAATACAGAAGGTTCGATAATATTTGAGCAAAGTACAATTGTGGGTTTGCCGTATTTTCTTAAGTGAAGCAATGTCTCACTATTCCTCACTATAACTCCATGCTGAAGACTCGCTGTTTTAGTTTACACTGAGGATCATTTCCAATATATTTTCATTCGTTTTTTACATTTATTTAGTTAAATAAATAAGGTAAAAATTCACTGATCGGAATAATGAGATTTGATTCAGGACAACAAGCCGATTTGCCTAAGAGATTTGTAAAATTATCTTGCTCCAGTGGCTGACTCAGGCCCTAATTTTAATACTAATCATTTTCAGGCTAAAACCCCCAGTAAACGTCATGTCAGGACGTAGTTTGTGCAAAGTTATGGATGGAAGCTGTAGCTCCAGGCTGTGATCAGACAGGGTGACTCATTAGGGAGTAGAAGTCTTTTCATTTCTTTCTGTATAATCACTGTAATGTAGATTTCAGCTTTTTCATTTATAGACTTTTATAACCTCAGCTCGCCAGAATGATTTCAACTTGTCAGGATTTCATTTTTTGAGATTTTAGACTAGTTCTATTAGTAATTAAAATACTTTGAGCCATTATTGGAGTAATTCTGTCATCTTACACGGAGCAGAGGAAGACGTTTTATGTGTCAGTGATTAAACTACTTCAGGTGTTTCATTTTAAGAGACTGCATTTCTTCCTAATATCCCCCTTCGCTGAGCTTGTGCACAGCCATAATTTTCATTCATGGATCGCCATCTCTGTTCAGCACCATGGAGAGCTCCACTCGACATGCTTATCTGAATGTTTATTGGAATCTGGTTTATCCAAAATCGTGAGCACTATAACACAGATATTTACTTAACAACTGGTAGCCATATTTTTATTCTTTTATTTTTCCATTTAGCTTTTAATCCAAATGTTTTTTATTTAAAGTTTTTAATTGGTCTTTTGAGCTCAGTGATCCAAATGTGGTTACTTTTTGTTACTTGAAAAAAATAAAATAAAAAGACAAACAACAGACTTTATGAGATTCTAAACGTAAAATATGCTGCAATAATATGTAGGTCAGTCAGCAGCATTCATCATCCCTGTCTACAAACAGTGGGGCCAAGGCCCCCTGCATATAGGATTACTTTACAATTAAAGATTACATTCTTAACATATTATTAAATATATATATATATATATATATATATATATAGCTGGATAGCGTAGTGGTTAGACTACACGCCTTTGGAACAGAGCATCGCAAGTTCGATTCCTGCCTGGGGCGTCTGTATCCAGTAAGGGTCCTAAGGCTAGACCCCCTATGCTAAGCAAGCCTACCGCAGACATGACGAGGTACAACACAAATGCTACGGCAAGGAGGAGTCAGGACGCCAGGTCAGGGGGGAGATATCATCACCCCCACCCGAGATTGGGTGGGGGTGATGATGATATCGATTCACTGATCCACACTACCAGGCTATACAGCAATGACATTGGAATGTCGTTCGGACTGGAGAAGTGTAGTCGGATGGTAACAAAGAGAGGGAAGGTAGTCAGAACTGAGGGGATTGAACTACCAGAAGGCAACATTGCAGACATAGAGGACAGTTACAAGTACTTGGGGATCCCGCAGGCGAATGGGAACCATGAAGAGGCCGCTAGAAAAGCTGCAACCACCAAGTACCTGCAGAGGGTCAGGCAAGTCCTGAGGAGTCAGCTGAATGGTAAGAACAAGATCCGGGCCATCAACACGTACGCCCTGCCCGTGATCAGGTACCCTGCTGGGGTAATAGGCTGGCCAAAGGAGGAGATAGAAGCCACTGACATAAAGACAAGAAAGCTCCTTACCATGCATGGAGGGTTTCACCCCAAATCCAGCACCCTGAGGCTGTACGCTAAGCGGAAGGAAGGGGGCCGGGACTGGTGGGGACTGGTGAGTGTCAGCACCACAGTCCAGGATGAGACAACGAACATCCAAGAATACATTGGGAAGATGGCCCCAACTGACCGAGTGCTCAGTGAATACCTCAGGCAGCAGAAACCCAAGAAAGAGGAGGGAGACGAGGAACCATCATGGAAGGACAGGCCCCTGCACGGTATGTACCACCGGCAGATAGAGGAGGTGGCTGATATCCAGAAATCCTACCAGTGGCTGGACAAAGCTGGACTGAAAGACAGCACAGAGGCACTAATCATGGCAGCACAAGAACAAGCTCTGAGCACATAGAGGCTGGGGTCTATCACACCAGACAAGACCCCAGGTGCAGGCTGTGTAAAGATGCCCCAGAGACAATCCAGCACATAACAGCAGGGTGCAAGATGCTAGCAGGCAAGGCATACATGGAACGCCATAACCAAGTGGCCGGCATAGTGTACAGGAACATCTGTGCCGAGTATAACCTGGAAGTCCCGAGGTCAAAATGGGAGACGCCCCCAAGGGTGGTGGAGAATGACCGAGCTAAGATCCTGTGGGACTTCCAGATACAGACGGACAAAATGGTGGTGGCTAACCAACCGGACATAGTGGTGGTAGACAAACAGAAGAAGACGGCCGTAGTGATCGATGTAGCGGTTCCGAATGACAGCAATATCAGGAAGAAGGAACACGAGAAGCTGGAGAAATACCAAGGGCTCAGAGAAGAGCTCGAGAGGATGTGGAGGGTGAAGGTAACGGTGGTCCCCGTGGTAATCGGAGCACTAGGTGCGGTGACTCCCAAGCTAGGCGAGTGGCTCCAGCAGATCCCAGGAATAACATCGGAGATCTCTGTCCAGAAGAGCGCAGTCCTGGGAACAGCTAAGATACTGCGCAGGACCCTCAAGCTCCCAGGCCTCTGGTAGAGGACCCGAGCTTGAAGGATAAACCGCCCGCAGGGGCGTGCTGGGTGTTTTTTTATTTATTTATTTATATATATATATATATATATATATATATATATTAGGGGTGCAACGATACACAAAATTCACGGTTCGGTTCGATACTTTGGTGTCACGGTTCGATATTTTTTCGATACAAAATAAATGTTCATGCCTTTTTAATTTGTCATTTATTAAGATTATAAATATATATTTTAACTCAAAAGTACAGTTTTTTAATTTAACCCTAACCCTTGTGCGTGTTTTTTATTTTGACACCGAATGCGCACCTGCGGACCACTTATGTGCAGCCCTGGTTATTTAGCTCATCATATTGCAGCCACAGAAATTCTTTTGTCCATGAAACCATAAAGCTGCACTTTCTTTTTGCCTTATAGTCTGATTTGTCATAACTTCTCCGTTTTGTGGTAAGCTTTTCTTTGGCTGTCACTTCTTCACCCTGACCTGTCTTATTTGGCTCAGCAGAACTGAAATGCTTTTACACACTCACTCACATAAGCTCAGCGATTCTCTGCGCGATCAACCTCTCACATGTTTAAGCTTGCTGCGGGAGATTTCACTTGTCATGTTTGCATAGTAAGCTAACGATTAATAAGACGATGTCAGAGGAATTGGTGCACAAATTATCATCACTCACAGATCAGTGCTGTCGCTTTTCTATACACAGTTCGCACGATTGCAAAGTGAAAGCAAAAAAACAAGCGCAAATTCAAACGCGATTTCAATATGTCACATATTGACAGTGGCTCACCGATGCCAATGACATAATTACCCAGCTACATTTCTGAAAGAATGCAAAAGCATTGACATATATTTTTGCTTCCTACAATAGCCCGACGGGCAGGGAAGAGATAGATTTTGTTAGCCTGACTGAAAAAAATCGCTAGCCCCGGGACGTCGGGCTAGCGATATCGCAAGCCCTGTATCTGATTGAGGAATCACTCATCTTTGGAAAAGAGAGTTTATTACAGAGAAATGTCTCTTTCCAAAATAAAAGCTATACTATCCGCTTCTTCTGGGCTATATTCTCAGCAGCATATTAAACATATAAGGAGAATCATGTGCTAACAGCTGTCTAAATGACTCGGCTAAAGTTAGTAGCATGCTTGCTTGTTTTTTTTCTGCTTCCACTTGTCTTTGCACTAGGATGATGTCGGCGTAAATGTGCAGTCATATTCGTTGTGTTCCCACTAGTGCTTTCAGGTTAATCTCGTTGAAATGACGTTAACGCCACAACACGGCAAATCTCCATTAACGAGCTACCGCCGATCGCCCCGTGCATGGGGCTAGACGGCCAACACGTTAACGAGCTAACTGCGCTAACACACTAGTTCCCACCCATGTAATTAAGCATTGCGTGGCACATCCAACATACTGTTTTACTTTAGTCCATGACGCGCTTACCTTCAGGGTCATACGTCACATGAAAACCAAAATAATTCCAAACGCCAGATCTGAATGAGGGTGGGGGAGGTCCATGTTGCAAGGAGAGCTTAACTTCTGTCTCGCTAGCTTGCCCTGCGCTCTTCCTTCTGACGATGCTGTCTGTGTTGAGCGCTCAGTGGATCTGCGCTCGACAGTGCAGCCTAGGCGGAGTAGTCGAACGCAGATTCACTGAGCGCTCAACACAGACAGCATCGTCAGAAGGAAAGTTGATAAAATAAATTACAAATTTTGTATTGTTCGATACATATGCGTACCGAACCGAAAGCACTGTATCGAATGGTTCAATATCGATACGAATATCGTTGCACCCCTAAGAGATATATATATATATATATATATATATCTATCTATATATATATATATATATATATAGATATATATATATATATATAGATATAGATATAGACATATTTTTTTCCCAAATTCAATTTTGTAGCCTGAAGGATTTGTTTTATCATTATTTCCTCCATTGAATTTATCTTTTATTAAGTTACGTTACTACTGTTTGATACTGGTGAGTATTTTTTACAGTGAACTGGACAAAGGGTAAACTGCTAAAACTTTTTTTCCTGCATCTCCAAAAAGTTGATTCTGTTCATGTGGACGTATTGTGTGTGTTTTGTGGGAGGAACGTTTCGTCACTCATCCAAGTGATGAACAGAATCAACTTATTGGAGATTTACTTTGAGAATGCATCAAGACGTTTTTTTCCTGCACATACTTTGATCATTCCAAAAGTGCTTTTCTCCTTCAGAGTTGGAAAAGAAGGGAAACATCTGTGTTTCTCCCAAACCATACATTTTGTCTTGCCATAACATCCTCGCACTCTCCCACTCCTCTCTTCCACCTTTATCTCTGTCCCATCACTCGCTCTTCCCTCCTCCTCGGTGTGGTTCCTGAATATTTAATAAGCCTGAATTACTGAGGCTCTCAACTGTAATGACGGGAAAATCAGACAATTAAAGCAGAAGGGCACCGGCTTTAAATCTCACCTCCCCCAGAGGATCCAGAGATTATTTAAAGTGGCACACTGTTTGATTATCTAATCCTCCTCTTGCCCCTTCTGCTTTACTCACAGAGCAGCATCGCCTGCTCCACTTGCCACCGCAAATTACCATGAAACACCACGCCGGGCTGTATTTAAGTTCTTTTTCCATGAACGGGAATATTGTGCCACATGGTCTCAGGGGAATGGCACCGTGGGAGTAACTCTTTTAGCAACTGAGGTTATCACAGTTTAGCAAGGGCTTCAAGGATTGTCTTGTTCACACTTAGGAAATGTAATTAATAACCACGCTAAGAATGCACATTTGCATGGAAACCACATTATTTACGTCATGCTGTAAACAAATAAGCGTGTGTGAGTGGGAGAGAACATTTCTGTTCCCCAGGTGTTGCAAAGATATTTCAAGCTCTTCCTCTTTCCCCCCTTTTATCCAAGGCTTTCATCAAACATGAGTAAAAGAAAAATAAAGGCATGACATTGTGTGGGACCCACCAAGAAAACCCTTCTTTTTTTAACTTTGCTCTCAGAACAAAGCCTGTCTTGGTGGTGTTTGGCGCTAAGTAGAATTGTTGTCAGCTTGACTTATTATCCAGACAAAGTGACGGATTGTGATGAGTAGATAGTAATAGCTTCTTTAATGCCTGCCAGTGCCACACACACACACACACACACACACACACACACACACACACACACACACACACAGATGAATATTCATGATTATACAGCTGAGGCTCAACACTGGCTCATTTAGCGCTGGCCAGAGAGAGGCCAATGATAGCATTGTAAACACACAACCATCAGAGGTTTAATAGCTCAACTCCAGTACTGGCTAATTGCACTGCACACACAGCCACACACACAGAGGCAGGCACAGATTTGAAAGCTATTGTGATGAGATTTCCCTCTTCAGTTTTGATTCAACAGACAAACATTTGTTTGATGGGGAGAAAAAAAAAGAAGAAAAAAAACATACTCACGCAGCTGCCTCAAAACAGTCTGATGGAGAAAAGAGACATCCAGTCATAGTACGTCAGTGTCTGCCAAATAAGTCCTGTACAAACACACTCCATTCTTCCACTGCGCTTTGTTTGGTTCTGTTTAGATCTGGGGAGATAGAGTTTCATTGGACTGTCTATACAACCGTACAGCCAGTTGAGCCGAATATAGGCACAGTGGAGCATAATGGGCAACACAATAGCTTCCACTGTTGCTCTCGTATTAGGTTGACATGATGGTTTCCCACGTGCGTCTGCTGTGTTATATTTCAGAAACATTTAATATATTCACCTTAACTTAGATGTGAAATAGTTTCCCAGCAAACAGTCAGTAGTGTAAACTACTTACTGTCATACAAGTGAACAAACACTTTTGTGGCATTTTGTTCCGCAGGGAGTTTGGATGCCTTGTAAGTCTGGAGACAGACAGCATCCAGAATCTCTGCATTTTAACTGAGAAATGTGGGGCAACAATGAGGCTGAGCACCTCAGGGTTTAAGCTCGCCTGCTACCTCCTGATCTGAGTGTCGTTCAGTGCCTATTTGCATCCAGTTTTAATAGCAGTTTATTCAGTCAAGCAGAAGATGACATCTTTTTCTTTGGCTGACATATGAGGCTGTTAGCCTGAGGCTACTGTGTGTCTAGTTAATGAGCAGAGGGATCCTGCTGATGATTAGGACCGGCAATAAATAAGCTCAGCCCCCCACTCTGACTCTACTTTGTAGTGGGAAGATCTGGCCTAGAACAGGATAGGCTGCTTTAAGTTTTTGATCAAGGTGGGATGAGAAATGAGAAAATGTGTTTATTTTGTGTATATATAATTACAACGCCCAAATTGTAATTATATATATGTAATTATAGATTTATTTCTTATACTAGCAAGAAAAGAAGAAGAAAAAACATTTTTTTCCCTTTTATATGTGTGTGTAGGTTAAAGCAGCTACTCCAGAAAATGAAAACATACGTATTTCTAATTTAAATTTTCAGGTTGAATTTTCCGAGTGAAGACTGCTGATCTTCATTTTTATACACGTGTATTTAGCCAAGGCCAAAGAATCCATCTGCTTTCTCAAAGTTATACAGCTACAGTTATACAAGTCTAAGAAAGCGCAGTCTGTAGCATGTTTTGTGAGCATGTCATTTTTAGATACACGGTGTACCGAAATACAGAGTGGTTGCATTTACTCGAACTGTTAGTCTAAAAAGTCATTCTCAGTACTGAAGTTATATATATATATATATATATATATATATATATATATACACATATATATATACATATACATATAGATGTCTTAAATTTTTCAGTTGCCCAATAACACAAAGAAAAATATACATTTCTCAAATTTAATAAACTGTAACTACAGAAAGATGTTGACCTGAGAAACCTTCCTTCCTAATAATGATTTTCTATTTATCTTAATTAAATAGCGACTTTAAATTATTTAAGAATTGTTAAAGCCTGTGTGTGCAGCTATGAAGTCAAAATACTAGCTACTAGTGTTCTAAATGTTACAATGTTACAATGTTCTACATGCATTTTTTGCTGTTGATGCAAGGCCAAGTCAGTGTTAGAGGTGGTACTTCTAAGTGTACAGTATTTCCTCAGAGAAAAGCTAAAAATATTCAGGATCTGAACCAAGTTATGTTATTTATCACTGCATGCACTGACACAAGTAGGAAGACACAAGTCTGTCTTATTTATCTAGCCTGAAATCACAAATCCCAGCTCCATGTTCAGAAAAATAAAGAAATAAAAAGAAGATATCAGAGAAAAGAGTACACAGGACAGCCAGACCTTCAAAAGAGGGAGGTAGTATTAGTAAACAGAAGAACTGTGTATGCATTTTGATCCAGTACTGAAAGATTGGTCGGGACAGTATATGTGCATGATTGTACATCTCCACCATTTACAGTATTGGGAATAGTGCTTGCTAAGCGAATGGTGGTCAGCATGTTGCCATGGTAACCACAGCAGCTGTCAGTGTGTGCCTCCTGCAAGAATGACAGATGACTTTTATTAGAGGGGCTGTAAATTGGTGGGGTCCCCCCACTCCATAGAGATGCACATCCCAGCCTGATCATTTTGGAGTCATTCTGCCAATAACAGTGACCAGGCCTAATTACAACACAGGCCCTCCTGGGCTCATCATACACTCATTATTACAGACTACACTGGCAGTCCTGGCAGCAGTCACTGTGTGACATTCTCATGGTGGGAAACAATAAGGCACAACATATGGTGGGATTATCACCACAGTTACATGTTATTAAAAGACAAGTGTTTTTTATTTAAAAGTAATTATAGTTTAAAGGGGCCTTTGTGATGATTCCTGTACATTCACATACATCAACACAACATTGTTTTTGTGAAAATTGTAGTTTTGTTAAACAGAGGGTGCATGCACGCCACGCCATAGTTTTTCTATGGAAAATGCAAATCTGCAGTCACCATTGCAGAGGTGATATTCTCTCAAACGCAGAGTCAGTCTTGTGTCTGCTTTTGTTTCATTTCAGTCCTCCACACTTCCAAATGTTGCATCCTAACTGGAAGAGTTTGTTCACCCTGGGTTAGTCTTCGGCTGTGTAACAAGCCTGGCTTATCTTTTTATTTATTTATTTTAAATCAGGCTGTGTGACTTTGAGTGGCCAAGGTTACGGTGACACTGTAGGGCTCAGCTGTCTCCGGAGACCACATTCCACTCACTAATACACTCCAAGACAGTTGCCCACTGGGGACACTGCCAGCAGAGTGATGAGGAAGCAATTTTTATCTGCATTGTTTAGCTGACTTGGTTGCTTTCCCATCAGTGGTGTTCAGGCTGTGGGTGTTGATCAGGACAGATGACTCAGAGTTCTTCAGAGGAGTCAAAGGAGCACAGGTTGAGATTTTCAAGGTCATGGAGAAAGAAAATGAACCTATATTTTTCTGTTAAAAAAAGTTGTAGTGCAGCTTCATTTAATATCTTTTTATTCCATTTATTTTTACAGATTTGCAAAAATCTGGTCTACAACTATATAAACAGATGTCATAAAGTCCCTGCTAGCTTTATATTTGCACTCATTTTTAGTGTCACAGTAGCTTCACATTACTATCCCACTACCTGTTTTTAGAGCAGTATATTTGATCAGAGAAAGGCTCGGTAAGAAACAGAGAAAAGAGGCCGGGGTTCCTGCGGAGATCTGTCAGACAGACAACGCTGCCACTTTTTTGATAATTGCTCTGCCTAACCATGATCTGAATTAGCATATGAAAGTTTTCTTCTTCACTGGAAGCACATAGCTGTAAGCTAATTTGTAAGACATTTTAGATGACAGGGAGTGGTTGTATCCCAGAGGTGCGCTTTCCCCCTTGATCTTTTATTTTGTCTCTCTCTCTCTCTCTCTCTAATTTTCCCCAGTCATGTCTTAATTATATAATATTGAACTGGAGGCAGCTAGGTGGCTAACAGGTGCAGTCACAGAGCAGAGTGCAGGTCTGGCAGGAGCTGAAGCAGAAACTGGCATTTTGATAAGGCCGTGTAACAAAACTTTAGTTGGATAATCAGGTGGTTGAAGGAATAGTTTGAAGGTCTCCTTAATCCCACTGATAGGCCTTGTGTAGGCAAAGCAGAGTCTGTGAAGGATGGGTAACTCAGTCATTACTATCATTAAGGTCACTGAGCAGCTCCTTGGTGGATGGGATGCACTCTTAGTTCCTGTCTTTGGTGGCACACTTCTGCAACGTCGTATGGAGACCATGGAAGGTGCCTCTGGATTGGCAGACTGTGGTTGTGATTCCCATCTTTAAGGAGGCGAACCAGAGGGTGTGCTCTAATTATAGGGGAGTCATACTACTCAGGAGAGTCTGTCCATTAGCCGAACCTTGGATTCTGAAGGAACGATGCTGTTTTCATCCTGGTCGTGGAATACATGGGAATTTACTCAACCAGTCTATTTTTGCTTTATGGACTTTTAGAAGGCATTTAACCATGTTGCTCAGGAGATCCTGCAAGAAGTGCTTTGGGAGCAGAGCATGGGGTATCTGCTCCTTTGCTATGGGCCATTCGGTCCTTGTACATTCCCAGTGATAGCTAATCAAGTCCAGTGAGAGCTGGCGTTATACAGAGCAATAAGTAGGGCTTGTTCCGGGTTGGTGTTGGACTACACCAAGGCTCCCTTTGTCACCAAATGTGTTTAGAATTGTATGCACAGAATTTCAGGTGTAGCTCAGTGCTGTAAGAATCTCATCTCTGCTCTTTGCAGATGATGTGGCTCTATTGCCTTACTCAGGTGGTGACCTTGAGCTCACACTTGAGCAGTGTGCAGCTGACTGTGAACCAGCAGGAATTAGAATTAGTACTAAAAGTTTGAAGCCATGATTATTAGCTGCAAAGAATTCCCATCATGGTCATGAGTTCTGGGTTGTGGTGAAAGAATGAGACTACCCATGTGAGCAGCAGAAATGAAATATGGATATGCCTTAGTGATAAGGTGAGGAGTTCAGTTGCTATTCCTTCAAAACAAGTCAGCTGAGGCAAATCGGACAAGGGCGCTTCCTGGGTGAGAGCGAGGCATGTTCTAGTGGAAAGCATGGCATGCTGGAGAAATTGCATCTCCCAGCTGCCCTGTGAACTCCTCAGTGTTTCTCGGATGAGCTGGAGGAGCTGACTGGGGATAGGGAGGTCTGGGCTTCTCTGCTTAGACTACCACTGCGTCGTGACTGCAGATCAGTGGCAGAAAACTGATGGACGGATGGAGGAAATGACTGAAAGAGCCAGGCCAACTCACAGTTTTAAGTGTATGTTTTGGGGTATGTCACTCAGTAGATGTGAATGCTTAGCTATGTCACCATGTGTCATTGTATTCCACCTCATCACAAATCCTTTATTCTTAGTCCCTGGCACACACTAACCTGTGTTCAGCGGTGACATCTCTGGCCCAGGGCAAACTCTCCTTGGTGAAAAGTGTGACACTTGCATTGTAATAGGAATATAATTCTGGCTGTTTCTGTTTTTATGTCCCACAAGCAATTTAAGTTTCATTGATACTGCAAAAGCTACCAGTCTGAGTGAACAAATAGTCTCCTTACAGGCTCACTGTGGCTTATAAGAGGATTGATTGAAGCTAATGAGTCTGCAGCCACAGAAAAGGGCTTGTGTTTGTGCCACTGATGATGCCAAAGCAGCTGAACGGGGTGACGAAGGGAAGAGGAAATGGCTGATATTTGTGGAAGCCACCTGGGGTGAAGTGAAGCCATAGTTTTGGAATATAAACTAATAAACGCAGATGTGGACAGAACAGGAAAGGCTGTCTGCTAGATGGTGTTAGTATGCATTAGACTGAACTCAGAGGAGAAAGGAATAGCGGTGCACCTCCGATCATTATTATTGACCATTCCTCTTTGCAGCTGTACACAGCTTAAACACATTAGGACTCCCTTGCATGTACACATGCATAGAAACATGTATACTCACAAGCACATGCTCATAAAGAGTTTAATATATGCACAAGCCAGTGGGATATGAGATAACTGCAGTATAAGCGAACACTGAAATGGTCTCAGGTTATAAGGACATGCACATATGCTAATAGAGGCCTCCAGCTCTGTGTTGAGCACTATATTCTGTTGTTGAGAGTGAGAACGAGCTAACAAAGAATCGAGAGCACTATCAGTTATCGCACTGACTCTGAAGAGTTCTTGTAATTTAAATAAAATCCAGCCGCCACCACCTTCTGTTTCTTTCCAGTAGTCTAAATATATACCTAATACGCATTAATTTACCTACTGCTGAAAAAATACTAAGAAGTGTTGGAAGATTCAGAATACAGAAATTCTACAGTCAGATAGTTTCCATCTGCAATACTTTATATGCAGCACACCTCTTCCATACAAACAGCTGTAAAGTGTGTTTTTTATGGCCACTTCAGAGAGAAACATCACCTGGTGTTTCTAACTCTGTGCTTGCTCCACAGTGCAGGACTGCTGCCCTGTGATTTAATCGGAGACATATCTTGTGACGTTTGTGAGGTTGTGTGATGACTGTACAACAGGCTAAAACAGGCATCCTGTTTCGGTGTTTGAATGTCATAAACGAAGGACTTTCCTTGTAGAACAGTTATCAGCCTCTTGAGTGTACAGGCTGTTGAGTCAGAGTCAGCCAGAGAGAAATGATGTTTCAGGACAGACAGAGAGAAGCTGCATTGAACATCCTGGTCTGATCCATCAGCTGCTGTGTCATTTGACATCTTTGATGTGGACAGATGTTACAGGGACAGAGCAGACTGCCACCTCTGTTTCCTCCAAAATGGAGATGAGCATGTAAAGCTTAATAACAAAAGTTTTCTCTCCAGTTTCCATACTGAGTCCCAAATGTTGAAAACATAAGGTGAGGAAAGCACCCCTTCCTGTTCCTCCGTGTGGATGAATAGAAAGCCAGAGTTGACGAGAGCAACAGGATCAGAGTACAAAGCAGAACAGGTGTTACTGAGAACAAATACGAGATAGATCAAGTTAAGATTAAGTTAGATATTGTTGGAGGTGAGTTCCAGATTTGCAGCAACGTTGGGCAAGCTAGAGCAACTTAAATAGTGGCCCCTGTTGGACATTTGGATATCAGCTGAACAATCGGCTGATGTGGGCCAGCACTGAGATCAGCTGCACAGGACTTCATGATGTGCATGAATGCTCTACCTCTGTTTCTAAAAGATAGAAAGAGTTTAAGTTTCAAATGTAGCAGTGTAAAAAGATTTATGTTCAAAAGCTTGATAATGATGTACAGTGAAGTGAAAGCTGTGTGGTTTATGTTTGACTAATTAGTGCATTCAGTCAGAATTAGGTGTCAAACTCAATTCTCAGATGAGAAGCTGAAAACACAACAGGGCTGATGTTGCCCATTAAAAATGAAAATGCCACATTAACTTAGTACTATTATCTGTTTTCCTCATCCATCTTTATTCATCTGTCCTACAGAGGAATAATTTCCCTTATAGAACTGTGAGCTGTATGACCCGATGCCTCGCCTGGGTGATGCTGGATATCAGGGATATATCTGCAGGAGAGTCCTGGAGATGTATCAGGCTGCAAGATAATTTTGCAGATGTACTGAAGACAGCACCTAGGGAGTGGTGTGCAGGAGAAACTGACTCCAAATATTTAAGACAGGGCTGGTTGGCACTGCAGTAGCTATCTGTCAGAATAATACATGTATTGTATTTCTAATTGAATACTGTGACATACTATAAGGTTTCACAAGTCCAATGATAATGTCTGGGTAGCAGACAGATGCGTGTATCCTCTCATCTTAACTGATCTTTAATTTATATTCCTTCACTGTAATAGTGACATTTGCAGTGTTTCCAATATGAGGCACACACAGTATAGAGGTATGTGATCTGTTAAATAAGACAGATTGTATTCTGAGAAATTCACAAATAACCCAAAGATAGTTTAAAGACCATAAATGCTCACACAAACCCACGTACATGTGTGTATGTGTCTCTTTCCACGTGCATTTAAAGCATGTGCTCCCCTTTCCTAGCCTTTTGTCATAGTGACAGGCAGTCTGTTCTAATGAAAGCTCCTCTCATTCATAAGGCTGTCAGCTTTTGATGCCAGAAAAGTTGCAGCGGGAAAGAAGGAAAGCAGGAGAGAGGGACTGCAGAAGACTTAGCCTACACCTAATTTTTCCTTTGCTTTCTCTGAATGATTTCATTCCTAAAAAGCAACTGCATTGCAGTTTTAATTTGATGATGTGTCGTGGCTTGTTTCCATGCTTAAGTAACTAAGGACTACACATGCACACACACACATGGATCCAGTGTCTCTCAGTTGTATCACTGGTTGAGTAGCTCAACCACAAGCAAGGCAAAAACTTCTTCAGGATATCGATGCCCTGGTCTCTTTTTTCTATCTAGGTCAACATTTGCTCACAATAGCATCTTGGCCACCCTCCCCTGTGTATTCCCCATTTTCTTTCTCTGTTTTCTCCCCTCTGTACTCACATTCACACCTTTCTTATTGCAACACCTCTGTCTTTGGTACCAATCATTTATTTCTAAATTATGATAAATGTTTTGGGTGTTTTTTGCTTCTACATAAATGTAGGCAGTAGTAGGGACAATGTGTCATTTTCCTAATATTTGCCATAATTTGAGGGTTTTTTTATTTTTATTTCTGAGCCGTTTCAGAGATTGTCTTAAGACCTTCACACCTTTTTCCATCATTTTAGGCACGCTCAATGCAAAGGCCTCTGCCAGCAGGATAAACCTGTCTTAATGTGTCATGACAAGACTAAATGAGAAGATTCAACATCCCATAAAGCATGCATTATTATATCTCTAGCAATACTGCCAGAATCCCCCACCGTACAGCGGCCCTATTTGATGCCCAAACCAGATAGGCTCTTCCATCATCTGTGACATGAAATACCCCGATAGCCACCGGCTACAGAACACATCGCTCCTCAGAAACACTGACTACCTCTCTCTACTTCCATGTGTTCACACAAATTAGCATTACATTAGCATGATATTAGCACATCCGACCTGCACATCCATGCCTTATCAAAGCACTCTGTGATCCCCGGCTCCCCGTGCTTTAGTCTGGATCAGAAAAAAAGAGCGAAAACCTGAGTGAGAAAGAGAGAAAGACAGAGCGTTTCCCCCGAGAGAGAGGGAAGAGAGCGATGAGCTACATGATAACGAGCTGTGTTACACCGCTATACAACACACAGCCTTGTCACTGCGCCTCAGAGCTGATTTAGCTGAGCTAAATGGGCTGCAGCAGATGTTTGGTGACTACAATCACACAGAGCTGCGTTCCTCACTTGACTTGCAAATATTTGCTTAGAGACTTCAATATTGGCTTTTCTTTATTTCATTCTTTTTGAATGTGTAAGGTGGTTATTCCAGCGCATAAAAATGAATACACGCAGCATGCTTTCTCTACTGACACCTATTACTGCTGCGCTGTGTTTGGTACAAAATGTTAACCGTCGCTTGTGATGAAAACCCCGAGGCAACTGATCCTGTACTTTCATGAACAGTTTTTGAGACAGTTAAAAAAACTTATTGACTAAACATAAAAAAAACTGTGGTTTAATTCTATCTAGTGATTTTTCTTGATAAGTATTTTGATTAAAGTCTTGTTGCTGCAAACAGTGAAGCTCAGTTGAGATAATGCGTTCTGAGGAGAGTCTGCACTCTGCCGTCTAGTGAACAAGCAAACCACAGATAGATTTTCCAGAATGTTTAACATCACGCGGACTGACCACAGGCTATACTCACAGGTCACATGAAAGTGACGTGTTTGGTACCAACTGGCCCACATGTAGTTTACTGGTGTTCACTGAAGATGTTGCTTTGCTTTCTTTATATGTAGGTAACGTCACCTAATATGTTTTATTTATCTTTTCATTTCCAGTGCAACGGTTTCTCATCACATCCACGGGAGCCCTGTATATTCTGGATGTGCAAATGGAAGACGGGCTGTACAACTACAGGTGTATGACACGGCATCAGTACACCGGAGAAACCCGACAGAGCAATAGTGCCCGCCTCATTGTGTCAGGTGAGAGGGGGATACCACAATTAGAATGAATAGGAAGTTCTGCAGCTTGATATATATTAGCTTGTATATTAAGCTGCACTTCTGGGTTGAATGGTCACTTGTTTCACGGTGCAAAAAACTACAGAGTTGTATTATGTGCATATATATTGGTTGGTTTCATTGTGAAACGTTAAGATGAGCGTTTTTACCATCTCCATCTTTGTGTTTGTAGATCAGATTGATTTGGAGTAATCGCACTGAGACACGAAACGATACTGCACGCTCTCTGTCCAGTGACTAGGTTGCTCGTTGTTTTTTGACTCTACCTGTAATATACAAAATGAACATCAGTATGTTTTCAATAAGGCTTGAAAGTAGTGACTCAGTACTAGCAACCGCAAAATTAAACTCTTCACCAGCATGTTTACTGAGGTCATAGGTCATGAAAGTTTTCCTGGATTTGATACAACCAAATGTATTTTTATAAAACGAACACTCGGAAAGCACAACTTCCTGCAGTGTTTTATACCGATGTCAGCATTGTTAATATGGGCATCTTGTGTAGTATATTCATCTTTCTGTATCATTGTGTCATATAAGGTTGTATTGGAAAAAATAATGTTTTAGAGAGGTCAAACAAAGAAAGTGCTAATGTCCCCCAAGGTCTAATATATTGCTTTAATGTTTGAAGATTTTCATGGCCTACCTATGACCTTGAAGCACTACATACTAAAATAGTGTATTTTATTATCTTTACCCATATGACTGGAGCAGAAGCGGCTGAAATCTTTGGCTTATTTAAGCTGTAAAAACTTGAGACGTAAAGCATCGTACTGAAGAAATAAAAATGGGGTTTAACAGCTTTCTCTCCCTTTCATATGATTGTTTTGGGGGTTTTTTTTTTCAAAGTTAACTTTGACTCTGAAGGTCAAAGTCAAATGCTTAGCCAACCCGGGTAATCATGTCCCCTAAGGCCTAGTATATTGTTGTGAAGTTTGAAGACGATTCATAACAAACTGTGGGTAATATGAAGTTTTTGCTGATTTCACTGTTTTTACTGTTACAGTGATGGGAGATACCAAGATACCAATGACAGCTTATACTGTTGATGGTATCTGTCAGACCGTTAGAAAGAAAGAATGCAGGTTTAAGCCCTTTACCCGGCACAGGCTAATTGAAATCATGCCAAAACAACCAACAGTGTGTTTTTCTGCGTTAAACAGATGGCCAAAGAATCAAATTTACACTACACAGCTGTTTGCATAACAACAACCAACAGCTGATATGCGATGGGATTTTTTTTCCAAGTTTCATATTTAAAGCTTAAGGTAATCAGTGTGTGAGTTTCAATACTGCGGTGTGTTTGATCTGATAAAAGTTTCATAATGGCATTCACATCGGCCCCAGCATATGTCAGTAACAGCAGGTAAACCCTCTAAAAATGTCCCAGTCTGTTGCCTTGATTTCAGTTTAGAATAATATGGTTAATGTGTTGCAAATACCAGCTGGTGATACCACACACTGTTGGATAAAATGACACAAGACAAGTAATCAGACACAAGGACAGGAAGCACCATGACACAGTCAGATAGGGTTTGCTGTTGATTTAGTGTGCCTTCAGAAACACTGACTGCATGTGAGAGGACCATATGGAAATAAATGTGAGCTTGTAAAAAAAAACATGTTGGTCAGTTGAATTAAACGGAGGGCGACAGGATAAAAACCCTTGAACTAAAGAGTGGGTGACAGGCAGTAAAGGCCATGAGAACTCTCCAGTTTGGGGGAGGACTTCAGGATAGAAAAATACCCTCCTTTCCAAAACCATTTAAAGAGTCACTCTGCAGATTTCAGAGTATTGATGCAGTATTTTTAGTTTGTAAGACATTCATTCACAAGATAGGCAGGGTTGTACCATGTTTACTGATGGGGGGGGGGGACTAGAGCCATTACACTAAAATTTAAAAAATCCCATTCTCTTCCTTTGGCTACTCATGAGTTCACGATTAAACACTTTTCCACTTTTAACTCCTTGTGCTGCATTTAACCCTTTTTGAACCCACGCAGATCCGACCAATTCTGCACCCCACATCCTGGATAGCTTTGAGCGCCGTGAGGTGATGGCATCTCATCGAGTGGAGCTCCCTTGCAAGGCCTCTGGTCACCCTGTACCCAAATACCGCTGGCTGAAGGACAACCGCCCGCTGGAGACAGACTCGCGCTTCAAACAGAGTGTGACAGGCCTGCTCATAGAGAGAACCCAGCCCAGTGACACAGGGACGTATGTGTGTGAGGTGTGGAATGGCTATGGCAATGCCGAGGTGGTTGGCAGGCTGCAGGTAAAAGGTCAGTGTCCTTGTGATGGTGCTAAGTAAGGCTGTGGAGTTTTTTTTATTATGGAGCAACGAATCAAAAGAGGCAGATTCTTTTGCTTTTTAAGTGTGAAGCACTTTTGTTTACATTTTATCATCTATCTAATGATGGTAACTTGGTACCTCCACTAAACTACAGAGCCCCTCAAGGTCATGGTGAGTCCGCGGAAGGTGAAAGGCAGCGTGGGAAGCCAGGTTTCACTGTCCTGCGGTGTAACGGGCTCCGAGGAGTATCAGCTGTCCTGGTATCGCAACGGAGAACTCATCTACCCCAGTAACAGTGTCCGCATGACAGGCCAAAACAGAGAGAACCTGGTCATGGCTGGCATGGCCAAGAGTGACGGAGGAGCCTATCAGTGCTTTGCCAGACATGGCAAGATGTCTGCCCAGGACTTTGTTCAAGTCATACTGGAAGGTCAGAATTCACAGTGAGACGTGTGGGTGGGAGCAGTGCGTGTGCACCATTTTGGTTTTGTGTGCACAGCAATTGTGTGTATCTATGCATATGCAAGTCCAGACTGTGCTGTGTGAAGCTCAATCCTGCAGGGCCCAGCCCTTTTTTATAAGATTTTCTGAAAAGCCTTGAGCTGTACATGAGCTGGTTGCTGCTGCAGTGTCTCCCATAACCAGGGTACTATAAGGGGAATATTGATAATCAATAATGCTGTGGAGCCAGAGAGGAGCTGGATTAATCTGCTCCTCATTCTGACACTGCTTTTTATACTGGAGATGTGCATGTTTTCCACTAAAAGTGCAGATTTGGACAAGATTCTCATTCAAAAGCATCAGATATGAATTGACATGCATCCCTTATGAGGGGAACAACAAAATATACATCACCGTGTGAATTTTCTCCCTCTGTGCAGATGGCACCCCCAAAATTCTGGCTTCGTTCAGCGAGAAGGTCTACAACGTCAACGAGTTTGTGTCATTGTCGTGCACAGTGAAGGGCACGCCAGAGCCGCGGGTAACGTGGACTCTGGACGATGAGCCCGTGGTACGGGACAGCCGCCATCGCATCTCCTACTACACCAATGCCGAGGGCCACGTGGTGAGTCATCTGAACATCAGCCAGACTCAAGTCCCCGATGGAGGAGTGTACCGCTGCATCTGCAACAACTCAGCTGGGACCGTTTCCTACCAGGCGCGAATAAACGTAAGAGGTGCTTGTCAGATCAACTCTTCCAACACACCATCACATATACACATCGACATGCCTTGAGTCACTCTGTTTTGACGCATTTCTGATTGGCTACTTTAAAAGTGCACGTGATGAAAGAGGTTTTATTATGCTGTCGTGTTTCTAGCTTTTCACATACTTTTAAATCTGATAGCGTAGCTTGGCTCTGTTTCTCCTCAGAATATAGCAAGACGCCCAGAAGATGCTTTTCCTGTTATCTTTCCACTTTTCCAGTTTTTTGGGGGTATTTTTGCGTTTGGATTTCACCATCTCTATATCAGGACAGTTATTACTGTTGACTGTACTGCTATATGCATTCTACAGGGACATGGCTTGCTGAATTGCTGCTGTCATGTAGTGACACTGGGGCGCTCAAGCTTGCCGTGCTTTCCAGAACATTATTATTTCTCTATTGCAGAGAGGGAATGTTGCTTTCTTTGTACAGATTGGTCGGATTTGATTGCTGCTCAGTCTTGCATGTTGTGGGGCTAAATAGGGCGATCCTCCAGCCCTTAAGCGAGGGTTCATGGATGCCAAATGCAGCCAAGCAATGAAGATAAATCTCCACAGGTGCCAACGCGGAGAACGTGTAATGACTGCTTCTCACGTCATTGGCTCCTTAATCGTGCTAAAGAGAGTAGCAACCCAGGATACGCTTGTATTCCAAGTACACTGCAGAGCCTAGTTAAACTGTCTTCTCCAGTGCTTTAAAGAGACACCTAATAGTCCATTTCCCTGATAGACACTGAGCTATGGAAGCCTATTGGTTATTCTGTTGGTTTTTCACAAGTGTGCACAAAAGGCGGCAACGTGAGTAATGGCTTTGATAATAGCTTCATGAGTGGAGAAAGCGAACATTCGACTCTAATGCTTGTCAGAAGCAATCACAGCCTGCACCAAAGAGGTGGGAGCAAAAGGTAATATTCACTACAGTCTCAAACAGAAAGATGCACCAATCCCTGAATCTGGCAAAGCAGGATGTGACGCGAACAGAACAGCAGAACGGTCCACCCTGTGATGATTCGTAGTCTCATTTGTGTTTTACGGTCCTTCTCGCTTAATCGAGCAGTCTGTAACCCCTACGCACATCTGGGTCATTTTTTATGTCACAGTATCAGAGTGAATCGAGGCATGTACAACTTTGTGGTGTCTTAAAAACACACAAAACACAGAAAAGCTAACTTTCACACCACAAACCACCTCAAAATCATTTTAAGAGAGTTGTCTCTCCAATGTGTCCTTCAAGGGCCTGCCAGCATCAGACCAATGAAAAACCTCACTGCCATCGCTGGGCGGGACATGTACATCCACTGCCGTGTCATTGGCTACCCCTACTACTCCATCAAATGGTACAAGGACTCCAATTTGCTGCCGTACAACCACCGACAGCGGGCCTTCGAGAACAACGGCACCCTGAAACTGTTTGACGTGCAGAAGGAGGTGGATGAAGGAGAATACACGTGTAATGTGCTGGTGCAGCCACAGCTGTCCACACACCAGAGCGTTTACGTTACAGTGAAAGGTATGAAACAGTCTAATTGATTTTCAGACAGACAGCACGGGACTCGTTCTATATTTGGTCCAATAAAACAAGATTTAGTTCATTTAGCTGTGCGACATCATTACGTTTACCCATCTGCGAGGCCAATAAGCAGCTGTTTCAGATGTACGTTCGCATTTGTACGGTACTGTATTGTACTCTGTGTTTGCAGAATACATTTGTGGTTACGCTGTCATTAATCTCTTTGCAATTCAAAGGGAACGGCTTTATCGGTGTACACACTGACCCCGTAGTGCCTTTCCATCGGAGGTGTATGCCCCCTTTCCTCGTTGCAGAAAACACAGATATGCAGAGTGATATTTGTATATCACTACCTATGAAAAAAGCACTCACATCACTGATAGCAAGGCACCATCTCCATCATCCCAGCCAGCTTATCTGGAGCTCATCTGAATATGCAGCAGGACTGAGAAGAGCCAGATGATGATAACCTCCGATGGCTCTCTTTCTTCAGTGACGCAGCATAATTTCAACTGTCCTATGGGCCGATCCCCACCCCCCCACACCACCCACTCTCACTGGTCTTGACGTGCTAACGAGCGTTTGAGGGGGAAATCACACAGCATAGACAAAGCGACACTTCTATTCCACCTTGGCTAATTTGCCTCTCAGCTGCTTAGCATTCCACCGCTGCCGAGAGGGAATCCCCAGGAACCTATTATGCTTATTTTGTTGTGAATTAAATAAGCGCTGAAGTGCTGCTTATTCCAATGTTATTTTAAATCATTAATTTTTCAAAGCATCTGGTTCTCACGATGGCTACAGTGTCCCCAGAGAGCCGAGTGAGAGTGAATGCTATATGCTTATGTTTTGAGAGGCTTCAGCTGCTCCACATGAGGCGAGCTAATAAAATATTTCTTGCTTTCCTGAAAAATCACAGCTTAATGTGGAAAATAAGGTGATAAAGAGAGAACTGGGCCTAATGAGTTGCTATGCGAGTGTTTTGTAAAGTAGCTCAGCCGCGGTGTATAGTATGTTAATGTGTTGATTATTAATGTGCATGAGTGGTTAGTGATTTTGAGTAGCTCTGGCTGAAATTAAACAACCTGTAACCCGCAGGCCTGAAGCAATATTCCCGTCTCTGTTACAGTCCCGCCCACCATCCAACCATTTGAGTTTCCCCGGTTTTCCATCGGCCAGCGAGTCTTCGTCCCCTGTGTGGTTATGTCTGGTGACCAGCCCGTCTTCATCACCTGGCAGAAGGATGGTCGGCCAATCCCGGCCAGCCTGGGCGTTACCATAGACAACATAGACTTCACCAGCTCCTTGCGTATCTCTAACCTCACACTGATGCATAACGGCAACTACACCTGCATCGCACGGAATCAGGCTGCTGCTGTGGAACACCGGAGTGAGCTCATTGTCCGAGGTGAGGAGGGGAGAGATGGGTAAGAGAGTCAATCTGGATGTGATTTACAGAAGTTCAGTGCTGTGGAAAAGTTTGGATCCACCCCTCATTTCTTTATGTTTCACGTGCAAGCAGCCAGACTTTCTTGTAAAAAGATTTTTTAACTGGCTTTGAGCAGTAATTCTCCAGGCTTTCTGAAAGTTTAATCAATGAAAACTGCCAAAGATTAAACAGTTTGGGTACTTTTTCAAGTGGTGGACAAAACAAGAAGTGACAGACAGCTATATAAAAAGTTATGTACAGCATAGAGGCCTGATTTGAGGTGTGGTGCTTTTATTTGGAAGATTTTGCTGTGAACAGACAACATGCAGTCAAAAGAGCTCTCCATGCTGGTGAAATAAGCCATCCTTAAGCTGCAAACACAACAAAAACCCCATCTGAGATACTGCTACAATATTAGGAGCGGCAAAATCTAGTTTGGCACATCCTGAAAGAAAGAAAGCACTGGTGAACTCCGCAAGATCGCAGAATCATTTCCATGGTGAAGAGAAACCCGTCCACAACAGCCAACAAAGTGAACAACACTCTCCAGGAGGAAGGTGTATCGATATCCGTGTCTACCATAAAGAGAACAGTGCGTGAAAGTAAATACAGACGGTTCACTGCAAGGTACAAGACCTCAACAATAGAAAGGCTGGGTTGGACATCTAAAAAAGGCAGCACAGTTCTGGAAAAACCTTCTTTGGACAGATGAAACCAAGATCAACCTCTACCAGAATGATGGCTAGAGAAAAATACGGAGAAGGTGTGAAACACCTCATGATCCAAAGCATACCACATCATTGGTAAAACAGGGCGGAGGCAGTGTGTTAGCCTCGGTGTGCACTGCTGCCAGCGACAGTGGGACACTGTTTATTGACGATGTGATACAGTAAGCAGCTGAATGAATTTTGAGGTGTTCGGAGACATACTCTCTGCTCACATCCAGCTAAATGCAGTCAAAGTTCTTGGGTGGCGTTTCTTAATAAAGTTGGACAATTACCCAAAACATACAGCTAAAGCAACCCAGGGGTTTATTGAAGCAAAGAAGGCAAATATACTTGAATGGACCAGTCAGTCACCTGATCTTGCTGTCGCGGCCCAGTGGCCACCAGAAGTATGGACTCGAGTGTAGACAGCACACGGAAGCACGGAGAAAGAGTGAAGGCAACACTTTCTTTACAGAGAGTGAAGGAAGCAACAGTGTAACTAAACCTACACACGAGGTCCTTGGAGATTCAACCGAAGGAACTTAACAACAATAAAGATCACTGTGAACTAAGCACTTGAGTTTCACAGTGATAAACTGATTACCATGAACTATAACAACACTAGGATTAACGAGAGCATGGCTATGATAGATACTAAACAACAACACATGAAAATCACAAAACAGTAAAAATTCCAAGCTATGAAAAGAGTCCATGAGTGTTGCCCAAGAGCTGACGTGTTCAAGGGCCAGCAAACCCGATACGGGGTAACTGCCCGCACAGGAACCCTGTGGCGTGGAGGTAAGGAAGAGGCTAGACTGGGGTCACGGAGCCGGGGAGTTCGGAGTCACTGTAACTGAAGGAAGCAGACGTCAAAGGGAGTTCTAGACACAATAGATTGCGTGCAGTCTTACTTTCTGCAGGCGGGCGCAAAGTGCGAAGGGGTAAATGGTCTGGGTGAGCCGAGAGAGAGTCCAGAGAGGGTCCGAGATGTTCCAGTGAGTTTGGCATGTAGGCAGGCAGCAGTGAAGCGGTGAGGCAGCCGGGCAGGCCAGCGACTGAGAAGAGGTTAGTTTATGGCAGGTTAGGTAATGACATCCCAGAGGATTACTGCGAGTGAAAGAGAAGCACAGGTAAGTATGAGCAACACTATGAGTATCAAACATGAGCTGTGACAGCCTTCACTAACTGAGGTTATCAGACAATCTGCCGAAGAGGGATTGTGAGCGCTGGCAGCCAAATTACTTCCAGGTGCAGCCTGTCAGTGATGAAGCGGTGACTCCGCCCAGAGGTGGAATCACCAACGCTGTGGAAAAAGCCAAGTTTACTCTTTAACAAGATTTCAGCTGGTAAAGACTAAACTTCAGACAGAAAGGGCCACAAATAAACAGCAACTGCAGTAAAGGCCTGGCAGAACATTAAAAAGTAGGAAGCCCGGCATCTGGTGATGTCCATGAGTTCAAGACTTTGAGTATTAGAACTGAACCCCTTAAATGAAGGGACTGTGTTAAAATGCTTTAGTTCCTCACATTTTTATGCAGTCTTTTTGTTCAACCTTCTGCAGTTCAATCGCATCGGAGTTACTTCATTTCAATGGGCGACCATGGCTCAGGGGGTTGGGAAGCGTATCTGTAACCGGAAGGTCGCGGGTTCGGTCCCCGGGCTCTCTGTCCTGGTTGTTGTGTCCTTGGGCAAGACACTTTACCCTACTGCCTACTGGTGATGGCCAGAGGGGCCGATGGTGCGATATGGCAGCCTCGCTTCTGTCAGTCTGTCCCAGGGCAGCTGTGGCTACAACTGTAGCTGCCTCCACCAGTGTGTGAATGTGAGAGTGAATGAATAGTGGCATTGTAAAGCGCTTTGGGTGCCTTGAAAAGCGCTATATAAATCCAATCCATTATTATTATTATTATTATTATTCAAATTTGTTGTGGTAAAAAACTTGGAAAAATCAGGAAAAACTTGTCTCTGTCCAAATATATATGGACCTAACTGCATCAATGATCTCAAACGGTGCACATTGTGGGATCATCCTGATAGAGAATTGAACAAACAGCAGCCAGCATCCAAAGACAATCGATGAATGTCCTTCAAGAAGCCGGGAGAACTTTCCCAGAAGACTGCTTAAAGAAACCCACAAGAGTTCAGAATGTCTTCAGCCAGAAGTGGCCCTCTGGGCAGGTTTGTGTGGCTGTATGTGGCCCACAATATAAAATGAGTTTGACATTCCTGCTTTAGCCCTTTAGTAATTCTAAACCTTGTGAGAATTGTATAAACTTTTTTGCATTTATGTATGTTTACACGTTTCAATAAATCACTGTTCCTATTTCCCATTTTCCTGGAAAATGTAAAGAAATGAGGGGTGGCTGCACTTCTCAGGAGTTTAAGGAAGCGGATGTTTGCGGACCACACTGTACTTTCACTTGGTCTTTTTCCCCATTCTGAACTGAAATGTTCCTGTGACTTTTTAGATGTAAAGATCTCACAGTAAGGTTTCTTCACTTGCAGTTCCTCCCAAATTTGTGGTGCAACCTAAAGACCAGGATGGCATCTACGGGAAAGCAGTGATACTAAACTGCTCAGCTGAAGGCTATCCTGTTCCTACGATCCAGTGGGAATACTCTAAAGGTAAACCTGCACAGTTTACACACACGTTGATTACACAGCCGTCTCCCTGAGGTTTGTTGCAAGTGTTGGATGTTTTACATGTTTTCAAACACTTTTAAAATCATTCTCTTGAGTTGAGAAGAGTTGCTGCATTGAAAAATACTGTTATTTATTCATTATTTATTTATTTTACCTACAGCAAGCTTATCCTCTGTTGCCAGCACACCTAATACGATGTCCACAGCCATGAGGATGAATGCATAAAAACCCTCAAGTCAAACCTGCGTTTCAAGGAATAGTTTTCTGTTTCTCTGTAACGAGGAAGTGGGTGTGAAATTATGTAACTGTGGTACTTCACGTGTAACATTTCTCAGCCCAGCTGGACACAACAGCAAAGTTTGAGATATGAGATATAAGATAAAAAAAATGCATAATTAGAGTTTTTAATTCTTTCAGTTAAACTGGCAGCTGCAGAGCAAGAAGACGTGTGTTTAATGGTTTGAGATCTCTGAAGGTTTTCATAACATAAACACATAAAATAACAATGATTTGTTTTTTATTCCTCTTCCATTGGACTAAAGCTGGGCAAACACTGTGCGACTTTTTCAGTCGCGTTTTTCAGCTCCTGCTCAAACAGTACAATTGAATCGCAGAGGTTAGAAGTTCATAGGTCACGATGCAGGCTCTCACACGATACGGCCCGATGCTCTGATGCGACCTGAGTGCTCACACTGTGCATCCATAACATGAAGCTTATAACACAAAATCTGTCTCTCGCTCTCGCTCTCTGTCTTTCACTCACTCAGACACACACACACACACACACACACACCGTCAACTTTGCTAAATTGCTAATGAAGAAACGCTGACCAGGCAGCTGTGATTGAGCAGCAATGTCCATCCAACTCTTTCCACGGCTGTTGTGGTTGTGATAATGTTGTGAGGCCACATCGTTGGTCCAAGTTGGAAACTCGGGCCGATCCCTAAAACTGTCGCACGACTGAAAAATCGTCTCCAAATATCGCACAGTGTATGGCCAGCTTAATTTTCCGTCCATCGTTTGGGGGGCGCTGGAGGCTGTTCCAGCTGCTATGGGTGAAGGCAGGGGGACACCCTTGATGGGTCTCTCAAATTCACAGCTACAAGCAATTTAGATTCACCAATTAACCCCACTAGTGGGGGTTAGTGGACTTACGTATAAATGAAAAATTCTGAGTTTGCACAATCTCAGTATTTGTAAGACTCTTTTAATGTCAGTTTTACTGTGTAACAAATGCATTACTATTGTCCCTTACCACCATTTCTCTTTTGAAAACTTCAGATTTACAGTATAGGCTTAATTATAAAAAGGAATTGTGGGATATGTGGTACTCAAACCGTACTAGACTACCACTAGCTCATTTGAACCCATAAAACAAAGCCTTACTATTTCTGTAGTATAAATAAAATGCACAAAATGTAATGTTTTTATCTGTAAAGGTTTTCATTGAGACTTTAGCAGGAGCATCGAACAGCAAACTGGACTGCCTCATGCAGTTTACTATTGACAAACCGTGTATTTTCTCTGACAGGCGCTGGAGTCCCACAGTTTAAACCCATCCCCCTCAACTCAGGCTTTCGGATTGAAGTGTTGGTCAACGGCTCTCTGCTCATCAAGCACGTGCTGGAAGAAGACAGTGGTTTCTACCTGTGTAGAGTCAGCAATGACGTCGGGGCCGACGTGAGCAAGTCGATGTACCTCAACGTCAAAAGTAAGTCTGACAGGACGACAGCACCTATTAGAGCCAAAGAATGTAAATTTGGCATGTTTGGTTTTTGTCCTGTTGACTCTCCTCTTTCATGCACCAGCTGCTGGTGCATTAAAACAAAAAGTTAAAGCTAAAGCACAAAGGTTAAGTGAGCTGAACTTCGACAGTCAGTCAGGCCACCAGAAAGATGTCACCACGGTTGCTTGCGCTGTGCTTTCTGCCTGAACGAATCCCACGAAAGCAACGCACACAGCCTCTACACCACATCTCTTGGAGAAAGTACAGCATTTATCTGCTGTGTGGCCAAGGATTTAGCTCCCCTCCATTAATCCCTGAATTCTGCATGCGAGCAAGAGCTGCCATGTGGAAAAGAGGGCTGTGGAATACAGCAAGGGAGTTTGGAAGAAGGAATAGGTTATCCACGTCTTTTCTCCTCATCTCTGTGTCCTATATGTCTTCTATCTTGTCTTTAGTTTAGTAAGTAGAAGAAAATGTTAACTATTTGCTGAGTTGTTTGTGTTCTTGTATAGATAATACACTTTTTAATAGGAATGCTGCCCTCTTGAGGTTGAAAGTCTGTTTAATAAACCATGAGAGCGCATAAATTATTCCAGCGCATCTTCTCAGAAAGAGAGATGTTGAAAGCAGCCTGCAGAAATGGTAGGAATGGTTTTAAGAGCTTCCTTCAAGGTGAAAACAACAACCTCAGAAATAATGTATATGTGAGTTTTACCAAAAAGTACAGTTACTTAACTTTAGCTGGTGATTGTGGATGTGTCCGTGGATGTGTGAGCTCCAACTGCTTTACTGCGGCTCGGCGCTCATTTTGATTGGTTGCTGTTAGATAAAGCTTTTGCCACCACGGCTCTTATCAAGCCCGAGCAGGGTATTCCCTGCTGAGTGTCTAACTGTCTGCCAGCCACAGCCAAATAGGCTCCAACTCCTTTATGACCCCCTCTGTCTGATTGAGGCCCACCATGTCACCTCATAGACAAGTGTGCTCAGAAGCACCAGCTCTCAGTGTAGCTGCGGTTTGGTGTCTTAGGCCATTTGAGTGTGAGTCACGGTTGAATTTTCTTATTGATACTTGAATCCTCACACCTCGGTGAAGTGTTGTGTCTTTAATTTATTTTTTAACACACGTTCCTCAGACCTCAGAGTTCTTGAACTTGGTAAAAATCTGAACCTTTAACTGGAACACAACTCCTTTATTGGGTGGCTGTAGCTCAGGCGGTAGAGCAGGTCATCCACTGATCAGAAGGTTGGTGGTTTGATTCCTGGCTTCCCCTAGTCTACATGCCAAATATCCTTGGGCAAGATACTAACCCCAAATTGCTCTCCGATGCATCCATCGGAGTATGAATGTGTGTGAATGTTAGCTATGAAGCACTTAGAAAGATGTGCTTGTGCGAATGGATGAATGCACAAGTTGTGTAAAGTGCTTTGAGTACTCAGATGAGTAGAAAAGCGCTATATAAGAACCAGTCCATTTACTTTATCTCTCAAATGTCCTTAAATCATCAGCTGACAAGCTACTTTCTAAATAATCTTTCCCCTTTAGGTTTTCTGAAACTCTCGAAGCTCGGGACGTCATAAGATCATCATTTGCAAAGTGCGTGCTCTAGTCCAGTGTGTATCTTACAAGAGCATCGAGTTGTATAAGCAATATTACAGACTGATTATCATTATGATTAGTATATTGTGGATTTGACATTGATAACCACCAGAAACACCAGAGAAGTACAAGGAGAAAAAATCATTTGTTGACTGTAGCTTTCTCATTTACGCTTACACTTCACTTAAGCTTTGTCAAGCTAAGCCTAACCGGTTTGTAGCATCGTAAACCCAATATCTCCAGGTTGTCAAACTGTGTGAAAAGGCAAAACCTTTATGGAAAAACCGTTGGATGTTGGATTAGATGGTATACATGTTAGAAACTAACAAACGTTTAGTTAGTCTCTGCATTTGGATTACAACTTTGAGTTTCTAACACAGTACACAACCTAATCTCACTGGTTTGAACTCTTTATATAAACCACATTATTTATAACACGTGTCAAACACACTGCAAGATTTGGATTTTTATTTAACAGATTATTTGTCTTTGTCTTCTTTATGTTTGCAGCCCCTCAGGTGCATGCTGTGCTCCTGAAGCATCTGCCCGTTGTTGTGGTAGTTGTCCTGATTTGTGCCTCTTCTGTGCAGTAACCCAAATCTCCCCGCGTGCCAAGGGAGCCACACCTCATCCTCTATCCCGTGTGTGTCTGTGTGTGGACAATGAGCTCATTAACCCGTACAGTTTCTCTCTGTGCTTGACAGAGACGGTGCACCACAGTAATGCCTGAATCTGTGATGTCCTGTACACCGTGTGCTGCCTTTATGTTGTTTATTCAGACCAGCCTACACTAATTGAACAGTGGCAAGCACTTAAGAGGCTTAGGAGCCAATTTGAGAGGCACACAATCTGACGCATGCTGGACCAGTCACGTGATGGACAGACGGCTTGATCTTCACTCACTATTATTGGCCGTCCACATGTGGCTTGATGCATTGGCAAACAATAGATTGAATGAGAAGCTTTAACATATGTAAGCATAGAAATATTTATGGTGAAGATGCTGTCAGTTTTGTGTGCGTGTGGGACACAGGTGAGCAAACAAGCTCATAAGCCCACACAAAGACAGAGATTTCACACAAAGGTGTGCACACTTTACTGTAAAGGCACTGATACAGTGCAGAGCAGTGCAGCCATTACTAAAGAATAATGGGCCAGGCAGCTAATGCAGTGCTTGGGATAGATCCCACTCCACCAGGCTATTGTAGTGGACTGCCTGGGAAATGAATTGCATCTATTGTGATGTCTTTGCTTGGCACTTTCATTGTTATGAGTGTCTGTGCATAGGCTCATGTCTCGTCATAATACACCATGCATCATGCAGGATGAGCACCAACACTACACTAACAGCCAGCAGAAACTGCTCGCGCTCTCTGCCGGGGGAGAGCAAGTGTGTGCACATGCACTCTGTTTGTTTTTCTCTCATAGGCTTCCTTATTTGAGTAGTAATCACTTTTTGTCCTGTGTGAAAACTGGTTGCAGATGGCGGCTTGAATGAATGATTTTTATGTCATTTACAGTCAAGCATCTCTACCTACAAAACAGATGCTATTCAGTCAATTCATTACCAATCCACAACAGATGCTATCAGAGGCGGTCAACAGCCACTCAGTGTTTATCAGGGCCAATTAAAACCAATCAAGCCTGTTAGACATCATAATGCCTGCAGACGCAGTGATGAAGCGTCACTCGAGTGCAGTGCGAAATGGTCTTATGGTCGCGGAGCAGTCTCAAGCACAGAATCCTCTTGGGGCCGGGTTTTAAAGAGACTTTCATCTAAATCCAAAACAGTTTAGTTTTCTGCTGTCTTTGATCAGCAAATGAATCTTAAACAAAGACTTGTTTTTCAGTGAAGAAATAAATTCTTCTTTTTAAAAAAAGAAGCTTTGTACAGGATAAAAAGTCTGCAAGTAATTCTGAAAGTTCTCTTGATACCTTTTGGGACTCACCGCATCACTTCCTGTTGCTTTTACTCTCAACACAGTGCAAACCTGTAACAGACCTTGGAGGTTCAGGCTGGATTCACTGGGTAAACAGAAGTGGTCGACTGCAAGAACTGCAGTATATTTTCAGTGTATAAGAAAGTATGAGCCTTGTTTTGCACACTCCACTAGTCAGTGCTGGTAAGTTGTCTACTTTGCTGGATTTAAAGTAGTCAGCACTTTTTTTTTCTAAATGAATTTTAGAGAAATATTAAGCCCAGTTTAACCCTTGGACCAGTTAAAAGTGTGACTGTGAAACAAAGAAGTTCCCTTGACTCTCATTGTGTTTATTGAGCCTACTTGCACTAAGCCACTGTTCCAGTGTGCAGGCCTATATTTGCTATCATGCTTCACGTCCAAGCCAATTGTGCAGCTAAAGGAATTATTTCAGTACATTGCAGGCAGCCAGTGAACCAGTCATCACCGCAGCACAATACCCCACGTCAAGGCTGCCTCTTCCCCAGCGCCCACTTACAGTGTGCCCTCAAGGCATAAAGCTAGATGCATCTCAGCTTGTCTTTTCTTGTCAGCCCTTGTGGCCCCATTGAGCCGGGGTGCCCTTTGGCTCACATTGGCCAGGCTGCCTGTGTAGAATGTAGACTAGCATCCCAGTGTTCACACCACGGAGGGATCCACAGCTTGTATTTGTGGAGAAGCCGGCTCACCGTAAGTCTTCTTGTTAATTCAAAGGTTTCACTTTTTAAAAGCAGCTATTACATCAATCACACAAGAGATGCTGTATACCAAGGAAAAAACGGATCGTCACCACGACTGATGTAAACAGTACCCTCCCAAGAGAAATTCACACCAGGATCCATACAGGAGAGGTGCCACTTTAATTATTACGGTGTGAATGAGAGGTGATCCCTGATAAGTGCAGCGCCAACACAGCAGTCAAACTTTTCTTAAAAGCCATTAACGATGGCATAGTTTTCTTTTTGCAGGATGTACAAAGTGAAGCTTGGTGTCCGTGTCCATTTTATTGTTATTAACAAATAAATAAATAAAAGTAATCCTGCTTCACCACCTCTCACATCTCATTGATCCTCTGAGACGGTGTGACTGCTTTCTTTCTTTGATCTCATATGAATAGCCCCACGCCGACGTAGCCATTCACCCATAATTATATGTTAGTATTATTCTCCTGACTCCACCATTTGGCTAATTCTGTTTTCCACATCGCTAACACCAGCAGTTACAGGCATTAGAAACATTTTCTTTTTTTGTGTTGTCTTTTATTTCTGCATTGCGACATTCGGGGTGTGATTGTGTAATCATCATCATGCTCCCGTGGAAATCAATGGCAGGTCTGCGTTCTATTCCTGGCTACTACAAATGGCCCTATTTCTAAGAGTACAGACGAAGGAGAGAGCGCGAGAGAGAGAGGAGGCAGGCAAGGAGAGGAGAGGAGAGACTGTCCGATGCTGGTTGGCATGGTAACCTGGCCAGGTGAAAGGGAGCCTGGGAGAAGGGGGAGAGGGAGGGGGTGGGGTGCTTTTGTCTCAGGGGAGTAGCCTATCAGCAGCCAGCCTATCCCCCACAATCCCCTGCAGGCTTAAGCGTATCATCACTGCCCTCTGGGTTGCTGTGGAGGAACAGGGCTCTCCTCACCTCCATAAAAGACACAATGTGCAGTGCAGTAAACATACACAACGCAGTCCACTGTTTCCTCTCTCGAATGCTCATGCCTTCCTTCAGCCTTCCTTGGCAACATGTCACATCTTACTGGTTCCTACTGGAGACCAGTATGTAAGCGGTTTTCCTGTGTGTGTGTGTGTGTTTGTGCATGACTCTAAGCTCTTTATGTGTGCTTGAGTTCATCATGTCATTGTGTGTTTGTTTTTGTTTAATGATATGTACAATCCGTCTTTTCCAGACATCTGCACGCACACCTCCAGTTATGTTTAGAGCTGAATTAGGCATCGGGGAGCCGGTGCTTTCTGACACAAGGAGATACCCTTTTCCCACCATCTGTCCTCTCATTCTCTTTTTCTTTCCTCCCTCTGTCCACACTCCTTCCCCTGGTTCTGTTTCCATAATTCTGCTGGATATTAAAGAAATATATCAACACAACAATTACGAGGCCATAAAATGAGCCTCGGGGCTGGCGCAGCTGGGCTGCTCACACACAGGGTTGTACACACATACATTTACATAGACACAAGCTGCATACGCCTCATCTCAGAGGCCTCTTCATGGTGCAGAGGCACTCCTGCTTTTAAAGAAATGTTTGCTTTTGTCTTTAATCTCAAATCAGGATTTCCTATTTCATTAATGTGGGAAAAAATAATAAAAAAATATATTATCCCAAAAATGGAACCTTTGGGGGGGTTGTTCCACAGTATTTTAAAATTTGAAAAGGCTGCCAAAAATTTCATCCAATGTTTTCTGTGCATTTCAAACAGCAAATAAATGTAAATTTTCTTTGTCTGCTGTACCCAACTAAAGCACTGGTTTCTACTGGTGAGCCTCTCCGAGGTGGAGCAGCTGCTCTGATTATTTTTTGTTCGATCAAAAAACTTTAGGTTTAGCTTCTACAAAGACTAGTTTACATATACATTCATTAATTTTTTCCTCATTGGTTTCCTGTCACATCAGTTACTGTTGTTGCTTGGAAAACAGGAACTGCTACTGAGGCATTTAGGAAACATTTGTAAATTGGAACTACAAAAGAAAAAAAACCTGTAAAGGGCACAGCGATAGTTTGTGTACAAAAACCTGAGCTGCTTCTCGTGTTTTTGTTTTTTTTTACCTTGCTTCCAATGATCCAAAACTTTTTGGCATTTTTGTAAAGTGCTCTCGAGTGATAGTTCCCCCGGCTTTCTGACTGAAGGTCTTTCGATTCATGTTGGAGATCTTATCAAAACTGATGAAATTATAAATGCAGAAAAGTACCATCAGATTTTTATCCACCATGCAATACGATCTGGGAAGTAACAATTTCATTTTTCAGCATGGATCCAAACACACTGTCAATGCAATAAAAGCAAACCTGGATAGAACATCACACGATGAAAGACTGATAGTCATGGATTGGCCCCCCAGAGCTTGAACCGCAACATTATTGAAGTACATAGTCTTGACAGTTAATGGAACAGAATGCAGCCTTCTGTAGTGAACTTTCTAGTGTTTAAAAGCTGGATCCATGTCAGGAAAACATTATAAGTAAACTCTACCAATTCTGCTGCCGGTCAAATATACGACCAGAATCATACCAGCGGCTCGTTGATGGCTACCAAAACCATCTGGTCGAACTTGCTAAGGGACACTTAATCATATATTAGTGGTGTATGTATATATTTGAGCCTGAATGTCTCATTTTTGATTAGTGGAAATCCCAAAAAATTTTAAAGTTGAGCACCCAGAAGACATTGTTAAAAGCCCCAAATTACTGTTACAGTCCTGCCCATGATGAGTGAACGTAAACGTCTACACAACTGTATAATGATGCTCTTGTGATGAGCGTAGTTTCAATGTTTCTTTACAAAATGCCAGATACTAAAATATCTTAAAGTTTACAGTACACAGGTATTCTCCACACCTGATGAGCCGAGCCTTCTCAGTCTCTTCGTTGCCCTTCCTTTTTGTCACCTAGCGTAGTATCCCACTGTGCCAGGAGTGTCAACAACACGGCCCCGTGCCACCTCGGAGCCACTTACATGGCGAAATGAAAGTAGCTTTGCTCTCAAACGATAACGTTTACATAAAGCCGGAGCGGTTATTTATTTCCCCTCACTTTTCCAAATGTGTCTCACAAAAAATTCATACTTGTCATGCAAAATAAATCAGCGTTCTTTTCCAGAGCCGAGCCTCAAATGGCGGCAGAGTGAATAAGAGATGAGGCTTAAATGTTCGCAACCTCTTGCCTGACACGTCCCATCAGATCAGCAGAGTAACGCTTTGTGTGTGTGTATGTGGGGGGGGGGGACGCAAAATGAGAGCGAGCACACGTGTTGGCGTGCATGCGCAGGCAGAGGTGTGTTTATGTGTGAGAGCATCTGGGAGTGGAAGGTTGTTATACACTCTGCTGTGGGTGTAATGAGCCATGTACAGTACGTCATTAGTGTACATTTAGTGTGGTGTCTTCAGTGTTGTTAGAGCATAACTGTACCACTTAGTACCCTACGATGCACGCCAGAGCTGTGCGCTGCCATCAACACAACATTACAGGTTTTATATCTGCTGTTTCAACAAAACACACGTGAAGCTTCGTGTTTTTTTCTATTTATTTATTTTTGCTTTCAGCTTTTATCGTATTTTAATATAAAATTTACAAAATGAATACTAAACATTTTTGCAAAACTAAAAAAACAACGTTTGCTCTGTAAGAAGTTCCAGAAAAGGAATTCGTTCATTTTTATTTCATGATGTTTATGTTTAGGACAGCAGAGTCATCAGCTGCTCCTCACCTTCCAGCCAATCATAGGCCTGCCTGTTAACTGTGTTATTTGATTGTTTATGCTTTTTTTACTACATAGTGCATCTTTAACTGAGGAACATCTTTCTGATAGATATAATATTACATTGAATATAATGAAATCATAGTGTCAGTTTACTCTGAATGGGTTTTAGGTATTTTAGGCTTACAGTGTTAAAAGGAGCTATAAGAGCAATTAGTTCCCAAGTAATCGCTTGCTTAAAGAGGCAGAGGTGAAGGGATGAGGACTAGCAGAAAGTACAGATATCACTATTGTTGCGCCTCCTCGAGGGCGTAACAACAACACAACAACTCCAGAAACCCAGTACAAGTGTTATACGCTGAGACAAGTTTAATGGCAGCTTTCTCACAAAAGCAATGACCCAAATTCATAAAACAAATGTTGGGGAGAAAGGGACAGTTAGGTTGTGCCAAAAAAAACCCCACAAAAAGACAAAACCAAAACGTAGCTGAGCTCTTACCCCAGAAAAACAAGGAAGGAAAAAAGTCCACAACTCAAAACAAGCTCAAAAATGACATGGGTGGCACCAACATACTTACCTAAGAAAACATGCAGCCTGCAGACACGTGACACTATTGAACATACTATTCAATTCAATTCAATTCAATTTTATTTATATAGCGCCAAATCACAACAAAAGTCGCCTCAAGGCGCTTCATAGATACAGAGAAAAACCCAACAATCATATGACCCCCTATGAGCAAGCACTTTGGCGACAGTGGGAAGGAAAAACTCCCTTTTAACAGGAAGAAACCTCCGGCAGAACCAGGCTCAGGGAGGGGCGGCCATCTGCTGCGACCGGTTGGGGTGAGAGAAGGAAGACAGGATAAAGACATGCTGTGGAAGAGAGACAGAGGTTAATAACAGATATGATTCAATGCAGAGAGGTCTATTAATACATAGTGAGTGAGAAAGGTGACTGGAAAGGAAAAACTCAATGCATCATGGGAATCCCCCGGCAGCCTACATCTATTGCAGCATAACAAAGGGAGGATTCAGGGTCACCTGGTCCAGCCCTAACTATATGCTTTAGAAAAAAGGAAAGTTTTAAGCCTAATCTTAAAAGTAGAGATAGTGTCTGTCTCCCGAATCCAAACTGGAAGCTGGTTCCACAGAAGAGGGGCCTGAAAACTGAAGGCTCTCCCTCCCATTCTACTTTTAAATACTCTAGGAACAACAAGTAGGCCTGCAGAGCGAGAGCGGAGCGCTCTAATAGGGTGATATGGTACTACAAGGTCATTAAGATAAGATGGGGCCTGATTATTTAAGACCTTGTATGTGAGGAGCAGGATTTTGAATTCAATTCTGGATTTAACAGGAAGCCAATGAAGGGAAGCCAAAACAGGAGAAATATGCTCTCTCTTTCTAGTCCCTGTCAGGACTCTTGCTGCAGCATTTTGGATTAGCTGAAGGCTTTTCAGTGAGTTTTTTGGACATCCTGATAATAATGAATTACAGTAGTCCAGCCTGGAAGTAATAAATGCATGAACTAGTTTTTCAGCGTCACTCTGAGACAGGATATTTCTAATTTTAGAGATGTTGCGCAAATGGAAGAAAGCAGTCTTACATATTTGTTTAATATGTGCGTTGAAGGACATGTCCTGGTCAAAAATGACTCCAAGGTTCCTCACCGCGTTACTGGAGGCCAAGGTAATGCCATCCAGAGTAAGAATCTGATTAGATATCATATTTCTAAGATTTTCAGGGCCGAGTACAATAACCTCAGTTTTATCTGAATTAAGAAGCAGAAAGTTAGCGGCCATCCAGGTCTTTATGTCTTTAAGACATTCCTGCAGTTTAACTAATTGGTGTGTGTTATCTGGCTTCATGGACAGATAGAGCTGGGTGTCATCTGCATAGCAGTGAAAATGTATGCTATGTCTTCTAATGATACTGCCTAAGGGAAGCATGTATAATGTAAACAGAATTGGTCCTAGCACTGAACCCTGTGGAACTCCATAATTAACCTCAGTGTGTGAAGAGGACTCTCCATTTACATGCACGAATTGGAGTCTATTAGATAGATATGATACAAACCACTGCAGCGCAGTACTTGTAATACCTACAGCATGTTCTAATCGCTCTAATAGGATATTATGATCAACAGTATCGAACGCTGCACTGAGGTCTAGCAGGACAAGCACAGAGATGAGTCCACTGTCAGAGGCCATAAGAAGATCATTTGTAACCTTCACTAAAGCTGTTTCTGTGCTGTGCTGAGCTCTGAAACCTGACTGAAACTCTTCAAATAAACCATTCCTCTGCAGATGATCTGTTAGCTGTTTGACAACTACTCTTTCAAGGATTTTTGATATGAAAGGAAGGTTGGAGATTGGCCTATAATTAGCTAAGACTGCTGGGTCTAGAGATGGCTTTTTGAGTAAAGGTTTAACTACAGCCAGCTTGAAGGCCTGTGGTACATAGCCGATTATTAGAGATAGGTTGATCATATTTAAGATCGAAGAATTAATTAATGGCAGGACTTCTTTGAGCAGTTTTGTAGGAATGGGGTCTAAAAGACACGTTGATGGTTTGGAGGAAGTAATTATTGAAGTTAACTCAGAAAGATCAATTGGAGAAAAAGAGTCTAACTTAATATCAATGGTACTAAGAGTAGCTGTAGATAATATTACATCTGTGGGATGATTATTGGTAATTTTTTCTCTAATGATAAAAATTTTATTTGTGAAGAAGTTCATGAAGTCATTACTAGTTAACGTTAAAGGGATGGTTGGCTCAAAAGAGCTCTGACTTTTTGTCAGCCTGGCTACAGTGCTGAAGAGAAACCTAGGGTTGTTCTTATTTTCTTCAATCAGTGATGAATAGTAAGATGTTCTGGCTTTGCGGAGGGCTTTCTTATAAAGCAGCAAACTATTTCTCCAGGCTAAATGATGATCCTCTAGATTTGTGACACGCCATTTCCTCTCCAGATTACGAGTCATCTGCTTTAGGGTACGTGTTTCAGAATTATACCACGGAGTCAGGTACTTCTGATTTGAGGCCTTAGTTTTCACAGGAGCTACAGTATCCAGAGTCGTACGTAGTGAGGAGGTGAAATTATTAACAAGAAAATCGACCTCTGTTGGGGTAGCGTTCAGATAGCTGCTCTGCTCTGTGTTGGTACAGGGCATTGAAGATGATAACAGTGGGTGGATTATATTCTTAAACTTAGTTACAGTGCTTTCAGAAAGACATCTACTTTGATAAAGTCTACTCTTCACCGCTGTGTAATCAATTATTGTAAAAGTAAATGTTATCAGGAAATGATCAGACAGGAGAGGGTTTTCAGGAAACACTGTTACTAAATACATGTTTCACTCTTCTTGCGTTCTTTCTCTTCTCTTGAGCTTTCAAGCATGAACAGCCTGTTTAAGGTCACGCCGACGCATCACAGTGGAATTTAAGTCCAGATTTTGAAACCTTTTTATCATTATTGTTGTATAAATTGTAATTACCAACACAGTTTTTTTATGATTTATGTTTCCACTAGAATGCCCAAGGTCTTCAACTGAAATATGGAATATTGAAATACTCAAATATAAAAAATGTAAAGAACTACTAAAGCACATTGTTATTTTTTCTTTATAAACATGCAAAAATACAGTTATTTCCTTTATTTTTTTCTTGTTTTTTATGGCATGTGGTCTGATCATTTTTTAAACTGCATATATATATATATATATATATATATATCCCTCAAGCTCCCAGGCCTCTGGTAGAGGACCCGAGCTTGAAGGATAAACCGCCCGCAGGGGCGTGCTGGGTGTTTTATATATATATATATATATATATATATATATATATATATATATAAGCACATACTGGTTTAAAGCTCTTTCTCACACTACATTTGAACATTTATTCGAAAATTGATACAACAGACGGGCATCAGTAGATCTTATATGCCTACATATTTATATCAATACTGATACCACAACAATATCTTGTCAATACAAAATATCAATATCTTAATTAAAAGTTGTTGTTCCTTTGAACAACAGCTGGTGTTTACAGAGTACCGATGTCACCTGTGAAATGAAACGAACAAAATCTTTTTCTCTCCACTTTGTCTTCACACCAGTCCCCGCTATGATCACGTCCTACCCCAACACCACATTGGCCACGCAGGGCGAAGAAAAGAAGATGAGCTGCACGGCCCACGGTGAGAAACCCATCATGGTGCGCTGGGAAAAGGAGGAACGCATCATCAACCCTGAGACCAGCCGTTACGTGGTTTCTGTCAAGGAGGTGGGCGATGAAGTCATCTCCACCCTGCAGGTAGGAGGCTGAAGTGGTCAGTCTTAGATTATATTTTGTTGGTGTATGATGATGGTTTAATATTTGGCGCAGTTTCCATGTGAGTTAAATTAGATTTAAACCTAATCTAATTGTTAGACTGTATTTAAAGATGGATACTGTATGTTTGCCATCTATGGGGATGTGCTGGGATGAATCTGTAGCATCGTCACATCATTACAGACATAAGAACAAAGGGAATATTGTATTTTTACATTTACATTCAAGGCCACAAACATTCAAAAGCCAAAAACGATGGGAAACAATTTTCTAAATGATGTTTCACATCCTGCCAAGATCCTTACGCTGAGGCAACATCCCAAAATAAAAAGATACAACAATTATTCTCACTTTGTTGCTTCGGCAATACTAATGGACCAAAAGGCATCCATTAGATGTATTATTCTACACCCATTCATTATTCACGTCCTGTCGTTCCTCTGCATCCACTAGATCATGCCCACAGTGAGGGAGGATTCCGGCTTCTTCTCCTGCCATGCCATTAACTCTTTTGGTGAAGACAGAGGAATCATACAGCTCACGGTACAAGGTATAACTTCACCAGACTGAAATGCTCAAATAAAGCCATAGATCCTTTTAAGCCTCACAATAATGCATCCTCCAGTAACACTGAGTTAACTTTGGGCCTTGTAGAGCCCCCGGACCCCCCAGAAGTGGAGATCAGAGAAGTGAAAGACAGAACCATCGCACTGCGTTGGACGATGGGGTTCGATGGCAACAGTCCAATAACAGGCTTTGATATTGAGAGCAAGAATAAATCAGGTACAGTGAAGCTCATTTGAGTCCATAATTACAACATACTGGTGTAATACCAATCTGGAAAACAGCTAAGCCAGTAGAGAGACGTGAATTATTAGTGCATTCATTTAATCTCAAAGCTATAATTTAATGCACTTAGCCTGATTTGACCTCTTGAGTTCAGGCCCACCAATAAAACTTGGCCTTTCCCCCTCAGCCTCCTGGGATACTGCACAGAAGACCAAAGACGTCTCCCCTCAGCTCAACCAGGCCACCATCATCGACCTTCATCCTTCGTCCACCTACAACATCCGCATGTTTGCCAAGAACCTGATTGGGAAGAGTGAGGCCAGCAATGAGCTCACCATCACCACTGATGAAGCAGGTGAGAATTAAGAGATTGAATCCCTCACAAAGCCAAATGCATTCTGTGCTGTTTTTCTCTGCAGAACTAAATAATGCAAGCACGCAATTATCTGATTTTCAGGACTGTGAATAATGTACAGTAAGACAAAACTCGGTGTAGCAAAAACGCACGATGAAAGACAACAATCAGAGTGTGACCAACGAATTAGAGACAGGAGGCAAAAGGAGGTGAAGAGCCAACTGTGTCACTTCATTAACAGCCCGGTGACATCAGCCCATCGGCTCTGATGCATTATTGAACACACGCTGACCCTGCACTAAAAGCAAAACTTTTCAATTAGCAGCCTCGGTAGTAAATGTCACACTCTGGTCAATAGAGAAAAGCAGGAGGGAAATTACCCCCCCCCCCCAGTGCTCCCCACTCTGGCAGCCTCCCCTCACCCTCAGCAGCCACCTACATATACAAGCTCCATATATTTATCCACAGCCTCACTCATTCAGTTGGTTCGATGTGCACACTTTAATCAGACGTTTATGTCGTTGACATGATCTCAGCTCCTGATGGTCCACCTCAGGATGTGCAGCTGGAAGCCCTCTCCTCCCAGAGCATCCGAGTCACATGGAGGGTGAGTTCAGCTGATCCTGTGTGTTACCATAGACTGAATGTGTGCAGTCTTTAGCTGTATACATATAGATACAGATTTATCTCCAAATCCAGTGCTGTTCTCTCCACTGTGTCCATAAGCATTTAACCTGCTGCTCCTGTGGATTAGCTCAGCAGCGAGCAGAGTAGCTCAGCTCAGGTGTTTCTTTATTTTACTTTGAGGATTTGAACCAGTTTGCTGTAGGATATTTTATTACTCTGCTTTTTCAGAAGAAGTTACAATATTTGCATCTCTCATCTGCTTAGTTGAAAGTCGGAGAATCCATTAATTTGCAATGTGCAATAACATGTGGTCTTGTTTAAAGCTTGCATTGTTGTATTTCAAAGCAATTCAATTCATGCATCCACGTCATGCTTTCACAAATGGCACACTGCTACGCTTTAAATCAGCGGTCCCCAACCCCCGGGCCTCGGACCGGTACCGGTGCGTGAGTCGTTTGGTACCGGGCCGCGAGAGTTGAGGCTCAGGTGTGAAATGTATAGTTTTCAGGGTTTTTATCGGTTTTCAGCGTTATTTTGTCATCGTTTTTATCGTTAACTCGGTTTTCCTGGGTCTTTTCACGTGTGTTATGAATAAATCTTCTTTTTTTCGGTACCGGTACTAGTTTTATTTTGTTGTATTTATCCGCGACACCTTAAAGGCCGGTCCGTGAAAATATTGTCGGGCATAAACCGGTCCGTGGCGCAAAAATGGTTGGAGACCGCTGATTTAAATGGTAAAAAAGTGCACATTTTCTCTCAACCAGCAAAAAGAAAAGGTTTGTGCTGGTGCTTCAGTTCTCCCAGTAAATGATTAAGAAAGACAAACAGAATGATTTGAATATAAATCATTTGCAGCATTACAACATTTTCTTTTCCTTCAGCAGAATGAGGAATGCATTTGGATGCATCACCTACTTGGTGTCATGTATCGTTACACCTTCTTGTTTCCTGCCCGTACTGACCATTCAGACCTAAATACGCCCTTAATGCATTTTTGATTGTGTTTTTGTAGGTTGGGTGTTACAAACAAGATGGATTTCATTAACAGATGTGAACAACACATGATAGGAGCATGAGTGGAAAAAATCTGATTAACTGACAAATTATCTGTGTGTGTGCTAGCACTCCCTCGTTAGCACAGTGTATATTTAATTCAGCCAGAAAATCTCTAATGAGTGTTGTCATTTTTCTGCCAGCCGCCCAAAAAGCACCTCCAAAATGGGGCCATCAAAGGCTACCAGGTAGGCTACAGGGAGTACAGCTCAGGAGGAAACTACCAGTTCAGTGTGATCAGCGTGGAGACCACAGGGGACAATGCAGAAAGCCTGGTGTTGGATAATCTGAAGAAGTTCACCCAGTATGGAGTCGTGGTGCAAGCCAGTAACAGCGCTGGGACAGGGCCGTCTTCCACCGAGGTGGCTGCTACCACACTGGAGGACGGTAAGAGGGGAGGAAATAAAACTATTCTTATTATTTGCAGTTTCACATCAACATTTTAATGAATGAGAAATGTTGTACGCAGAAAATGAGACAAAACCCTTGATCTAAATACAGCACGAATACATTTGGAGTATCGCATTACAAACACAGCTGTGAAGGAGCCAGGTAGCGTGGTTTAATGTTGCAGCTATTTGTGAGGATGTAACACAACCTAGTGGAGATCACTGGGTATTACGTGTGTTGTCAGTGTTTGTTTTTATACTCTGGGTTTTTTCTACTCAGTGCCCAGTCGTCCCCCAGAGAACGTCCAGGCCGTTGCGACTTCCCCAGAGGTCATTTCACTATCCTGGCTGACGCCTCCTAAAGAAGCTCTGAATGGCAACTTGCTGGGATTCAGGGTTATCTACTGGGCCAACCTGCCTGATGGAGGTACACGCGCGCACACACACACACACACACACACACACACGAGAGCATGCAAACCTGAGTTTAGATTAACATGCATTTTACAAAAATGCATCTCAGTCTCCAGAAATCTGCACTTCCTCCTCAAATAGAGTATAATTATAAACTATTCCTGATAGCATTTCTTTCATGAAAACATATACACACACAGGTTGGTGTGATCTGCACTACTATGAGTCTGCTTCCAATCAGAGCAGAGGTGGATAACCCTGTCCGATGCACCTGTGCAGGGGGCACACCTAGCCTGCTAGCATGTCTGAAGGATCAGTGTGTGAGCTAAGAGCCAGATCAAGCCACAAGTCAGAGAGAGCTGCGTTCCCTGGACAAGGATCACCTGATCTGTTAGCACAAGTGCAGTCAGTGGATAAAGAAATGTCAAGAAATGTAGGTCAAAGTCATAACATCCAACAAGGATGAAGGGGCATCCGTTTTATAATTATTTAATACATCTGTTCATTTAATATGTTTCCATTTAACATTTTAATATGCTAAAGATTTGTATTTCTATTATTTTATCCAACCACGGTCTTTATTGTTTATTTCAATTCAATTCAGCTTTGTTCAGTCACCTCTAAGCACCTCTAACAACCTCTATGAGCAAGCACTCGGTAGTAGTGGGGAAGGAAAAACTCCCTCTTAGCAGGAAGGACAACCATCTGCTGTAATTCCTGCATTCTTGTGGACTGATGTTCTAATTTGTTAGTAGCTACAAACAGATAAAAAAAATAGGGATGAAGCTAAGATTTGTGCATAAAACATTTGATTTGTTTGTGTCGGTGAATGAGGCCCGCTGTTTTCTTACATTTAGATCCCCACACTGAGCCTAGACCAAATAGTTTTACTTGACCAGTCCACATCCAAGGACACTCTGACAGCTTCACTGTGGTTTTGGAGCGTGTTGCCCAATTACAGCAGACTTAGTGGTCCTAGTATTCTGAGATGTCCTTGGGCAAGATATTGTTGATGCCAATGGCAGGCCATCACTTCTGAGGCTATTACTGTAAATATGTGCACGTGTAAAAAGATTTATAGAATTGCTAAGGTTAAGCAGTGCTCTAAGTTAGCATCCTGACATGCCGGCTCAAAGCGTTACTGCGTGTGACTTTTTCTTGGTCATTAGAAACAAGTAGCTTTTAGTGTAGATACTCAGGTGGATTTTTAAGGCATGGCATAACCTTCACTGCTGGCCAACAGGCTGTATGCTGATGGAAGGCGGACAGCATAGCATGGCAGTGTCAGCCAGATTGCTTGTGACAGCATGATTACCTTTGCCCCTTGCACTGTCACATCACATTGGCCTGCCTACAGAACATGAACGCTCAAGACTTGACAGCCATGGCTAGTTTGCATGGTAACAGTGAATGTATTCTCAAAGCTACATTAAAATGCTATTATTTGTAAATATTTGTGTTTTTAATTTTTTATATATACTGCAGCCTAACAATTAATATATTGAGCTGTTTATTGCACTCAGTGCCAGACAAGTGTAGTACATCAGGATGATGGAATAATCTCATTGACCAGCAGAGGGAGTTATAGAACCTGCAGCGGTGCAGGCTGTGCCGGTGTTGCAGTTTGTAGGACAAGAACAAACTGGATGTTATGACTTTGTTCATTTGTTTTTGTTTTTGTTTTTTTGTAAATACTTCTGTTGAGTAAGAGAAATCAAAGTATCTAAACTCTAAAAGACAACAGAACTGAATTTTTGAATACTCTGCCAGTGATTTTCCTGCTTATTCAGTCTATTTTTTCTCCATAATGTCAGCAAAACAGTTAAAAAATTAGAATGTAACATATTCAAATTGCTTCTTTTGTCTGACCAGCAGCCTAAACAGCCAAAAACTATTATCTTCAGCAATTATGTCAAACAATGAACAGCAGCAAGTCATCACACCATCTGCAAATATCCTTTTGGCTCGGAAAAACAATTAATCCACCGTTCGAATCAATTAAAGTCACGGGAGAGCTGCAGTTATCTCGCAGTTGCAGGCACCAGAAAAATACGGGCCTCTGATTATTGTCACTTTTCTTTATCAGGATGTGGTTCCAGTTTGATGCAAACATAATTTTTGATTTTAAATTTTTTTTTTTAAATTTTTGTTCCTGGATATGAAGACTGTGGGCCAGACACAGACAACCACAGTCTTGGTTAACCTGTACATCCTATTGTGTTTTTCAAGTGTTTTAAACGCTCTCCTCCTTAATGAGGAGAAGAGCAGTAGCTGGGGGTCCGTTATAGATCTCTGGAGTGAAATGAAAAACTAGAACTGTGGACGAGAACACATTGTGGTGAAGGAATACAGACACATTGAGGTGTTGATAATCCAGAAGTTAAGAGCTGAGGGAACCATGTACGCTTGGATCCAGACTTGTTTAAATTTTGTGACTGAATATGAAATCATCTCAGGCTGTGCTCGCTTAGGCCTGATATTACTTTTATGTATTTGAGCCTCTATATTTTAGTAGTCACATGTTTGGACCAGTGGCAACCTGTCACATAACGGGATTATTTACAACAGGAGACATTATGGGGATTTTTGTTTTCCACAAAAATTATTCAGGAACCAGAATATTCTTACATATACTGAAGCCCGATTTAATACTGCTGTCAGTGTGTTTAGAGGATAAATCTGAATTTAAACAAGTTCAGAACCTAAACATATAACTGTTTAGGTTAACAAAGAAAGACTTTTAAGTTTCCTGAAGATGTCTCCAAGGTCCTTAGATTACCATGACCTGGATGAGTGAGAGCCTACACAGACATTATATGTGCAGTTACCGTATTCTCAGTCTCATTTTTTCCAGTTGATCCAGTCAAACATAAACAGTTTAACATGTCAGAAGTGAACAGAGATGTGTAGACACCACGCTGATTTATTCACTATTCTCCAAACTCATCTTCTTCTGTTTTCTGTTGGCCAGAGCTCGGAGAGATCAGGAACGTGACAACCTCTAAGCCCTCACTGGAGCTGGATGGATTGGAGAAATATACCAACTACAGCATCCAGGTGCTGGCCTTCACCAGAGCTGGTGATGGTGTCCGCAGTGAACAGATTTACACCCGCACCAAGGAGGACGGTAGGCCGATTAAGTCACCTCTCCAAATAAAAAGGCAGCTGTCAGGTTGTAGCGAGCTTCTGTCATAGAGGTTGTTTCATGGTCAGGTTATGCTAAGATCTGTGCTAAAGTGAATTTGACTCACTGCCTCAAGGAATTACAATATCTCCCCCCTTTACACTAAATGTCAGTTTTTCTAGACCAACAGTATTTTACTGGGATAAAAATGAGGCAGGATCCTAAATATACTTATTAAGTAGAGAGCAGTAAGTCTCGCATGCAGCAGAGAGAATATGTTATGTGGCCATCTGTTATCTAGCTGTATAATCAGTGTAAAAAGAGCCATAAAAATCTTTCAAGTATTAATATTAGCTTAATGTACGGAGTATATCAACTAAATTATCTCATGCTTTCAGTTCCCGGTCCTCCGGCGGGGGTAAAGGCAGCAGCTGCATCCAACTCAATGGTGTTCGTGTCCTGGCTTCCTCCTCTCAAAGTGAACGGCATCATCAGGAAATACACCGTTTTCTGCTCCAACCCACACCCCACGGTAAAGCACATCAACAAAGTATCATTCAAAAAGACAATGTTACACTGTTACACATTGTTGCAACATTGTTTGTTCGTTTTTTAATTCAAGTTCCGGTTTTAGAGCTAGCTAACCAGGAAGATAACCAGGAACCTGGAGCTTCGGCTTGAAGCAAAGATGACTTATGTTTGTTTAATAATTACAGTAAAAGTAAAGTAAAAACAAAAGTTTACAAAAAACAGAAATAATTAGTAATTGTGTGGGTTTCTTTAGCTTTAAAGAGCTTTACACCTGCTCAGCATAATGCTACAGCACCCTAAGTTTTCATAGCCCTGCATATCAGGACATTTAGAACCATTTATTTATTACTATTTGAAGCATTTATCACACAAGAAACTGTAAATATGTGATGTGTCCTAAAGATGTGTGTACACACAAGGCACGAACATGTGAAACACAAATATTTGTAGCACCTAAACAACTATAACATTTGCAGAGGTGTACAAAAAAATCACAGATAGTGAATAAATGTGAACTCTGGCCAGTATAGTTTGAGCTGTTTGAGAACTGGTCGTGGACAGCATCAGTCCAGCTGGGTGCAAACACGATATTTGTTCATTACTGGTTTGGGCTCAATAGAAAACATCAGCATGTGTAGTTTTACCCCTGAGTGTTTTTTTATGCACTGGAGTCATTTATGAACGTCCTCCCTCCTCCAGGTGAGCAGTGAGTTTGAGGCGGCCCCAGATGTATTCTTCTACCGCATCCCCAACCTGAGCAAAAACCGTCAGTACAGCGTCTGGGTTGTTGCAGTGACTGCTGCGGGCCGTGGAAATGCCAGCGAGATCATCACTGTCAAACCCATGGCTGAGGGTCGGTGGAGCTACTCTCTTATAAAATGTGCTTTTCAATGCTGAACAGCTCTCTGTTGCCTGGTATCACGTTTGTGAGCTCGAAGTGCAAAGTGGATGCGTAAAATGTGCAGTTTGGGTAAAAATGACTCTTAAGACAAGGAGCATTACTAAATGGGAATAATGCTGCATTTGGCCCTGGGAACATGTTGCATGTTCTGTAAACGCAGATAAGCTGATGCATATACCAACAGGTCTTTATTGTCTGGAGTCAGCTCCTATATTAAGCGCCCGCTGCAGAGCTTTCTGGTCTTGCACTGTGCATATCTAATACCAGTTTGTGATCTTTGCAGTTACGATTCTTTCTATTGCTCCCCTGTAGAAAGTTGCAATAATTGTCACAGAAATGTATTCTTCACTAGTTTCTTTAAGAAGTCTGTCAGGTTAGACATGTGTGAGCACACCTTAAGTTAAATTCTCCATCTGAAATATTTAAACAGGAACACATGTCTTTGAATTTCACTGCAGGCTGATCAGTTGTGTGTTTTTGCAGCTCCGGCTCGGATCCTGACCTTCAACAGGACCGTAACGACCCCCTGGATGAGGGACATCTTGCTGCCTTGTAAGGCAGTTGGCGATCCTTCACCAACCATCAAGTGGCTGAAGGAGATGTGAGTAAAATACTAATCACTGAGGATCACTGAGGATCTTTTCACAGCTGAATATTTGTGGATATTGTCTCCTTAAAATATCCAGTGTCTGTGTGGCACACTAGAAGCTGAAAGTTAATCGTAAATGCATCTCTGCCTCAGCAACGGGACCCCAGCACCCGTTGTGATTGACAGCCGGCGCAGCGTCCATACGAACGGCAGCCTCGTTATCCGCACAGTGAAAGCAGAGGATTCTGGGAACTACACATGTGTGGCCAGTAACAGCTTTGGGCTGGACAAGATTGTCCTAAACCTCCAGGTTCAAGGTGAGAATTACAACATGGGCAGAAAGACAAAAGAATGACACGTTATCATCTTTTTCAGTGCTAGATTTCTTTCTTTAAATCCTGCTGTTTCCTTCAGTTCCTCCTGACCAGCCTCGCCTCACAGTGACCAAGACAACCACCACCTCCATCACCCTCTCCTGGATCCCAGGAGATAACGGTGGCAGCTCCATTAGAGGTCAGAGAGATTCTGCCTGTCCTTCTCTGTCACTGCTTTTTTTACCATTTGATTTACATTCATGTCTCCATCTGTGCCACCTTCAGGCTACATCTTGCAGTACTCAGAGGATAACAGTGAACAGTGGGGTAATTTTGCCATCAGTCCAAGTGAGCGCTCTTACAGGCTAGAGAATCTCAAATGCGGCACCTGGTACAAGTTCACCCTAACCGCCCAGAATGCCGTGGGCCCCGGACGCATCAGTGAGATCATTGAAGCAAAGACCCATGGGAAAGGTATGAACTGTTCTTCTTTAAGGGGCATGTTACAGGTTAGTCGTTGTGCAGCCTCCACTTATTTAAAAGTAAACTTAAAATACTTAACAATACAGCAAATGATTGGAGTGATAAACACGTTTTAAAAGGTCAAAGAGGTTTTAACTTTTTTCCCTGAGAAATAATAATATATACGGTGTGATCAAACCTGTGAAGAGCCAAAACCTTATTGGATTTAAACCAGACCGATCATGCATGAGCAGACTGCAGTTATTTTTAGATCATTGCCTTTTAATTATCCTGGATCTTCTCCGGTGTGTTAACTTAATTTTCATTTTTTGGAGCAATGGAAACAACTTTTTAGTGTACTTTGTGCAAACACACAATGGCTCAGTGGCAATTCAGGAGGTTGCACTCCCTCATCGGGGCTTGAGCTGACAGTCTCACCCTGGAGAATAAATTCTCATTGTGGACTCCTCAGCTGTAGACTTTCTTACCAGGACACCCAGATCCTACCACCCGCTCAGGTTTCAGACCGCCGCCTGTGCAGGTTTCAGATCCCTGGTGAAATCTCAGAGCGCGCTCGACAGATCCACCAAATTTGAATTTGGTTTCAGTTTCTGAAAACATCCTGATTTAGAAAATAAAGTGATAGCACAGAATGTGTTGCATCTGATTAAGTGTACACACAGTCACTGGTAAATCCTTCCTGCAAATAATGCACTCTGTCACAAAGTTCATGAACTTGACAGTGAGTTTACTCAAATGGCTTCCTTATCACGATAGCTGCCAATGCCAGCATGGGTCCAAATCTCTGAGGTTTCCTGTTTCCAGCACTTTGTTGAACGTATGCAACAAAGAATAAAGACTGTGTGAATGCAAAAGCAGGTCTAATCAAGGTGTACTTCGTCTTAAGCTCTTAATTTTGTGTCTGAATGCTGATTATTTTTCCTTCTTCCCACAGAACCTCAGTACTCTAAAGAACAGGAGCTCTTCACTAGCATCAATGCCACTCGAGTCAAGCTCAACCTGAACGGCTGGAATAACGGCGGATGCCCGATCACCTCGTTCACCCTGGAGTATCGGCCGGTAGACTCGCCCACTTGGACCACGGCACAGCGCACCTCCCTCACCAAGAGCTACGTCCTCTACGACCTGCAGGAGGCCACCTGGTACGAGCTGCAGATGAAAGTCTACAACAGCGCCGGCTATGCCGAGAAGAGAGTCAAGTTTGGAACACTCAGCTATGATGGCAGTGAGTTCACATGGTGGCAGGAGACCATCTGTTTCCCACTCTTTTCTTCACAGGGAGCAGAGTGATTGTCTGTCGTGGGCTACTGAAACCAGCAGGGTACTGTAGCTGTGTGATTCACTGGCTGCTCCAGAGGTAGTATCATGTGAACACTCACACTTTAGGAGGGAATTGGTGATAAAAGCCATAAGTTCTCAGTAACTATAGCATTAAGAGTCTGACTAAGTGTGAGAGTTTGAGGCAAAGAGGAATAAATTACCTTTTCTGTTAATGGCAGAGCTCCAGGCTCAAGGAGACTGAGCCGCCTTTGACAAATCGGGCAATAAAAAGCACATTTCATACCAAATCTAGTGGCTGCAGCTTGGCTTTCATGATGACGCCGCCTTCACAAGCCCTCTGAATTCTAACACAAGAATCAAATAATCTCCTGATCTCCTTTGAGATAAAGGATACCAGCATTACCAGCTCATATTGCACACCAGGGGCTCAGCAGTATTCTACCACAATCACTTCTGAGGAACAAATACTTCATTTCCTCCCTCACTCACATTCTGCGACTGCTGAAGAGAGGGTGGGGGTGAGCATTAAGCTGTGAAGGATGAGTTCATTGGTACTGAGGTACAGTTGGGCGAAATGAGAACAAAGCATTAGTGTCAATTTGACAAAGGTCAAGCACAACGATTAGGAAAGGGCAGCAGCTTATGGTGAAACACAAAATTTGTAATGCTCTTGACTTTTTTTTACTCATTAGGATTCATTCAGTAGCTTTCATTTAAAGAGACAGATCAGGGGGTTGTCATGCAGGTTGTGTCTCCTGACACTGTCACATGACCTCTGCACAGGTACCATCGCACCTTTAGTGAAGGCGCCCAATGTGAGCGAGGATAACTCTGGGAGCGGTGAGGGTTTGAAGATGATGGTAACCATTTCCTGCGTGTTGGTGGGTATCGTCGTGATCTTCATCGGCCTTCTGGTGCTGAGGAGGAGGAGGAGGGAGCAGAGGCTCAAGAGGCTCAGAGGTGAGATGATGGGGGTCCCCGCACGTGATGGGCGGGTTTCCCAAATCTGCTACGTGCTTGCCTCTAACATTTTCTCTTTATGTTTCCTAGATGCAAAAAGCTTGGCTGAGATGCTCATGAGGTAACATCTTCATTAAGCCGTCATCATTTACCTCAGCATGCACACAGACGCAATTACAGATCTTTTTACTTCCACTCATTTTTCATCTGCTCTGTGCTTCTCAGTAAAAACACGCGTCCAGCAGAGCCAATTAACAAACAGCAGCAGACGCTCCGCATGCACATCGATATCCCCAGAGCCCAGCTTCTCATCGAGGAGAGAGACACCATGGAGACTGTTGGTAAGCACGCAGCGAGCACTGGTGACACAGGACATAATGTACGATGGCGCGCAGGCTAAGTTTGTTTCTGCTGCTGTCTCAAAGATGACAGGTCCACTGTGCTACTGACCGACAACGACTTCGGGGAGACACAGAAGCAGAAGTCGTCCACAGTCACCCACACTGTCCACTACCAATCAATCTCCCAGGCCACTGGTCCACTGGTAGACGTGTCTGATGCCAGACCAGGAACTAGTAAGTCCAGTACGGACTCTTTTTTTAACTTCATAATACATTAAAATGTTTATGTGTCCTTTTATTTTCCCAGAACTCTCTCCTTTCATGAACCTTCCCTCTGTCACTTTGCCTTTTGTTTTGGAAGTTATGAGGATTCATTGAAAAGCTCAGCAGACTGCTGCCACACTCATACGCCACATTATGCTGCTTCATAGTTACAGTGCTGTTGCCATGCCTGCTGTTCTGGAGTCAATAAGGTGTTTCCTTGTGGAGCGGTTTCACTACAGATTCTATATTTACATGAAATCCACTCCACAAATAGACTTCAGCTGGTTTATTATCAGGTATAAATAGCTGCAGGATGGCTGCACAAACTATTATTTGCAGGACAGCTTTTAAAGTCAGCGCCATCATCCCTCGGTTGTTCTTTAGCCTTTGTATTTGAACCCCACTGTGGAATTACTGCCACAGAAGCCACAGTATGTTGAACTCAATGCCACAAGCACGAAAAGTTGGACGAAGTTTTGTTGCCATTGGATGACCTCCTTCAGGTTCGAGGCTCCGGGTCACATTTAGAACTGGGTGACTTGGTAATCTTGGTAATCCACACACTCTTAAATCTCTGCGATGCCGTCTCAGTGCAGCAGTAGCTGCTGTGATATCGGCACAGTTAGTGGTAAATTGTGCACCGCCAACATTAGTGAATCAGATAAAGTTCTTGATTTTAAAATTCCTCCCGCCTCTTACATGCAATCTTCTCACTGTGCTCTCTTTATAAATACTGACAACACTTTTTTTACACTCGTGCAACATGTTAATAAATTTGGCTCAATAGCTCTCATGCAGTGAGCTCACCGTTAGTTTTTATTACTTTAGTAATCAAAGTCTGCATAGTGACGCAGAAGAAAATCCACTGTAATCCCAGAGACTATATACTGTTGCCACTCTTTTCTGTTGTAATCATGACCATTTCATTGAGCCAAGTTGTTGCTCGACCTGTTTAAATACCTTGCGTTTCTCTGCCTCGCTCTCAGACCCAACAGCCCGCCGCACAGCCAAAGCTGGCCCAGCTGCTCGCAACAGGTACGCCAGCCAGTGGACCCTAAACCGCCCCCACCCGCCAGTCTCCTCTCACACTCTGAGCACTGATTGGAGGCTGCCCACACCCAGAGTGGCAGGCTCTGTTGACAAGGAGAGTGACAGCTACAGCGTCAGCCCATCTCAGGACACAGGTAAATGACACAGAGCTGCTCTGTGTGACCCTACGTGTCTAACAGCATAGCACCTGTATTAACCTTCACAAAATGCCATTGCACTAATTCTAACAATGATCCACTCCACTAACTCTGGGCCTGATCCAGACCGTGCACGGAGCAGCATGGTGTCAACAGAGAGCGCCTCCTCCACTTACGAGGAGCTCGCCAGAGCCTACGAGCACGCCAAGATGGAGGAGCAGCTGCGACACGCCAAATTCACCATCACCGAATGCTTCATTTCTGACACTTCGTCAGAGCAGATGACGGCAGGCACCAACGACTACACCGACAGCCTGACCTCCAGCACACCATCCGAATCAGGCATCTGCCGCTTCACCGCTTCCCCACCCAAGCCTCAGGACGTCAGTCGGGTTATGAACATGGCCGTGCCCAAGGCTCACAGACCGGGTGAGGCCAAGCTGTCCAGAGGCCACACGTCAGCCTGCCTGAAACTATAACTGCTCAACATCTCTAATGTTTACCCCTAATATTAACACCAGCAGTGAATTCATTCAAGCTGATAGTCGTCTTATTTAAAGTGAAACCACAAGTCGAATCTGAATGAAAACAACTTGGACACAGATGCAGAAGCATTGTCTAAAAATTCATTATAAATGTGGCAAAAAAGAAAGGCAGCGATATCTGCTTTAAAAGGCACAGGAACGTTTTGATAGTGTGAGCAAATCCCAGCCATTATAATGTAAATCCACATGAATGAAACTGTCCATTACCTGATTAGCGCATGCATTAGTGCATTACTGCTGATTTGGTGTTTTGTGCATTTCAAAATAAGAGTGCCCAGTTATTCCACACGCCTTCAATGTCACAGGAGTGGAAGAGTAATTTGGCTGAAAAGAATAAGCAGGATTATTTTAGCCTGATAAGAACAGGGTGAGGTTGTTCAGGAGTGTCTGTCGTCTTACTGACCCTGCTCTGTGTTTGTTGTCCCTCAGGGGGCGAGCTGGTTCACCTTCCTCCCTATCTGCGCATGGACTTCCTGTTAAACCGTGGCATGTCTTGCTCGGGGTCATCTAGGGGGACAGCTAGTGGGGAGAGAGCGGCCATGGGTCAAGCCTGCCTTGAGCCCCAGAAGAGCCGCTCGCTGAAGCGGCCCTCTCGGATGGCGCCCCCGACACCTACAGAGGCCCCTCAGGCCAGCAGGGACCCAGTGGCCCAGTGGCAACCCGGATCAGCGGCCACACTCCCCCACAGAGAGGGCTCAGAGCTGGCCCAGGCAGCCAAGCTCAGCACCTCCCAGGAGTCCCTGCTGGACTCCAGAGGACATCTGAAACAGAGCAGCAACCCCTACGCAAAGTCTTATACGCTAGTATAACAGCAGGGGCACCTGGGGCGGGACTAGAACTCACTCTAACACTGGACTTAACACTCAAGTGCAGTAAACTGACTTTCACCACACAGTTCTGTATATATGTCCCCTCCCTCCGAGGACGGGGTCACTTTTACTAATGTCCTTTTATTTATTTTAGACTTTTCTTTCACCTCTTGTTTGTATTTTTTGTTTTGTTTTGTTTATTTGTTTGTATCACTTGAGAAAAAAAAATTTCACTCATTTGGAGAGGAGTCCAGTCGGAGCTTTGCCAAACTAATTGAGTAATGAGGGAGCATTTATTTATTCTTGTTCATTCTTTATAAGAAATTGGTGATTATTAATTGTTAGTTGTCAGCTATTATTGATCATTAATTACTGATTACCAAGTGATCTATTATCACCATCACTTCTCCAGTGTTTTCATAAGAACCTGGACATCTTTTTTTCTTCCTCTTTGGTTTCTTTTCCTGGTTTCTGGAAGATGACGATTTGGAGTCATGTTTTTTCCTATGGAATTTTCTTCTGAAGCATTCAGTGAAACTCGGAGAAATCTCGGAACAAAAGCAATTGAAACTAGAGTCCAAACTTTTCAGCTGCTCTCAAATTGTTACTTTTTTTGAAGAAAAAAAAATCTATTTCCTATGGATGCATGGGGACTGACCAATTAAAAGACAATGAGGATTATGATCGCGGCTGGGTGGGCAGCCCAGTCGAGCATTTTGTCACACTATGAAATGATCCAATGTGAAGATTTATTATTCTTATTACTATAAATATATATATAAAAAGAGAAATCACTTTTATTTGTGGATATTACAGGGAAGAATTGATTTGGTTAATAAAGTCCTTAGTCATGTTTGCACATATCTCATTTTAATTAGGAAATGGAGTCTCTGTTGATCTTTCTCTGTGTCCCATTCTCTGATGGTGCAATATGAAAAAAGATATGAAAAGTCTATGGAAACTATTGCTCTATACTGTACTGTAATGATGATAAATAACTATGTTGTGAGTATACTTACAGGGCCGGACACACTCCAGCTTTTGTATTCAGGTGTAGTTTACCACTGCTTGTCTGCCAGGTTGGTAAATGATGTTAGCTAGAACAGGGAGGTTTTTGAGTACTGATGGTTTGCACTTCACAACAGCCCGACTCAAGTGTGTCCAGATCCCTTCTCTCAGTGCACTAGGTAGAGTCTTCAGGGCTCTCACTGTCCTCAGTAGATTTACTGTTGCTGCATTGCAGCAATGCTCCTCTACAGGGAAAAAAAAACGTGAGACAATCCAGCAGAATTCCCCCCTTCGAACCAAACCTATAATGTCTATGGGAAGTATCTGAAAAAAAAAGTTCATGTGGATATATACGTAAGAAACTGTTTTTCTGTTCCTGTCTGCCCTGGCCCGTTTCTGTTCTCTTTCTTTCAGTTAGCCTGAGGGATCCAAAATGCTGTGAGGTCATAATGTCAGTTTCTATGATTAGTTTCTATGATTAACTGTCTTCATTATGATTATACATTTTAACAAAAAAAATGTCACTTTTTATTTTTAACATGAGTGTTCACCATGGTGGCACTGGAATAAAGAGAAACTAACACAAAGGTTCAAATTTGATTAATAAAATGGCTGTTCCCCAAAGTGTCCCTCGCAGCTTTGATGGTGGGGCGGAGGTGACGGAGCAGACGGGCCCAGAGCGGGTGGAGGCCGCGCTCCCTGCCTGCTTGGGCCGTGAATTTCGGCGAGAGAGATGCCCGGTCTTCACCTCGTTTTTGTCACTGTGACAGCAATGAAACATGAGTTTCCTAATGTTGAGCGTTGTACTCCCTACCTGCAGGTGGCAGTGATGTGCTGCTCAGTACAGTCTGGTCAACACAATGAGCCTGCAGTGTGCTGAGACCCTCTCTATCAAACCTGCTTTAAACTAAGATGAGCAGCTGAGTCTGCCCTGAATCGTGGACGGGATGTTTTCCAGAGATATTCAGCAGCAAATGTGCAGCATGGAGAGATTTTGTCAGAAGACAAATGACGAAAACACCAACAAAGCCTCAAAATCCCAGAATGCACAGCAACAGTGTAAATGTTTCTTTTCCTTAAAGCAGGGGTGTCCAAGCCATTTTATTCCCTTTGATCGTATGTAGTGAAAGTCCCCTTTCTGTCAGTGTAAACAGTGAGATATAAGAAAAACAAGCGCAATTTCAACACTGTCTTGTTTTTTCTACATGCTGCTGTCGTAAATGAAAGAAATCTGTGAGCATGAATCTTAAATGTGTAAAATACAGAAATCTGGAATTCAATTACTTTAGTATGAATAGGAAAAGCTATCAGTAGGAAACACTAGGAAACTTCTGAAAATACAGTTGAAATTCCAGGGTCCTTCTTCACCTTTCCAAAGCTGATTCTCAACCCCGGGCGTTATGTTTGACACTCCTGCCCTAAAGGAAAAGAAAACAGGCAGTACAGTTGAGTCATTTTCTCCGGTGTCATGTTATTCCCACTGACATCTATTGACTTACTCTTTAGGGTTCCCAGTTTTGAGAGAGAGTCAGACGTCTGAACTGTTCATGATAAGCTATTATAATTTTTCATCCTCAGCTCAGATGTGTTTTAAGCAAAATTTCAAAAGTTTCCGTAGCTTCAGAATGAATCCCACGTCTGTGCTCAGGGATGACTGTATAAATCGAAGCTGACTGAAAGCACAAAACATTATTTTAAGAATGCCTAACACACCAGCAGCCTCACTTTTAAACGCCATGACATCCAGTGGTTTGCAGACTCCTAATGTCAGTGGCTCCACTCTCTCCATGAGGCTTTGCAGCTGTTGACTGCAATAACTGAGAAATTACACTGTAAATTATATACAATTATATAATTCATTTAAAATAAAAGCAGTTCAGATTTATTTTGAAAGCAGCCTTTGACCTTTACTGTGAAAGATTGAAAATCTGTGATCAGTTTGATTTCAGTTGTGTCGTCCATCGATGACGTGGAACATCAACGCTGATTATCCAAATTTAGATCAGTGATGTGACAGGTTAAAGCAACTAACCGTGCTCCAGGTAACTCTGCTACTGTCTCGTCTTTGGGTTTATCTAGAAAGACGCATTTGTATAAACAGGGCAGGACTGTTTATACAAAACTCATTTAAGAAAACCAAATGAATGAAACACTCAAAACTAAATCAGTTATATTTCTTTTAAATGTGACAGCGATGCCCCAGAACAGACTTTTTATCCAATGTTGTCAGAGTTTAATTATATAAACATGTCAGATATTTAATTATAGATGGTGGTGCTTGATGCCATATTGCCATAGAATATGAATGAATGCCCAAATGACTGTGCTGCCGGAGCGGGTGGAGTCAAATTTACTTAAAACAGTTCAGGTTGACCTTAAACATATCTGAAATCTTCCAAACATACTTATCAAATTCAGTTGTGGCTCTAAAATTATTCCCACAATCTTAAAACTGATGTATTTCTTCAGTTTTGAACTTAATTTTAAATAGAAATTCTATAGAAACATTTTTCGTTTTTCTAACTTAGTGCCAGATGATTATGTTGCAGCCACAGTTGGTCGTGACTAACTGCTGTGGTGCCGTACACTGAGAAACTCTAGGATGGATTTAGCTCTGATTGCCTGAAACATGAAACTTCATTTCTAAAGACTACAAGTGTAATTCAGATCATTCATCTGAAATTGGGGAGTGGGACCAGTTCTTTCACTACCAGTGCCCCTCTGTACCACATGACTGTCCACGGTATTTGGAGGCATCAGGTTCACTGCTCCAGAACACATTTTAATAAAAGGTACTAACTTCATTTTAAGCTTTTTTTGGCATTAATCGATAAAGTTTAGTATAATTATTGTCATTTGAAAATCAAAGCACTTCTAGAGCTTGTGAGGGTGACATTTGGCCGGAGCAGAAATGCAGTTGGACCGATAACAGCTTCTTCACCATAACAGACATGTTCATTGAGGTTTTCAGATCATTTCACACATTTCTGTGGTATTATTAAGAAAGGATAAAGAGAACTGCCAAGCAATAAAGTGCCACTTAACAGGCAGAAGGCACTGTGGGACATGTAGGCTGAAGTTAAATATCACGCAAGGGACGAAATGCGCTGAAAAGACTGGAGTGAAATATATCAGTTTAATTTTCTGCTCTAATGAAGTCAGTGTCAATTTAAAGTGTTGTTAAATTTCAGCCTGTCAAGACTCCGTCTGGTGTTGCTGCAGAGGATAAGTGTGAACAGTAGTGACAGAATTATGAAGAATCTTCCTAAACTGGTTTATTGATTCTGAACTCACCAGCCTGCCATCCTGAAGAGTCCACCTGAGCCTCACACGTCCTGCCTGCTAAATTGCTTCCATGGTCTTATATCACAAGACACAGATTAGCAGGAAGGTGTATTACTCAGCATGACAACTGTATCTGCCATCCACCTCCAAAGTCCACAACAAATTAAGCACGGTGACAGAGATTTACTCACCACCACACTCAGTGGTTAATAACAGCTGTCATAAATAAGGTTCAGGCTGCACTGAATTCTTTGCCTCTGATCAGCCTGAGAAATATGAATCCATCGTTTGCAGAGCTGAGGAAGTGGTTCTGAAAACGTAAAGTAATAAGCACGGATGCATGTCCCAGTGCAGACCTGAAGCAATGAGCTCTGAGCATGGCTCAGGCAGCTGGCATTGTTTATGTTGTCATTTATTGGATTCCAGATATTTTTACTCCTCACAAACTCATTTAGTGAGTTACAGCAAAGGAGTTTATGTGATGATCACAGAGAAATCCTTACAGTGTGATCTGTTCGCACTCAGCTGGCAAAATCAACATCGATATATCCAAATGAAAAAGCGAAGAGATCAGATCAGATCAACTAATCAGAAATTTCTACAGATTTCACTGAAAATCTAAATTGAAATTGTTCCTTACAGATGTATTCAAGAATGTGAGTGTGCCCAACTCGTACTTAGCTGGGACACACATTCATACATGTATATAAAATCCCAATTTAAACACAGCATGTTGGGAAAAATGCCTACATAATAAAACTTTGCTGAAACTTAAACCTTAATTTGTGCAAGGGCTGCTATGAGCACTCAAGAAATGTAAAATAGAAGAAGTTTGGAACTATCAGGACTCTTTCTGAAGCCGGCTGCCAGGTTATCGATCAGGGAGGTGATGAAAAACCCAGGGCCAAAGGCACAAACCCGCACAGAGAAGACACGTCATCATAGATGCTTCCCTTCCAGTCTGAAGTTACTTTACACAATATGCTAAGAAGAAAGGGATAATCTGCCCACATCCAGGTTTGCAAATCATAAAGACACAAAAAACTTCACTTTAGTTTGTCATTATAGCTTGAGTTTACTTGTGGGAATATGGCAAATGTTTCAAATGAATTTTACAGATCATACAGTGCAGTAGGATGCCTGGACAGTTTCTGAAAAGAACATAATACACAGCATAACAAACATGTCATTACTTCCTGATAAAATCGTTGGTTTAATATTCTCAGCTTCCATTACGAATGATTTTAATGTGAAATAATACCCAATATATCTACTAGGAAACAGGTTTAAATTAGAATTTCACGTCTTCCACTCCACTGAGGTTCTGTTACTGAACACTGTGGTCAGCAGCTGTGCTTTTTGATGAGATGGCAGAAGAGCAGAGATTCACCTGCAGCACTGTGTTTAACGCCGTATGATATTGTTGCTCTGAAACGACACAAAAACCCCACGTAACTTACACTTAAAAAGTCTGCCTGCATTATAACTCAGTGTTTCCATGGTAACAAATTAGTAATGAGTAGCACTGCAGGGCAAAAATAGGAACACGTGGCTCAGCATTTGTGGTCTGCCATGCTGCGAAGGTGTTTTTAGAGCCAAGTGGAGACAGTCCAGTCACATACTGAATCCTGTCATGTCAACAAGCCCCAGGAGCTCATTTCTGATGCGTAGAATGTAGCTCATTTCTACATTGCTTAGATTTTATGCTCCTGGACACTGTTTGTGACAATCGAAAATAAAAATTTAATTGGATCTCCTGTTTTGTTTTTCCAGTTTTAATTAATTCATGATTTTGTTTTCTAGAAGCCAAACATCTGCTACTAGAATGATGGAGAAATCTGTGTTTGAGAAAGTTGTACTTTTAAGCTGCTTTAAAAAATATTTAAATTCAAAATATTCAACAGTTTGGTTAGTGCAACTCTTTTGTCCACATTACCAAAAATGTAAATCAAGTTAAGGGCACAGGTCCATAAGGACAAAAGGATGTTGAATGAGAAATCAACGACGTTCATGAATCACTTAAAACCTCTTTTCAAGGTCAATCATTAGAACCTTTTGATCCCAGCTTGTATATACTAGCAAAAAAAATTAACTAGTGCAATATTTGTATAGCACTGTGATCAATGAAAATAGACTTTTAACTGCAGCACACAAAGTACATTGTGTGTGCATTTAACCACTTTCACAATCGTCACTAAAGTTTTCGTATAATCTTGCAGCTTTGCACATGAATGCTTCACTGTCAGCTTTTTCAACTTTCTTCTTAAATCACAGATGTTGAAGCATGTGACCTGCTGCATGCGGTGCACGAATTCTGTAGCAAGGAAAGAAATACTCAAAAAAAAAAAAATCACTCCTTTCCGTTGTCTTTATTTATTTCTCTGTAGAAGTGGGTATGCATGTGTGCATGTATGTGTGAGCTTTCATGCATGCATGTGTGTGCTTGTACAATACACGTGAGCCAATCTAAAAATGAACAATCACACTGGAACCACAACAAAGAACCACAATCACAACATCTGCAGTCTCAACAAAGATACAACTGAGAGAGTCATCGGGGGAAAAGTGTGTTGGAGAGGAGATCTCTGACATGTGAACACATTTAGAGACACTAAACTGATTGGATTTTAAAGACACTGGTAACAGTATGGAATCATTCTGCTCAGCCACAGGAAGAAGCCAGTAACAGGCCTCCAGTGGAGCCCAACTCTTCTGCTGGTACTGTGACCCAGATTATAGCATCAATCAAAGATCGCTGTTTAACATTACATGAGAAGACCTGCCAGCTTCCTGTTTATGTGGGTGTGCAGTGAGTGTGAAACCACACTGTAAAGTGTCACTGAAGTAAAAAAGAAATAGCAAAATTATATTATTATCTAAATACATACACCAAGAAAGTAATAATGCAACATTTTGTATATAGTAAAGTTATTCATTATGCACAGACTTTCACAAAGGTACAATTTAACCGCACCCTTCTACCTCCACCTTCAGGAATCTCGCCCTCACCCTCCCTTTCCAGTTCATAATGATGCAGTTTAATTGACATGCATGACCGGGCCCACGTCAGCTGAAGACGAGGCTAAGAGATGCCACTCTACGACTTCACATCCTGCTTCTTTTTCTGGAATTTCCTGAACTGTGACTGGATGGTCACAGCAGCCTTCGCCGTCTCCGGGGCGTCCATGTCGATGTCGAAATCCGGGGGGAGGTTGTTCTTCTTTTCTTCTGGGGAGAGAGGAGACGTGGAAATGTGAGAGGACAGCAGGACTTTCAAGAGGGGAGTTCATAAACATATCAAAAGTTCCTGAAAGATTTCTCTCAAGGCACAATCTATGCTGTCCACTTTCACTCTCTGTCTCTTTAGCAATAAGTGGGTGTTCGCTGTTCGGCTAGCTGCACTCAAATAGGAAAATCCACCTGTTAACCGTAACATTGGGGTTGGCGAAGTGATTTATGCGGAGGAGAGCTTGTTTGAGTCACCAGACCGACAAGCTGGTGTCTGACGATCCAGCTTTTCCTCAACAGGCCACAACCAAGAACTGAACCACCAACTTTCCAACTGATGGATGACCTGTTCTATCTTCTGAGCAAAATGAACCTCTAGTAATGTGACGTCATCTGAATACAGTGCATCAAATGATAAAGGACTCACTACTGCCCCCCTGAGGCTTGTAACATATAATCACCAACACACTTCATCCCAGAGGGTCAAATACTGTTGTTCTGTAAGCTGCAAGTTTGTAATTCCTGTCAATAATTAGGATGTAAACTCATCCAAGTTAAGGAAGTTTGGGGCTTTGTTTTCACTCACTAATTTGTCTCACTTTCACAGGATGGATTCAAGCTTCAAAATTACCTGGTAAACCTGTGCGCTGAAAAAATATTTGATGCCAAATGACTTTTTATGTGTTTTGGCAAAGAAAACCTTTACAAGTGTCCACATGTCATGAACTGGGAGTCTCAATATTTCTTACCCTTGGTGTCCAAAACGCTAAGTTTCTGTTTTATCCTGTGAAAGAGAACATTCAGCAACCAGGGCTGTTTTTTTATTCCTAGTTATTACAGGTATTGTAAACTTTTGGTTTTACAAAAATATGTAAATTTGCATAAAAGTTTTTTGAGATGAAGACTAGCTGGTTAGTTTGACAAACTTGGCTAACCTCTACTCCTGACACAGAGAGCAAGGTAAAGCCGCTTCTACTTACGTTATATTTTCTCTTTGTATTTAATTTCAAACCATTATTTTACACTGATCCGCCAGCTTCATGAGCCTAACTTTTATCCTCGTCAGGCTGGAAGATCCTCGACAGCTGAGGGAAGCCTAATGTTTTACAGATTCAAAGAGACCGGTAAACTCTGGGCATGGGGAAGCCATTAAACGAGCCATTATTGGACACGAACACAACAGTATAAACGGCGGTTTATAAACATAGAAAGAAAACATTTAGTAAAGATTTTGCAGTTTACTGCTCTGTTGCAGTGCTGCAGAAGTGACCTCTTTCTTGTTAGATGTAAATGTCATTACAGATGGCTGACATTCAGTAAAAGGACAGAGCAGAAGCTCCCAAACTGACAAAAGAAGCAAACGGGGAACGTGCTCTTCACAGCGCAGCAGAGAAGATTCTAGTTCTTTAAGCCAGAACCCAAAACTCCTTCAAGCCTCCGGGTGCTGTGTGTGAAGGGAATGAGATGCACTGTACTTAATTAAGAAACAAGCTTCTGATTAATAGATTCAAAGCAACAAAGATGAAGTGCCCAAACAGGGATAAACAGAGAAGACAGAAGTGCATCTGGCTGCTTGATCACAGAACATGAACATGTGAAAAGTTTTACAGGATATCTCTTCAGTTCTCACGGCAATAAAAAAAACCCACCAGAAAACATCATGCTCATTCATTCGCTTTTTTAAAAGGTCAGTTGTTTATTTGAGCATTACAGTTTTCATGCAGTACAGTGCTCCGTGCGTGGTTGTGCACTCTTGCATGAAAGGTGATTTTTTTCCAAATGGCCTACTTACGCTTAGATGGTACCTTTTGTTGACCTTGAAGCCCTTGGATGACAGTGAAAAACAACTTTATATTTCATAACTGCAGAAGCCACACACACATCTCTCTCTATTACACACACACACCATCACTCTTTATAGTCACACCTGCTCCACATGGCTCATGCCCTTTACACCACAAAGAAACTTTTAAAAGCACATCAGGCTTTAGGTCATATGTATGTCATACTGCTGAACCAATGAATGAATCCCATCTGTAAATCATTGCTGCAGATCATTTACATATATATTACAGCAACCTTAGAGTATATGGACAATGATTAGTGAAGGCCTAGGCAAACAAACATTGGAAACATCTATAATCTTGAAACAGGGAAATGTAAATTATCCCAGACTGCAAGGCACTGTGGACTTTGGCAGTAACTTTGTTTCTATCTTTATCTGCTGGAGTCAGAAAAGAAAAAAAAGTTTAAATTAAGAAATAAAAGATAACAATTCCCATATGTTTAAGTGTTGCTTAGAATTCTGAGTATATTAAATGGTACAGTCCATGAATGTTGTAAAGTAAATTAGTTATTATGTTCTGTATTTTTAAGAGATATAGCTTCGTCCCACAAGCCCCACACAATGGGCCGCCATGTTTGACTTCAGGTTTTGCTGCTGTTCTCTGGGCCTCTTTCACGCCACTGTCCGCATACGCACATGGAAGAGCAGGAAGGTCTTGCTGACAAATATAAACTGCTACAGTGAGAAATTGCTTTTTGAGATTTCCCTTTTTCTGAAGCTGGAACATGGCATGTAATTTATATGAATGGATTAAAAAAATGTTAGAGGTGAGAATAGAGACATTGGAGTGGCTATGCCAAAGCAAACAGGCAAATGACAGCAGTTGTATGGCTCCATCTATGTGAAGGAGGTTTCTATACAATCTATGCAACACATGTCATCTTTGGATTTGTGATTCCTGATATTGTCATGTGTTGAGCATTATTCATTTTGTGAGTGCCTTTTCTTTCCTGCATAGAATTCAAGGGCACACAGCTTACCACCTCTTCTTAAAAGGAAAGACCAAAACGGACAAATGTCACAAGAATGCAATTCACACGTGTCAAATTCAATTTAGTGTCCTCAAATTCCTCCTGATCACTGCTGTCATGTCCCCCTTCGGACCGAGCCAGAGCTGCAACACACTTCATCATCCCAAAGGTTGAGACAAAAATCCATTTCAACACGGGGTCTTTACAGGGTTATCAGCAGCCCCAGAGACGGAGGCGAAATAACATCCGGTCCTTCTGTGCTGAATGAACTATGGAACTGTTTGGCAGTGAATGGGCTGCTATTAACCTGCTACACTGATTGTGTGAGAAGAATGTTACCTTCGAGCAGTGGAGGAGATTACATTCAGTGAGTGCCGTGAAATTGAATTCAGAAAATGTGCAGACTACAATGACTTACTTAGATTTACTTACAAGATTTATGACACCTTCTCCATGGTCGAACAGCTGCTGAATGCATATTCCTGACAGGATATATATATTTTAAGCTTAGTTAGCGACTGATAATCCTGCAAGCCAGGCTGATTTTCTCACCTGAGCTCAGGTCTTGAAAAATGCCATTCACTGGTGTGAGGTTCATTAGAAGCAGTCTTTTGTTCTTCCACACTATCATTTTGCCAGGATGATAGTTCTGCACTTAGCACCATTTATGAATTTCAAAGGATTCTGCCAAGTATTCACAGTCCAATTTTGCTGTTTATAACTCAAGGGATTAGAATTACTTCATCGTGCCAACAATACCATGGCCCAGTTTACAAAGTAAGTCACTGCCATGCTAGAAAGAACTGGTGTGTTGTTTCAGATAAACAGTGAAGAAACAAACTGAAATTAACTATTCAAATTAAATAAGAAAAGCACGACAGGTATACTGGAGCACAATGTTAGATTTCATTTTATCAGCATGAAATTTCACAATAATAATCCTTAATTGCAGAGAAAACATTCAAATATGAGGATTTAAAAAATATATACTTGTATTTATTCATTTATTTATTTTAAGAAAACTGGTTGTAACACTTTCTTATTGTTTAAAGATGTCAGATATAAAAATTTATGTTTTTGCCAAGTTGTATCATTACCAAGTGAAAACCTCTGAGGATGAAAAATGAAGCCATAGCAGCATTGCCAAAAACGACTGTTTTGAGGCTGGTTTAGAGGCCATGGGTCCTGATACGCTCCCATATTAAAATGCCCAGCTTCAGCTCTGTAACTAACTGTAACGGTCCTGGGTCGTTTGACCCAGTGCTTTGAGTTTTATTTTGATGGTCTATGTTTAAGTTCATTTATGTCATTGTCCGTGGTCCTGTGTGTGATGTGCGGGTAGCCACACCCCCAGGCTGGGCCATCACCGGCACACCTGCTCTCCATCGGGGTGATTACCTGAAGAGCTACTTAATAACCCGGCGCTGACGGATGCTCCACGCCAGTCCGTTAATCACCTCTCTGTGGTAACTAGACTCCCGCGAAAGCGTTGCATTACTATCTTGTTGGAGCTGCGTTAAATCTGCCTACTTGTGTCTAGGTTTCGATCCGGCGTTCAGCGTCTGCCACCTGCCTGTCCTCCTGCTCAATTGGATCACCCGGTGCATCATCTGGCCCATCCACTACCTCCACGGACTTCCCTCCTCAGCTCCCACGGTCCCGCTCTAATCGTAAGCCAACTGGTCTAACTCAGTTTTGATGTGTTTCCTCCGCTTCCCGGCTCCCTAGTAATCTTCTCCCCTTTCTGTTGCAGCCTCCCACGGTCCCGATTCCGGCTTCCTCGCATCATTGTTTCCCGGGTTTTGTAGTTCCTCGTTTTGCTCCTTTGGTTTTCGCCTTTTGTTATTATAATAAAGTGTCCTTTTCTGCTAGCGCTTGAGTCTGCGTTTGGATCCTTTTGTGCACGCGCGCCGCGGCGCATGACAATTTAGTTACCTTATGCCCCTACGTTGCCCAGTTATAGTTCATTTTTTATTAGATTCCCCTTATGTCTTCACCCCTTGTGTTTAAGTCGCCCTTCATGTGGTTCATTGATGCCTTTCTCTCCCATCTGCTCCTCTTGTTTACATGTTTTCCACTTGTGATGCATTCCTTCTGTCACGTGTTTCCCCCCAGCCATCATGTTCTGTTTGTGCTTAGTTATGTCCGTGTCTCATCCCCAGTCCCCTTTCCCCCTCTGTATTCATAATGTGCGTGTCCCTCAACAGTCCGTGTGTCATGTCTGCGTCCTGTTATGTTTCCTGTTTTATTTTGAAGAGGTCTGGCGTTCTATGTTCAGTGTATTTAGTTTCACTTCCCCTGATCACCTCCTGTGTGTATTTAGTCTCCGAGTTTTCACTCATTCCTTGTCCGGTTGTCTGCTTTCCTGCTATGTGTGCTTGTTACTACATCCATGTTTCCAGGGATTTCGTGTATTTATGTCAAGTCTTCACGTTCCAGGTTTTTCATGCCGGGTTTCCACGTTCATGTTCCAGTTTTTTTGTGTTATCGTTGGATCACCCAGTTTAGGTTATAGTTTAGTTTCACACTTGCCCTTCTGTTTTGTATTGTTCCACCGGCCTTGAATAAATGGCTCGTTTTTTGTCAAGCTCAAGTTTTGTTCTTTCGAATGTCAGGACTTGGGTCCTCCTCCTCACTCCATACAGTCTGCTTCAGCCAGATTGTGACACTAACATGTGCACAAGCTGGTGTGAAAAACTGTCTTGGTGGATTTACGAGGTTGTGTTTGTTTGTTTGTTTTTGTCTCTCAGTTTGTTGTTTTAACTTGATGGTTTAAAGCAGAATATATCTTAAAATTAAATATGCAAAAATGCCCAAACACTTGAACTCTAGTGTGGGTACATTTACTCAAGAACTGTGCTTACTAAATGCAAAAAATACGCTTATTTTACTGTAAATCTTTTCCACCATGTTCACAGCTGTGGATAATATAAAACCTATAATGTGCTTTAAAAACACTTATGCAGTGCTTTAAATTAAACCACTCAGAAGTAGAGAATATATGAGAAATTTAGCGTGTTATTGTGGTGTTGAAGTCACTTTAGTGTGTAAAGATTTATGCACGATTGTCTTTTAAACAATCTAATCTTTGGTGAAAACTTCACATTATTTAAATTCGGTTTAAAAATACCTTGGACAGATGCTTTGCTGTTTCCGGTCATTGGGCCAGATGCTTGTCTCTGCAAAAATGAGAAGAGAAACAATGAGCAATTAAAAGTTACAATTAACATCAGCCTGAGACGCTACATGTAAACCTGCCTTCAACCCAAAATATGTTGTTCATTCCCCCAAGTACCAATCTGATCGTTTCCTGGACCAAAACAAGCATCTGCTATAGTCACACAGATGTGAGCAACACATAAGACAATTGAAAGGAGAGGTGTGGTTCTTTGTGAGGCGAGCCAGGATGTGATAAGCTGATCTATAATCCATGTTTCTGCAGCAGAGACAAGTTTGCTCTACCTGCTCCTGCAGCTCCTGAGAGTTCTCTGATGGGATGATGCCGTTCGCCTGCAGTAAGACTGCATCCAGGCTTACAGTGTGAGCCGAGGCTCGCTTCATTCACAACTTCTGCTTTTCTAAGAGTTTCCTTCACATGGACCTTTGGTTTCGTGCCGTTTATTTGGGGTGGCTGTGGCTCAAGCACTAGAACAGGTCAAAGGTTAGCGGGTCAATCATTGGCTGCATACCAACATATACTGGGTTCTGAGCTGATGTGCATACAAAAAGTGGTTGGATTGTTAATAAATATTTATTACAAAGTATAAAAAGTACTGCAACATGCAGTTTACTGCTAATCATGCCAATACTTAATGCTACAAAAAAGGCACGTCTTATTTTTTATGCTTGATATTGACATGCACGGACTGCGACTGTGTAGAGTATAATTATATAAAGTATTAAGTATCATTTTAGTTTGGCATCTGTGCCATCAGTGTTCCTCATTCTTGATAAACACACAATATGGCCAAAAGTATTCACCCACCCATGTAAATCACTGAATTCAGGAGCTCAGTGAATTGCAGCCTGGTACCGTGATTGTCAGGGACCTGGATCTGAGCGACCTGGGGTCCCTGAGCAGTTATGGACTTGTATTACATTATATGTATTTTTGGTGTTGCTGTCCCTCGTTCTCCCTGCTTGCAGGTATGTGTGTGAGTCTGGGTGTGTCTGGGAGCACCTGTTTACAGGCGCCTTCAGGCCTGGTAGGTGTGGCCCTGCCAGGTGGTTGGCCACACCTGAAAACCATCACACAGCTGACGAAGCCCCGTAGGAGGAGCTACTTAAGATTGTGGTGGAGCTCTCTCCGACGCTGGATCATTGCGTGACTTCACGTTAGTCTCTCGTCCGGTCAGTACGGTTAGTCTGCCGCATTGTGTGTGTCTTACAGCTGCCTGTTTGTTATCTCCCCAGGAGAAGTGTGGAAACGAGAGCTCAGCGAGCATGGGGTGCTCAGACACTGAGGAGCGGGGACAAGGAACACTGACACTGGGAAGAGGACGTCACGGGAGTCGGGAGCGCACTGAGGATTTATTGTTATTTTCCATTTTCACTGTAAATAAATGCACTGTTTGCATTCAGAGCTCCACGCCTTCCTCACATCCCCACGGTTGGCCAGTGTCAACCGTGACAGTGATAGGATGTTACTTGTCCAGTCGTGAAATGTCTTCACTACTAAATATTCCACAGTCAGCTGTTAGTGTTATTATAGCAAAGTGAAAGTAACTGGGAATGACAGCAATTCAGCCACAGCCATGCAAAATCACAGATCGGGCTCAGAAAACGCTGAGACGCACAAAGGTCGCCAAGTTTCCGCAGAGTCAATCGCTACAAACCTCCAAATTTCATGTGGCCTTCAGATTAGCTCAACAACAGTGTGTAGAGAGCTTCATGGAATTGGTTTCCATGGTCAAGCAGCTGCATCCAAGCCTTACATCACCCAGAGCAATGCAAAGCATCAGATGCAGTGGTGCAAACCACACCGCCACTGAGGAGTAGAGACGTGTTCTCTCTAGCTCTATAGTCCATGAAGTAACAAATCATGCTTCTCCTTCTGTCACTCAGATTACCAAGTCTGGTTTTGGTGGTTGCCAGGAGAACGGTACTTGTCTGATGCTTTGTACTAAATGTAAAGTTTGGTGTAGGGGTGATTGTGGTGTGGGGTTGTTTTTCAGGAGCTAGGTTCATCCCCTTAGTTCGAATGAAAGGAACTGTTAATGCTTCAAGAAAACAAGACATTTTGGACAATTCCATGCTCCCAGCTTTGGGGGAACAGTTTGGAGATGGCCCCTCCCCGTTCCAACATGACTGCACACCAGTGCACAAAGCCAGGTCCATAAAGACATGGATGAAGAGGTTGGTGTGGAAGAACTTGACTGGCCTGCACAGAGTCCTGACTTCAACCTAATAGAACACTTTTATGAGAATATAATAGAATATTCAATGTGTATAGAGGGTTTATATAGCTCTGCTGCCTGGACGCCTAGATAAAGCCAAATATCTCCCCCCAGAGTCCCCTTATGCCATCAGGAGAGCAAGTAGAAGAAAAACTTGTTTGGCAACTTGGCCATCTGTTTTTCTGTTTACATGCAGAAATCTCCTGGGATTCCTGGCATCGTGCTTACTGTCAGTTGGTTGATTGTGGTCTGTTATTCAAGAGGGCAGGAGGCAGTGCCATGAAGTGATGGTGCCATACATCACACCTCCACCCACCACAAGCGAGCATTCAGCCAGAGCTGAGATCCAGGAGGAGAATGACAATAAGAGTTGAGCAATTGTTTCAGTACAATGTGAAGATGGAGCACAATATTGATGAACAGTAAAAAACGGCAGGTCAGAACTGGATGCACACACGTGTGTGTGTGTGTGTGTGTGTGTGTGTGTGTGTGTGTGTGTGTGTGTGTGTGTGTGTGTGGTTACTTTGAGTGAGATTATTTTTGTCTTTGTCTCAAAAACTCATTTTGAGTTTAAAGACGGAGACTGAACAAGAGCTGTATATATCATTATCATAGCAACTCCTGCATCATCACCAGGTGTATTTTAGCTGCAAGCTATGGCAACAAAGTATGTTTAGCCTTATTGGTTCATGAAATATAAATAAAATGTTTTCCTTTAAAGTCTGGAGGACAGCGTTCTTTTCTCCAACATGCCCACTCCATTCTTCCCTTAACAGTCTTCCATTTTTCACAGCTTACATGACGGCTGAACTTCTAATGTGCACACTCTTTACACATTAGCACATTTTTTCTGCACTATTTGATTCTCTGTTCCATTTCACTTCTTCAGCAGAGGTTTCATCTCTTCAATTTCAGAACAAGAGCGCGCCTGCAGTCTATATCATAAGATGACTTTAGGGAGCAACGAGTGACTTTCATATGAGTTGTTTGTCACGGCCCATCCCAGTTTTTACTTAGGTTTAGGGATGGGTATTGATAAGATTTCCATGATTCCGATTCCATTTTCGATTCTGTTTAACGATTCGATTCTTTATAAAAAAGGAGAACACTAAGGTCGATTAGCTTAGAACTTTGTTTTATATCTTCTCTTTGAACAAGATAGAAATTTAGGAGTAACATGGCCTTACAAACCCAACAGTGAGATCTTAAGAGATCCAGCCTACGGCTCTTCAATCGGGTGTCACAGGGTCCCCGGGAAAAAAAATTGTAAATGTAAAATAATAAAATAAATATTCTTCTGTAGCAATAACAAAGTTTAACATAAATTATTCTGTAGCAATTACACAAGAATATCCAGTAATGTCCCTGCCTACAATTAAACACATTCACTTACTGAAAATCATCTGCTGTGGCAAACGGGTGCAAGCCTTTGACCACAAACTGAGTCACTGCTCGGTGACATTCGTCTATCCTGGCCTGAAAGGAGACGCTACCAGTAGACTGCAGTGAGAACTGCCAGCATCTGAGCCAGGCTCTGTCTCTCTCATCATGGTCACTAAATGCACAGTAATGGCAGGTTTTGTAATAAGGCAGATCGCGCTAACATAATATGCACTGTTAGTTGATTGTTTACCTGCCGCATTAATGGGAGAGGACGTGCAAACGTTACCGCTGCTGCTGGTTGAGATTCACGAGTCCGGAGCGGAATTAAAAACACGACATTCATTTAAGGTCATCGCGTGTTTTGTGAGCAAATGCTTTTGCATATTCGTAGTGTTTCCTGCCTTAAATGAAATATCTACTTTTCAAGTATTGCAAGTTGTCCTGTTGTCATCAGTTCTCGTAAAGTATAACCAAATTTTTGAGCGTTTGAGCCGCTTAGGTGCCATGTTTCCTGCCAGGTAAATGACGCTCCGCAATGTGTTGACATCATTCGGGGCGACTGGAATCGATAAGAGAATCGTTTGCAAAAAGGGCAAACAATTCCAAGGAATTGAAACAGTGGGAACCGGTTCTCAACAAGAACCGGCTTTCGATACCCATCCCTACTCAGGTTTGACTCTCATCACTTGTGCCCTTAGTTCAGTTGAGGAAGCAGCATTGTCACTGTGCAGAAATGTGTTTGTGTTGCATGTCCAGGCGGCTGGCCGCCTGTGAGCTGGGGCTCACGACTGTTCCAGCCGTGCCGTGTCCATCTGCCACGCGGCCGACCTCCAAACCAGCATCGCCGGCGCCACTGGATTCGCGGGCGGCCACCTGAACTTGCACCTCCCTGTTGGGTGCCGACGGTCCAGGCTGATTCCCTCTCCCACTCGCGGCGGGGGAGTAGGTTCAGCCAGATGGCTCCCCGGCCTCAATCGGGTGATGGAGGTATGTGGTGGGGCGCGGTCTGCGGTGCCGTGCAGGGAGGGTGGACGCACCTGCACGGCATCCTTAATCACGGCCGCTCAGTTAAAAACACGGGGACTCAGGGGTTGTGGTGTGATGTGATTTCAATGAAATGGCTCTAAGTGATGATCTGTGGTCCCACTGTGCCTTATTTACACCACAGAATATAGATTCAGGAGTGGAGTAACCATCAGCTATCTACTCTACATAGATGAGATCAAACTGTATGCCAAGACTGACATCAATGTATTTTCACTTACACAAGCAGCTTTTTTATGTGCATTAAAGTTATATAAAAAATTTGCAAATGCAAATGCAAACTCCTCACTGACAGTTTAACCAAAAGGCATTTCCAGTGGAAACTGGCCGACATATCCTCAGCATAACCATGTAGAATATCCACACAACTTAAAAAGAGGTTATACACACACAATACGGTAATATTATGTTGAAGCGCAGTACATATCACTCCGCGAGGCTCCTGCCAACGATAGCCGTAATGCTCCGACAATCCATCGAGCGGTGCGGCTTCGTATCTTAGCAAAGTCGTACTGAAACATTTGACAGATTTTCGAGCGCCGTGCACATAAAATCGTTTCGAGGTCAGTAAACACAACCAGAGTTCATACATAAGGCACACGGGATTATAAGGGGCTCTGTCGATTTTTCAGAAAAATCAAAGGATTGATTTTAAGTGCGCCGTATTTTCCAAAAAACACGGTAATAACGACGGCCCGCTAGCATGCGCTACCAAAAAATAGTGCTTTGTTGTGTATCTGATGGACGAAAGCTAAACCAGTTCCACCAGTGAAGCTGCAGCATTTTTACAAACCAGTTCTGGTTCATCAGTTTCATTCAACGATCCGCTTTCGCTCTTCTTATTCTGCATCGCCGCCATGTGTGTATGAAAACAAAGGCACTGCGCATGCGCGTTTTACCCATATTCTATCGCCATATTTCATTTTCTTATCGTTGCCCAACATTACACTGTGAAAGGTATGATATGGCCCAGCCCTAGTCCATACCCAGGTATTTAAATGCATCTACTTTTGCTATCTCCACTGCTTGCATGTTCACCTTTGGTTCCCTGACAAGATGATCCCACAGTAAAGTTGACCGGGAGGTCGAGGCACGATGCCTCGACCTCCCGGTCGGCTTCGAGCCGGCATCCGAAGAATGTGGCTAAAAGTTTTGCGAGATCCCGAGTTTGTTTTGCGAGATCTCGCAAAACTTTTGCGAGATCCCGAGATAGTTTTGCGAGATCTCGCAAAAGTCCATCTTAATTTTTTTTTCTCCCATGTCCCCTGCGGGGCTCCGTACTTCGGGAATTTACAACTGTGCGTAAATCCCCCCTAATATTGGTATGATCCAAGCTCAGACACTAAGCGGGGCAGCTGCTGCCTGCGAGTGCGCTGTTAGAGAAACGTAGCCAGGCGAGCTGAAGACTCTTCTGATAGGTTAGTAGAGTCCATGTGAGTAAATTGGTGGCACAGCTGTGGATGCATATAAGGCAAAACACAGAGCCTGTTTCTTTAACATGGGAAAATCCAGAGATGTCAACCAAAACACCAAGAAAAGAATTGTGGAGCTCCATAAGTGTGGCTCAATTATGAATACAATTTGGTGCCATTTGCAATTAAGAAATACAGATAGTTTCTCTCTTTACTCTGAAAGTTAACAAATATGTTTTTATATTTATCAATCTAAAAAAATAAACATTTAGTCTGATTTGATGTTACAATTAAAAAAGTGTTTTTGTCTGAAGAGTGTGTAAATATCTGGTTTCAACTGTATATTTGATGATTGTCAGCACAAAGAGGGAGAGAGAGGAGCAGAGAGGGAGAGAGAGGAACAGAGAGGGAGAGAGAGGAACAGAGATTTAGATGGAGAATGAGGACAGAACAGAGGTGGAACAAGAGCAGGTGAGACACACATGTTAGTCAAATGGTCGTTTACCAAAAGTATCACCGTATCATAGGGACTCATGTATCTCGTACCTAGTGTTTCTTTTTAGGTTTGTTATTTTTCAAATTCTATATTTATTAAGTTTTGCAGGCTTGTTTGCACAACAAGGCTAAATAATTATATAAACTTTTCTCAATCTAAATAGTGGACTTTGGTAGAATTAAAAAATAAGTGTAGTGCAGGGCTATGATGATTTTTAGTGCTGCTATCATCTAGTTCTGATTCTGGTTCTGTCTTGGTTACTGTTGTAGTCCTGTTTTAATTCCGGATCAGTTCTGGGTCTGGTTGAATTGGGGTTCAGTCCCGGTGTCTTGATACAGCCCTGATTTTGCTCTGCCTTGCTGCTTAATTAAAAAACTAGTTTAAGGTGTCCTGCACATGTGATATATTTTTTTCCTATATGAAGTCATTCTTTTTTGAACAAAACTCAAAACAGAGCCTATTAATCTTTTTCATTCATTTCTACCCCCCCCCCCCCCCCCCCCGCAAACCCCCCCGCCGCCAATGCATACTACCCTTTATGGCTAAGCCCTGGGTGTTTCAAATGCCTGGCTCCGCCTCTGGCATACAAGCAGCCAATTTCCAAAGAAAAAGCTTGAACATTCATAATTCATAATTAATTCATAATTAACAAACATTCATAAAGCCTGGAGAAGTATTGCTCAAGACCGATTAAAAACTTCAGGCTCCTTTGAAGCCAAACAGAAAGAAAGACTAGCTTGATCTTAAGTTCTGTTGTTATTCTACACAGCACTTCTACTGTTTTTACTGCATTCTACCTCTGTAGTATTTCCATATTTTGTGATTAGCTCTACAAGACATGATCAAATATCCCTCCTCGCATATTTTTTATCATTAAAGCACATCTAACCTCCTGTAGCTGTCCACTTTCCATTAATGTTCACACTTGACAGCTGTGACCTTGACATTCTAAGGAACAGATGTGACACCAAGCTGAGATGCCTGCTATCATGATTATTAAAACTGCCAAAGGAGCAGGTACCACAGACATGTTTGTTGTATATAATTAGAAAAAGAAAAGAAAACTTCTTAGCAATTTATATTCTACAATAGGAAACACTTTGCAATGTACTTTAAAGAAGATTATTTGATATGCACACACACACACAAATATATATATACATATATTAGGGGTGCAACGATACTCGTATCGATATTGAACCGTTCGATACAGTGCTTTCGGTTCGGTACGCATATGTATCGAACAATACAACATTTTTAATTTATTTTAACAACTTTTCTTCTGACGATGCTGTCTGTGTTGAGAGCTCGGTGGATCTGTGTTCAACTACTCTGCCTAGGCTGCACTGTCGAGCGCAGATCCACTGAGCGCAGGGCAAGCTAGCGAGACAGAAGTTAAGCTCTCCTTGCAACATGGCAAATTGAACCTCCCCCACCCTCATTCAGATCTGGCCTTTGGAACTATCTTGGTAAGAGTACTGACCCAAACTTGTGGACACTGAGCAAAGAGATTTTTGCTAGTTTAAAGTTTTGGCACAATGTAGTATGGAAAGCTGAACTACCAGGTCAATCAGTAGCATTAGCTGTTAAAACATAATTGAACTGATCGATTCTGCACTTTGTTATCTGGATTTACTCTGAAGTCTTGGCCCTGCAGCACAAACATAAAGACAAATCTGGGGAGTCAGGGCAGGAAGCTGGATGAGAGCAGACCACGAGTCTCGTACACGTTCTGGTGCCAATAGCTAAACTGAACCTAAGTTTGTGTTACTGGTTGGTGTTTGAGCAGATTATATGCAGCTTCTGTATATTTCTTTTTTAGCTTGCATTGTCTCAGAGGAGGATCCACGACTGTTGCAGGCTTCCAGTCCCATATGCCAGAAACAGAGGGAGCTTGACAAATGGATTGCAGTGATGATAATTATATTGCTAATGATGATCTCCTCCTGTACAGTGTGTGCCACTATGCCTATCATGGTTGACTGGCAACAAACAGAGCTCGATAAACACCAGAAATTATTAGTTTTCTCGTCCTTTGTGCTCCTGTATCACTGGTCTTTCTTACCATCAGAATTAATCACAATCATGATGTGATCTGGGACAGATACATCAAAACATGTCAAAATATTGACTAGTTCAAATAAAATTAATAAAATCCAGCACCCCTCCAAATTGCAAAAAAAAAAAATTACTGACCATTTCTGAATATACATAGTTGAATTAGAGAATACTATAAAATAAAGTATGTAGACTATTTTTGATGTGACATAATTAATCACATATTTGAAGAAAATGCCATTATCAGCTGTCATGCTGGACGGAGCAAATATAACAAGTTGTATCACAAAAACAAAAATATCTTTAGATTGTCCAAATAAAACCAGATGGTACTCTAATTATAATTCAGAAAATCATTTTGTTAAATATGTGCTTCTTCCATTTTAAAACCCGGGTCGCACCATCATCAGATTTTTAGAATATTTTCTGCTCTGAGTTATAATAAGAGCACCACAAGGAAACTTTGACCACTTTCAGTATCTTTCAAAGTATTTGATATATGAAGCTAAAATTTCAGAGCACTCACTGCATGTGTTAAAACTTGGGACCATAAAATTTTCATGCAAATTCGAGATGGCCGAGCAGGAAATATGTGAGAAATGACCCACATGTCATCCTACATGGAGTGCAAGGAAACACGTGAACTTAAAGTGACAAGTTTTATTAAAAAGTTTGGCAGTTTTTAAATGATCAAAGCCTTTCAATGGTCATACAATTCTTGTTTTTGTTTGTTTGTTTTCCTTATTTTGTTTTGTGTGTTTGTGGCTAACGACCTAAAACATTATTTGTCTAAAAATAATGAAGTGAATTAAGTTTAATAAAACTCTTTTATCATCAAGTTCTCTTTGTTTGTTCGGTCCACATTGCAAGAATTCAGATGGAGTCTATCCAGAATTTGCTCTTTAGCGGGTTGGTTTCAGTGTCAGCAGAAACTTACATGTTTTTCTGCAGCTTCTAAAGATTTGTTGTTTCCGTCACTCCTTCCTCATGTGATGCTCATGTATGTTTTCTCTCAGTGACTGATTTCATAAGACCTGGCAATTGGTAAAATAAATAAATTACCTCGGTAGTGTGTGGGGGGCTATTTTTGGTTCTTTTTGCAGCTCCCTAGAGAGACTCCATGCTGCACTCAGGATCTATTAACAATTTAACAAGAAGACAGCAAAACTAGGTCACAGACAGCTCATCCCAGCACCATTACAACTGTGTAGCAGCTTCCCCACCACCAGACTGGAAGCAGAGATGACAGCATGGAAGAGTGACACTGCTGAGCGATGACTGACTACCTGAGCAGTGTGATGACACATTTGATGGACTAGGCTTTTTTTTTTTTTACACATTCATCCCAGATTTACAAAAAAAGAAAAAAACGATATAAAAATAGCTTATTATTTTCTTTTCTTTTTACTGTACAGGATGTGACACTGAGAACTACAGCTTAGGTACAACTGTCTGTGGGTTATGTAAAACATCAGCACTCGCGGCAGTAAAACACCAGTGAATGAGGCTAAAGCCATGCTTGTAGCTCTGAGGCTGTACCACGAGCTTATATAAGCACAATAAAAAGGTTACACATCAGCAAACAACAAACCAGGTTTTTGGCCTTGTTACCATGTTTACTATTTTGAGCATAGTAGTGCAGGGCTGGAACGTAATTTTATTCAAGTAGAGGTATTTGCACTTTTCTTTTCATGTTTCTACTCCACAACATCTTTGACTTGACTGTAGCTATCTGACAGGCATTCTCATGGACTTGCCTGTGTCCCATAAAGAGTGCATGGAGCTTGTCAAGCTGAGACTGATGGGAGATTAGCTTTGTAGACAAGCCACTGACTGTGCTTTCACTGCTGTGAGATCAGTTAACAGCTGCACAAATTGTGGGGAACGAGCTAGCATTAGCAGATAAACGAGCACTTTCATCATAGCAGATTAGCTTCTCTTGTAAACAAGCTTGGTCACCATGTGTGATGTAAGTAACTTTTAATATAGACTGTGCACATTAGTAGTGAAAGCTTTAATGATAAATAGGGGAACTCTTGCCATGTTCGATTTAGTAAAACAGTCAAGTTGAAAAGACGAATTAATTTGTGTTCCACAGGGTTCTGTGCTGAGACCAGTTCTATCTACATTATTCACGCTTCCCTTGGGACACCTGCAACAGGCTATCTAGGGTGTACTCTGCCTCTACCCCTGTAGTAACTGAATTCAAGTAACCCTGAATTTGGTAAGTGGAAATGGATGGATGGATGGAGCATACATTTTTCTCTTTTAGGTTGGACTATTGTAAGTGATTATTACCAGGTTTTCCTAAAAACTCCCTGTAAAGCTTTCATTTGATCTGAAATGCTTCAGCAACAGTCCTGTCAGGGACCAGAAAGAGAGAGCATATTTCTCTTATACTGGCTTCTTTTTATTGGCTTCCTGTTAAACCCAGAATTGAATTTAAAATCATTCTCCTCACATACAAACAAGGTTTAAAAAAATCAGGCCTGGACTGGAGGCTTGTAAGGTATTATCTTACAGTAATACCTCACAACTTGAGGCAACTGTTGTTGTGATTTATTGAATTGGATTGAATTGAACTGAACTGAATGCAAACTTCAGCAGCACTTTCAGATTAACATCTGAATCACTCGGTTGACCAAATAAACAAAGTTTAACCAGTTGTTTTGCTAATATATCAGCTACATTTTTCATTCACTTTAATTCTTCTGTAGATAAATAAATATGCCACCCATCATCCTCACTGCCATTTGTCAGCCTCCCTCTGTTTCTGTTTCTGTAGCATGATAATCTGTAAGTTTTCAGGCCCCTCTTCTGTGGAACCATCTTCCAATTTGGATTCAGGAGACAGACACTATCTCTACTTTCAAGATTAGGCTTCAAACTTTCCTTTTTGCTAAAGCATATAGTTATGGCTGGAGCAGGTGACCCTGAATCCTCCTTTAGTTATGCTGCAATGGGTGTAGGCTGCCGGGGGATTCCCATGATGCATTTCATGTCTTCTTCAGTCACTTTACTTTCACTCACTATGTGTTAATAGACCTCTCTGCACTGAAAAGTACTGATTCATTAAACCCCTCAAACTCAACTGAAAGTGTCTATCTCACATAAACATCTAAAACAGCATATTTTCAATATATGGAAGGAGCAGTGTGCAGTATTTTCCAGCCGGAGTCATTCAAGTAAAAGTAATAAAAGATCAGCATGGTTTTCCCAAAGAGCATTAGTATGCATTAGGCAGAGTGTGCATTAAAAACTATACTCATAGTCTTAAAAAAAAGCAGTTGTAAACACTGAATACATAATTTAAAACAATAATAAGCAACAATGTGCTGCACTGTTGCACAGAATGACTATAATGTATCTCCAGAAACCTACAGAGATTAGAGCCAGCTCACGTTCTTCCATCCTGTATGCCAGAAATATCCCAGTGGAATTTAAAAACACTCCGCTTCTGTCGGTACTTTCTCCCAAATGGATGATGCTGTTATGATATGAACTGCTAAGTGGTGTGGCAAACCATTTTAGTAAAAAATAAACAAACTAACAAACAGATGAATGAAGCTCATATCGGTTTAACAGTTAAAGGTCATTTGCTGATTCTGATTTACACATAAAGGTTAAGAGAGTCGTTTACTGTTCTCATTCAGGGAAAGGTAATACCACTACTGGAGACTGGAAAGTCAAGAATCTCCAAGGGGCATAATGTGGTTGATGTGATGGTTTTATAACTTGATAAATAAATTAGGATTTCGCTTTCAATTCAGGGTGGCTTTGCATTTTATGTCAGGCAATGGCCACAAGCGAATTATAGCACAGTATGAGTTCTTCCTATAAAAGATTATTTGTAGTTCCCCAGAGAAGTGATGAATGGCATTTTGGGAACCTTGGAGTAAACCTGTACATCTGCAAGGTTCCCTACAAATCCCATCTTGGTCATTTAACCGCAGTCAGTTTTATTTTTTCCCACGTTGGCCTTACTCATCCCACTCTTCCCCCGCTGCTGTTTGTCATTTTCCATGTGCAGAAACCAGGAATGCCACCAAATTACTTTAGTGTAATCTCTGTTCACTGTTTAAAGCAGGATTAGGGTTAGTGTGTGCATCTCATTTAGAGAATTGGAGATTGAAATGACCAGAAATTGACATTTATGGTCAATGAGCAAGAAAAAAACATCACATGGAATCAACAATATTTCAGTCAAAATTTATTTGAACATTTTCTCCCAGTTGCAGAGATTTTTTCCTCTAATCATCACTTTAGTCCACATCTCTATCACCTCATCTTCAGTCAGCAAAAAGGAATTTTAAGGAAAATCTATCCCTGAACGCTTTCCCCCACTCAGCTTGCTGTCCTTTTTACACTGATCAGCAACTTCTAACACTCTTATCTCATTAATTTAATAAAAAAGGCTCTAGTCCACTTTGGATGATGAAACTAAATGCTTTGCCAAGCAGCCATGATAGCCACCACTCTCAATATAATTAAAGTATGAGGTAGGTGAACACAACAGGAGACCACTTAAATGTCGATGCACTGATTGAAGGACAAAACAGGATATCCCCATTAATATGGCCTTGTGGCCATCTTTCAATAATTACATTTTCAAGCAGATTTTTAACAGATGACTAAGAAATTGCCATTTAATCATCCACACACTGTACACGCCACAGCCCACATGCAACAACATGCTTAAAGTGAATCATCACAATGAAAATGACTTTGATTTAAAAGGATAGTCAAATCCTAAAAAAACTGTAATGTCAAGCAGCACTTAAGCACAGCTCGATTAACCTGCAGCAGAATCACAGAGACATTACAAGAAAATCAGATTTCCACATCTGAGTACAGTCTTGTTGACACTAGCTTTTAGCAGGTGGAGGTGTCCATTAAAAGCTGCTGCACAATTTGACACCAGGGCTGAATCTGTTTTATTGCATTGTGAGTCTCAGTTGTGTGGCTTTGTCCATCTTCCTCGTGGTTATTATTGTGCAGTGCATCATGACATTGTCCACCAATAATTTAAAAAAAATCTATCTGTTCATGTCCGATTCACAGTCACAGCTGTCACCAGTCCATCACAGACAGACAGCCACTCAGTCTCTCTCACCAGAACCTAACATATTCCAGATAAGAGATCAACACATATGAAATCACCACCTGTCTGTTTTCCAGAAAAAAGTGTAATTCCAGAGGAAACTGGAGTCCCTGGAGAGGAAAACTTTATTCCTGTTGCCAGGTCTCTCTTGGAAATGAGATTTTTAATCTCAATGAGATTTTTTTACCTGGATAAATAAAGGATTAATAAAAAATTCCCCTGCATCTCCATTCTGTGTGACAACTTTGCTAATGACTTCACCATTGTGCTACCAACACTGTGCACCGAGAAGTCAAAAAGGTGATAAAAGTGAACGTCTGAGACTACTGCCTGAATGCAGTAACGTCAGTCTCTGTAGTTAGCGCCAGGGTGAGGAAGACCACATCACTGTCCTAAAAGTTACTTTATTTACCACAACAAAGTCTGAACACTCAATTGCAAATGGCATTATTTATTCCAGATTAACTCAGTGCAGGCCACCGGTTAGGGGTGTGATTAGCACTGGGTCCTGGGTTTGAACTGATCATCTGGCCGGGGCCTTTCTGTGTGCAGTTTGCATGTTCTTTTTGTGGGGGCTCTCTGGGTACCACCATAAGGGTTGGTTAATCGGTGATTCTAACTTGGCCATCGGTGTGAGTTTGAATGCTTGTCTGTCCTTCTGTGTTAGCCACAGCGATCTGTCCATGGTCTATGTCAGCTGAGACAGGCTCCAACTCCCCCGTGACCCTGAATTAGATAAGCAGCAGAAAATGGATGGATAATTTAATGCAATCCATTCAGTAGTTGTACTATCACAGTGATAACTTAGCTCATGTTGCAAAAAGAGACATGTTCCTGGTGGGTGTTGGACCTTGCCATCAGAGGCCTGTACTACAAAGCAGTATTTCATCTTATCCAGAAATCTTCAGGGTAAACTCTGGGTTTTCTGTACAACAAAGGTGGTTCACTTCTTACTAGAATATGTTGCCATGGTAGCTGGAAACCTGCTCCACAGCAGGTTATGTTCCAGATAAGAGAACAACACATATGAAATCATCATATTCCTTTATTTTTTCTGATATTAAACAATTTCACTACAGTTTTATTGTTCTACAAGCATTAATAACAGGACAACTACTCAATAACTGCGGATATACCAAGTTTGGACATAGACTAAGGCTACATCTGTGGCCCAGTGCTAAGTGGCTGGGAGAATTAGCACCATTAAGTCCAATGGCCATGCCTCTCAGCCATAAAACAATGGCTTACCTGCTCACGTTTAGGGAGGAGTTCATGAGTAGGAAGAGAGCAAAGTAGAGGGAGAGATCTGGAGTACAGTAACAGATAGTACCAGTCTGTTGCCATAAATAGAGAGCTAAGCTTGAAGGTGAAGCAATTTACTCATTGATCTACATTACTACGTATTGTGGGCAGTAACTTAAAGAATGAGCTTGGGGATACATGTGGTGGAAATGAGTTTCCTTCAAAAGGTGTCTGGAGTTAGAGATAGAGTGATGGGAAGATGGAAGAGCTCTAGGCCGCCACTCAGCTCACAACAGATCCTCGGAAAAGTAAAAGAAAATTGATATTTACTATAATAATAAAGAACTTAGGATTTTCATGGTAAATTTGAGTTTTACCTCAACAGTGGTTTATCTGGTTAAACTGTATATACACCATCTGACTGCTCACTTGCTTCTTGAGAAGGGGTCACTGGCAGTATGTCACCAAAATAGAGGTCGTATACCTTTATAAATGAAAACATGACCCAGGTGTAAAGCCGCTACAGTCTGCATGTAACCAAAGAAGCACCGGGCAGCGGCATCCTCACTGCCCTCAGTGACTGAAACAGGAAAAATCATTAAAGATGTAACCAAGTGAATACAGAAATCACAAATTGTTGTTAGAGGAGATTTTTTTTTACAGTTATCCAGTAGCTATGTGACCAATCCAGATGTGTTTTTCTCTCTCTTACATGGATCTGCCCTGTGCAGCAGCCTACTGTACACACTGTACTTTCAATGTACTTCTACTAATCCCACAAAAGGGAGGAGATGTAACATGACCAACAGCAGTCACTTTTGCATGGCTGGCACTTTTCCCCCTGAACCACCACGGGGCTGGGTATTGTAGGCAAATCTCCAGGTGAGAAACTGGGCTACACAAGGAGTCATTATCTTTAGCTGGAAATCTGAAAAGTGGAACGGACATATCTTGGCAACCACAAACAGCTGGCTGAAACCTCTCCACTGAGAGCCATCTAATTAAATTTTTGTTCAACAACCGGAGGCTTAAGCAAACAAAAAAAGGACTAAAACTCGAAACAGCACAACAGCAACTACAAGCGACACTAGGTTACTTACACTGGAAAATTCCCATTAGACACGTACACAGCAACTAGCAACTAAATGAAAGTTTCTATTTTATGTAGCTTTAAATAAGAAGATGATGCCGAGTTCAGACACATTGGTTGAGTTTGAGAAACAAAATGTTGAGAGATTTATGGATAATATGCAACATAAACATCAGCAATGCAGTCCTCACCAGCCTAAAATGCTGCTAATGTAATTTCAAAGCCTCTTACTGGCTGGAAATGCAGAATTGTTCATCACTATGGTGACAGGCAGCACATTTAAGCCACTTTCTCGACAGGAGCCTCAGACTGCCTGATGTTTGTGGACACTGCCAAAGATGAATCAGTCCGAGCCTGAACAATACAGCAGGGGATCACTTATGGCCTTTTTTTTTCATGAATCATAGCACAGTGTAAGGCTTAATACGACAGTGATACATGCATTGATTTTTAAAACACTACCAATCCAGGCAGTAGGTTGGCTGGTGTAGAGTGCTGTCTGGCTTTGAAACAGGATTTAGCCTCGGTAGATTGCTGTAATGCAGTTACACAGTGTTTATAGGCATATTTATTGCTTATATGCACTGCCTGTACTTGCTTTAGGTGGTAAGATCAAGTGTCACTAGAGAAATAAGTCTCCGTGTTTTTGATAAAGGTCTCCCCCATTGTCTAGACAACTTAATTGAACTACTTAGATCATACACCCGTGCTGGGGTACTCAGATCATCTTCCCAGTCACTTTTAGTACAGCTGAGATCCCGGCTGAAGACTACAGGTGACCGCGCATTTGCCTTGGCTGCACCCAATTTGTGAAATAACCTCCCCATTACTATCCGTGAGTCCGATTCCATTCAATCCTTCAAATCGCGGTTAAAACCTGTTTATTTAACTTAGCCTTTTCTACCAGTTAATGCTTGCTGCTACTTTAGTTCTATTCTTAACTTTAAATTATTTTTAAATTTTTCTTGACTCTTTTATCCTTTGCACATATTGTTCTATTATGCTTTTATTTGTATTTCTTTTGTTTCTGTGTTTTTAATGCCATCAACCTGCGAGCATACATGGTACTTGCCATGGCCTTCATCTGTCTCTATTACTTATATCTGACCCTCTTGTATGTTAACTTTGGCATACCACTGTTTTTTAAAGTGCTATATAAATAAAGTTTGTTGTTGTTGTTAATGATTCTATAGTGATGTGAGTCTTCTCTGCTTCTGGTGGGAATGCCGGTTATCTTGACGAGCATTAAAACTGTGTGGGATTCTGAGCGCAATAAAAAAGAGCTAGAAGAGCAGTGTTTAAAGGTAAATGGAGCCCACCACTGATTTGCATTTAATTATTCATTCAGAGCAACAGATTCCTGCCCTGGTCTTGCTGTTTTTAAAGACACAAGAATCCATCACAGACATGCGCTATGCAATTTTATTTCATGACTTTTCCTTTGTGTAATAATAACTTATTTATTGGACTTTAACTTCACTCTGTAAGCAGCACACAGGAGGGGAAGAGAGAAGTCAGTGAGTTTGTGTATGTGTGTATGTGAGTGAACAAAAAGACATAACAAGTCTCCAATAAAAGATTCATAAGGTAGAGACAGCTGGTGTTCATCACAATTTACATACACTGGAAGCACTAATCGAGTGACAAAATTACTGCATAATAAAGCCCAACAGTGGACTCAGAGCTAGAGACAGGTTAAAAGTAGCCTTGTATTATATGGTTTTAGTCAGTCCAGGTTCTTGGGTCTTGTTGGAGCCTTGGCTCCTTGTGAATGCTCAAGGAATGTTTTATTTCCCTGGGTTCCCAGCTATCCTTGAATAATTCAGAAACAACAGGACTTACCCTGCCAGTGAACACTCTTACTTCTAATCCACTCTGACATTATCAGACTGGCTTCTTCTATCACATCTGAATAGTTGTGTGATTAGACTAACTGTGTAGGTCAATGCTGCCTGAAATGTCACTGGTAGCCATATTCACCAGTAAAACTTCAACACACACACACACACACACACACACACACACACACACACACACACACACACACACACGAGTTCAGCGGTTTGAGGAGTGGCTCAAACAACCTGACTGTGCTGGCTGTCATTTTAAGTTTGTGAAGTGATTAAGATCATCAGAGCTGCAAAAATCCCATCACGTATGCTGAGAGTCTGCCTGGTAGCTGCACATCAGTTCCAGTCATGACAACAGAAGCAATATTCATCTAGGCTGTGACTCACTGTAACACTATCGCTTATCGCTTTTTTGCGTAAAATGTAGGAATGTGTGGAAAAATCGAGAAAAGCGCACACTGAGCTCATTCTTCATGTTAAACATGTGTGCATGTTATTTTTATGGCTCTACACCAAAGTTGAATATCGATTATCTCAGCAGCAAGAGTGTTGGACAAAGCGAGGGTTAAATGTTATTATTATTTGAATCTGCAGCTCTGCTCTTATAACTTTATACCAAGTCCGGAATATCAGTTGTCTCTGACGCCAAAGTACAAACACAAAGCGGAAAAAGCGATTTACTAAGAAGAACCTACCTCACTCATGGCTTCGCTGTGCGTGTCTGCGTGTGGATTTCTGTGATGCTCACCGGTCGACTGACTGAAGGTACCGTCCTCTCCACGCGCGCACATTCCGCTTTTATAGCGCAGGAAGCCCCGCTCCCCCCTCACCACATTTCCATGAAGCCAATGGGCTCCTCGTCTGTAGCTCAACACTAAGGAGCAGCCTTCACGTCTTCCACCATCTGCTGATTCTGCGGGTCCGCTGAAAATAAAATAAGCCATCAAACACATTTTTTTTCATGTATTATATGTTTACTAAACTGGATAGTTTGATGTGAAGCTCCTGTTAATCCCGAACCAGTACTGCATGTTCCAGTCGCTGTGGTCTTACATTTCCGATGTTTTCTGGCTAATGTTGATTAATTGTTAAAACCTAAAAGATTAAACTTTTCAACTATTTCAACAATTAGAATTTTAGTATTAATCTCCAGTCTATAAATGTATATCAATTTTAGTTGATTAGTTTATATCAATTGTAGTGACTCTGCATCATGAGGACAAAGCAATGGTTGAAAATTAAGCAGGGAATTGGAATTTAACCACGCCTCTGACTATTGGTGAATCTAAAAAACACCATGAGAAATGCAGTGAAGGAGACTTGTGGATATTTCTTTTGAAAAAAGCCACTTTTGTAATGTTTTTTAAACCACTGTGTTATGCTGTGGATTTTTGTTTGTTTTATGTTGTACTTGTAGCATTTTTAAGATGTGTTGGGCAGAGATGCCACCAACCGGGGGGCGAGGCGGGCGCACCCCTCATAAAATAAAGATAATACAAAGATGTCTCCAATATTATTTTTCCCACATTTTCAAACAATAAAAGTAAGGATTCATGAAAAAAATGATACTTTTTCATGGTGGCTCCTGCTGCTGCTTGAGACAGAGCACATTTGGAGTATTGTTTGGCATTTTGATCAATAAAAATGTATTATCCAGAATGTATTTTTTTTTATCCACCCACACAGGTGTTTTTACTCATAGCTGCGTGGGTTTGCAGAGCCTTTAACTACAAATAGAGTGGGCAGATATGTAGTATTAATAAGTAGCACTGTTAGTAAGCGGAGATCAAATTTGCACTTTTGTACTTCCCAGCAGTATTTCTCACGATGATGGTGAAGTCTGGTTGGCAGAGCACTGATGCTGTGGGGCTCCTTTGCAGCAGCAGGTGCCTGAAGGCGTATTGGGGTAGAGGGAATATTAATAGTACATATAAAAGAGGAACCCTGCTGCAGAAAACTGCAAAGTTGGACATTATTTATTTCCTATTTTATCTTGAAGACCTGAAAGTAACATTTTATCCCGGTTAAATACTTCAGTGAAAGAGTTCAGGCACACTTACCGCTGTAAAATGTAGCAGGCAAACTGATGTGCAATGTTGCTATAGATCACTTTATAAGATGTCTCATTTATGTCAGTGACTACTGATTTTACAATAATGCATAGAGTGTTTTCACATTATGAATGTGTGCCTGATTCAATATATAACACACTGACTGATAGCTGGGATATGTTTTAATAGGTTTTATTATTACTCGTATTATATAATTAATTATTATCAGCAAATCCAGTTGAAAGGGGGAACATTGTAGCCACCGTAGCACACCATGGCCATATTTATCAGACTGAATGAATGTGTTACCCCGTGTGTGTGAATCAGTCCTGCTGCCTTTAGAGGACAAAAAAATCTGTGTGGAAAGAATCAGTAATATCAGGCCAAACTATGTTATTATTACTGGTTTTGACTACATCAGGGAAACTAATAATTGCTCCCATTAAACACTCACATACCAATAAAACAAAGTTATTGAGTGTGAAAAAATACCACAAAGATTTTTAACATACTCGTGTTGATTTTATGGCTGAAACTGTTAATTGAGGAGAAATATATGATTTAGTCATTTGTATTCACAAACTACCAAACTGTTGCTGTGCAACAGAGAAGAGCACTGGAATAAATTATGAACTTACATTTTTGCAGGGTTTTTTTCTTTTTCAGATTTATTTTTGCCTGTTCTTACAGTTTTCAGAAAACCTTTTTCATAACTTTTCATGTGCATGCATGTGTGTGTCTGCACACTCGTGAATCAGGCAGAGTTTGAGTAAACCGCAAATCAGTCATGTTTTAATCAGAGCCTCAAGCTGCTCACAGATCCACCACACTCAGTGTCCCTCAGGATCCACCTGAGGTAATAACTGATCATCAGTCACTCAAAGCCCTGATTCACTGGGACTGCCCACACACGTCAAATCTCATCGACTCCTTGAAATAAAGTCTTCACCAGTGTGCAGAGCTTATTTTTAAAGATTTTCATGGTGTTGTTTCATTTCTCTCTTTTCACAGAGATGTTAAAGAAGGATCCTCAGCTTGTTTTCTTAATCGGTCCCAGTCCTATTTATCAGGAGCATGCTGAACATGTGGAGACTGTGTGGCTGCAGCATGGCAGAAAAACAAGAAATACATTCAAAGCATCTCTGCAGCTATCGTTGATAAAAGAAAAAAGAAAAGAATGGATAAATAAACAAAATACATCTGGTGGGTTTTTTAATGCATTTGAACTCAGTGCTAATGAAACGTCTTTTGCATTATTCTGTTTTAAGCTGCTCAGGATCTTTTTGAGTAATACTTTACATCAGGGGTCCCCAACTCCAGGGCTCGAGGGCCGGTGTCCTGCAGGTTTTAGATGTGTGCTTGATCCAACACATCTGATTTAAATGGCTAAATTGCCTCCTCAACATGTCTTGCAGTTCTCCAGAGGCCTGCTAATGAACTAATCATTTGATTCAGGTGTGTTGGCCCAGGGTGAGATCTAAAACCTGCAGGCAGTGGCCCTCGAGGCCTGGAGACCCCTGCTTTACAAGTAACAAAGGCTCACTTTGGAAAGCTTCAGTGGCCTTTACCAGGTTACCCAAAAGTTACAGAATATATGCAAGACTGTTTGTTTATTTCTTTATCTATCTGTCAGTTGTCAACACATTTGAAAATAAAACATATGTAAAGTGTTTAAAATTGACCATCACCACTATAATGGCGACAAATAAATAAATTAGCTTCAGATTTAGATTTCCACATGACCTGAAGCAGAGCTCCAAATAACGCAGCTTGGGATATGTTGACATGCAATTTTGTGCCAACAAGCAAACCCAATATTATTTTAAATCCAATAATAAGAGTCTGAATTAGTCTTTTGTGTTAGATGGATAAACAAGTAAGTTCCATGTGATTTCCAGTAATTAGTTTTTCTTTGTTCTGTTGTTTTTTGTCTTTTTGTTATTTCTCATTTTGTTTTGAAAAGCAGTTTTAGGTTTGTCTGCAGCTCAGGTGGTAGATTTAGTCATCTACCAATCATCAGGCTGGTGCATCAATCCCTGACTTCTCCAGTCTACATGCCAGAGTATCCTTGTGTAAAATGTTACTCCCCAAGCTTCCCCCTGTGCAGTGTGTGATTGGAAGAGTGAGACTTGTGGGAGAAAGTGTTCAAATGAGTAGAAAGATGCTATAAAAGAAGCAGTGTGTTATAAAGGACCTGCAGCCCCACAGCTTTCAAGTCTCTTACTGTCTTTAGATCCCTGCTCTGGAAATTCAATTAAATTTTATTTATACAGGACCAAATTACAACAATAGTCGACTCAAGGCGCTTTATGTTGTTAGGTAGATCCTACAATAAATGAAATCTCTGAATAAAAAATGTCACAAATGATATTATTAGTTACATCCTTAAATACATCAGCATTTACAGTATATGGATGTGTTTCTAGAATGTGGTGAACATATTGGCTTGCTGATCGCGTCAGCAAACTCTTTCTGAACTCTAGACCCACTCTGTCTCCGTATCCTGAAGACATATTGACAATCTGACAAAGTGGGCACTCACGCATTCTCCCTTTGCACGCTAAGTTGCAGGGTTATCTATTACCAGATGCAGCACAAGTAAGCCCTCTCCCCCAGTCTGACAGTCACCAGCTTCATTCTGGCTCTTGTAATGCTGCTGAGGCATTTTTAGCAAAGAAGCTGCTACCTCGAGATCAGCTATTTTTAAGACTGGTCTTCTGAAGAAAGAGCTTTCAAAAAACTGGAACTTTGTGTTGTTTTTGATCGCTCCATCATACTGTGTGAGGAAAATTCCTTGCCTCCCTTACAGCTTAAGGCAATAAATCCCATCACTAAATCAGATAGTTGTTTTCAGTCATACAGCAGCTGAATACACTATGCGGTGATATTAGGAGGTAAACGCACAGACAGTGGTTTCTGTAAGCGTTTCTGACCCCATGCAATGAAAATGAGATTTCAGAATGTTTTAATGATAGTATGCAGACAATCAGACGATGAAATATTCAAAGTCTTCACAATTTTAGTTTTTCCACAGTTTGAAGAAGTAGTTTGCTGCAGATTACTCAACATCTGTCCTTCTTTACCTGTGAGAAGTTCTCCCTCTCTTAGATGTTCTTTTCAAACCCAGTTATGTTACTATTAGTTGCAAAATGTTCCTCCAGCTGTTTGTTTTTAGTACCATTTATTTTTCCTTCGTTGCCTTCCTACATTTTTGAGATGTTTTGCTGCCATCAAGCTTTTATTTTTTCATGAAATAGTAAAAGGTCTCATATCGAACATGTCATATGTTTTTTGTTTTACTGGGAACAAAACATGGGATTTGAAAATCTTATTCAAATTTTAAACAGCTTTTTTTTTTAATTGGGGCTGTAAATTAAGAGAAACAACACATTAAAGTTTGGTTATTCTGGACAGAACAAAGCATTTAATAAACTAAAGACTTCACTTTATTCATCTGTCATTCTTACTTTTTTACATTTCTTAGTTTGTGGAATTATTGTGGCATGATAGTTAGCACTGTTGCCTCACAGCAAGAACATCCTGAGCTCAATTCCACTATCAGGCCGGGGTCTTTCTGTGTGGAGTTTGCATGTTCTCCCCGTGTTTGTGTAGGTCAGGGGTGGGTAACTCCAGGCCTCGAGGGCCGCTGTCCTGCAGGTTTTAGATCTCATCCCGTGTCAACACACCTGAATCAAATGATTAGTTCATCACCAGGCCTCTGGAGAACTTCAAGACATGTTGAGGAGGTCATTTAGCCATTTAAATCAGATGTGTTGGATCAAGCATACATCTAAAACCTGCAGGACACCGGCCCTTGAGGCCTGGAGTTGCCCACCCCTGGCGTAGGTCGTCTCTGGGTACTCAGACTTCTTCCCACAGTCCAAAGACATGCAGTTAGTGAGGATAGGTTAACTGGAAACTCTAAATTGCCCATAGAAGTGAATTGTTGTCTGTGTCTATGTGTTAGACCTGTGACAGACTGGTGACCTGGGATAGGCTCCAGCCCCCCACGACCCTGAAAAGGATAAGCGGCAGAGGAAGGATGGACCTTTAAAGGAACAATAGTTCAACAGTGTTATTACAAAAACAGCCGTTAGCAACATGGATGGTTGTAGCAGCAATAATACAAACTGACTGACTTACACAGTTCTCTGAATCACTGTCCCAACACTTTCATGAATAACGACAAAGAAAAGGTCTAGTCCTCCAACATTTGTGTACTGTACAGTATGCCTGTAATGCGAAGGGCATTTTCTTGGACTTTGTTAAAATATAAACAAAAGGAGAAATAAAGGGGTTACTCATCGGGCCAGGTAATTTTTTGATTGCTGCTTTTCCTAGTAGAAAATGATTAGTAGGATCCAAATATTCCATAGTTTAATCGACACTATGACACTATCGACATGTTCTGCCAGCCAGTGGTTTTTGCAAGCAGGATGCATGTGTGCGCTTCCAACTCTGCACAGGAAATTTGATGATTGAAGTCTGCTTTGTGAGATTAATTTGTTGGACATTCCTAATGCAAGCGTGAAACTGCCCAGAAGTGCCCTGAAAGCCAGGATGACTCAACAAGCAGCACTATATATGGCTTATCAATAGTCATTACCATAGCTTTATTCATTAATTTTATTGGTTCTGTTCATTACCACTTACATCCACTGCCAGCCTGCTGTTTAAGTAATTATCTATTTTTAGGAGGAACCAAGAAGCCACTGTTTCTGCTCTTCACATCCAATTACAATGCTGTAAATCGTAATAATCATATATGAAGGCTGAAATAAGCTACTAGTCTTCTACTCACAGAAAATGTGAACAACTAACAAGAGTAAAATCAAGGAGTATGAAGAGGATCTTCTTTCATATTTAAGCCATTAATCGCAATTTCAAAGACACTAAATGGAAGAGAACATTACAGACACTAATGTGATTTCAAATATGGAGACGTAAACAGTGCAGGTAATCGGATTTAGTGTCAGTTTTCTCAGACTTGAAGGGCTCTTACAGCAGCGCTGTGGAACCTCACTCTTCATCAAGACACTCTGACAAGCCTCCTCAGCACATCGGCTGTCTAATGTGAGTCACTCCCATCAGTTGTCCACACACAGAGATGCAGAGCCATAAAGCTGCTGGTTATTCCTCTCAGGCTACACAGAGGCTAAACTGCTTCTCTGTGACTGTAGAAATGATTCAGCTGTTGTCTCTCAGCTGATATGGTGTTTTCAGCCTTTATCTCTAAAATCAGTTACTGCTGGTTTAAGCAGATCAGATGAAACATTTAGCTGTGATGTCTCAGCTAACTCCACTTTGTCTCATAAAAACACAAAGTCAAACTTTCTCACTAAGTAGTCCCAAAGTTCATCTCAGAACCTTCAGTGGCTATTTGAATGAAGATCGCATTAAATCTACTCACAAATTAAGTTTAATCTCTAATTACATAGGAGTGATAATGAGAGCGATGTCACGTTATCACCTAATTGATCCAGTGGGGAGCGTTGCCAATCAGTGGCTTGTATTTGATCGTAAAGCTCAGCTGGACGAGTTTGCTGCATTCTGGTCGGTTTCACCAACAAATTCCAAAAATTGTTTCTTGGCCAAGTAAAGGTCATCTGAGTCCAGCTGATCCAGCAGTCGATAAAAACGTGCTGAATCTGGAATTACTGGCGTACATTAAAGTGTGAGAACAGCATTTCTGTGCCATAGCAGGAATTACGGTTCGTTTTGGCTTTTGACCGCTTAAACAGCAAAAATGTCTGAACTTGTAATTGAAATCTGCTCATTTAAATCTGATTTTAATGGTTTAAATGGTCCAAAATATTTGAAATATTTATTATTTAATTTAAAAGTTTTGTTGTGGCTCAGTAGGGTTTCACTTGGCTATGGAAATATAAATCTCAAAAATTAGAGTCTAGATATAAGTGTGAGGCACTTTTTTGTAGGTATACCCATGTGGCCCCACACTCCAGTATACAAAGCTCCAATCTGGACACCACTTAGAGCCTGGGTGCCTTGCTGGAAAAATGCAGCCGTACACATCATACCGTCGCCAGGCAGTTTGGTTTCTACAATGATTGAAACCAATGAAACTACTATGAATGAAACTACAATGATTGGACCCCTCATTTGGTTTGTTTAATGAACAGGCAATGAACATCCTATGGTACCTCTTTCAAATTGCCCATAGGTGTGAATGGTTGTCTGTCTCTGTGTGTTAGCCCTGCGGCAGACTGGCGACCTGTCCAGGGTGTATAGTCTCCAGCCCCCCTGTGACCCTAACAAGGATAAGTGGAAGGGAATGGATGGAGGGACATTTAGCTTCCGTTGTTCAATTGAAGGTGATATTTTCCAGCTGATTTCCAGGTGTTGTACTTTTGCGAACTCCTCATAGGGACAAATCAACATCATATTTGGTCAGTCTCAACTACAGACTTGGGCCACATTAAATTGTGGAGCTTTTGAGTTTTTGTCATAGGGTGAGTCTGTGGCGCCACGGCGATCATTTTAAATTAAGGGGTCAGCGGGGGAGCTGGCCCCAGTAGGGGTCACTTGCCCCTCCCTTCCTTCCCTCCCCATCTCCAGCTGCCTCCCTCTTCCCGCTCCACCACAACCACCCACACATGCAGGGCCTTGGAGTGGGGGTATGTCACCAGGGTGCAGAGGAGGCTCCCCGTCCCCCGTCCCCTTCTGGCTGCCTCTGCCTCAATTTTATCCCACAACTTAGACATTCACATTACTCACACTCTCATTACACATACATATAGGATCTTGGGGGTGGGCACGATACACGGAGTCCAAATTACCATCAGGGTGTACACCTCACCCCTGGCGTCGTTGCCCACCTCTCAATTTTAAATACACGTAGACATTGAGGGCTAGCAGGAGGGACCATGCGCTTACGCAGGTAAGCGCATGGTCTCTGGCAGGTAGCTCCATGCCCTCCTGGGTTTTAAATGCACCTTAGAACACACATGCATCAACACTACAATGAGCGGGTGGAGGGAGGTTTGGAGTCTTCTCTCACCCCCATTCTCTGCGACCTGCTGGAGGGCTAGGAGGAGGAGTTGGCCGTCCGACTGCGGTCTGGAGTGTGGGGCCTCCCTGCTGCTGCGGAGTCGGGGCGGTCTGCCTCTCCCCACCGCAGGGAAAAGGGTAACACCACCTGGGTCTGGGTGCAGTTCCCCCCTCCAGGGGCAAGGGTACCTAGACCCGGGGCTTAGAGTACGCTTGGGGAGTGTGATCGTGTGTACAGCATCTCTTTATGTCTGTCTCCACGTTGGTTGAGTGTGGAGTAAGTGCATATGAGAGCATGAGGGTGGGAATGGATGTTTGTGTCTGTGTGTGCCTGTATGTCTGTGTCTATATGTCAGGTTGGGTGTCAGGCACCACCTCTCTGGGGACATCTCAGGCCCTCCAAGGTTTGGAGGCCTATCTCCACCTACCACCACTTCCCCTGCCAGTGGCGGACTCCCTCAGACATCGGTGCGTTGGTGGTTCTTTGTGTCCGGGGATGGGCGTCCAGGTACACACCGGCTCACTCCTTGGCGGCCGCTTATCGGGGCCTGGAGCCTGGGGCTCGCTCGGGCCACTTCGGAGGTGGGGTGCCCCCGGCCTCTCGGCCTGGGGCTCGGTCACTCAGGCACGGCTGGCTGCCGGCGGAGCTCACGGGCGCGTCACTGCAACTCCCCCTGGCTTCTGCTCCGCGGCTGCTGAGTGAGCCCTCATCTGGGACTCTCCTCAGCTCTTTCTGGGACAGTGGCGCAGCTGCCCCTCTGTTGGTCTTCCTTGGTCTCTTGTGTTCTGGGGGCCTCTGGATGTCTGGAGTTTTGATCTCCTCCATACCTGCTTCATGCCCTGGAGGATGGGGCTGTGGCCCCCCCCCCCCCACACCCCCCTCCCCACACCCTCAAGCAGATCATTACATGAAGGAACCTTTTAAAAAAACAAGCGCGTCCTTGCTCACAGGTGTACACACGGGTGATCACACCCACAAACTACACCCTTTTTGGCTCCTACCTCAAAGCACACTGTGTTCTGTTGATCTTATGTGCTGCACAATAATGTTTAATATTTAGTATTTACTGTCATATTCCCATATATCATTGTGACGTTGTTTATTCTATTACTCTTCTTCTCTTCTGCTTGTTTTCTTTTTTCTTTCTCAGCAGGTGATCCAGGTGATTGATATATGCGTTTTTTATTTCTTTTTTTTTTTCTTTTTCTGCTCATTCTGTTGGTTTTTGTCTTTTGCCCTTCTCCCCCGTCCCTCTTCTCAGCTGTTTCTCTTTCCCTCTTTCTTTCTCCCCTTCTTTCCCCCAGTCAAGTCTGTCCCGTATTCAGTAAGTGAAAATAAAATAAACAATAAAAGGTGAATCAAATGGACCATTACGGCAAGGCTGGGATGGTCAGTTTGGTAAAGTAAATCCGTTGGGCATCTTTCTTTGCCTTTAGACAACAATTCTGATGGCAAAAGAGCCAAACGGGACAGGCAGAAATAAATAAATAAATAAATAAATAAATAAATAAATTTGTATTTGCTCTCATTCAAACATGGTCCAATCTGGCCCAAACTTCCCATATGTGATAAGGCTCCGCCCCTGAAAACATTTCAACTGCCATATTTGACATTGGTGACAGCGCCACCTAGTGGAAACAGGAAATGTCATGTTTAACACTTTGGGATACAGAGTAGAGGTGGGTGACCCGAGCAACCTTAACTAAATTTGTCCAGGAAAAGCCTTAAGAAGTTGGTCTTGGGCTACATTGAAAACTGAGTTTTTGTCAGAGGGTGTGACCCTGGCAAAATGACGAATTTCTATTTTGCACCATGACAAATAAAATTGCTATAACTCAAAGAAATCGTGTACTCATGCAATATCTGAGCAAAGGATACTTTGGTATGGAGACTGGAACAACAAGGAATTGAACTGCCAAACCTCCAGTTAGTAGATGACTTGCTCCACCTCATGAGCTACAACCACCGCAAACTGCCCGTGCACAGCAGCTGGCTAATAACTTATACATGTGAAACTGCCATGTCATTCTCAAAGTAACCATTTAAAACAGGTTTTAATAATGTTTTTTAAAATAGACAACTCTTCAGAGAACAATTGCTTTACAAGTAAGGAGATGCAAATTAGGGGATTTAGAAGTTTAATCACTTTCATCACTTTTGAATATTTAAATTCACATAATGTTACAATAAAAATGTACACAATTCGTATATATATCGCAGGGTTATATGATTTCTTCTCTACAATAAATTATGGAGGATTTAAAATCTGCATGGCCACCTGAGGCTACAGCCTTCACACTACATCAGTCTTTGGTTTGAGCAGATCCAGTCATTCACATCACCTTTTATCCAGACAAAGCCGAGCACCGTTTAGATGCTGTGCAGGTTTGTTCCCAGGCTCGCAAGACATTCAGAGACGTGTCCTCTGTTTGTCCTCACACAATCGTGGCGTGTCTGTGTTTTATGAAGCCTGGATCCTCAAAATTGTAGAAGGCACCACCTGCTTGTGCACTGTTTGCCACAGTAGATACCTAAAAATCAAAAACAGCAAAATTTAACATTATAAATAATAATAAATCCAAAATTTTCTTTCAACATTTTCATCAACCTATATTCCTGTGTGTTACTTTAAAATCTATACAACACATTAATCATATTCCTCCTCTGAACACGTAATCAGCTTGGAAATACTGCAATGTAACTGTGGTCTTGAATAACATCTTTGTTTATTGGGTGCGTCATTCAAAACTTAAATTAGTTTCATGGTAAAACAGTGACTCATCCATTTGTGCCCTGCCTGCTAAAGTACATGGAAAAATTAACATGTTCATAATTATGGAGAATATATTTTCACGTGGTTGAATGCAGAAGTGAAGCCACATGAATACATTATCATGTTTGCTCATTTACCAGAGCAAAATGATCTGAATTAATCAAAACTGTCTCAGCATTTCCAAAGGCACACAGCATGACTAAGCAAAATTTGGACTGTAATGTACGCCACCTGTGTCAAGTGTTCTGCCCAGTGTTACTCACTGTGGTTTATGTAAAGAATATGGTTCCAAAGATCAGATGGATTCAATACTAGAAAAACTGGTGTTCTATTGTGTGATCCATGAGATGACATTACAGCATGAAACAAAGATTGAACTGTGAAAAAAACGATGCTTCTCTACAGGTTGGCTTTGCCACAGGAAGTAGAGCAGGTCAGCTGATGGTTTGATTCCTGGCTGCTTCAGTCTGAATAGCAAAATGTCAAAGTATCCTCGAGCAAGACACTGAACCCCAAGCGTTCACTGGAGTATGATGACATTATGAAGACAGACTTGAACCACTTAAGCATACAAACTGCTGCTGCTTGACTGGAAAAGCTCTATTTAAGGGAGGCATTATACATTTTATCGCATGATATCTTTTGAAAGTCCAGAGGGAACATCTAAAAAAGTAGGTCAAATATTTAGTTGGACTCAAGGATAAAACGGTTCGGTCGAAGCACAACCATAACTCGAGAATTCACGATGACAAACTTAAAAGGCAATCAGGTTTATTCAAACAAGCATCTAAAATCATGACGTGATGAGAGTTCATATTTTAGGCTGAAGATCCAGACAGAAAATAGACTTCACTATGTGGTGCTGACAGTGAACTGTGAAGCAATGATTGCTGTTTAGCTAGTATTGTGGCTCTACCAAAGGTAACTGCAGTAACTCTGAGTCAGTTAACAAAGAGATCAACATTTTTTGTTTCTCATTAAAATGTCCTGAAGCATTTACAGATAAACTGCTGTTCTCTATAATATCAGTGAAATATCTCAACATCTACTGAATGGATTAGCATAGCAGTGACACATGACCTTGAGTCATCATGTGATCAAAATGAACATTTTCAAGGTAATTCAAGTATTTTTCCCCCACAAAAAAACCTGCAAATTAGCCCGTGTCCTACTTTATATTTACCCTTAAACAAAGGCTATGTTCACACTGCAGGCGAAAGCGCATCAAATCCGATTTTTTTGACCCTATGCTGTCATGGTCCTGGGTCGTTGACCCAGCGTTTTGTGTTTTGTGACTATTTCCCTCTGTTCTAGTTATTCTGTGTCCTCCCCCCTTGTGTCCGGTTCGGGTTCTAGATTTCCTGTTTTACTTTGTAGGTCTGTGTCTCGTTATGCCCATTAAGTTCCAGCTGTGTCCCCTCCTGTGTGCCATTTCCTCATTACCTGGTGTGTGTATTTATAGTTGGTGTCTGCCTGTGCTCCTCGTCGGCTCGTCTGCACTCATCCGTGTATTTCTGCGTATCTCTGCATTCATCTGCGTTCCATGGTGTCCTGTCTCTGCGTCCCTCTGCCCCGCACCCCCTTTGTACGGTCTCAGGTTTGCTATTTAGTTTCTCCCAGTTTAGGTTTCCGTTTGTAAAGTACTCATACCTCGTTGCCTGTTTTTGTCACCGCCACCTTTGTAAATAAAACATCACTCGTATCATCAGTTTGCTGCATCTTGGGTCCTCCTTTTCCTCCACACCACACGGCTCCCTCCGCCAGCCGTGACATATGCGACCCATATCCGATCATGGTGTGACAGTGTGAACGGCACAAATCCGATATTTTCAAATCCGATCTGGGTCACTTTCATATGTGGTACTGAATCCGATACATATCCGATGTTTTAGAAAGCGACTGCTGTTTGAACGGTCAGGTCGCATTAAATCCGTCTTTTACGTCACTGACACGACAGACGCCAATTATCAGCTCCGGGGAAGCGCCCGAGAAGACATCGCGAACGAGCTCTTCCTGGCCATCCAGTGTAGATGTCAGTGAAACTGTTGGGAAGACAACGTTGGAGAAACGTGAACATTTTCTTTGTACTGTATAATCTGCAGATTCTGACAGAAATCTGCAGCTATCCTTTGAAGCACAGCTCCTCTAAAACAGCAATAAGGATCATTATTAGGTTATTTACATTATTATGTAAATAACAAAATAACTTAAAGCAAAAATCGGGAAACGTAAAGTTCGAAGTCTTTATATTAAGGGCCATCGGTCAAACAATACTGTTTGCTCTGGGTCTAAACAGAGCGTGTCGTGTGTGACGTCTTCTTTTGCGCATGCGGGCCGCTTTGAGCGTTCACACTAGAGCGCGTTTGCTGTCGCATTTTATTTGTAGTGTGAACGAGCAGACAAAAAAATCAGATTTGATCAAAAAATCGGAATTGAGCATCAAGACCTGCAGTGTGAACGTAGCCAAATAGTAGTTTGCTAATATGCTACAGCTTTACTGGGCTGCTAGCACGGAAGACATAGACGAGAACTGTAACACATCTTTGCTCTTCGCTTCCACCAAAGTCACCAGTACAGTGCAGCTGTAAGAAAAGGAGTTGTAAGAAAGTCACAAACCCAACAAAACTGCTTTCTATTGTCCAATAACAGTCCTGTGATTGATTGGTGAGCTGTCTGCCTGACGGCCTATTAACCCATCCCAATGTCAGCTTGGACAGGTTGATATGCTAGCATGTTTACTGCTGCATAAAACCCAGACCAGGATCTAAATTACTGGAGCTATTTACCTGGAATAAGCCATTGTCAGTGATTTCACTGGTAGGAACACCTGCGAAGAGAGAAGCAAAACAGGAAAAGAAGGATGGATCAGCAACTATGCAAAAAAATGTAAAGATTCAAAGTGTATCAGATGGTTTTGGATAATTGGATTACCTCTAAGATTGTTCAGAGATTTCCACCAAAGAGCAAAGTACAAGAACAAGTACCCTTTTATCTGTTAGATACTGGTACAGTACACAAGTAACTTCTTAAAGGCTTGTGTGTTTGTGTTCAGTCTTACTTGTCTGACCCTCCGGCACATATGCTGTGTTCACTTGTCCCTCTTTGTTTCTGGGTCCATGCACACCACTTAACTGGCTCTGTGTCCTCACTCTCCTACAGCACACAAATATGAACATCAGTCAGTTTTACTGTATGCTGAAAAAGGTTTATTAGCTAATAAATAAATTAAATGGCAGAATAATTTAAAATCGGCTTTTACCTCATTTCATCCTGATAGTTTGTTTCTAAAAACAGATTCACAAATACTTGTAGTTAACAAATGAAACAGTGACTTCTGTATTTGTGCTCATCATCTGTTAGTATAACATTTGTGATTGTGGGGACACAGAATCTACGTAGTTAATGACATAATGAGACCCTTACGTTTTTCTTTCCTGCGTTTGTAGCAGAACCAAATTCCAATGATGAGCAAAACCAGCAGAGCAAGACTTCCAAAGGACACAACCACAGCTATCAACACAGTCCAATTAGGCGGCTTGGGAGCTTTTGCAGAAGAAAGATCAGAAGTAAGAGAAAGTGATTCAAAGATTTAAAGCTGTTGTTATCACACTAAACTGTTCAATAAAAGCACCTAAAACGGAGGGAAAGGAATACATTTCTGCTTATTTAAAACTCAGTGTCCAAACTAATCCCTATGTATCTCATACTGTGCCTAGGTTCAATTCAATTCAATTCAGTTGTATTTATACAGCACCAAATCACAACAACAGTCGCCTCAAGGTGCTTTGTATGTAAGGTAGACCCTACAATAACACATACAGAGAAAACCCCAACAATCATATGACCCCCCATGAGCAAGCACACACCTATACACAGACACACACACACACACATACACACACACTTCTTTTATGCTTTACACATTAAACTGCTTCATCTGATTGGTTATCGCTCACAAAACAAAAATATTTGAACAGAGACTGACATCCTGGCCACAGCACGACTGTGGTTCTCTTGACAAATGAGAACTGATGACAACCTTTGTGGTCTTTTCCTCTTCTCTGGGAGAGGCAAAAGCGTGGCGTGTTAAATTACATATTTAATTCTGCAGAACAGAATGTGAATGTCTAAAGCTTGCGTTAACTGGATACTTTTTCTGAGGCATCTAACAAAAAACCTAAAAGGTGTGGGAACTAGATGAGTATAATACCAACTCAAGAATTAGTCCTGTGGCACTGCATAATGACAGTGGACACGACCATATTAGGTATATCTCTTCTTACTGACATCATACAGAGACAAGATTCAAAAAACCTAAGATTGGGCATTCAGAACAGTCCGTAGCTGTTATTCTACTCTATTTATTTGAAGCAGGACGCTTTACTTCCTGGTAGAAATGTCACTTCTCCCTCTTTGCATATTACAGCATAGAATCCATGTGATATCTGTGTCCTCTTGGCTGGCTCCAAACATTCAGGGCTATTGGTGTTAGGGTAATTACTCTACGTTATAAGTTGAATATTTCTTTTATTTGGTTTTTGTCTATTTATTTTATTTTATTTTTTATCAGATCTGATAAATTATATATTTATGTCTATCTGTGGATTTTCACTTATTCATAAGATCTGAGCATACAGTAGAAGGATTCTGTTATACTGGCTAAGGCAAACAGTAATATATCATCATTCATGCTGTCGTGCTTTGTCAGGGTCATTCATTAAAGGAAGACCCTGCCGATTACTTCTAACACTGAAATCATTGTTAGGACCTTCATGTCCGAAGAAGTTTATGCACTTTTAGAGAATCTATCAGGCATAAATAAGCAAAGTGGAAAAAAAATCTCTCGCATTAATTGGAGAGAGTATATGTCTTATAATCCCATGTGAGATTTGCCTTCACACGGAAAAAAACGTGAAAATATAATTATCTCCTTATATGATTATAATATATCGGTGTAGGGTGTAATATGTTACAAAGTAATACATGCCTGTAATCACTTTATATTTTTCAGTAACATAGTAATGTGACATGTTACTAACATTCATTAGTTATCTGCATGCCGGGTGGATAGAAAGGAAAAAGAATCCAACAATAACATTTTTCTTCCTGCGCACTCTTGCAGCAGTCAGTGGATTTCAGGAGAAGGAAAATGGTTAGAGCTTTGACGCAAGCTTTTTGCTTGCTTAACAGGACACGAGCATCGTGGTAAACCAAACTGCATCCGGGAGAGAAACACATGTATTATCCTGCTAACAGAACTTTGGCGCTTTGAACTTTTGTCTCATCTGCACATAAAGCTCGCTAACACTAAGCTAGCTGCCTGTTCGTATTTCTAAAGCAGGATGACTGTGGCGATCACTTTGAAGTCTCTTAGGCTGGTTTTCATCTTTGTTTTATTGTTTTGTGTTCATACGTAAGAACTGAAAGAAAGATTGTTTTCATTAGGTTACACATGTGTATTGGTGTGCAGACAACAAGACAGTATAATTCAAGTAATTTTATTAAGTAATGACAAAGTAATGTAACAAGTAGTGTAACAAATTACTTTCTCCAGCGAGTAATAAAGTAACATACTGCATTACTTTTGAAGAAAACAGTAAGTAATGTAATACATTACTTTTTGTGAGTACCCTAATACATGGACAGTTTCCAGCTACACCACTGCCTCACATTGGGTCCATGACTGTCCAGACTTGACCTATGATAAAATTCTATTACATCATATTTACATTACCTGGTTAGACCTTTATTTTACATTTGGTTTTAATTAGAAAAGTTTCAGTCATGCAAGTATGTTGTACAGTGTGTTTTGGAAGGTGACAGTTTATTGCTCTCTTGCTTTTAATCTCCTGAACCAAAATCGTCTGAAGTTCACCACGAGGGCACGTACATCTAACTCTTTTCTAAAAGTGTGATTTAAAACAGCTTTTAGATTTAAAAAGGGCAACATTTTGTTTTAGGTTTAGCAAAAAATAGTGCAGCATACCAAAGGTTTAATGAAAAATACTAACATCTTTGTTTTACACAGGGATCGCTTTGCACATAAAATGACAGTTTTCTGCTTGTCTGCACTCTGGGGTCAGACTGGCAGCATTGCAAAGGTAGTTGGAATTAAAGTGTAAAGTAGTGGCAGTAACACAAATAGAGGAAATGACTCAAAAACAGATCCTCTTGTTTCTGAAGGTAGCAGAAGTCACGGCTTGTAACTTCTTTGTTAAACATTTTCAACTTTATACACAAAAAGTAAGTAAGAGTTTCTTACCAACTACTAAGAAGAGAGACGTTGATTGCGGAGATGTCAGTGCTGGGATGCTCACCAAACATTTGACTGTCGTGTCTCTGACTGCCTGGAAGGTTAGTACACTGGTGGAGTTAAAGAAATCCCCATTATCTGTGAAGTTGTCCAGGGTGCTGTTCATAGCGTTACCATTTAGAGTCCATGTGACTGTAGGTTTGGGGTACCAACCAGCTGCTACACACTGGAACGTTACCTGCTGGTCATACATCACCTTCATGCTCGGTCCTGCGATGCTGATCGTACCGTTCTCTGAGAAAGACAGAGGAGAGTTTAGGTCCAGAAGAAAACCCATTTCTGACCTTATAATCAAAGAGTGGCGACAATGTGCTGTCCACAATAAATTCTTAGCTTCATGATTGGACCTGAAGAATAAACTGAAAAATATAGATGAAAGTTGTTCCCTATATTTAACATTGCCCTTAAAAAACACGAAAAGACCAAAAATCTGCAGTAAAGTCATGTAAGCAGAGATCGACTTCCTCATAACTTCCTCCAGCTGAGATTTAGAGATTCATGTTTAGTATAGAAGCCAATGTAGTAAATTAGTCAAACAACCAATAAACCACTGCCAAATGTTGATCGAGCTTAATTAAATTTTCACTCACTATATCTCTGAGAGTGAGCTATGTTATTTCCTCAAATTATCATTAAGCTGAGTGAAATAAATACTTCATCCTGCTCTAATAAATATACACCACAGAAACAAACCTGTGGCTATAAACAACTGCTGACAAATACACCTTGTACGCATGTGTGGATAATATTTTATAATAACTTCTTATATCTTAATAAGAAATTATTGTTTTCTAACAGCAGGCTTCATTTAACCAGATGTCTGGTCGCTATCTCATAAAAGACCCTCTCCTGGCACTCCTTTGTGTTATGTCGGGGCTTTGATTCTCTGTGTGCTTTATTAAATGCTGAAATGCAGTATTTGCCTGTTGACTTCTTTATTTTTTAAATATGTTACATAAAGGGACTGGGTGGAGGAAACTGTTGCAATGTTAGCGATCAGCAGTAGTCGATCCATGCACTACTCTAGTTCTCCCCTAAATGAGCCTTTGCTCCCTGTAAAACGTGTTCGGACCATTTGCACTTTTACAATTTTACCACGAAACCTGAAATATTAGCTTCTGTGTCAAAGTGACCCAGCTCTCATCTACAGTCTTTGACTACACCCCAAGTAATAGTTTTTAGAATCAGCTCAGAAGCACGACCGGGGGTACGGTCATTGTTTTCTTCAGCATAAGGTTATGCACTGATTTTATCCCCAGAGTTAAACTACCAATGCAAAGTTGGGCAGAACAAAATTTCCAGGGACTCTTTTTAATATGGACACTGGAAATTACCAGGTAACACATGGCCAGATCACCACGTGGGAGAAATAGGCAGGTGTAAAGATCAGCACGTCTTTGACAAGGGCTCGATCATTACAGGGGTGCTCCCATTCAGGAACTTGTATTGTTTCACTGTGAAACTCTCTTTAACCAGAATGTTCACTGCGAGTGTCCCTCGTTAATGTCCCCTTGCAGAAAAGCAATAAGATTCTAATCAACTTCACGAGACAGCTCTCCATCAGTGCTTCACAATCAATGTCCATTAATAGGCAGACCAGGACTCAGATTAACAACATATTTTACTCCGTACTGCTGTCTGTGTAAAAGCTTGGCTTCAGGCTGATTATCTGGAAAACTGCTAGATTCAACATCTGAGCTGAACACATGTCAGGGCTGAGCTCACATACAACTGAACTGCTGACACTTTTACAACCTTTCTAAATCTTTCTAAGCCTGCAACAAATTTATTGTACAGGGTTTTGTTTTTTGTTTTGGGGGAACACCTAAGGAATTATTTCAGTCACTGTTGCCACGGTTTCATTAGGTTTACACTTTGTTAAACTGGAAAATATAAAAGACTCGCTCGTTTTTTATAAATCCTGAAGTTCCACAACAATAACCCAGATAATTTATTCATAATTGTCAGCCAGGGTCTAAATAAACTGTTTAACTGGTTCATTTATGAGATCACTGCAACTCTGTGCATGCGTGATGCTAATTTTATCCAACTAGATTTATCAAATTAAAATAAAATAAAACAGGCTGGCCTGTTACCATCTAACATTCTGTCAGCGTCACAGAAATGGTCATTTCAACTTTCATTTTAGCTTTAAAGCTTTTTGTTTCTCTTTCTCATCAGATCTACTTTATGGTTAGACGCTGCTGCCAGAGGCCGTTGAGAAGCCTGAAAATCAGTGCTCACTGCTGTCCTCCAGAGTACACTCCAGTCATTACAACAATGGTGCGAAAATACAAGGAAAAGAAGGTAAAGACCTTGAAGGTAACATCCTCCTCTAGGTTTGACTGACTGCACATTGAGGTTAGAGGTCAACCGATACATGAATTAGGCTTTTAGATTTCAAAACGTCTGATACATGTTTACGAACCCACCTTGTACAGAAAGCTGTGCTGTTTTTTCTCCATATGACCCTTGAACCGCACAGGTGACGGGCCCGATCAGTGAGCGGCTGACATTATGGATGGTAAACTCCACACAACTGCTGTTATCACTGGAGCAGAATCTAGCTGAATACTGCTCTACTTGGAGTATTGTAGTGTTTCTACGGACCGTGAGGACCAGAAACTGTCCAACTGTCCAGGTCATGAATTCCCACGATCCGGTCACTCTGGCGATGAACTGGGCATCGGAGCCTTTAAACACTGCTGCAGTCATCGGCTCCAGCTGAAACTGGTCTGACACTGGTAGGTTTAAAAGAGAATAGATGTGAGGATTTGCAACCTTGTGTGGAACATAGAGGTGTTTCTGCACATTTTGTTTGACTAAATGAGCTCCTGTCACTGATGATCATATAAAACATATTTCTTTACTGTGATAATACCTTAATTCTGTGATTTAGAAAATACTTTTGGCCTTACTATATGAAAAAATTTTATTTAATATCATGATCTCAAAGTGTATGTAACATTTACTTAAAAGGGCCACATTCATTCTTAGGTAAGGTTTGAATTTGCTTTAAATACACATTCTTCTTCATGTAATATAATAATAAAATATTGGAGATATTCTTTTGAGATTCTGCTGTGTGTTGACATGATTGCATTACAACATCTCCAAAGATTGCAACCAGTTATATCTCCAATCATATCAAATCCTAAAAATGTTCTAACTTATTCTAACGTTTGATGTGAAACTGCCTGAAGCTCCTGCATATGCAGGGTTTTAAACTCTACGCTGGCACATAATAGCTGTTTGGATAAATGCATAAATATGCATAAGTATACAAAGTAACTCTGGTATTAACTGACGTTTTAACTACAGTAGACTATTATGAAAGGTGTATAAAGGTGTGGTGTTGGCAAATCACAACATTTTAAACACAAATGCTAAAAAAATACAAGTGAAATATGGAAGTGACATCAATCAGTGAAGAACTTTTCCTTGTCACAGGACAATGGCAATGCATGCTGCAGGCTATACAGGTACATACTGCTTTTTTTTCAATATGGTGCTTGAGAGCTGTTTGCTCAAGGTAAGTAAATATCACAAAGGCCATTGGTTTTGTTGTGTTGGCTTTTGACAAGGCTGAAAGTTAAACACAGCACAAAACAGGACTGATCCTTCAATTGATAAGCATCAAAGCTGACATTGTAAAATATTTTCTCGCTGTTGTTCAAACCTAGAAGGAAGATTTTCCTTGTTAGTCACATTGTTAAACAAATGTCTGAGCACGGCTGTTGACATGTTACTGAAATTATAGATTTGATCAGTTTTTCCCCCAAGACTGCATCATAGGTAAAGACTGATCCTTTGTAATAGCGAGAGGTTCAAACATGCTGTGGAAATATAAGTTTCAGAAACATTTGCTACATAGTCACCATAGTTACACAGTACCACAAGCTGGAATCAGACATCAGAGGTTTGTTTTATCTGACAACAAATAAAGCACATCCAGGGATATGTTTGTACTTGTCAGGTCACTCGATTCATTCTTGTGAAGAGCGGCAAAGCTGGATCACGTATTTCCCTGCAGATCTCACAGCCCCAGACTGACTCCATGATCTTATGACTACACTGATCAATAAAGCTGATTGTTATTGTTCATTTATTGGCTGTCTTGGAAAAGAATCCTGAAACCGCAATGTGAGTCTAACAATTTGTGGCTCTGAGGTCCACTATGAGCTTAGCATGTAAAAGGATATAAAATTATATGAGGTTTATTCTCTCTACAGTGTGCTTTTAACCAAAGTTCCTAATTCAGCGCAGCGTTCAGTGTCTTTCTCAGTGTGTGGAGTGAAACCATGTGCCTGGTGCGGTTTCTATATGAGAAATGTGGACATGCCTCAAAATCTATCAGCTCTAACTGTGATATCTGAGGTGGAAGCTCTGATCATGTTGTTCTCCTGTGTATTTTCTCTTGAGATTACACTGTCCGTAATTATTTTGTTCTTCACATCAAAGAAAGCTGCTCCATATTTTGAGGTTTCCCCCTCTTGTTGTTATTGGGCAGGTCTGCTACTGACATGCAACAAAAATAAAACTTGGAAGTCATTGACAAAATGAAATGAATACTCACCTCCCATCGTGCAGGGTAATAAACACATGAAGAAGAGAGAGGCCCAGGAGACAGTCATGGTAGTGCTTATCTCAAAGATGGGGACAGGCGGCTGTAATGAGCAGCAACAAGAACTCAGCAACTCAAAAATGAAAAATGTTCCTGAATGTTTCTAAAATGACTGTTGGACATGCTTAAGCACAAAGTTAAACTTCAAGTAAATAACTCAAAACTACAAATATAACAAAGGACAGCACTCAGGCATCGTCGTCACTGTCTGGGATTATGTTAAACAGTCTTGTTATAAGGTCCACTGCCCTCTCTCCTGGACATACCTCCACAGGTGCTTTCACACTCTTCATCCCCTTCACAGCTGGCCTCACTTCCTCCTTACTCTGCTTCCTCATTCACTAACTGTCCTTCATCCAGCCTCCTCTCTCTTTCATTTTATCATTCATTAGCTCAGTTCCAGCACAATTCTTTGACCTATTAGTACATTTCCACCTCTATCTTTGTTCGCTTTCCTCTATCCAGAGGAAACACTGAATGCCTTCTTGCTAGTTTCCCTCAGCAGTAAAGCTTTAATTTCCCTGTAACCCTTCACTGCTTGTCTCAACTCCTCCCTGAACTCTGAGCAACAGTCTTCTCTTCTTAACTTCCACCCTTTAATAGATCCTTTAATACTGCCTTCACTTGCTTCTTTGTCTTGATGTCCAAACGTATCATAGATGTAGAACACCATGTGATATTGCCCAGCTACATTCTGGCCTGCCACCACACCTCGCCTCCTCCTATCTCTTTAAGTTTGCACTCACTGCATGTGATGTAGTCGTCCTGTGTACACCTTGTTTCCCTCTCATACATCACCCATCCCTCTTCTCAAAGTGTTCCCCACAGTCATTTCCATTCTTTTTCCAAAATCCACCATCTGTCCATCTGCATTTATCTCCTTAACACAGTACCTACCTAACACCTCTGTTCCCCTCCACTACATGTCTATTAAGGTTTGCTTAAATCAAACTTCAATAGACAAAAGATTTTTTGTTTTTATCACTTCATCCAGCTTATTGTACAATTCCTCTCTCTCTAACTGACAATTCAATCTGACCTGTGGGGCATACAAACTGACAACATTCAACAATTCCCAATCCACACAATTTGTAATTAGAAACTTGTGATCCTAAAAATAGTCCCATGATATAATGAGCAAAAGAACTTAAATCTTGTTAAAACATAAGTAAACTGACACAAAAAACTATCTGAAACAGAAAATTTTAAAGCAATGAAAAGTAGAAAACTGAAATTTGAAACATTTAGTTGATTTAAACGTTTGTTGATCCATTGAAGTTTTGTAACTCTTTATTCTCAACAAAATATTTTTAAAAAGCAAAGCAGTCAGACTAAATAGTTCTAATATAATATAATATAATATAATATAATATAATATAATATCAGAGTGGGGAAGGTTACGTTTAAAATGTATTCCACTACAGATTACAGTATACAGAATGGCACTAAATGTAGTTTGTAACATATTCCGTTAAGTTACTCAGTGTGAGTAACGTATTCTGAATACGTTGGATTACTTGATATATTGTCATGATTTTTACAACTATGTAATGTACTATTACTGTGTGATTTATTAATATTACCAAGCTAACATTGTTAGCTGGTGTTAGCTGAGGTGCTGTTAGACTTGATGGATAACATTAACAACCTGCTAGCTGCAAACAATCATGTGCTCCTCTGAAAGCAGTACCAACTAGATGTTTAAATCTTAATATAAATGAGCAACAGTAGGGTGGACATTAGGTAAGGCTGTAGGTTTTGCAGAGATCTCGTATAGAAAACAATTTCTGTATCAGTATTGTGTTTTCTTTCTGTCTGCTTTCAACATGACCCAGGCAGCAACCACAACTAAAACCTGGTGGAGTCCTTCGATGCTGAGAGCAGCTTGCAATGCAAACTGAATTTGCATTGCACGGTCAGATTTCGCCCATCCCTTTCTTTTTTGTATGTGAAGTGGTGACGGAATTTCCAAGTAAGAAATGGATTCCTGCCCGTGCGCTGCTGGCTGCGTTGCGCTGGCTTCGGGTCGCCAACATCAAGCGCTTATATTAGAGCCTCTTATTGCGTGTTTTGTTTGGGTTTCATGCATTCCGTTAGTTCCCAACACTGAATATAATATAATATAATATAATATAATATAATATAATATAATATAATATAATATAATAGTTCTATTAGCGCTATATCGCTAATTATTATTACTAATTATCACTTATTTGCTCACGGCAGAGCCAGGCTGTTCTGTAATACGTTTTACACTTGCTGTGAAGTTTTCCACTCTTTGCTGTTTTGATATATAAATGTAAAAATCATCTCAGTTTTGAATCTTTTCATTAATATTTAAAAAAAAAATCCCCAGAAATAGAAACATCTTCAATTAGATCAACTTACTGTGTGATACTTCCAGTCGTGGGTCGTGGCGGGTGCCGTGGATCAACGCTTCATTTCCTGAAACGGCAGGTGAGCAGCGCTGTGGCTGACTCCACCTGCGACTCTCACAGGGAGCAAAGTTCAAACCTGGTCACTGAAACATGCCCTTATCAGCTTACCTGTCAGTGAGTAATAATGTCCCAAACATCCACTCGGGGTGGATGTGAAGTAAGGCAAGTTTATTTGTATAGCACAATTCAACAACAAGGTGATTCAAAGTGCTTTACAGAGACATTAGAAACAAGAACAAATAAAAAGCATGATTTAAAATTGAGTAAAACAAGCAAATAAACTAACTAACTAATTAACAAACAAACAAACAAACAAACAACAGTATATAAAATCAAAACAGATAAAATCAGAACAGTAGATAAAATCAGTAGTTAAATGTAAGTTTTGAAATTTAAGCTTAAAGTGTGGATTTGGTGCTTTATTCAAATGCAGCTGAGAACAGGTGAGTCTTCAACCTGGATTTAAATAAACTGAGTGTTTCAGCTGATCTGAGGCTTTCTGGGAGTTTGTTCCAGATATAAGGAGCATAAAAGCTGAATGCAGCTTCTCCGTGTCTGGTTCTGACTCTGGGAACTGATAAAAGACCGGATCCAGATGACCTGAGGGATCTGGATGGTTCATACTGGGTCAGGAGGTCATTGATGTATTTTGGTCCTAAACCATTCAGAGCTTTATAGGCCAGCACCAGAACTTTAAAGTCTATCCTCTGACGGACAGGCAGCCAGTGTAAGGACCTCAGAGCTGGACTGATGTGGTCCACTTTTTTGGTCTTAGTGAGGACTCGAGCAGCAGAGTTCTGAATGAGCTGTAGTTGTCTGACTGATTTTTTAGGTAGACCTGTAAAGATGCTGTTACAGTAATCAAGCCTACTAAAGATGAATGCATGGACTAGTTTTTCCAGGTCCTGTTGAGACATCAGATCTTTTATCCTTGATATATTCTTGAGGTGATAGTAAGCTGATTTTGTTATTGTCTTAATGTGTTTTTCTAAGTTTAGGTCTGCATCCATCACTACACCCAAATTTCTCGCCTGGTTTGTGGTTTTTAGATGTATAGATTGAAGTTCTCTGGTGACCTGTAATCGTTTTTCTTTGGCGCCAAAGACTATTACCTCAGTTTTGTTTTTGTTTAGCTGGAGAAAATTGTGGCACAACCAGTCATTGATTTCCTCAATGCATTTACCAAGAGCCTGTACAGGGCCTCGGTCTCCTGGTGACATTGTGATTTATATTTGTGTGTCATCTGCATAGCTGTGATAGTTTATTTTGTTGTTCTTTATAATCTGTGCCAGTGGGAGCATGTAGATGTTAAACAGAAGGGGTCCCAAGATGGAACCTTGGGGAACTCCACATGTGATACTTGTCTGCTCAGATGTGAAGTTACCTATTGATACAAAGTATTTCCTGTTTTCTAATTATGTTTTGAACCAGTTTAGTACAGTTCCTGAAAGACCTGTCCAGTTCTCCAGTCGTTTGAGTAATATGTTGTGGTCAACTGTATCAAATGCTGCACTGAGATCCAGTAAAACTAGGACTGACATTTTTCCACTGTCTGTATTCAGACATATGTCATTAAACACTTTGGTCAGAGCGGTTTCAGTGCTGTGGTTCTGTCTAAAACCTGACTGGAAGGCATCGTAGCAATTATTCTGTTTTAAGAAGTAACTGAGCTGTTGAGAAACTGCTTTTTCAATGATCTTACTTAAAAACGGGAGATTTGAGATCGGCCTGTAGTTGTTCATTTGTGTCTTGTCAAGATTGTCCTTTTTCAGTATAGGTTTGATTACAGCAGTTTTTAGTGATTCTGGAAACACACCTGATAATAAAGAAAAGTTGACGATCTGTAACAGGTCTGACTCTAAAGTCTTTGAGACCTTTTTGAAAAAACTTGTTGGCAGGACATCTAAACAGCAGGAGGAGGAGTTCAGTTGACCTAAGATGTCCTCCAGGTCTTTGCTGTTAATAGGTTGAAACTGTTTCATGGTGTTTAAACAGTTTTTTGGTGGACACAGTACATATCCTGGATCTGCTGTTGATGTACCAATTGCTTGTCTAATTTTTTGGATTTTTTCAGTGAAGAATTTGGCAAAGTCATTGCAGGCCATGGTCGAATGAAGTTCAGCTGCCACTGACACAGGAGGGTTTGTTAGCCTGTCAACTGTAGAAAATAAGACCCGAGCATTATGGCTGTTTTTAGTGATGATGTCAGAGAAGTAGGACCTCCTTGCATTCCTCAGTTGTAAATTATAATTGTGAAGTTTCTCTTTATAGATGTCATAATGAACCTGGAGGTTTGTTTTTCTCCATCTGCGCTCAGCTTTCCTACACTCTCTTTTTTCATTTTTCACCAGTGTGGAGTTTCTCCATGGAGACTTTTTCCTTCCAGAGATAACCTTCACCTTAATGGGAGCAATAGTGTCCATTACATTTAACATGTTAGCATTGAAGCTATTGACGAGCTCATTGACTGACCCTCTGGGCAGGTCAGGTGTTAATGGGAAGACCTGGTTAAAAATTGCACTACTGTGTTCAGTTATACACCGTTTTGTGATCACTGTTGTTGATATATTTGTGTGGGCTGAGATTTTACTTTCAAAGAAAACACAGTAATGATCAGACAGGCCCACATCAGACACAGTAACCTTTGAAATGCTCAGGCCTTTGGAGATCAGTAGGTCAAGAGTGTGTCTTCTATTATGTGTGGCCTCTGTTACATGCTGAGTCAGCCCAAAGTTGCCCAGAGTGTTACTCAGGTCTTTAGTCCCTTTGTCCTGAGGGTTGTCCACATGAATGTTAAAATCCCCAGCAATAATTACACAGTCAAAATCAACACAGATCACAGACAGCAGTTCACTGAGGTCATTAAAAAAGTCTGTGCAGTATTTGGGAGGCCTGTAAACATTAAGAAACACAACTTTGGATGGGGCCTTCAGCTGTAAAGCCACATATTCAAAAGACTGAAAACTTCCAGGAGATAGCTGCTTACATTGAAATGATTCATTAAATAAGACAGCAACCCCTCCTCCTCTCCTGCTCGCCCTGACCTCACTGATAAAACTGTAGTTAGGAGGGGTCGTCTCGATGAGAACAGCTCCACTGTTACTTTGGTCCAACCAAGTTTCAGTTAAAAACATAAAATCAAGGCTGTGCTCAGTGATTAAATCATTAATTAAAAATGTTTTCCCAGCTAGAGATCTAATGTTTAATAAAGCCAACTTAAGTGTTTTAGAGGTATTACTTGTCCCCTCGTGTTTGGGAGCAGTCTGTGGCACACAAGGTATGTTTACTATGTTTAAAGATCTTTTAGAGCGCAGCTCTCTGTGTTTTGACCAGGCCACATGTCTCCTGTCACCTAAAAGTACAGAAATTTTAAAACCTTCTAGTAAACAGGGTCCCAGCTTCTCCTGGGAAAAGTCATCACTGCCATAATCCTCACAGCCCGGACCCTTCACACATCACGCATCAGACTGCGGAGACAGGGCATGAAGAGGAACTAAGGGGGGCGAGGCTGGGCAATGTGACTTCGATTGCTCTGTTGAGGGTGGGGCTCGATGGCGAACCTTTGGCCGCTCTGGTGGGGGGTTTATGGGGGACAAAAAGGGATAAAAAGTAGATAAGAGTTAACTGATTCACAAACAGAGTCATAAACAGCCATGTTAGTCAGTGTTTATTTAACAAGCATTAAATAAATGTCCTAATGTCACATATATCAATATACTGTAATATACTATAATATAATTGTGTATGCTCACTTTATATCGCTGCAAGCAAAAGGTTTATTTAACACCATCAATTGTTTTGTTATTACTAAAGTTAACCGTCACTGTGGCACAGTGTGGTTTGTGGCTCAGCTGCAGGGAAGGGGTGGAGCAGTTGGTTCAGGCTGTGGTGTCAGAGGAGGCTGACTCAATACACCTGACCTCCATCATCTGATCATGTTTCCCCTTTTGAGTACGTCGCTGGGATCAGAGCAGAGAGTGTGGTGTGGAGCTGGAGGAGAGCAGCTGGAAAGCTGCTGTAGAAACAGATTGCAACTATAACGCTGTGTGCCTGAGTCCTTTATTATCACAGTCACACTCCAGTCAGACCTGCTTATCATAAAACAGAGCAAACACAGATCCAAAGTGACCTTTCAGTCTATGAATATGAATCTCAAAGACATAAATAATCTTTAGTAGACAGTGGAAACTCCGTTAGAAGCAACTAATGTCATGTAGCTCAGTGCAACAATCACAGTTCTTGTTCTACTGCAAGGTTTTCAGAATTAATAATTAGTCATTATGAATTGGGTTAATTCAAAATGAAATATAGTTTGCTCATATTAACTAATTTTTTTAAAAAGACGAAAAGTTTTTCTTGTTGCTAATTAATGCTCAGATTATCCTCTAATAACCTGAGGATACGATTATAGTTGTGCAAACTGGTGTTACCCTTCTTAGTTTCAGAAACTGGCAAAAGGATTAGTTAAGTTAGCAAACATCCCGCTCATTTTGAATTTGATGCCAGGAATACAATTCAAAAAAGTTATGACCAAATCCCAAATAAGTGTAAAGGTGGGAAGCAGCTCTGCCAGCAAACTGCTGCTGCCTTCTCTGAGCCCAGTCTGAGCCCAGACTCTGGGACTTGAACAAAGTTTAAAACTGTCCTGTGGTCTGACCAGTCCAAGTCTGAAATTCTTGAATTCAAAACCAGCATCTGTTACGTATGGAGGGCTTAATGCACATAATTAATGTATTTGAGAAAGTCCTGCTAGTGCTGAACAACATATACAGGTTTTAGAGACTCTTTAACTAATAACTAACCAGGCAGCTCGTTCACTTTCTCCTGACTGTTCTTTCTACACTTCTTTATCATACAAAAAAAAAAATACAAACAAAATCAGTAGTTTTAAAGATAACAGACATTTTATGAAAGTTTGACCTTGTTTGACATTGAAGAAGAGGTCAGAGGTCCAACGTAACGTGATATTTAGAAAGCTCAGGAATCATTGTCTATATGCTTACATGTGGTCAATACAAACAACGGCAGTAAGAAAGAGAGTTTTAGCAGTTTTAGCTCAATCTATTGACCTTGAAGGAGAGGTCAGAGGTCAAATGTAACATGAAATTTTAAATCTTTACACAGTACTTTTATATGTTGACAATTCATGCCACCTAACTATAACAGTTTTATGGATTTTTGTCCCAGTTTGACCAATAAATCCTTAAGTTGACCTTAAAGACTTGGTCGATAAAAGGCAAGTTTGTAAAGACTTGTTAACTTTACAGCCATAAAAAGCTTTTATCAGAATTAATGTAAGTTTATTTGAGTTATCGTTACAGACAGAATGATATGCATGCATGCAAATGCTACCTCCTTGGAGAAGATAACAATGTAAATGCAAAACAGTGGGAAACCAGAGCTGACAGCTGAAAGTCAACGAGCGAAACAGCTATAGGCAGTTTAGAACTGGACTGCTGGCAAGTTAACAATGCAGGCTTTGTAATATTCCCCAAATTCAGCTTTATGAGTACATTATGAAGGAGGCATGTATTAAACACACTTAATATACACCTCGTAGATACAAACAGTGCCATTTGGCAGCTAATGCTGAATGTTAATATAACTTCTGTTTACTTACATAAAACCTCCACAGGGCACCTTTGAGATGTGGTGCCAAGTTTTCAGGGATTTCAAGAGCCTCATCACACCTCAGGAACTCCACAGAGGAGATATCCACTATCTAAAATTATTTCCTAACCTTACATCTATCATCCTTCCTGGAAAGGTAGTTTGTTAATTCGTTAATACAACAGTGAGTTGATACTAGCTAATACTGGCACAGTTTAATATAATTAACATGCTGAAGACAAGACTTTGATTGGTAATTGATCATGTTACAGTGTTGCTACTTGTACTCGACTGAAAGCACAGGATACTTCTTTCACCTTTCAGTCACTGCAATAAGTTCATGCAGTGTCACTGTCAGCTCCAACCCCAAGGTGGGCTGGAATTAGCTCAGCCAGGTTTCCACGGCATTTTTATCCCTCGTCTCCTCACCCTGCATAATAAGAAAACAAATATGTCTCACAAGCAACAGTGGCTATTAAAACCAAAGATGGTTAGAAGGCAGAACAGCGACTGAATATGGCAGTGCATGTAAAAAACAACTTTATTTTTCACTAATTGGTTATATTAATATTTATGTTTGTTTATCAGACTACTCCTCAACATTAGTAAAGGGACATTAACTCTGTTTATCTCTGATGTCCACAGTGCTTATGTCTTAATTGTTCATGGAAAGGTGATTCAGATCTGTATATGACCTTGATTTATGATTGCTTCAGAAATCAGATGATGATAACTTATAATAAACATAAGAATATTGTGCAGTTAGAATAGTCTAGTGTAAGTCTTTTCCAAAAACGTAATCTTGTCTGGATTCAGTCTCGTTTGCACAGTAAGATCAACAAACTTTAGAGATTACATAGCCGCTCATTAAGCGCTACCTAACTGCTCTAAACACTAATCACACACTTGTCTTCCTTATTGCTGCTTAGACTGTAAAAGCAGTTCCCCAGATTACCCTGTAAGCCTGCAGCATGCTTATGAATGATGGTGGGAGGTTTGTGTGTGTAGATTCTTAAAGCCGTGCAGCCTGTGGACCTGTGATACATTTCAATGAGTGTCTTCATCAACATCAAAGACATGCAGATTGCTTAGTGTTTGATTTGCAAGCTAGGGGTTTGACACTGGGTCAGTCAGGGTTTCCTGGTTGACCACTAGAGGTCACTGTGGGATCACGTTCTTCTTATATAAAAGGCTGGGGTAGAAATTGCGCATATGGCAGCATTTTACACGCACTTACTGCTTGTTGCTTGCTTGTTAACTTGTGAACCACAGTTGCATATGTTGGAAAAATTCAATTTTCATGCATTAAAGCAGGGAAGTGAATTTTGCAATTATGAATAAAAAAATTTATGTAAAAAGTAAAATATGTTTTTGTGTTTCTGTGGATTTGGGACTTGTTTTCTATGCATGAAGATGAATTAAATATTTGAACAAAGAGGTGGCAACAGGTAATTTACTCAAATTACCTGTTGCCACAATAGAAAAAGAAAAAGAGTTTATTACAGGGCGTTTATCCAAATGTGTTCAAAGTGGAAGAACAGAAAGAAAAAGATGTCTCCCAGGTCTCAAAATTATACATAAATTTAAACCTGGCTTCTGTTACTATAGTGAATTATTTGTAAGTTGTTTGCTATACGTTTAAAATGTAAACTTTAAATTGTAATGGAGTGAAATGTCTAATATTTTCTACTGAAACGTAGTGATGGCAAAATAAACATTACACTGTAGCTATACTAGTACATTTGTTCTTATGCAGAACCTGATAAAATATACCAAAACGATCTTTCTGAAGATGAACATGTGATTGAAAGGAGGCCTTTGGTTGGAACAGCCGCCTGACTGATGGACAGCTGAAGATGCCAACATGACCGGCCTTTCCGCTTAAATAAAAGGCTGATGTGGGCCACAATTTCTGAATGCAGCAGTGTAGTAGGAGCTGGAACATCTCCAGACACAGTTGGTATTGTATAGGCATAAGTGAGCAGACAACCATGAAACACAGGAAGTAGATCGGTGGGGGGAGGGTCAACTGATCCCTGCATATGACCGACTCTGCTGTAATTCAGATGGCCTTCTCTGCCACCAGGTTTGCTCTGTCAGGGATCACCAGTCACAGTGTATCACTCATCTGCTGCTTCACTTAACTAGCCTTTTGTTTCCATACATTGTTTGCAACCACAGATTATTTCTACTTCTCACTTCCTTTATCTGTGAGAAGAAAATATGATATGACCCCATGATGGAACACATTCCTTACAAAGAAATTCAGAGCAACATTAATTACCATTGTAAGATTTGTTTTTGTTGTGTCAGCTGTCAGCTAATCAATGGTTAAAGCCGACTAAGGTTTTTTGTTCCTGAGCTTATTAAGCTATGTTGTCACTGGGACATGCCGCCGCCCTCTTTCACCTGTAAAATACTGTTAAAGGCAAAACATGGACACTCCCTTGTTTAGACTGCAACAGTTTCCTGGACAAATACAATTCAGTGTTCTTTTTTTAGAAAATATATTTTTCCATTCTCAACTGTACTATTATTACTTTCTGAATAGTTTTGAATCAATGAATCAATATAGACATGTATATTAAATACAAACAAATATGTATCAGTCAAAAGGATTTTTTAAAAAAGATTTTTTTTCATCAAAAAATATCCAACTTTATATTAAGTGTCCCACAAAAAATTGGCTTGTTACAAAGCCTAGAACATTAGCCTGTCAGCAAAGAGCGTACTGTCTGGCTACACAAACGACCTGTGCAGATGCTGTTATTGTGCCCCATAATGTCACGTTCTTGGGTTCACACTGTGAGCTCTGGTCGTGCTGGAGCCCCCCTCACACAAACTGCAATAATCTGGCTTTACCCGGTGCTCCATATGGGAAGCCTACCATTCGCTGATGGGTTAAATCCACTTAGTGAGAGGGAGAGGGAGCGACTCAGCTTTTCCTTACGTCCAGCTGACCAGTCTGTCACGTCTCTGCCTGGCTGCATCAAGGACCACATGGTAGTTTTACAGCTGAGCAGAAGTAAAGAGAAGTATGCACAAAAGCAGCTGTGGAGTCTCACCTGCTCCAATCCTGTTTACTAGACTTAACCAGCTGCTACTGACTGACTGACGGTTAGGAAGATAAACAAGTTGCCCTCTGTCAAAGAGGCTTTGGATGAGGTCACCTTTCCCTTCATCCTGTCACCCTTCAACTAGGATTATGACAGCACTTGTGGTCCAGTTACCTCTGAGAACTTCCTTAAATACAACATATTAACTGTTTGTGCCTAAAAAACAAAGATCAGAGGGGTCAGTTTGCAACGCTGCCTTCTGTGAGGTAAAACAGTCATTTTTCATACATTTGCAGTAAGACTCCTTTCCACAGTCGTCTGAGGTGTTGCTCCCTCCTCCCACTGTTCTTACAACTCAGGAGGGAAAATGAGTGGGCCAAAAGGAGGGGAAAGACAGCAACATGCAGCGGCTGTGATGGAAGGGCTCCTCCACACTCAACACAACAACACCATTGTTATTTGAGACTTACCTAATGTCCTTACCCCTCCCTGTGCCCTTCCTTCATTTTTTCACCTCCCTCTGTTATGTACATATATTACCTTAAAGGAAGACTTTTGCAGAGAGCTGCAGAATGTTCTTAAGGACATCCAGATTATCAAGTCCTGCAAAGCCAGAAGTTCAAGACAAGACAGAGCTGCAACTACTGCTGTGCAACATGCTTTTCAGTTCATAATCATGCAATAGGGAAGCCTTTAATACTTGATTGTGCTCCACACTCCTTCACTTTGAGGTTTATTTTTCTTGAAGCCAAATAGACTTTACAGTTAATCATGTTGTTCAACAAGTTCCAATTCTGCTGTGTTGGGATCCAGATTTCTTTTACTAATGCACACATTACATTTTTTTCAGAGTAGAATCTTGTTGGGAACTAAAAAATACACAAATAGACTAGATTTGTTTTTTAAGCTTAAGATGAAATATTGCAACATGCAGCTAATGCATTTGTAGCAACTGCTACAATCTGTGAGGAATGTTTCAGGCACTCACCAAAAGGTGATCCAAGAAGAAGCTAGCTAGGTGTACCTAATAAAGCATCCAGTGAGTGTACAACAACAAATACACACTGAGGACACGAATATAGAGTTTCTATCATAAAAGAATGTTGCATATTGTTATATTTTTTTAAGCATTGACAATTACTACCATTATAGCTTCTTTTCCATTTTGCCTCAGTCTGTTTTAAATGAGTCCAGCAAAGATTTCCAGGGATCTCATGTGCACATATGCAATGATTTCCATGATGGAATCATTCCTGGCTTCAATGCAGTGTCACTTGAGGGTCCACAGATCCATGTTGGATTTTTGGTTTTGTCCATTTCTGCATCAGTTTTTAATTAATGAGCTATAAGTGCAATGTAATGGTTCTTCGTCCTAAATCGGCTCTGAGAGGTCCTTCACAGTGAACATAGTTTGCAAAGTGAAGCAGTAAATAGAAAGATTAAAAACCTGTGGAACTGGTTGCTGTCATTCAGTTTTATACCTTTAACAGAGAACACAAACTCCTGATGCTTCGATTAAGATGGTTGTTTAGGAAGCAAAAAAAGAGATTGCAACAGATTACACATCACTGAGTGGGGCAGTGGGTGCCAGAATACAATATAAATAGCAAACAGGAGAAATATATATAATGAAGAGGAATACATACAAAAACAATAGAAATATATATGTATAAAAATAAAATAAATGAATCAATGTCTATTGACATCACCTTCTCTTTTATCCATAGAGAACAGACGTTTTGATTCCCTTCTGTCCTGCTGTTGCCACACAAGCTACAGAAACATCAGTTCCCGCCTGTTTGGCTGTTCAAGCATGTCTCGTGGAATGAAAAGTAGACCTCGGGTAATAACACCTCTTTGACTCATTAGCTGATTTCACTTTCTCACTAATACTTGGCTCTTATACGGAAAAGCTTAAATCTAACATATGGTAGCTTTTGTTAGGGCTGAGGTGTGATGTGGGTTTTACATAAACAAAAAGAAAGGAGTTGGTGAGTTCTCAAACTGCTGTTGAATGGACACCTCCAGGAAATAGCACTTCACTGTGAATCAGGACTGTTTGTTTAATGGTAGTAGCACCAATAAACAAATAGACATGTGCAGGTCCTCCTCCTGAATCAAACAGCTACAAGGCGTTGGGAGTGTGTGGTCTCTGCTGGGACTGAGATGTTGGCGGAGGATCCTTTGGGTTCCGCAGGGTTTGGGCTTTAAGCCACCATGCACATCTCGATCTGTTTGGGATCTAATAAATTGGAGTCCAGGCTGCTACTCTGGGCTCTTTTACTTTTTTGCAGTGCTCTGAGCAATTCTATTTACAATATACATGCTATACATGCTTCCTTTTATCATTCGAAAACATAGCATACATTTTTAGTTAGAAACATGGTGTCTAGCCATATTCTTACCCTGGATGGTACGACCTTGGCCTCCAGGAACACTGTGAGGAATCGTTTTGACCAGGATATGTCTGTCAATGTGCACATTAAACAAATATGTAATTTAAACAATATCTCTAAAAGTAGAAACATCTTGTCTCAGAGTGATGCTAAAAAACTAGTTCATGCATTTATAACTTCTAGGATCAACTATTGTAATGATCAGGTTGTTCTAATGGTGCGTTACAGAAAAAATCTGAAATTCCTAGTTCCCAGTCTGAATTTTTTTTGTGGAAGACTCACTCACCTCAGACTTTCCAATCTGCAAATCGAAGCAGCAAAAGTTAGCAATCAAAGATGGCGGCACTGAATGTAAACAATAGTAACCTGTAACCTTTTAATCTGTACTGCACCTGCTGTGTATCGGGCCCCTGGGACCTTTCTGAAAGGTGACTGCAGGTCTGCAGGCCCCATCTTATCTTAAAGACCTCATAGTAACGAATCGCCCCAATAGAGCACTTCAGTCTCAGGCAACGTCCACACTCGCCCAGATAGATTTGAAAATGGCGTTTTCGTTTGAAAACGCTCCGTGCCCACACTAGCGTTGCAGTTGTGCGTCCACATTGAAACGGTCAAAAACGCTTACCTTCCAGTCCTGCACATGCGTGAAGCGCAAGAAGATTCAACTTGCCTCATTTCTGTCTGCTGCTTATTTACTTTCCTTCCGGCTCTTTGAAAAGTCGCGGCAAAATGTCGAGGAAAAGCACCGAGTTTTTTAAATGGACTAACAATGAGGTGCTGTTGCTGCGGGTAACACAAAAACACAAAGTTGCAAACGCGAGTGAGAGTTAAAGAATTTTAAGTAAAGCTATCTGGAGCGTGTACATACTGAATTTAATCTTTAATAGGGCTGTCAAACTGAGAGCAAACAAAACAACTGCTGTGTAATGCCCTCCGTTATCTTAGTTTAATTGGTCACATGACTGCATCACATGACTAACATGCCTCATCGTTTTAGAAAGTCTGTGTTTTCACTGTACACACTGCGACGCAAAAGCACCGTTTTCAAATGTATGCGTTTACGAGAGCGTTTCCAAAACGCTGCGTTTTCCATGAGCAAAAGCGCCGTCTCAGTGTGGACGGGAGGCCAAAACGGAGAGAAAATGATGCGTTTACAAATGAAAACACACGTGGACTGCTGGTTTACTTGTGGTTCCTCGGGTATTTAAAAGTAGAATTTGAGGCAGCGCCCTCAGCTTCCAGACTCCTCTTCTGTGGAACCAGCTTCCAGTTTGGATTTGGGAGACAGACACCCTCTCTACTTTAGGCATAAAGCCTTCCTTTCTGACAAAGCATCTAGTTAAGGTTGGATCAGGGGACCCTGTATCCTTTGTTATGCTATAATAGACCTACGCTGCTGCTTTATCTTACAATATAAAGTGCCTTGACACAACTGATGTTATGATTAGCCCTTTATTGTCATTGTTAATGTACAATTTGAAATGAAATTGAATGAAATAATGGTTTCGTTGTACATTCTGAAAACTGAATTGAATTTACAAACACATTTTACAGATGTCTGTTTACACTGAATAATAGATATAAATAGAATGTAATGAAATACTCCAAAGGAAATTCAATTTCCAACAACAAGACTGCACAGCAATACATATGGCTGCAAACCGAGCACTTTTACTTTTGATCTGTTTTGCTTAGTTAGAATTTTAAATGCAAGGTTTTTTGTTGTTCAGAGTATTTTTACATATTGATATTTTAGCTTTTACTTAAGGAAAAAACAAAATACTTATTCCAGTATAATTTCATACACAGTGTGCTCTACAGTGCAAAATACATTATTGCAGCACACAGAGGTATTACACTGGTTGTTGCTTCTTTTACAAATAATGATGCAAAATTGGAAGAAATTGTGGTGTTTTTGCATTTACTGCAGATTACAAATATGAAACTATTCTAGGAGAATGGTAACCCTGCTGGACAACTTTGTGCCCAGAACAACATGATTAACAGCAAAGTGTTTTTGGCTTTGGGGCAGGCATAGTCAAAATAGTACATAGTGCCAACCAGAGATGCGCAGTAACGCATTACTGTAATCTGATTACTTTTTTCAAGTAACGAGTAAAGTAAGGGATTACTATTGCAAAAACGGTAATTAGATTACCGTTACTTTCCTGTAGTACCTCTGCGTTACTAAAACTGTGATTTTTGCGAGAATGTCTCACGACAGTGACGTAAGCGAGTGCGCAGTTAGGCTACGTTCACACTGCAGGCGAAAGCGCATCAAATCCGATTTTTTTGACCCTATGCGACCCATTTCCGATCCTGGGCTGACAGTGTAAACGGCACAAATCCGATATTTTCAAATCCGATCTGGGTCACTTTCGTATGTGGTACTGAATCCGATGTCTCAGAAAGCGACTGCTGTGTGAACGGTCAAGTTGCATTAAATCCGTCTTTTACGTCACTGACACAAGACAGAGGCCAATTATCAGCGCCAGAGAAGACACCGTGAACGCTTCCTGGCCATCCAGTGAAACTGCTGGGAAGACAACGTTGGAGAAACGTTAACATTTTATTTGTACTGCATAACCTGCAGGTTCTGACAGAAATCTGCAACTATCCTTTGAAGCACCGCTCCTCTAAAACAGCAATAAGGATCATTATTAGGTTATCTACATTATTATGTAAATAACAAAATAACTTAAAGCAAAAATCGGGAAACATGAAGTCCGAAGTCTTTATATTAAGGCCATCAGTCAAACAATATAGTTTGTTCTGGGTCTAAACAGAGCGCGTTGTGTGTGGCGTCTTCTTTTGCGCATGCGGCCGCTTTGAGCGTTCACACTAGAGCGCGTTTGCTGTCGCATTTTATTTGTAGTGTGAACGAGCAGACAAAAAAATCGGATTTGATCAAAAAATCGGAATTGAGCATTAAGACCTGCAGTGTGAACGTAGCCTTAGTGACAACAGCTGTGTGCAGATCAACAATGGATCACATATCGATTGTGGGAGAGAGTATGAGCGTGCAGCGTTTAAAGCGTGGAAGTACTGACCTTACTTTGAGTTTGATTCCATAAAAAGTGACAAAAACATTAGTGTCCGCTGTGCGTGGGAAGAAAACTTCTTTTTACAGCGAAAAAACCCCTAAACTTCCAAGCAAGCACCGAGTAGCTACGACGTAATGGGAAACTCACAGAGAAACTTGCGGATTCTTCAACTGACCGCGGCACACCTGCACCAGGGTAAACCTCCGCCTACCGCAGTCCTGCTTTACAGGTGAAAATAGAGCAACAGGACCGCTGAGTCTTTGACTTTATTTATTTTCTGCTGTGTTTTACTTGCATCTATTTGAAAGACTGAGTGTAAACACAAAAAATATTTTATTTTATGTGCTGGAATGTGCAGAAAATAGGTTTAAATGTTAAACGAATTTATTCAAGTCAGAGAATGTTGCATATAATTAAATTTTTGTTTGATGCATAAAGTTAAAAGATTAAAACTAATAAAACAAGTTAAAAAAAAAGAGACTTTTCCATTTGATTACATTTTGTATGATGGATTATGCAGAAAAAGTAGAATTGGGCTGAAAGATCTATCGCTTTATCACCTCTTCAGGTTGTAAATCGTGTTTTTAAAAAGTAACTAAGTAATTAATTACTTTTGAAAATAAGTAATCAGTAAAGTAACGGGATTACTTTTTTGGGGAAGTAATCAGTAATTAGTTACTGATTACTTTTTTCAAAGTAACTTTACCAACACTGGTGCCAACAGTCCCGTGTCCATGGCCTGACACGTCTATTTTGGCAGCACAGGGTGCACCTACACAATATTGTGCAATATAATATATACCATATTATGGTTATGCTTCCTGATCACTGTATCTAGGGAATTATTGTAATTATCCCGGTAATACACCCAAATGCAGTGTTTGTATGCTAAATTTATTTCAATTCTCTATTACAGTAGCCTGTCTAGAGACATTATTCTTTGCAAAATTGAAGAAAATTCTAATAGGAAGAGAGTCTAGAAATGGGATAAATTAACAATTATTAATTTAAGAAATTACAGAAACGGTTATGAGCTAAAAAAAAAAAAAAAAAAAAGTAAATAAATAAATCATTTGTCACTTACACACAGAAACAGTTTAGTTTATCATAGTATTCATCTGTTCCAGAAAATATTTAAACATTTCCCATGTATGTAGTTGATCATGAGCAGTTGTATTTTTGCAGCTGTATTTTTCTCAGGGCGGTAAAGAAGTAAGAGGTAACCGTGTCAGGGTAGTGTCATTCACTCAGGGGAAATGAATAAATGTCCCCTGCCGAACCGTGAGAAATGACTTCAGCACAAAGCCAACGCACTTGTTTCCAGTGAAGTCATGTTTGGACTGTATGCACACCATTGAGCAAGTGGACGATGACTGCATGAGAAGGGCTGCACAAGAGCACACACAGAGGCAAGAAGCTGTACCCACACGTATCCTGTCGCCATTTTCCCAAGCTAAACTACAAAGACTTGGCTCGAGGAGTACACACCCCTCTCACAGTCATATGCCAATGGATAGTCTTTCCACACTAGCACTGTAAACGCAAAATGTGTTTTGTTTTCGCGCACATAGACATAATTCAAAGCCGTGGAACGTTTAGAGAGAAAATTAAGACGTTTCTGGCCAGCTGAAAGACGGCTTTAATGACAATTTTGCCTTGTTTAGCAGACGGCTGCACAGAAAGACAAATACCTCACCATAATTGTTGACTGACGTGTCACGTATCCACACGGATAAGGGCACAGATTTGAAATGGTGTTGCCGACTGCTGTGTTCTCCAATCAGCGTGCAGCGTGGGCGGGCAGAAGCGCCGTCAATCATGCAGGAACTATAACTGTTTGAATAGGGAGGTAGGGGGAGAATCCAATCCGGTTTGAGCTAGTTTTTCTTCCAATGGAACATTAACGTCTCCCTGCGCTGTATTAGACTGTACTGGCAAAGCTTTATCCAGAATATACCACTGTACTTTCTCCTGTATTCAGTTACATTTAGCTATTTTTAAACCCACAAACCAACCATGCCTAAAAGGAGCAAAGTGAGTAGACCATTATCTTTCATGCCTTTAATAACACAGTATTTATAACCCACAGCTAAAATTTGTTAAGGGGCTTGTGGCGAGAGTTGTTCAAACGTTGCTGCAATATGTCCGTTTTATGTACCAAGTGAACGTCAACAGCAGTGTTGTGTATCGCGGAGTTTAGTTAGCATGTAGTGTCTGTTTTGATTTTGTCAAGCGGCTAATTATTGAAGCTTCTCTTTCGTGCAGTGACTGTCGGCGGCAAGTGGTTGCCCGTTTTATAGCAGAAAAACAGTTTGTGCAGCTGCATCGAATTCATTTACCGTGCCGATAGATGGCTTTTCTGCGCAGAAAGTTGGCGGCATATCGATTGTTTTCTGTTGGGGTCGTCACCCTGGATGCGAAAGTTTTCCTGAAAGAAGACCCAGTAGCGAAAAAAACGTACAAAATTCCTAATTGGTTTATTATTCTGTGGCGGTTGGCTGTAACGTTATTTTTAATGCGGGCACAAAGTGGCCTCTGTAGTTCTTTTGTTGGACAAAACAAACAAACACATAATACGCTTTGATTAGCGATATTGTTTTATAAAGTTAGTGTGCAGGCGTTGTTTATTAATGCACGGCAAGCGAAAACGCAGTTCTTGGAAGGCGTACGGCTCGTTAGCCGAGAGGCTTTCTGTGTATTGTCGGCTCAGGCCAGTTGTAGGTTATGCAATGGCGAGCCTCCGTCAGCACAGCGCTGCTCCTGTTGCTGGGGGTTCTAGTAGATTCTGCATGCAGACCGACAGAGTCGCAGAGCATCTCGGAGATATTCTTTTTCAAATTCGTGGCGGGAACACTGGCTACGCTGCTCGGGTTTCTCCGGCCACTGGCAATCCCATTTATTACCAATGAATGAATGTGTCGTGAGGAGGCGGAGTCGGCCCCCTCCTCCACTGAAGTATTACTGTAGGCAAATCACTAGCAGGAGCTGGGAGAGCAGCACCACGTGACTCAGTTTAAACTACATTATGCTATTATATTGCCCTGACTTTTGTAGGCCAGCATGTTACAGGGCACTTTATTCCTGCTCAGTTATCGTTGCGCTGGAAAATGTAGTTCCTGAAGGAGTAGCATTTAGTGTTAACATGCTGATTAAACTGCTTTTAGTTTTTAAATGGCCTTGCATGTATTACCTTACTCAACTCAAATAGGATAATAACTTATTAAAAAAAACTGTCCTCACCCAGTACCAGATAAATCAATCAGAGGCACAGCAGAATGCAGACAGTTATCATAATCTGATTTATTTACTTTTTCTCTTGTTCTCCTTACAGGCAGGTGCAGGTGACTCAGAGGTAAGCAGTCATTTCTGAATTTCTTGTTTTTTGGTTTTAGATATTTTAACAGTTAGCCTCCACACTCACCAGGGGTCAGTAATATCTCATCTTTCAAAGCCATTGCCTGAGACTGACTGTTAAAAGTAATCACTATGTTTGTTTATTCTCTGCAGCCCAAGAGGAGATCTCTCAGGTTGAAAGATGTAAGTATGGAGAAGCATAGATAAAATGCTGTCTTTTTACTGTGTTATTTTTTTTTTGGTTTAAAAGAAAATGATCTTCTTTACTCACAGAGACCTGAAAATGCAAAGCCAGAGCCCAAACCTAAGCCAAAGGTAGGGTCTCATTTTAATTACTTCTCATAAGACCTGAACTGTTAGCATATGGTGGCTAATATGTGGTTAATATTTGTTTTTGCAGAAGGGACCTGCTAAGCCTAAGAAAGCTAAGGAGGTGGAAAAGGCCAAGCCAGAAGAGAAGGCGCCGGAGGCTCCTGCTGAGAATGGCGAAGCCAAAGCTGAGGAAGAGGTAAGTGCTGCGACACGTTTAAACACATCGAAAGATAATAGTCTTCTTGGCGGTGCTGTTAAACTCTGAATGTCATCTTACAGGCACCCACTACAGATGGAGCTGAACAAAAAGATAAGGCAGCAGAATAACATCTCTCAAGCCACGTCTTTTACCAGTGCTCCCTGTACCTCTTTTCTTGTACAATTCAGGGGAATATTTTTATCAACTATTTTCTAAATACAGGTTTTTTTAGTAGTTTGATTGTAGAGAACACTTTTTTAAATGAAAGAGGGGAAAAAAACAAGTCAATTGGAGACGGGGAATTTCATCACATCTCACAATTGTGCATCGCCATGAAAATTGCGGTCATTGTTGTTACTGTCAGTGGATTTTTTTTTTTTTTTTTTTCAGTTTGTGTAAATGTGAAGGAGTGGAGGGTGCGGGACAGGTTACCGTGTCGGCACACAAGCATGACGTTCACAGGAGCTGGGGAAACAACTGGAAGAGCTTGCCTGCGTGGATTACATTCCATATGCTTTATAAGGGACAGTGTGTGTAATCTGTGCCGGGGTGGGGCTTGACAAAGTCACAGGGCACCTCATTCTCTTATTGTTTTTATTGAAGAACAGTGTTTTAGGGTGTGTGTAAAAGCTTTGTTCCTATTTGTTAACTCTTGTACTGATGCAGTTTTCTTAACAAATCTGACCAATAAACCTAAAACCCCTAGTACTGCGGGCTCTCTCTTTCAGAACTGTGCATTGCGCGTGTTGGTTGTGTCTGTTCTGTGATAGCATTGCAATGAATTTGTATAGTTGCTGTGAAAAAGGATTTCAATCTTTCTGTATGCAGTGTGTAATGGTACTTTGTAAGGATGGTAAAAATGGAATTTGTTCCTCTTTTTTTTTTCTTTTCTTTTTGGGCCACATTAATGTGGTATGTAACCGTTAAAAAAATAGATTGGCTTAAAGGCCAACAAACTGTACATTTATTTGAAATGTCAAATTCATACCAGCAGTAGCAATATTCATGTGGGTTTTAGGTATTTGTGTCAAGTACAAGTGTGCGGTTTCTCATGATTTGTTTATAGATGTAACTGTGTATGATTGTTATCAACAAACCAATAAAACTCAGTTGGTAGTTGTTACACTGTTTTATTCTAAGAGCGTAATAATGCAGAAAAAAACAAGAACTAACATTCAATTCAATCTATAACAGCAATAAAATATCTGATAATTAAACTTTAAAGCTGATTAAAAAAATTGATTAAAACAAAACCTGTTTAACAGATTTTAGTAATTGGATTGTGCAAAATGAATTACAGCTTTTGACGCTTAACTAAAATCTGTAAGACAAGTATTAATACCACCATAAGTGATGTTGTATTATCGATTTTAAGGATTGTTGCTTTAATATTGACACAAATCAACATTTTTCTTTTAAATAATATTATAAATAATTTGTATATTTAGAAAAGCTAACTTATTCTTCTAGATAATAGAAAAAAAAATAATAAAAGGGTGGTTTCAGAAGGAATCCAACTAAAGTATTTGCCAGCTCAGGTTTTTCATTCCATAAGTTGTCAAAAAACAAAAGAGAGAGAAGGTAAAGGCAGTTTTCAGCACCACGGACAGCTCCGCACCACGGTGGGCTGTTCTTTATCCTGCGCTGCCCATTTCATCCATTTTACGAAAATAATATTAACTCGGTGTTAGCAAACAAACTGATAATGTTTGTCCTGACGTGTGAATGACGCACTCGCGGCCTCGCGTTCTGATAGGTTTGCACAAACCGTAAAAGTGCGGGCCTTTATAACGTGTGGTGTTACACACCCAATCACCCCCCGCCCCCCAGTGTTGTAAATGTTTAGTAGTTACTTACATTTAAGATTCCACCTACAGCAAGTGAATATGGAGACAACACGTGACAATTCAATAATGGATTCGCGAGCTTTTAATTATGGGTTTTTAATTAAGCCTTATTCATTACTGATCGGAAAAGTGACATTTCTATTTAAATTTAAAGCTTGATTTGACTAGTGATTCCTGCATTTGCTTTTAGGTCTTTCTGATCACTGAAATAAATGTGCATTCAAAACATTTTGTAAAAAGCCCACGTAAATGCATAGAGGTGTTTTAAAATGGCTATAGGGTCAGGAATTGCTTCTGGGAGAAGTTTGGCATTACTGATGCATCATACTGGGCATATCAGGCCAGTGTGGCCAGAGACTGAGTAGATTCACTTTTTGTTTTTCCTCTTTAAGACGCTATTGAAACACACTGATACAAATATGATACTGAACATGAGTTTAAAAATACAACCCAACTCCCAAAAATGTTGGGACACTGGCTAAAATGTAAGTAAAATCAGAATACTACGATTTGAAAGTTTCATAAGTTTCATATTTTATTCAAAGTAAAAAAATAGAAAACATATCAAATGTTTAAATAGATACATTTTACTAGTTCATAAAGAGCAATTAGCTCATTTTGTAATTTATGCCAGCAACATGTCTAAAAAAAATGGGGAGCAGGTAACTAAAGCTCACAAAAAATAATAAATAAAAAAAACATTTTTTCAATGTATTAATACACATTACATGAGCGATTTAAGATGACATAGCAACAAGATACAGCCACATTGAGTCTCTAGTTCAATTTGGGTTGAAAGTGCAGACTTCAAACTATACACGTTTTAAATTGTGTGGATGTTGTGGAAATTGTGTTCCCACCTCTCTGGGAACATCTCAGGCTCTCCGAGTTATGGAGGCCTGTCTCCCCTCACCACACTCCCTGCCAGTGGCTGATGCCCTCAGACGTTGGTGTGTTGGTGGTTCTTGGTGTCTGGGCGCTCATTTATGTACCGACTCATTCCTGGTGGCCGACTGGCGGGGCCTGGCGCCTGTGGCCCGGCTGGGCCTCTTTCAGGGGGTGGGGTGCCCTCAGGCCTGTGGCCTCTGGGCCCGAGGCCTGGTCCTCTCTGTCACAGCTGGCTACCGGCAGAGCCCACGGGCATGTCACTGCAACCCCCTCTGGCCTCTGCTCCGTGGCTGCTGAGTGACCTCTCATTTGGGGCTCTCCTCAGCTCTTCCCAGGAGGGTGGCACAGTTGCCCCTGTGGTGGTCCTCCTTGGGTCCTCGTACTCTGGGGCCGCTGGATGTCTGGGGCCTGGATCTTCTTCATACCTGCTTCATGCCCTGGGGGACGGGGCTATGAGTCCCCACACTCCCTACTAGATCGATACATGGAGAAACCTTTTGAATACAAGCATGCTGATCCACACAGGTGTTCACAGACACAAACTACACCTTTCTTGGCTGCTACCTCAAAGCACATTGTGCGCTGTCGATCTTGCGTGCTGCACAATAACATGTAATATTAGTTAGTTGATATTAGTATCTACTGTTAGCTAGTATATTGTGATGGTGTTGTATTTATTATGTTGCTCTTTCTTGTTTGTTTTCTCTTCTGTTTTTTTCTCATCTCCATACAGGTGATCCAGGTGTTTTGTTTGCTTTTCTTTCTTCTTCCCCTTTCTCACCGTCTCTTCTCTCCTCTGGTTTTCTTTCTCTCCCTCTCTTTCTTTCATTCTTTCTCCCTGTCCTATCCCCCAGTCATGTCTGTCCCGTTTGTAGCAACTGAAAATCAAATCAAATAAATACATAATTATAATAAAGGTCAACCAAACGACCAATATGGCAAGGCCATGATGATCCACTTGGTAAAGTAAATCCGCTTGGCATCTTTCTTGGCCTTCAGACAACAATTCTGATGGCTAAAGATCCAAACGGGACAGGTAAAAATAAATAAATAAATAAATAGTGTGGATGGACCACGTAAAACCAGAGTTATGATAAAAATAAATATACTCAATCCTTTTTCCTCAATACTATCGTCACTTTTAGTGTGGGAAGAAACGATAAGAACGGCATTTTCTAAGAGCAGCGAGGGAAAACGCAAGAAAAGAAAAACACAAAACCCCTTTCCTATGCAGGAAAACATTGTACCATGTCAACTAATATACTGATACACCTGCTGTCAGGCTCATGATGTGCTCCTCTGTCTTGTGGTGGACAGAAACTATTTTTTGTAGTGGCACAAATTTGTGTGCCATCTTATTGTGACACCTTATTGTATAAATTTACAATTTATATTTGAATTCCTACATGTTTGTTGTTTTTACACTAATAAATATTGTTTTTTCCTACTCTGATTTTAGTTTGTGTGTGTGTGTGTGTGTGTGTGTGTGTGTGTGTGTGTGTGTGTGTGTGTGTGTGTGTGATTTTAGATCAATTGTGCTCATACAGCATGTCGAAACACAAATTAAATTCAGACATGTAAAATAAAATGAAAGTAGGTTGTCTTTAAAGTTAAAATCAAGAATAGTAAAAAGACAGCCAGTTATACCCTGAAGTCCAGAAGTTGTAAAATATTAAGTAAAGATGGATAGAGGTTCACAAATCTGCAAAAAAAAAAAAAAAAAATCAAAATAAAATCTAGAAATTGTGAAACAATTTCAGAACAATTTTCCTGTAGTGGTTTGTTGTTAATAAACCCTCAGACAGGATGGGATACAAGGCGTATTCTCAGTGGCAGGGGAACAATATTAGAACAGCTCCACCAAGACAGGAGATGGAGAAATAGGGGAAGAGCATACTGAAGAAGGACAAAACCCATAACAGCAATCCACAGTGGCTAGTGGATCTAAGAGCAGATCACAGCAACCTCCCTGAACCGGATCCAGTAAGCATCACAGTGGCAGGCATCTAAGAAAGGGTCTCCAGTATGATGAGCTGGATAGCATCACATGATGATTGACATCAAGACATGATTCACGCCTACTGGCTGAAGAGCCGGACCGCACTCCATGAAACATACAGGGAGTGCAGAATTATTAGGCAAATGAGTATTTTGTCCACATCATCTTCTTCATGCATGTTGTCTTACTCCAAGCTGTATAGGCTTGAAAGCCTACTACCAATTAAGCATATTAGGTGATGTGCATCTCTGTAATGAGAAGGGGTGTGGTCTAATGACATCAACACCCTATATCAGGTGTGCATAATTATTAGGCAACGTCCTTTCCTTTGGCCAAATGGGTCAAAAGAAGGACTTGAAAGGCTCAGAAAAGTCAAAACTAGTGAGATATCTTGCAGAGGGATGCAGCAGTCTCAAAATTGGAAAGCTTCTGAAGCGTGATCATCGAACAATCAAGCGTTTCATTCAAAATAGTCAACAGGGTCGCAAGAAGCGTGTGGAAAAACCAAGGCGCAAAATAACTGCCCATGAACTGAGAAAAGTCAAGCGTGCAGCTGCCAAGATGCCACTTGCCACCAGTTTGGCCATATTTCAGAGCTGCAACATCACTGGAGTGCCCAAAAGCACAAGGTGTGCAATACTCAGAGACATGGCCAAGGTAAGAAAGGCTGAAAGACGACCACCACTGAACAAGACACACAAGCTGAAACGTCAAGACTGGGCCAAGAAATATCTCAAGACTGGTTTTTCTAAGGTTTTATGGACTGATGAAATGAGAGTGAGTCTTGATGGGCCAGATGGATGGGCCCGTGGCTGGATTGGTAAAGGGCAGAGAGCTCCAGTCCGACTCAGACGCCAGCAAGGTGGAGGTGGAGTACTGGTTTGGGTTGGTATCATCAAAGATGAGCTTGTGGGGCCTTTTCGGGTTGAGGATGGAGTCAAGCTCAACTCCCAGTCCTACTGCCAGTTTCTGGAAGACACCAGGTCGCTGATTTGTTTTTGTTTTGTTTTTGAATGTCAGAAATGTATATTTGTGAATGTGGAGATGTTATATTGGTTTCACTGGTAAAAATAAATAATTGAAATGGGTATATATTTGTTTTTTGTTAAGTTGCCTAATAATTATGCACAGTAATAGTCACCTGCACACACAGATATCCCCCTAAAATAGCTACAACTAAAAACAAACTAAAAACTACTTCCAAAAACATTCAGCTTTGATATTGAGTTTTTTGGGTTGTTCAATAATAAAATTATTCCTCACAAATACAACTTGCCTAATAATTCTGCACTCCCTGTAAATTAGCCAGCTGCTAGTACACTGGTACTGGCATACCAGTAGCTGATGGTTTCTACCACAAATCCAGCTCCCTGAGACTGTATGCTAAGCAAAAGGAAGGAGGACGAGGACTAGTGGGTGTCAGAACCACTGAGACAAACATCTATGAGTACATCAGCAAGATGGCCACAACTGACCGCATGCTTATTTATTTATCTCAGGCGGCAGAAACCGGAGAAAGAAATGGAGCAAGGAGAGGAACCATCGTGGAAGGACAGGCTGTCAGTTAGAAGAAGTGGCTGACATCCAGAAATACTACCAGATCCTGTGGGACTTCCAGATACAGACAGACAAACTGGTGATGACTAAGCAACCGCACATAGTAGTGATGGACAAGCAGAGGAAAGCAGTTGTAGTGATACATGTAGCTTCATCGATTGATAGCAACATCAGGAAAAAGGAACATGAGAAGCTTGAGAAATACCGAGGCCTGAGAAAAGAGCTCGAGAAGATTTGGAGGGTGAAGTTAACAGTGGCAGTAATCGGAGCACTCGGTCCAGTGACTCCCAAGCTGGGTGAGTGGCTCCAGCAGATCCCAGGAACAACATCCAAGATCTTTGTCCATAAGAGCGCAGTCCAGACGTTCACCAACTTAAAACGTTTGGTACATAATGAAATCAAAGATACAGGACCAAGCTAAAATCCTATATCAGACAAGACTAGCACAACATCTCCCAAAAGTCAAGCTAGTCTTCTGGGAGTTCCCCACTCCCAGAAGTTTGATCCCAGAAGTTTGTTGTTCAAAGAAGAGGGGACAATACACAGTGGTAAACATGGCCCCCGTCCCAGCTTTTTTTGAGATGTGCTGCTGGCATGAAAATTTACAATTACATAATTTTTTTAAATCTACAAAAAGTTCTGTTCACGGTAAATATTTCTATTCCTGTTTCCACAAGTTACTTCCTTTACCTTAGTTATCTCTGTGCCTTCCTCTTTTTTTCTCATTGTTGTGTTACTGTGTGTTACCTTGGCACACATTTGTTAAGGACCACACCTTCATTTAATTTTTTTACCTCCATATGGGACAGCAGTTACACTACTAATCCTTTCCTATCCTCTGTTAACAACTACGTTTGAAAGTTAATTATTAGCATATTTTCTTATTTTTCCTGTTGCGAGTAATTCACCTTTGTTCCTCATGTTCATTCACACTTTTGAAAGTTAAAAAAAACAACATATAATCAGTGAAACATAATTTGATGGCTTTATTTTTTCATACATTCTCACTGCATACTACCCTAAACCTTCACCTCTGAACCTTGTGGTTAAAAGAATACTGCAAATAATATTGCAGCTTGTTCCACATTTGGTCATGTTACAGCCTTATTCCAAAATGGATTCAATTCATTTTTAACCTCAAAATTAACCACAACACCCCATTATGAAAAAGTGGAAAAGGTTAGTTTGAAATTTTTGCAAATGCATAAAAACAACAAAATATACCATATATAAATATTCACAGTAGTTGCTCAATACTTAACTATTATAGCATTAAGTCTTTTTGAGTATGAAGCTACACGCTTGGCCACACCTATTTTTGGGCAGGTTCTCACATTGTTCTTTGCAGAACCTCTCAGGCTCAGGTTGGATGGGGAGTGTCAGTGCACAGAGTCTGGGCTCTCGCTGGGGCAGTCAAGGACCTGAAGCCACTCCTTTGTTATCTTGGCTGTGTGCTTAGGGTTGTTGTCCTGTTGGAAGATGAACCTTTAAGGTTTTCCTTGGGTTCTTGGCCACCTCACTAATGCCCTTCTACCTTAAGTACTCAGATTGGCCAGTATCCAGCTCTAGGAAGAGTCCTGTTGAATCCAAATTTCTCCCGTTTATGGATGATGGAGGACACTGTGCTCACTGGGACCTTCAATGCTGCAGAAATCTTTTGTACCTCTTTCCAGATCTGTGCCTCGAAACAATCCTGTTTCTGAAGTCTGCAGACAATTCCTTGGACTTCATGTCTTTGTTTTTGCTCTGACATGTGTTGTTGGACTTTAAATAGACTGGTGTGTATCTCATGAAATCATGTGCAGACAACTGAATATACCACAGGTGGAGTCCAATCAAATTGTAGAAACATCTGACATGTAAATTACGTTCGATATGGTTTCTTGGCATTTTGTTTTTCCAAGATCAACTTTGACCTTGGGCACCAACAGTGAAGGTCAAAGTCAAATGCTTAGCCATCCTAAGTACGCATGTCCCCCAAGGCCTCATGTATCATTGTCAAGTTTGAAGACGACTCATTAAAAAAAAAAAGTTTTTACCCGATTCTCGAATTTGGGTTAGGACCGACCTTTACCCAATTCTCACCAAAATTATATCAGCTCAAACTGTTACTGGTGTCTACCGTCACTCAAAATATGGCTGTAAATAAAATAAGGTTGTAATGTGACAACATGTGGAACAAGTAAAGAACTGAAATGTACCACAGGTAGCCCTGGTTCAGAGTCATAGTTAAACGTTTACCAAGACTTCTTATTTTTAATATCATCCCATTTTTAGTATTATTTTTTTCTTCCAATTATCCACAAATTATTCTCCAAACTCAAGCAGCTGCTATCTGGTTCACTCATTAAAATAAATAAATAAATCAGTAAGTATGAAAGCATTCCCACATCCCACCATTTAGAAATACTTACAAACGTGTCTTTGCTCTAACTCACTCTATTTAAATTAAACCTTGGGTTATCATTAAATGTAATGGCTGTGTGTACTTATTGTTCTTCGAGGGATCAGGTGGGATTCAAACTGGTAACACTTGGATTGGGGGCTTTTTGCAGACCACGTCCATCCCTTTATGTATTCATTCAAGCAAAGGCGTCTGTTTTTACTCCGCATTTGTTCCTGCCCGTTTTTTGGACTTTTACCTGTCAGACACTGAAGGTGCAAAGGTCAACAACACTTTGTAGATAAAGAAAATGAAGCTTTTATTAGATCTTTACCTCTTTGAAAACCAGCACAACTCCAGTAAGACATGGCAAAGCAACACGTGCTGTAACCTTTCAGTTGACAAAGATCAGGTGGTCGAGAGATTTTATTAACAGTTTATAGTCCAGATGATATGTACTTTGTTTATCCCAAAAATTAAGAAATCTGCTCCACAAAACTACAATGGCAGTGACATTATCATCTGTATTTATCTGTTCTAAAAACAAATAAATAAACATGCCAGGGCCCTGTGCTTCGTACGTCGCTTACTACATCCAAGATCAAATGAAACATCCAAGACCAAATCATTGCGCTAACTCTGAGCTCGCTATTCCGGTTCCCCGAACACACCTGTTGTTGACGATTAGTATAGCTGGATGAAGTAATGTGAGATCACTGGGTGGCCCAACAGGGGCTACGCATCGATAGTAGAAACATTGATCGGCAACCCTTTGATTGGTCGGCGAAAATGTCGAAGGAGCGCGCTCGGTATTTTTCGGCAGCAGAGCAAGAACTCTTGAGTGAGGGATTTTAGGAGTTTCAGAGTTTAATTAAAACGCAAGGGAACACTGCAAAGGCTGCAAAAGCAAGGAGAGAGGGCTGGCAGAAAGTTGCTGACAAATCAAACTCGTAAGTAATTCAATAATAACAATAATAATGGAGTGGATTTATATAGCGCTTTTCAAGGCACCCAAAGCGCTTTACAATGCCACTATTCAGTCACTCTCACATTCACACACTGGTGGAGGCAGCTACGGTTGTAGCCACAGCTGCCCTGGGGCAGACTGACAGAAGCCAGGCTGCCATATCGCGCCATCGGCCCCTCTGGCCAACACCAGTAGGCGGTAGGGTAGATTTATTATATTACACTATATTATCCAATATTATATTACATTATATTATAATATGTTATATTTTATCCTCTGTCACATTAGAGCCACGACAGGACCCACTAGAACATGGGAACAAGTAAAAGTGAAATATAAGAATATTCTACAGAATGGTAATATTTATCACTTATATTGCTTTTAGTCTCTTGGAAAGAGACCCTGGAATAATCTGTTTGTTTATAACAGCAACCAAGACAAGGGCAGAGCAACAAAAGACAGGTGGTGGTCCTGCACCCCCTCATCAACAAGTTGGTTAAGTAAATAATACCCTCACGGGAAAATCGATATCTCTCAATGAGCACACTGTCGCGCTGAGCTAAAGGATCCTGTCTGTCCCGCAATATACGCTGAATTCTGAGGACTCTCCTTATCAATCTTGCACCTTCCGCAATGGGTGGCTCGCGTATATGGACAGGACATGGCTGCAACAGGCTTCCCAAATCCACCTTCGCTTTTATAGCCGTGGTCTCCCATCTTGATTACACGAAGTAATTTACAATTACTACTCTGAAATATGAATTAAATCTGTAATAATCACATACATGTAATAGAATGTTAATAGTACATTTCCCTTTTTTAGGAAATGACCTGTGTGAAATCAATAAATGGATCAGGTGCTGCATTGTCTTTAGTTACATTGATGTTATTTATTTATGGTGAAACAATGGTGGAATATCGCTGTTGCTTTCGTATGAATGACGCGGGCATACCTGCGTGGCCGCGATCTAATCCTGTTTACATAAAGTAAACCTGCTCCCCAGCAGGTTTACGCTTACGGCTCTGTTGCTATGACAGCAAGTCCCGGATGGGCTTCGGGGAACCGACTGATCCAGGATCACGCGAAATCGTCAACAATCTAATCCAGCTAACTTACTTAGCGAGGTACGAAGAACAGGCCCCAGATCAGAAAAGCTGACATAACCAGAGAACAAACTATCATTTAGCAAACAACTGTGTAGAAAAATACGGTCTCCAAATGCTTCATGTCAGTGAACACGTTAATGAAAAGAAGTTTTACAAATACTTGAGGTATAAGTGAACAATGTTACCTTTAATGTACAGACCCTTCAGTCAACATTCACTGTGTTAAACAGAAACGACCTGCACTGTAGGCAGGATGTGAAAATGGGCTCTACATACGGTTCAACTCAAGAAAACCGACTCACAGCTTTTGATACTTTGGTGTCGGTATGTTTTCTGAAACATACATCTTTAGACCATTTGTAAGCACATCGATATGAGAAACTTTTTCTATTGATTGGCTGATTAAGTTGAAGTGTTAAAACAGAAGCTTTTGATGAGCATGGATCTACAGGACCTTTGTGCACTTTAATATTAATCCATGCATGTGGGATTACCTGGGACTAAATAAGTGATTCCATGATCGGCATCAGCCCTGAGGATGCCGTCAAAGATTTCATGATTAGTCTTGTTTTGGCTGGTCAAGCAGTACCAACAGGGACTTTAGTCCACTTTCTCTGTGATCCGTCCCATTTTGGTGCGCATGTTACGTACAAGGAAGAATCCGATGGTGGTGACGCCCATTATCACCTCAGCTACCCAGAACGCCACGTCCCAGCTGTGCTGCTTGGCAATAGTGCTGAAGGGCAGCCCTGCCATGAAAGCTCCCACTGCAACAAAAAGAAAGCTTGTGTGTTCATATCAAAGGGTCAAAACCTGAAACATGACAATGATTTTACTGCAGCTCACCGTTAGCCATTAGAGCTACAACAGCATGAGATGTTCCACAGAAGTTTGAAGGAGCACTTTCACTGGCTATCACCCCGAACAGGGCGATTGGTCCATAAGAAGAAAATCCAAACATGGCACCAAGCAAGAGGATCCAAATCTGTGAATGAGAGAAAACATACATAAAATAAAAGCCTTCTGGTGGAAAAATAATTTTCTAGGGTGTCCACAGGTACCGATACTGAAACTGGGACATTTTTAAACCTTTAGGTGAATCTTAAAGTTCATTTGAAGCTCAAAAGAGAATGAACTCTTTTAAAGTGAACGGGTAAAAAGGTAAAAAGACATATTTTGGTTGAGTTTGTCCAAATGCTGATTTTCCCAAATGAAATCCCAAATGTTGCAAGCTTGAAAATTTATTTTATGCAACACAGTTTGCTTCAGAAGCAGTTTCTTTTAAAGGTACAGGTGTTAAACACCAACAACATTTGCCATTAAACATCTATTGTCCCAGTTCCACAGACTAATAAATGCCTTTTTCTTCATCAGCTTCAGGGTTTCCATCACTGCAAGCTGAACGGGTAACTGGGCCCTAACTGGCCCCCTGCTGGGCCGGAGTGTAACCCACATCTCTTCCCAGAAATAGTCAGTGGATGGCACTGTAACACTGGGTAGTGTGTCTGAGTCTGCTGTAGAGAACAACATAGAGCCGCTATGCTCGCTGTTCAGAACAACTCACCAGCTAGCCTTTTGATAAGTAGCTACATTGTTTTTATTCACATGGAATGATTCTTTCCGGAGCATACCTCTTTCTCTGACACACCAATGAGGACGGATACAGGATGAATGACTTGGACCCAAAGTGGAGGCTCCTGAACAAAGACATTTACTCTTAGAGTTTTTTGAGGACTGAAAGGTATACATTTCACGTGGATTACAAAATGATGAATTACCTTTGGGATTTCAGGTGTGATGGTCACTCTGAAGAGGTACATTGACACATACATGCCAGCCATCATGACAATAAGCAGGCCATGGCGAGGGTTGCCATGGGTGCCCAAGCCTTTCTAGAAAAAGGCAAAGAAAGGAGCAAAACACTAAAATCAACACCCTTCATACTGAAACATGTGATGTATCAAAACCAGGTTTAAGTCTAAAACCTAAATAAATAATAATAATTTTTTTAAAAAAAGTCAGACTTCAACCTTGGAAAATTCGAGCAGTATGTTAATTTGAAATCAACCCTAACCCTGCTTATTCTCTCACTCATAAAATCAAACTGTGGTGAAAATGTAGCCACAAATGCACAGGAGGACTCAACATCACTGAACAGGCCAGTCGCAATAGTTGCGAGCTGCATTGACACGCAGTGCAGTTACATTTCTATGGAGGTGCACGTCAGGTTACGGTGTTGGGCTTTGCACTTATTGTGTAAATATCCTGCTACATCCCCGGTAACCTGATGTGCACCTTCCAGAAATGTCACCAGCTGTGTCTGTGTCGACACAGTGCTTTCAGTGCTCAAGTAAAGAACCAGTCCATTTAACTATTGGATTGGCCTGTGCATCCTGAACTCTACAAAGATTCATAGCAGTAGGTTAAAGAGGGCCTTAGATGAAATGTAACCATAGGTAAGTTACATTCTAAGGTTTCAGAGGGGTTTGCTGTTACAATGTAGCTACAGTCCGACTGTGTGGCTGTGCTGAGTGGGAACTCCCACTCACAGCCGAGAGGCTTGCTGGAGAAGGATTTTGGGGGAAATAGTGTGCAGTGTATTTATAGTTTAGGCATCAGAAACTGCGAAATAAACTACATTTTTTCTGTATTTGCTATATTTGCTAACTGTTAATTCATACTTGGCTAACAATTTAATTGCTAGCCATATGTTTAGCAAAATATTTACTACTTTTATTCACAGTTTGGCAATAATAAGATTTCAAGTGTCTATCCATTTCTGTTAGCTTTCGAAGAATTTGTTTTTTAATGAATTTCAAATACCAGTGATACCCTTAAGCAGAGAATTCCAACTATTTCTTTGTTAATATTACATAACTTATGGTTATTTCCGTTACTTTTAGTAGAGCTTTTTGCTTAAACTTTTTAAAGGCTCATTCAAGCCTTTAATTATTTGAAATAGTTGAGCTAACTAATCCACTTAACCAATCGCTACTCGTATGCTTGTTCAAGAATCCCTTTAACTGACCCAAGTTGTTTTAATTCAACTCCTATCGGTTACTCACCCGAGCCACAGCTCTGTCTGAAATGAAGCCTGACGTAAGGCTGCCCACAAAGCCTCCAACCTCCAAGGCACTCATGTAGGTACTGCCTGTTAGCAACAGAGCTTCCGTCATCACCCACAACCAGTCAGATGACGTGAAAACTATGTGGGAAGCAACAATGAACACACGCACCCATGAGAGCAGTCTGGCCTTTCTCCTGCATGAGGAACAGCTGTCCCCAGTCGGTGGCAGCCGTCTTCACTCCAAACACCACCAAGTAACCCAGAGACAGCACCCACAGGAAAGGAGACAGGAGGAATTCACTCAGGGTGCTTTCACTGCTTCCTGGTGAGCACGGACACAAAAAGAGCTCATGAATACTTAACAGTCCAAATAATGTAAAGAATGAAGTTTTTTCAATTATTCTACAAAGCATGCCTGTCACATGGTATGGTCATAAAGGGATGGACATATCCAGCAACTGTGGCATTTAAACAATGATCAATTGGTGCTAACATACAAAGTGTGTCAAGAAAGGGACCTCCAGACTGCTCATCCAAAGCAGGATGAAGCCATGCTTTCATGATGTTTACACCAAATTCTGACCTTACATCTGAATGTCACAACAGAAACGGAGAGTTTTTCAGTTTCTGATGACAAGTCACATGTTCGACATAACTTGGTTGTAACGAGTGGTTGAGTTACTGAAGCGTTCCTATTGGATCAGTCTGAGCATTCGCCTTTGAATTCCCACATCTATCCAGAGAACTGCCGCTCACTGGATATTTTCTCTTCTTCACACCATTCTGTGAGGATTGTGCAGAAAGATCCCAGCAGTTCAGCGATTTCTGAAAATACTCAGACCAACTCGTCTCGGACCAACAACTGTGCCATGTTTAAAGTCAATTAAACCACTTCTTTCCCATTCTGATGCTCAATTTCAACCTTTAGCAGGTGCCCCTCACTACCCGACTCACTGGACCCTCTACAGTTCGCATACCGCCACAACAGGTCCACTGATGATGCCATAGCCCTGACACTACATACTGCCCTGTCACACCTGGAGAAGAGAGACACGTATGTGAGAATGCTGTTTGTAGATTACAGCTCAGCATTCAATACCATCGTTCCCTCGAAGCTGGATAGGAAACTGCAGGATCTAGGACTGAGCAGCTCCCTCTGCAGCTGGATCCTTAGCTTCCTGTCTGACAGACGCCAAGTGGTCAGACTGGGCAGCATCACCTCATCCCCCATCACACTGAACACTGGTGCTCCACAGGGGTGTGTACTGAGCCCTCTCCTGTACTCACTCTACACCTACGACTGCACAGCCACTAACAACTCCAACATCATTGTGAAGTTTGCGGACGACACTACAGTGGTGGGTCTTATCACCAACGGTGATGAGACGGCTTACAGGGAGGAGGTCAGCGCCCTGACCCACTGGTGTCAAGACAACCATCTCACCCTCAACGTCGCAAAGACAAAGGAGTTGATAGTGGACTTCCGGAGGTGCAGAGAAGTACACACCCCCATCACCATCAGCGGCGCTGCTGTGGAGAGAGTGAGCAGCTTCCGGTTCCTTGGAGTACATCTGGCTGAGGATCTTACGTGGTCAGTACACACAAACAAAACAGTGAAGAAGCCGCAGCAGCGCCTCTTCTTTCTCAGGAGACTGAAAAGATTCGGCATGAGCCCCCACATCCTCAGGACCTTCTATCACTGTGCCATTGAGAGCATCCTCACTGGATGCATCACCACCTGGTATGGCAACAGCACCGCCTACAACTGCAAAGCTCTCCAGCGAGTAGTGCGGTGCTCTGAACGGATAATTGGAGGTGAGCTTCCCTCCCTCCAAGACATCTACAGGAAGCGGTGCCTGAGGAAAGCGGGGAGGATCATCAAGGACTCCAGTCACCCCAGCCATAAACTGTTCAGACTGCTTCCATCAGGAAGGAGGTTCTGCAGCATCCGGTCCCGTACCAGCAGACTGAGAGACAGGTTCTTCCATCAGGCCATCAGACTGCTGAACACGTCATAGACACCTCAGCTTCACTACTGGAACTTCAACATTATGCACTCCATACTGTACAGTAATGCCACTGTTTTGCACATGTCTCACTCTGTATATTTTATTTTATTTATTTTATATATTCTATTCATTGTTTACTCTATTTAATTTGTAAAATATGTGTACACACACACACACACACACACACACACACACACACACACGTAGAAAAATATTTAGTATACACATCCAGAAATGCATATACTATTATATATTGTACATATATTTATTAGTTTCAGATTTAGCCATTCTTGTATTTTGCTTGTTTACATTATTGTATTTTGCACAACTCTGTTGCTTGTGAAGCTCGCACACAAGAATTTCACTCACATGTGCTGTACCAATGTACCTGCACATGTGATGTGACAATAAAAGTGATTTGATTTGATTTGACTACTGTGATGGCCTCAACCACATGTTGGTAACAATCAGTCCAGACACTCACCTCATTAGTTTGTTTTGTGTTTAAACATTTATTTCAGGAATGTCATTCATTCATTTATTTACTTAAACCTAACAGTGACGTTATGAAGCGTGCACATATTAGCACTGTGTGATTCTGTTATATTAATTATGTTTCTCTTTCTTTTGAGTTTTCTCTTTGGGCAAAAGGCGTGGCCAAGGGCCGAGGACTATGAAAGCCAACCACACCCCCTACAAACAAGGTGGGTGTTTTAGGTTTGGTTAAGTTAATTTGTGCTTAGATAGTCTTCATGTTTAATTCGGTTTCCTCTATTGTGTCTAAATGATTTGGCCAAACCACTATAAAAAGTTACCCGCCTGTGTCTTTGCGTTTAAGTCAGTCTGTGAGTTAATTCTGTATATTTTGTTTGCTTAGTTACTTTTATGTTACTTTTTGAGCAGAGTTGTATTTAGTTGACCTCTTTTATGGGCCCATTAATTATATTTTGAACTTTGGTGTGGAATAAAAACACACCATGAAGACATTTTTCCTGTGTCCTCTATGCCTTTACTGCTTGATCCCTCAAAAATACATACCTAAATGCAGTGAGCTGCTGTCATGTGACCGGCTGATTAGATATTTATTTTAACTAGCAATTGAACAGGTGTACCTAACAAAGTGGCTGGTGAGTATAAGCGTACCAGCAAGTGAGAGTAACATCTACAGTACGAAGTTTACAGACAGTGAGAAAGAGAAAAATATTTTTACAGTAATAGCTACTGCAGCAAAAAGAGCTAATGGGCACAGTTGTGAGTGAAATGTTAGCATTCAGCTGTACACTGTGTTCATCGCCTGCAGAGGATCAAAGTTCTGCTGGTGTAAACTTCTGGTGCCTCACTTGGATATAAGTTGACCCAAACCTGAAAGCTAGTGAGCAGCTATGAGCCAAGCTCAGAACACTAAGCATCCGCCAGAGGTCTCTGTACTACAGAGCTGCAGATCTGGCAAAAAAATCTGCCATTATGACACTTATGTGCACATGAAAAAAATATGCTTTCCATATGGGTTGCAAATGTGTACGATATCCACAAGTAATGATTTGTCCACGTCTGTTTCACACTGGGACTTGAACCCAGCTTACCTTTGTGAATCTTTGCAATGCCGGCAGCATTAAACGTGCCTCGAAACCCCACGTGGGCACGCGACGTGATCAGTTTGTCCACATGTATTTAAGGTTTGGTGAGCAAGCGAGAGCGAGGTTTCATGTAGTTCTACACATTTGTACACACAGAAAGGTTTTTGAAAGTGTAAATTATCAGATTCAGAGCTGAACTTAATAAATGATCAGTATTTATTCTGGTTTGGATGTATGCGTTTTGTATAATAGTTTCACGTGTGGTCAGGCTGCTTTGTATTTGTGTGTGGATTGAAGCATGTACTATGAGTCCTATAAGTTACACACAAATCATTACACACAAGCTTAGTTTATGCTTGTAGATCATACTGTATGCATTTGTAACTCTATTGAGACGTGTTTTCCCATATTTTGGGAGTCCTGTCCATCTTTGGCTCCACATACCAATGCAAGCAGGTTTTTGCTCTAATTGTCCAATACAGTTCACCTTCATGAGCATCAAAGAAATTCACTGTAGGAATTCTGACAGGGATTCATCCATCATCCACTGGTTCAGGATAATAATGTCACTACTTAAAAAAGAGGAAAATTAGCTTACAAGTGAGTTGTTTGCATCCCTGAACACGTCCCCGTGTGACTGACATGATGATCGTTTAAAGCTACACAGGAAGTGACCTTTCCGTTCTTGGTTCTCTCACCTCCTTTCGCTCCCTTCTTGGCCGCTGCCTCCATGCTGGGCAGGCCCACATCCTTTGGCTCATTCTTTACAAACACTAGACAAACAAATGAGAAGGCAGCACAGAAAATGCCCGACATGGTCAGGATGGTCCTCCAGTCGTAGTAATGCAGCAGCACTGAGACCAAGATTGGACCCAGACTCCCAGCCAGGTTCATGCTGCAGGACAGCACAGACCACAATGTTCCAAACTGGGAAGGCTCATACCACTGACGGAGAACAGACACAAAGAATCAAATATTAAAGCCTATTTAAGCACAACTTGAAACCACATATTGCTCATATTAGCTACTTTCCATTTGCTGAGGCAACCCACAAGTTATGGAACTAAATTTGTCACTGAGTGCAGTTTATCTTAAAAGATTATATGTGAGCTGTGCAGAGAGATTATTGCAAATCTAATAATCAACAGAATTGTAGCACAATGACAGCACAGACAAAAAGCGTAATCTGTTTTTGACATCAGAGCCACACGCCCTCAAGACGTAATCGACCTAAACGCGACCATAAATAGTCCTCATACCGTACCCCTGAAAGATTGTCCTGTAACTTCAGAATCTACTGGGCAAATATTTAAAGTTGATTTAAATCTTTTTCTTCTCCATCGCGTGTGAATGTAAACTCAAGTATGGAACACACTTGGAGGGATGAAACGTGTTTGCTCTGACTGGGGATGGGAAACTCTTCTGAACAATGTTACTATTCTTCAAAAACATCTCCTGAGGATCTTCCATAAATACATTGACCTGTAATCTGATCCCCTGCCACATGCTGAACATATGCCAAAGCCTATTTATTGCCCAGCTGTTCCTAACCGCTACGTTTAAGAGAGCTTCTTACTTTAAGATACCTTCCAACGTATCTCAGAGTCTAATGGATTAGCATTTGCTCGAACATATGACTGTAGGACCGTAGTCCTACCAAAGGTGAGTCCTATATATGTCAAGGAATCCAATTACTGCAAATAAAATAGGAAATATACATGTTTAATGCACCGGAGTAAAGAATCCAAACACACAACATACAGGTAGTCCTCCCCTGTAAGTGATGTCTTTTCACTAGTTGCGAAAGCATTACAAGCATCATGGGCACCCTGTGTGCTGACAGCATTACACTTATACTGGTGCACGAGGTGGCAGACAGGATGATATTACCTTGCGGAGCACTTTCCCACATGGGGGCCAGCCACAGCCTTGTCCCAGGCCGTTGATGAACCACAGCAGAGAGAACATGGATACAGTAGAGGACCAGGAGAAGACCACATTGATGCCCCCTACCAGGAAAAGGCCAATGGAGAAAAGCCAGCGGGCGCTGATCTTATCTGACAGCACGCCGCTGATGAACTTACTGATGGCATAGGCCATAGTCTGGCTGCTGGTGATCAGACCTGCAGAGACACAGTGCAGATTGCTATTTCAGTATGATGCAAACTGTCTACTGAAGAAGATTTGGGTTGCTACAAAGTATACACATTAATAACTCAGTATCACAACATTTTACTTTTTTCTTTACCTGTGTGACTGAGCGATTAGCTTGCTCTGAATTAGGAGCTAGCTTTGTAAAGCTGACGTTTTGGTTGAGCCGACTTAATTTCAGTTTTCTTGTGTAACGTTATCTCGGGATGGTGATGAGATGAGGCCCCTTGTTCATAGCATTCCCTGACATTTGGTGCTCCTGTATTGAAATGCAAAATATCACTATGCTACGTTTTATCAATTTTTTCCCCAACCATAATCTATAGTCACAAATTGATGAGCTTTTGAGTGGATTTACAGAAGGAAAAACATCCTTCCCACTTTGAAATTACTCATGCAATATCCACAGCCCAGAGGCCTCGAGTGAGGAGCAGGATTTTGTCTTATCCAGGTAACTGTGTGTGGAGTCTCAGAAGTGTAACATGACCTGTTCTTATCAGGTGAACTAATTCATCATTTGTATAAACAAATAAACAAAAAGCATGTCCAATGTGCTTTTTCAACAGGAAACATGAACGTGTGTAAAGCTGTTTCTAAATTCTTCATGCCGTGGGTTGGACCAGCCCTTTGTGAACACCACAAAATAAGCACAAATTGATGGACATGTTTATAAATGTTATCTTTTTGGGACCATTTTTAAACCAAAACTCTCCCCAGTGGAAATTTTGAGGTCAAATCAGTGCAAGTGACATAACAAGCACTCTGGTGGGTGTAGCAGCAATCAAACAAACACTTCACATAGCAACGCTTGTGCAACTGCTTGATTAAAGGCTTAAATGCTTGCTAAAGAAGCTTTTCCTTACACTCAACAGCCTAAAAAATAAAAGCATCCTGTTATTGTTTCCATCTTACCCAGATCATCTTTGTCCAGTTCTATCTCCTCCATCACAGAGGGCATGACAAATGAGAAGGTCTTTCTGTTAAAGAAATAGAGCGAGTAGCCGATGAACATGCAAATGAAGATGACTAAACGATAGTAGCCGTAGCCTGTAGCCCCCATGATTACAGTCAATGCAAATAATTATAATAATAATATTTGTTCTTCAGTGAAGTCTTGTTTCTGGGCCCTCTGGAATCAGCTAGATGCTGACACTACTGGTAAAGGGTTGTTTGCAGCAGGAGGTCTAAAATAAGATGTAGCATGGGATAAAATATTCTCCATGAGGTGACGCTCTACAGCAGGCTCCGTGCTGGCTGGTAGCTTTGCCTATCTGTGAGGCTGCTGCTTGGGGACACCGGGACGGAGGACAGGAACTTTAAGGCAGCCTGAAAAATGAGAGCAAGAAAACACACATTATTTTAGACAGAAGCAGCTTCATCAGGTCATCCAATTTATTACATCAAGCTGGAATGGCACAGACTGACTATCTGCAGTTTCTTTTCTTCAGGTCAAAAAATTGCCACGGTGCTGACCAGGTCAGGTGCAGGAGCTACAGCCCAGCTTGCTCAGTTTCACTGCTCTAGCATGCTGCCCTATAAATGTCAGAGTTGAAGGCTCCAGTTAGCAACCCTCAAACTATCAGATGTCAGAAAACCTGCAAGACTAGTCAGCTTGTAGCACACGGTACGATACGAAAAGCTTAATTGTCAAATACTTAGAATTCCACCATAAGCTCTGTGGTTTTACACTTTAATGGCATTCTGTACGTGTCCATTTAAACTCACTAAACCCTGGCTGCTGACGCCTAAAGCGTCTTAAACAACCGAACAAGTCGCTAATAGCAGTTGAATTACTCAAATGGCAGCGGTCTTGCTAACAAACATCGGCGAACTGATTTGTGGGACTTTCCGTGTCTGTCAACGCTCCCCGGGCTCCTTTAACCAAACCCCGACGTAAAGCGAGCTATAACCCCCGTCAGTGCCGCGGGGCACAGCAACCTAGCGGCTCGCTGAAGCGCTGAATGGAGAAATGCCGGCAGAGCCCGTTACCTTTCATTCGTGTCCCTCGTCCGTGCTGAAACACGGTGCGCGTTCGTGAATCTGCAGTCCCGGGAGCGCGGCTGCGCGACATACATGGAGTGGGCACATCCACGACACACAAAGACAACACAGCGTGGCAGGTTATCAGTTACTATGCTGCACTGCCAGTCACTAAAACAGACAATATCAAGTATTCGCACTTAGGTAGAGGTCGGTTTTCATGCCGCCAAACTCCAGTGAAAAATATCTGAATTTAAGCTTGTGATGCCTCGCAAAACAACTAGCCCCATATTACTGTTGAGCTGGCATATCTTAGGAATCACTCGGGCCTGCAGAATAATACGGCACAGCCAGCCTTCTATTATTACACGAAGACATCAATATTTAGCTCGCATTGCTCACTACCGCCCTCCTCTGCAAACTGGTGTGAAGAGCAACTGAAAGAGGGGGTCTAGAGAAATTCCTCAGATCCCCACAGAATCTTTATTACATATAAAAGTCTCACATTCACTAGTTAAAGTACACATTCTGCATTAAAATATTTGTTTTTGACAGTAAAACTAACTTTATATGGAGAAAACAAAGAGTACTGACAGAAACATGACAAGGCCAAAATACCCAGTGCTGCTGGCATTTAGACATGTAAAGATGACCTGCTAAAGTTCAAAAGGCACATCAGAATAAGAAGGAAAGATGAGATAAAAGACTTTGAACGTGCCATTGTTATTTTCACCAAGCATGCTAGGGTGAGTATTTCATAAACTGCTGATCTAATAGGATTACAGTGAATGGCTATATATATCCTTGTCGATATTTGAAGTCAGAGGAGAATGGCCAGACAGCTTCAAGCTGAGAGTACAACCAATACAACCATACCTTTGAACAAAGGTATGGTTGGTTCACCTCACCTTGGTTGTAACATTACAACCAAGGTGAGGTGAAGAGCATCTCCGAATCACTGCTCCGAATCTAGTTTTCAATCCTTCATTCGTCCTCATATGACGACTGAAGGTTTGCAAAATCGCTCATGTCAAGTAGTCAAAATAGCAAAATGATATCTAAGTGGGATTTCAGTGTTTTTAAAAACATGAACTTCTACAAAATAATTTGCTCCTCTATGTGCTTTGATTGCAGCTTTATGAATGGATGGCCAACATGCTCATGAATCAGAATGTCAGCTAGTTTGTTCAGGTGCAGCAGGAGGGGCGGAGTCAGAGAGAAAGTCAGAGTTTGTTGAAGAAAACCTGACAGTGAGGCTTAGTTCACAGTCTGTAACTGACTCGGAGTTGAAGTGAACTCTCTTACTTAACAGAAAACCTGGAGCTTTCCCTCTGCTCGCCACTCTGTTCTTCACTCACTGTTCTGTGTGAGGTTACAGACACTCACTGGTCGTTTGTATAATCACAGCTGAAGCTTCGTTATCAACAACATGCCATTAACATTATTTTTTCTCAATTGGGGGGAATCTTTTCCTGTACACACTGCTGGGTTGACACAGGAAGGAAATATCAACAGGATATTGTTTCAAAGATTTCTGAATGTGCCCTCGTCAGGCAGTACTCTCTCACGATGCAATTCACATAGAGAACGAAGGAGCCTCTAACAGTGGGGGGAAATGAGTGTAATTATAGATAGTCCTGGAGCTGTTTCACTATTATCAAAGAAAGTGTAAAAAAGCGCTGAGGATTATATGGCAGTGACAGCTACAGATGTTCTGTGCCAGTATTTTTTTAGCTTATGAAGTGGAGCGTAAAGATTTCCCTTATGCAAAGTTTTTACTACAAAACACCGATAACATGTGGAACAATAGATGGTGTGCTGACAAAACACTTTTTTGTGATTTACATTTTATTAATTTTATATATAAATGTTTGTGTTGTGCTTGTACATATGCAGGTAGTTATAGAATAGAACAGAATAGAATAGGCTTTTACTGTCATTGTCTATGTACAGCAAAATTGTGGATAAATTATTATAAACTGCTCCAAGTGAGCTGTAAGCAGGTGAAGGTGGTTGTCTATTTGGTGATTAATGTGTCCTATACTGCACTGCAGTAAAAAGACACGCAGCATTGTTGTGATTCATTTCATTTCATAGCAAAGCTGGAGATGAGAATGAGTTTCAACTAAAGCACTGTTACTGAGTCAGTGATATTGGATTGTTATTAACGCTGATGAAAGATTTTTGATGAGGTGGACGACACTTAACCTGTGTCAAAGTTCTGCCAAGAGCGTCCTTTACAGTTTTACCTTATGGATGTGGGGTAGTTGCTGTGGTTCAGGTTAAGTCCCACAGTAGTGCATTTCAACTGTCACAGACACACGATATACAGTAGAGTAATGCATGCACAATACTGAAATCCTGGAATTATAGTCCTGAAAAATATTCCAGAAATTAGTGTCAAAATGAACAAAATCTAGCCCAATTTCCCTTCATTTATCTTCAAAATGACACTTATGGTCTATTATAATGACAATTTCATTCTTATCCCTTGTTTTTGATGATAATGATGGGGACGATGATGTTTCTAATACAGAGATTAATACTAAAATAAGATCACTATCATTGTGTAAGCCATTCAGTTATCAATGTTGGCGACGCTGTATATGGGGCGACACACAAAATGTTCTGGAGGCAGAGGGTGAATCATGCATTTCATTAGCAACGTCAAACACAGGCCTGAACATTATGAACAATTAATGTTTAACAACGTGAACTACCCTACACAAGCATCTTTGATTGGGTGCTCATTTGCTTTCACCTCAGGCCTCTGTGAGTGATTAATCCTTGAGCAGAGTGAGAAAAGAAATAATCTATGTAATGGCAAAAACGGGGAAAAGGAAACCTATTTCCCTGGATTACCTCAGTTTATCAGCCTGAAGTAACAATTTCCTCTAAATCACAACCTCAGTGTGTTTCGGTATGAAAAGACTGCTTCTTTCTAATTTGGTACTCTTAAATATATTTCTAATATATTGTAGAATAGTGGATTCTGATCTTTACTTTGAGCTCTTTTTATCTCTAGTCTAGTCAATCAGTCAAGCTCTAGTTATATAGTTTTTTTCATACAAATCAAATGCAATTCGAAAATTCTGGGAAACTCAGGTGTAAAAAAATACACACATCAAAAATGACAGAACTCACTTAAGAAGAAGACACCAACTGAGGTAATCAAAAATAATAAAGAAGGAAAAACAGCAACAAAAATAAACCATAGTGACAAAGACATGGCCCATCTGAGTGTATTATAAAGCACATTACACACAATATTGTATGAACATTTATGAGCCGACAAGTCTGTTGATGTCCAGTGATTCCTTTTGTCAGTGGTACAAAATAAGTTGACCTATTATTATGAGTTTGATTCATTTATTTTTTGACAAATTGCACGAATTCGTAGTTTAACATTGTGTTCCTGTTTTGAGATTTCAAACCAGACAAATGAGCAATTGGAAAAGAAGACTAAAGACAAAAGAAGCACCATCAGTGCTTCAGCACACTTCCTGCCAAAAGATGGAGCTAAAGTAACGTGTTCATTGTTGCCGATGTACTAGACTGCAGTCATTATACAGTCTGCCTCAGAGAGAGGTAAAAGCTGTTTTGTGTCTTCTAGAGACAGATGCTGTTGTATTAAACATGTCTCTGTTCTCTTTCCTTGAAATCCATTTCTGTGTGGTACCTCTTAAGCAGTTATACTGGCAAAAGTGAGGGCTCGCTGTGTTAGGACACTGAAGACATTTTAGAGCGTCTCGTTACCACTCAGCTGATGTTCATAAGCCAGCTTTTATGTTTGCAGAGAACAGCAACATGCAATACATGATACATACATGATCCTTTTTCATTCTTTTTTTCTTGCAGAAAAAATGGATTTAATGCAAAAAAATGCCACACAGTGTTGTCTTCTGCTGCTGTAGCTCTGTAGTAGCTTTACTGTTTATTTGTGTTGTCAAAGCAGTGGAGTCCCATCATTGCAAGCAAGGCAAACAGTGCTTATCTAATGAAATCTAAAAATAAACATCAGTTACAACATACCAAAGTGAAATGGATCTTTCTCCTTTCATCTCAGTGTTCTGCGAAGCTTCTCAAAAGCCTGTTAGTGTCCACAACAACACTCAGGAACAGGACAGCAAGAGAGTGTCAGTTTGTTTTAATGTGGTCCAACTGGTCTGGTTGAATGAATTTGTTTGTTTGTTTGTTTTTGCTTGCCTTTTGCATTGCCCCCAGAGACATCATTTAGCCCTTGACTCTGGATTTACTACTGCTGACACCTGTCACCACTGTCAGCCATACGAAATGGTCTGAGATCGTCAATAAAACCAAAAGGCATCAGTAGATGTGTGACTTCAAATAATTGATTTGGCTGTTATGATATTCTGATATATAATATATATGCAAAGTATAAGAGTGGAATAAGAGTCTCTCAAAGCTGGTTATCATTTGGCTCTGACTGTCCGAGTGATGGCAGAGGGCATCCTTTTATAAAATGATATTTTGACTGGGCACTTCTTTCCTTCCTAATTCATGTTTCTTTGAGTCCATGATCAGTTGTTTCTGGACAACGGCGCATTAGCCAGGGTGGTTAAAAAAGCAACAACAACAATAATAAAAATAATAATAATAATGGATTGCATTTATATAGCGCTTTTCGGGACCCCTCAAAGCGCTTTACAATTCCACTATTCATTCACTCTCACATTCATACACTGGTGAAGGCAGCTACAGTTGTAGCTACAGCTGCCCTGGGGCAGACTGACAACAACAAATCAGTCTTCTTCATCAGCGTGCAAGCACTGAAATATCCTGAAGTGGGTTGCACCAACATTGCAAATAAGTACACAGTAAGAACTGGGAAACAGCATGTGGCATAGACCAGTTACAGGTGTCAAGAAAAAGGTAATTGAAATCCATAACAGGATCATTTTCATGACCCTACAACGCCTCTGTGGTAATGACCAATTCTGATCCAGGTCCAAACAAGAGTTATTATTTCTTCCCTGTTTAGTCTTGTGAAGTGCAGTGTGCTTTGTTTGTGCTTTTTGGCTGTGTTCGTAAAAAAGCTTTTATTTTTAAAATAACAAACTAGCTACTTTCAGTTGTTCCCTTATTCACATGGTGGTCGTCACAGCAAGTAGGTCCACATGATTTTTTTTCCCACACTAGACGCCTTTCCTGACACAAGCCCAAAGGGATTTGTGTCTCCTCTCTGAATCAAGAATGAACAGCGCCGCTCATTTCCATAACTGTTCAGTAAAAGGTTGGTTTTTTTAATGCTTTTAAAGTTTTATTTTGTATAATGAAATTAAATGTCATTTTGATTCTTTACTATTTTTATGTTAACTCTTTTCTTTTTGTGGTTTTGCTTTAACAAACTTTGCATTGTGCTTTCAGGTCCATCTCAGACCTAATAACTGTGACTGCAGAATACAAGCCAGTTTGGTTCCTCTGGAGACCCTCTGATATTTTTAATGACACTCATTGTTGTGACACTATTGATGTGTGTGTGAATGGGTGAATGACTGAATGTAGTGTAAAGCGCTTTGGGGTCCTATGGACTAGAAAAGCGCTATACAAATGCAGGTCATTTACCATTTACCATATTAATAATGATCGGCTTTGTCATTAAAGAAAATGTGATTGTCCTCCTTTGTATGCTTGATATCCATTTAAAGTCATCGGCAGCTCAAATGTCAAAGCAGCTTGAAAGAGAAAAATAATGAGTCTGGGACCGTTACGCCCAACCAGATGAGCTACAGCTTCTTCAATCACTTCTTACCAACAGCAATCATAGTTTCTCAGCGGGAGAGACGGGCCACAGAGCAGGATTTAGCTTTGCGTCGCAATTAATGCATCAAAACCAGCCTCAGAGGCTTGAGACAGGGCCTTTACAAATCTCCATTTTTCCATTTCTTCTCTCACTGTGTTTGGGCATGGAGCTGCCCCCTGTGGTTACATGTACTGTACTCACTGGGCTTCACCTGTCTGCAGTACTCACAGCTTTTCTCTTACAATCGTTATAACCATATTTCTGGTGAAGGGGGAGCTGATGAAGGCTTAGAACAGTTATGCATTCATCATCATGTTCAGATAGGCTGACGTAAGTTGTAACTGTCCATGGGTGGATATCTAACAGACTGATCATCTTGCTCCTGCCAGATCAAATACTTGGCCTTGGGCACAAGGGCTAAGAAGCCTTTGACTACTTGAAATTACAAGCCATCTTTGAAAGTGTCTGATATTTAAAGTGCAATGGTCAACAGAAAACTTCATTCATTGTCTGTGTAACCAGCTGTGCAATGCATTTTAGTAGTGCTGCATTTCGACAGACTCAGAATCAGAATACTTTATTAATCCCAGAGAAAATGATGCAAAGACAGGGAAGAGACAGGGCATCAAGTTGTCTGCGGACACAGTGCCTCTGGAAACTCAAAATCTCTGAAATTAGTTGTTATCAGTCTAAAATAAAAACAGATTCAACAGCTGGAAGCCTTTCTTCTCAGCTCTTCAGAAACACATGAAACTTGACTAGATCCAGGCAAGTGTGCTGCCGTGATGGTTTCAGTTTGATACGCAGGAGCAGTCAGACACCACGAAGTGTCCGTCCACTCAAGTGAGGCACAGTGTTTTCATGCACTTGTATGATATTCTAGGAGAGGAAGAACACCTGTCAGTTAACTGCCATTACAACAACGCTTTGGTTGTTAGCATTTAAGCTGAAGACACTACACAATCTCCAAGCATAGTTCACTCTCTAGCTTTGCCAACTATCCACAAAGCCCTGTGCAGAACATCTGCTGCAGGTGTAAATACTTAAAGGACACATTCAGTTACATATGTGCTCCCCAAACATGCTGAATATCCTGGACATTTAGTGCAGCCATAGTGTCAGTGTGCCAACATCACAGACAGGATGGCAGAAATCAAAGGGCTGCAACTCTAGTGAGTCTAACAGACTCTCCAAAAGAACTTGAACAACCTAATAAATGTGAGTCTCTGATGGATAGGTGGGTGAGCTCCTGCTGGGATCTGTAGCCTGCATCTTCCCACAATCACAGTCCCAAATCTCATGATGGTGCTTTAAACATTCAGTGACTGGCTGTTGTTTTTCATACTGAAACAGGGTTTACAGCTGGGCCAAGTTCAGATGTTGTAACCAACCTGAGCACTCTACGAACATCCAACTGTTCCCAACTTCTTGTTAACCACATTCTCATCACTGCTATTTTATGTTAAATGCCACTACATTGACCCATCATATGTGGTATTAGTGGACACAGATAGATAACGGGTTCTAGTTTAAATAGAAAAAACGTCCATATTTGGAGTTTGGAGCAGGGGAAACGAAATGACTCAAGTTTGCGAAGCAGGAGACCAGAGTTTGTGTCCCATCTGGGATTTTATTTACCTTCAGTTTTACTTGTTCGTGCTTTCTTCTCTCTTTAGTACTTGGACCGGTTTTTGAAGCAGAGGTGTTTATGTGAGAATCTTCCCCACCGTAACAATCAATTCTGTCACGGTTGTGGGTCTTTGACCCAGTGTTTTCTGTTTTGGACTTATGAATCTTGTGTTTTTTACTGTTTGATCTTGAACAGTGGGTTATGTTTCATAATTTAGTTTTCTCGTGCTTGTGTGTTTCTGATTATGTTGTTTATCTCTGTTGATTCAGGCTGATTTTAGGTTCCCTTTCTGTCTGGTCCTCAGTGTCTTGTCTCCATGCTTATGTTCCTCCCTGTGTCTGTATCTCGCTCCCTCTCAGTCTGTCTCGCGCTCTTTCCCTGTGTCTCTCTATCACTCTCTCTCATCCCAGTCATGTCTCATTGTTCTGTCTCCTTTACCTGTTCCCATGCTCTTTTCTCTGTGTTTCATCCTTGTCCCCCCCAATCTGTCGTGGGTTTACATGTTGTTTCACTATGTCTTATTATCAAGCTCACGAGTTGGTGTCTGTGTCCTGGTGTTTGTACTACTTCCTGTTTTATTTTGATAGTCCTTGTCTAATGTTAACTCCTGTGTCCATGTGTCCATATTTAGGTCCTCCCCTCAGCGCCACACAATCTACTGCCACAGATCATGAATAATGGAAAAATCCTCTGTGCTTTAATGTGATGCTATCCCACACACAGGTGTTAGAGTGTCTGTGTCTAGGGTCTGGTTGGATCTCAGTAGCACTATTTTGCCCTCACCTGGTGTGTGCGAGGGTCAACACAGATGTCCATCTGCCTCCCAATTTTTGTGACCATGTGGACTCTTCGGAGACTTTAAATTACAACGTACCAACTATGCATGTGGTTCAGGCAGACTTCAAAGAAATATAGCAGAAATAAATGCAGTTCAGTTATGGTCTCCAGGTGTCCATGTCTGCACCAGAGTATAATTGAGGCCTTACAGGCATCCATGTTTATTTAAAGAGTGTGAGACTCGGCTTGCTATTACCATAACCTGGTGTATTGCTGGATGATGCCAGAGGCTTTGCCACAACTGCAGTATTTGACACCCAGGGGAAAAAAGTGTGCAGCAATGTAATGGGAGAGGAGAAAGTAGCAATTTCTACCCAGAGTGGAAGAAGCCCACCAACAAGCCCCAGGTTCCTTTGCCATTAGTATAAACTCCTGTTTTGGCTGGATGCATATCTGCTGGCTTCTACATTATATATTCATTATTGGAAAGAAAGCAAAAAATATATCTGCATTTATAAATTATTTAAAAACTCAAACATAGTTTTATATCAAAAGGTACTCACTGACATTGATACTAGCTCCTCCAAGTAAGTACCTAAAGCTGTAGGGCAGAGAGCAAAGGGAAGCGAGGAAGCAGAGGAGCAAAGAAAAAAGACATCCTCACATAAAGATGGAAATTTAATAAAAATGTAAATTTCTTTCAACAGCAAAGAAGGAGTTTGAGAATCTCAGAGCAACTTTTGTATAATTGGTACAAGTGTGCAGATGGGTTTCAGTGATTGTTTATTGAATGGAGGCAGCAGAAAGCCAGTCTTGGTATTAGATCCACGGGCTGGTAAACCCTACTGTGTAAGATGCAACATGCAATCATCCCAAGAGAATTACCAGTGACATGGACAAGTGGCCACATCAGTGAAACACTGACATGTATTGAAGGTAAGTGTGGCCACCCACTCAGTGTGATCTGGTTTTTTATACCTACTGTCTAAATTCCTCTTTGTAATAACTGTATTCCACAAAACTGAACAATACTGCAATCACTGGCTGTCTGCACCATTATAAATTAGGTAACCTTTGTTAAGTTATTCAGCAATAGGTTGACACAAGATTTATGTAAATTTTAACTGAATAAATGCAAATATCATCAAAGTGGACTAGAGTGGGAGGGAAGGAAAGCAAGCAATAATAAAGGAAGAGGGAGAAAGAAAGCTGCTGTCTCTTGACATGTACAAGCCCACTTTTCCACAAACTTACAAAGCATAATTCATAATGAGCGCTCAAATAATTTTAGGCTGCCAAAATGTACTTTGTAGTGCACCAATTAGGCAATCAATCTCAGTGAAATTTATATGAGAGCTCGTTCCAAGTTTAATAATCATAAAGAAGTGAATCACTGTGTGCAGAGAGAAAGGATATTGTCATATAATTACTGATTAAGTCAGATGAAGTCTCCATCACACTAATCAAACAACAAGGTTAGTTTAAATGTCAGTAGAGAGAGCGGATTGACCTGCCATGGAGTGCCTTATAGTGTTGTACACTATGTTAGCCGTGCTAACTCGAACATGAGAGGCTGAGTGCCACATGAACTCCATGGCTGTTAAACTGACAAATTACGCCTGCCGATTTTTGTCCAGGGGCGGCGAGCTGACATTTATGTAGGCTCTTATACAAGAGGAAAAGATTTTTCCTTTTATGGTGTCACTCTTTGTAAAATGTGTTTGAAAAGTGGGTTACATTTGAAATTTGCATTTCAACACAGTGTCCTTTTCAAGTCTTCTACAGCCATGCTTGCAGCTCTGTGGGACTCTAAAAACACACAGTATTTCCTAAACGCTAATGTTAGCATGTTCAAAATGCCAATATATATTGTTTACCATGTCCGGCAGCTCTGTTTACCACTAAATACAAAGTAGAGCTTTGTTCAGTTTTTGGAAAACAAGTACAATTCAGTTTAATTTATATAGCATCAAATCATAACAGCATTTGCCTTAAAGAGCTTTGTATTGTAAGGTTGAGACCCTACAATAATACAGAGAAAACCCCAACAATCAGACAGCCTCCTTTGAGCAAGCACTCGGTGACAGTGGGAAGGAAAAAATGCCTTTTAACAGGAAGAAACCTCTGACAGAACCAGGCTCAGGGAGGGGCGGGGCCATCTGCCACAACAGGTTAAGGGTGAAGGGAGGAAGAGGGGACACAGCCAGAGATGAATAGTAACTAATGACTGAATGCAAATTGGTATTTAAACACAAAGTCAGTGAAAAAAGGTGAACGATGAAGAAACACTCAGTTCATTAAACCCCAGCAACCTTGGCCTATTGCAGCGATACTAAGGGAGGATCTAGGGTCACCTGATGGATACAAACTAAATATTTTGACCAAAATTAGTGTATTCATTCAGATCCATGGGCTCCATGGCAACAAGTGCTCCAACCAATCAGTTATTTGGTCTTGCTATTGAAATAACTCACGTATACATTTCTGAAACTATTTAAAGGAATGTTTTAAGAATGAGTAACACAGTCAGTCACAGCGGTATGTCTCATGGTTCTGGGTCATTTTGACCCAGCGTTTTGAGTTTCTTGTGTTTTGGTGTCATTTTGTAGGTTGTTGTGGTTTTAGGTTCATTAGTTGTCTTAAGTTTAGTCTGTTTTGAGTTTCTTATATTCCCTGTTTGGTTCCTTGTGCATTAGGTTCCCCTTGTGTCTCTGTCCTATGTGTCCCGCTCTGTGTGTTTATGTGCGCGTGTGTCCTTGTCTCTCGTTTCCCTTTCCTGTTCCCACGTTCCCCTCCGTGTGTTTCATTCCTGGTTTCCCCGGCCCTGTCATGTCTCTCTCCCTTGCACTCTCTCATGTTTTTTCACCCTCTCTCATCCCCTCTCGCTCTCTTGTGCTCTCTCTCCCTCTCGGTTCTTTGCTCCCTCGTTCACTCTCTCTGTCTCGTCTCCCTTTACTGTTTCTGCGTCCCCCTCGTTGTCTCCTCCCGTTGTCTCCCAGCTCCGTGTCATGTTGTCATGTTGTGTGAATTAGTTTGCGTCTCAGTGCTTCGTGTTTTACTTTGATAGTCTCCTGTCTGGTGTCCGTCATGCTCAGTTTTGTTTCCCCCGTCTCGTTAGCTAGATTACGTACAGCTGTGTTTTCTCCTGAGGTTCGTTTCCTCGTTTGCCCTTGTGTGTATTTATGTCAGGCTCTCCCTCTGTTCTGTGGCGCGATCTCCCTCATTCCTAGCTGTGTGTTTCCATGTATTCGTTTAGGGTCCAATCCTGTCTGTCGCACACAGCTACATATGACAATACGAGGTTCACCTAAGTTGTCTGTAAAGGTTCTCAGTCATCCAGGTCATTGTAGTCTAAGGAGCTTGGAAAGAAAAAGCGTCTGGACTTCTTCAGATTGCTTGTTCCAACCAGGACAATAGAGTGTTACACCGAATGCGATAGACGCGACCAGAGCTTCAGGTTTACATGTAAAGGAACGCGATGAAGCGGATTTGCGTCGCAAAAACGCTTTTCTGCCTGATTTAGCAACCAAGTAGCGCGACTGGCATGTTTGAAGCGCGAAGTAAAAATACGCGCTGCAGTTTTTGTGTTGTATTTTGTGCATTCGTGCTTATCACATCTACCACTCGAGTTGGAAAAATCTGAACTCCAGCGTCAAGTCGCGCCACAACAACCAATCAGGAGCCTGGTGACGTGATGCTCTGACCTAGTTCAAAGGGTCCGGCCAAAGCCCTTCATTCTAGCAATGAAGTAAGCTGTAAGCTGGGTCCTTTTTATTCCTGTCTCTCTGTAAATAGTTATATTTTATATATTTATGTTTAATGTTTTTCTGTTTGAACATCTTAATATTATTTCAAATACATTTTTGTAATGACTACTGTGTAAAGGGTCCTCTACGCCGCTGCTCTGCTCTCCACAGTGAACAGAGAAGGGAGACTCTCTCTTCAAGCCCTATACCGACAGCTGCCGTCTTGCAAACATACCGCGTGGCACTACTTCCTCCCACATTTCCGCTTCACGCACGTGAAAATTGCATATTTTAAAGCGCGACCAGATCGCTTTGGATGCGCTTCGAGGTGCAAATGTGCACGCGACCAGCTAGGGGAGTGTGGCGCTTTTTGGTCGCGTTTACCCCGTTCGAGGTGAACGCACCGTTATTTGGGCCGATTTTCAAGGGTTTTTTTCTGTTTTTGTTTTGAGTCAGTACCACTTCTGGTCAGACCAAGTAAAAGTACTTAGTACTTTATACTGAGTACATTTATTCTTCTTCCCAGTAATGTTAGATATTTAACAAAGAGAGAAAGAATTATGGGATAGATTTATGAAAATAACTTGTGCAATCCGCTAATAGGTTTTTCAGGAGATTCAGTTGTGCTATTTTCTAAACACAAGCACAGTCAGTTCATTTCTTTTTGATATCAAGCTTAAAAAATAAGACGTGTTTTTCTGTGTTAAACACGAGCACATCAACAATAAATTCAGCAACGTCAGTAAATCAGTTTGCGTGCTTGATTTAAATATTCTCCTCTCTATTTTGTGCGCTTTTGAGTTCCCTTCATGTCACTTTGCTTTCTTTGACCAACTAGTTAAACTGCCCTGTAAGTGTTAAGGAAGCAGGAAGATCTCTAAATCAAGAGCCTCTATTACCAAAGAACCAAAGATTATTCCAAGAAGGGTTTTCCAAAGGCAAGGTGGCTACACAAAGGAATCTCCAAAAGGTTTAGTGGTAGGTAGGGAATGAAAACAGAATGAAAAGATGAAAACACTGGAACCTGGAGACCATAATAATGGAAGAGTAACAGCACTGAAAGAATCCTGAATTTAAATTGATGGAATAAATCTGCAACAGAAAATATGGTGGCAGAAATATAACGTTCATGGTAGAAGTCCATTAAGTGAGTGAGAAAAGGCGTCTCATCTTTTACTCTCACAGCAGCTTCTTCTTCATGCCTCTTTAGTCCACAGGTTCTAAGAGGCAACCAAGCATCAGCGAATGGGGTTGTTTTATGTGCTGACATGTTTGGGTACTAAAAATGCTCGGTGCTTGAAAAATGTTAACTGATACATTTAAAATAACGATGAAATGGTTCTGAAATGGACATTTTGCCTCTCTGTCCCCAAGTGAATTTAACTTACACATGTTCTCACTCGTTTTAATTGAAAATAATGACAACAATCACCAGATTTCAACGAATCTCACAAAGTAAGTTGTAACGAATATAAAGGCTGCTCTTTGTTAAAGGTTTTGGGTATCACAGTCTATCCATTTGATGCCAAATCGCAGAGCATTATCAAAGACTCAAAGAACAGTGGTGAGCTTGCTGTGAGTCTGACACAGAGCAGGAAAGAAATATTTAATTCACTTTAATTTGCTCCTGATTTTTTTATTAACTTCTTTTACCCAAATCTGCACATTACTTATCACTGCCTTCTTAATCATTTAAAAGACTAACACGGGAGGAAGCACTTCAGCCGTTTTACCACAAAGCAAAGAAGGTTCTTTGTCAGTTCGTCATTTTCTTCTCGTCTTTATTGATAATAGTCCTCTGCTGAGGGAGTGCTGCAGCAGATGTTTGCTTGCTTTCTGGAATAAGCAGGATGACGATCACTAACCATGAGTCTACTTTCACAGGCCCCGATTAATCATCGAGTCCCAACATATCTATTTGCATGATATGCACTGAATGTTAAACGCCAGAAAGACTCATTATCACTTACATTCTTATTAAAAGTGAATACCACTGATGATGCTTTCCTCATGGGAAATAAGAAAGTGAGTTCTTACACTGTATAAATGAGCCGTCATTTCAATTCCAGCAGCTCTTCCTTGTCACGGATGTGAGAAGTTGGGAACTAATAAGAATCTGACACCCACACTCATGACTGCTTGAATATGCATGAATAAGACATTCTGTGGGTAAGTTAAAGGTTGATGAAATGTGTGTAGTTTATTTAAGACTACACAGAGATTTATTTGTGCATTTTCTGGATCTTCATTAGAGAAAAAAAAGACTTTAATAACGCTGGCTGCTCATTTATACACCGATCACTGCTCACGATTCACAGTACCCGGTCTCTGAGTAGCACTTCTTACTGTGTTATAAGAAGATGAAGTATCTTTAGAAGGTGCGTTCACAGTTCAACCATCTGCTCAAAAGTGTTTTCAAGCATGAACAAGCCTTTGAGGCTGTCTGTGCAGGGCGTTTTTCTTTCTGCATTTGAAGCTGATAAATACTAAAGAGTATTAGGGTCACGTTAAGAAAAAGACATTGTGTCCATTTTGAGATTGAAGTCTAAATTTTCTTGATTAAACTGGAAATATTAATGAAAGCATGGAAATCAGATTTTGTGAGTAAAGCTGACATGTGCAGATTAAAGTTGCTGCTTCAAGCCAAACAACTGCCACACAGTGCTCTGTGTAGATCAGCCATCTTCATTGTGTCTTGTGATACAACATACATCCTCTTTTTTTTGCACGAGGGTGTAACCACCAGTATCCTCGCATCTGTCCACTGCCAGCCATTTCATTTCTCAGCTAAAGGCATTTTGTGGAGGGTATAGCAGCCGTGACAGTTTGCCTTGAAACAACTTTAATCTTTGTATTTTGACTTTTTTCTCAAAATAAAGAATTATTCTTTTTATGTGGCCCTAATACACGTTGGTAAATAAAAGCACAATTCTTTTTATTATTTTGCTTTTTTAAAATTTTTAAGTGGAGGCCTCTCTTGCCACACTTTTAATAACTGTCTGCATTCATCTACAGTATTTGCCTCATAATGTCTGATTATTTCAGTGTCAGTGCTCCTTGAAGGAACGTCTAAACTTCATGTAGAATTTTAAATGTAACACACATTTCACATACTGTTTATTTACTTTGCAGAATAAAACTAAAATATTCTATTGTCACGATACGTACGTGTGTTTCAGATCTTGATTTAATATTCTTTGACTATTGTTATTCCTGGTGATCTTAGTTCTCTCTCCTTTGTATTTTTCTTAGCCTGTGTTTAGTCTCTGTCCTCACGTCTTCTCTGTGCTTGTCCTGGTCCCACGTCTCATGTCTATGTTCCCTCCTCTCCTGAGTCAGTAATGTCTCAGTATGAAGCCCGTGTCTCTGAGTATGCATCTTTGTCTCGTGCTTCCTGTTTTATTTTGATAGTCCTTGTCCTATGCCAGCGTTTTCTACTTTGTTCCCTGTCTCGTGATGTCTGAATAGCTCCAGCTGTGTGTCCCTCCCATTTCCCATTCCTTCATTGTGTATTTAAGTCCTGTGTCTTCCTCTGTTTGTTGCTGGTTCGTCTGTGTTTTCTCCTGCATTTCTCTTGTGTATCACCTGCTTTCTTCATGTTCCCGGATTCCTTTTTTTCAGCATTGGTCTTCATGTTCCATGTTTCTCTGTCTCAGGTTTCATGTCTAAGTTTCTAGTCCCAGACTTTAGTTCCTTTGTGTTAAACAGGTGCTCCCAGATACACCTGCATCCACACACACACGCACACACCCACACATACCTGCCAGTACACAAGCATGGAACACAGGAACAGCAGCAGTGCAGAAGACACACACATCAAATAATCACAATAACAATAATAGTAATAATAATAATCAGGGATGCACCGATACCACTTTTTTGGAAACGAGTACGAGTACTTGCATTTCAGTACTCGCCGATACCGAGTACTTAATAAAAACATGATTTAAATTTGCAGGTAACAGCTTTAGTCCTATAATTTAACAACAAACAAACAAGGGACTAGTTTGGAATTAAGAACATTTATTTAAAATGAAAAGCAACTGGTTTCATAAAAGGTAGGCACTCATCAACAAATACACGTAGATTACTTAATTTGATAGACTACTCATACAGTAAAAACTAGAGATGGCACGATACCACTTTTTTATGTCCGATACCGATATCATAAATTTGGATATCTGCCGATACCGATATGAATCCGATATAGTGTTTTTTAATCAACAAAACTGTTTTTTAAATATCTTGCTGCATTTTGTATAAGTTCATACTCAAGTTTAAAACAACAACTACACTAAAGCTATTCTGTTATACCTGTATGCAAAAAAAATATTTCATAGTTCAGCAATACTGATCAATCTAATAAACTTAAACCTACACCATCCTCCCTATTCTGGTATTTTAAAGAGTACTTAGCATAAATATTAAGCAACCTAACTAATAGGGTTCCAACTCCCAGCAACAACAAAAATAAAAAAATAAAAAATAGGGAACCACCCCTCACGCTCCACCTCATGATGCTTAATCGACGTAATCAACCTTAATTTGATGCAGTGTGAAAAAAAATGCACAGAAATCAATTATTTTTCAAGAAATATTAAATAGATTCAACATCTTTCTTCAACAGACTGCAGACTGCACAGATGGTACCTTCCCAAAGTAAAAAGTACTATAGCTTACTAGGGTATATATATTAGACTTAATAGTCACTATATACAGTAATTGACTTCTATTCATTTTACATCAAATTAAAACTTTGGGTGTCAGATAATTATTTATTAAAAGCTAGACATTTTAAATGAGAATAAGAAAGAAAAGTATGTCTTTGTGCCCCCTTTTCCCTGTTCATGCCCTATCGGCCCCCTGGCTAAACTTTGCTAGATCCGCCCCTGCACAGTTACCAGCGTCAGCTACGTAGAAAAAGATCCTGGTGTAGAAAGTAATATTAAATACATTCAAACAACAGCTGATCAAGCTTAAACGTGCTGCTGTTGTTCAGCCGCTGGTTTCCTCTTTCTGGTGCAAAGTGGGCCAAAAGCAAACTAGAGTCACGGACTCGCGACAGAAAAGCCGATCAGCTGATCGTTAAGCAGTTTCATGATTGAAGTAGCAGCAAGAAGAGGCAGTCGCTCCATATATCGTTTGTTAAGCTTAACGCAGGAATGCTTTACAAACATTCAGAGATGGACTTACACACTTGCTTTACTTCTCTCGGGATAACTTTATCGGAGATGAAATGCCGGGTTGCTAGCGAAGCTCCAAATGCTATCCAGACCACTGACAGGTCCCGCATGCCACAGCCGCTCTATCACGTGATGCATACTGCTCCGACGTGCTAACGTTCTGAGGTGAGTTACGGCGTGTTGCAAGTTTTGTGAGGTGCTTTCGTGATATTTAATGGATCGGATTACATTTTTTATTTTTCTCCGATATCCGATCCAGTAATTTAGGTCAGTATCGACCGATACCGATACGTAATATCGGATCGGTCCATCTCTAGTAAAAACCTAGAAACTACAATATTCTCTTTAGACGCAGAAAAAGCATTTGACAGAGTTAACTGGAAATTTCTATTTGCAACTTTACACAAATTTGGTTTTGGATCCTCTTTCATAAACTGGTTAAAAATATTATATAATTCCCCAACAGCTTGTGTTAGAACAAATGACCAGACATCCTCCAGCTTCTGTCTCTTGAGGGGCACCAGGCAGGGATGCCCACTCTCCCCTTCACTGTTTGCAATTTTTATTGAACCACTAGCAGCAGCAATTAGACAGAATTCAGTAATTAAGGGCATAAAATGCAAGAACGTGGAACATAAAATCAGCCTTTATGCGGATGATGTGTTACTCTTTCTCCAAAATTCACAAACCAATATCTCTGGGGTGATTGAATTGATAAACTCTTTTGCAAGAATATCAGATTACTCAATTAACTGGTCAAAATCTACAGTTCTACCGATTAATTGCTCCCTCCATAATTCCTCTTCTACACCACTGCAATCGGGAAATATAAAATATTTAGGTATTAATGTTTCTCCCAAGCTTGCAGATCTAACTAAATTAAACCATATCCCACTTTTAAAGAAGGTAGAAGATGATCTGGCTAGATGGAAATGTCTACCCATATCACTCATGGGAAGGGTTGCTGCTATAAAAATGATGGTCTTACCAAAAATAAATTATTTATTCTCAAAGATCCCAACTAAACCGCCACAAGATTGGTTCAGATCTCTAGATTCATGTATGTCCAAATTCCTTTGGAAAAATAAACCCCCACGTATAAGCTTAAAAACACTACAAAAGACCAAGGATAAAGGAGGACTAGAACTGCCTAACTTTCAGCACTACTTCTTAGCCAACAGGCTTCAGTTTATCTCAGGATGGCTAAAACATACCCTCTTAGATGAACCTTGGCTAGATGTAGAACAAGCACTCTGCAATAATCTAGAGATCTCAGACCTACCATTTATCAGCTCAAACATCCAACGACATGAATGCTTTAAAAGCATCAACATCAGCTCTTCTCTGACAGCATGGTGGGAGTTTCTAAAATTGACGGCGTCTTCATTAATCCCATGCAAACGTACACCTATCTGGAACAACCCTGACATATTACAAAACAATAATATGATAAACTTTTCAGATTGGAGTGATAAAGGAATCAAATATTTAGAACATATACTAGAAGGAACAGAATTTATTTCATTTGACGGACTAGTTACACAATATGGGATCAACAAGAAAAGATTTTTAGAATATCAGCAAATTAAATCCATAGTAAAAAAGAAATTTAAACCGGGTCAAGTTGAACTACAAACACCACCAAGTGTGGTTCAATTTCTTACTCTTAAAACCCCCAAATTACTATCCAAAATATACAGAATGCTTTCTAAAACAGATGAATCAATATCACTTCCTATTGCAAAATGGGAAGCGGATTTATCAGTTAACTTAGACCTAAACTTCTGGTCTCAGATTTGCTTAAAAACCTTTCATCTAATTAGAAATCCCAGTCTTCAATTAATTCAATACAAAATATTACATAGAGTGCACTATACAGGTCATCGGATGTTCAAGATGGGCTTTACGTCTACCAACAACTGCTCACACTGCCAAACCAATTCACCGGACAATTATATCCACGCTCTTTGGTTCTGTCCACCAGTTCAGAAGTTTTGGCGCGAGATATGTGAAGACTTATCGAAGTGTCTGAAATGTAACATTCCAACTTCCCCCTTAGTGTGTTTGTTGGGCAGCTTAGATAATGTCACTTCAGAAAAGAATATCGCCCATATGGTTTTCACTGCCCTATGCAGTGCATGGGGGCCCAGCCCTGGAGCAGGGTGCCGCCGGTGCATCGAGCCACCTGGGGGGCTCTTCAACTGGTGGGGGAGATTGTCACAGAGGTGGGACCAAGTCATTGTTTTGCAAGTCTCAAGTAAGTCTCAAGTCTTTATCCTCAAGTCTCAAGTCAAGTCTCAAGTAATGTCAGGCAAGTCAGAGTCGAGTCTCAAGTCACTGGTGTAAAAGTCCGAGTCAAGTCACAAGTCTGAAACTTTGAATTTCAAGTCCTTTCGAGTCTTTAAAAAAAAAAAACGAAAAAAAGCATGTTGCAGTTATGCTAAATGTAAATATTAGACCATGTAATTTTAAAATCTGTGTTTTTCTCAACACATGACAAAATAGTGAACTTAGAAAATATACACAAATTGTGAAATTGCACCTCTTTAAAATGCAGCTCAATTAAACTTAGCTCCAAGAATAATTTTCACCGACAGTTCTGAGATAAGCTGCATGTTATTCTTGGATGCGGTTGTAGGACCGGCTTTAAAATCGCATGATAAAAATATCATACATATTAAAAAAAACTGTATCACCAACGTAGCCTGGACAACATTTGCTAGTTAGATGAAGTCAGCTATCTCATTGTAGCATATTTATATGCATATTTATAATCATACGGTTCTTGGAGTGAGTGCATACACTCGTGAAGTTTAGTAACTTCAGGTCACTGCAACAAGCCCAGGTACAGTTTACCGACGGATGGGTGCAGGACCTTGAAATGCACCGTGTAGAAAGTAAAGACCATCGTACATATCATAAGTTTACCAGTCTCACAAATCGTCGTCATAAATACACATTCATTAACCGTTTATTAATAGGACCTTTGAGCTCAACGGTAATTAATTAGTAGTGGAAATAATTTCTGGTAGCATCACAGAAATGTAGCAGTGACAATAATACTGTAGTATGCTGTAATCGTACTGGAAAATTAGTGATACAAAACAACTGTTTTACCCTGTGAATAAAAGTATATGTTTTTGTCAATGTACCATAATAACAGAAGCGAAACGCAATATTGTGTCAGGACAATTCACTATTTATGCACAATAAACAAAGGAGCATAGCGCGACAATTTCTGTTCAGCGCCAGACTTGCTTGTAACCTATATCACCAATTATGTTATGAAAATGACGTATTAAGTACTAAAAAACACTGACCTTCGTGTAAATGCTTGGAGCAGACTAACCTGTGAGCTGGAGTGTTCTGGGACGTTATATTTGACCTTTGAATGGCTGCAATCCAGGCCATCCGTCGCGTCTTTGTTACTTCGGAAACATGGCTCGAACAATTTCTCTTCAACGACGTAATCCGATAACAACCGATCTCTTTACCCGTCGGCTTCCCGTGGCTGTCATGCGACCGGCTATTGCAGTTAATAATACAACAGCTTCTTGACATTTTTGTGTTTCTTTTTATCGCTGTGTGACTGATTTTAATTGAAAGCCTGCGTGCGCTAGTACCGCTTGCCACGAGTTCCCAGAATCCTTTGCGGTTCTACCCGTGAATGACGTCACATTTTCAATCTCTATATAATATGCATGTTAAATTTTATATTTGGGGTAAAATATCAAGTCTTTTCAAGTAAACCGGTTCAAGTCCAATTCAAGTCCCAAGTCATTGGTGTAAGAGTCCAAGTCAAGTCACAAGTCTTAGAACATTTTTTCAAGTCAAGTCTAAAGTCATAAAATTAATGACTCCAGTCTGACTCGAGTCCAAGTCATGTGACTCGAGTCCACACCTCTGGATTGTCACATCTTGCAGGAACTTTCCTCTCTTCAGGAGCTCCCTCTGCAGGAGGGGGAGATACAGGAGAGGTGGAGGAAGATCTCAGCCTGGGCGTTTATTGTCTTATGTAGTCTGGAAGATGAGTGGATGGTGGGGTGGGTGCAGTTTTCTCTGTGGTGGGGTTGGGTGGACTGTCCTGGGCTCTGTGGGGCCGGGAGGTGCTGCTGCACTTGGCCCCGGTCTGGATGGGCCTGGGCCCCCTTTCCCTGGCGGGTCGCGGAGTATGGGGGTGCCTACTGAGGTCAGCGGGGGAGCTGGCCCCAGGGAGGGGTCACTTGCCCCTCCCTCCCTTCCTTCCCTCCCCATCTCCAGCTACCTCCCTCTTCCCGCTACACATGCAGGACCTTGGAGTAGGGGTATGTCACCAGGGTGCAGAGGAGGCTACCCCCCCCGTCCCCTTCTGGCTGCCTCTGCCTCAATTTTATCCCACAACTTAGACATTCACATTACTCACACTCTCATAACACATACATATAGGATCTTGGGGGTGGGCACGATACACGGAGTCCAAATTACCATCAGGGTGTACACCTCACCCCTGGCGTCGTTGCCCACCTCTCAATTTTAAATACACGTAGACATTGAGGGCTAGCAGGAGGGACTATGCGCTTACCTGCTGCTCTCTGGCAGGTAGCTCCATGCCCTCCTGGGTTTTAAATGCACCTTAGAACACACATGCATCAACACTACAATGAGCGGGTGGAGGGAGGTTTGGAGTCTTCTCTCACCCCCATTCTCTGCGGCCTGCTGGAGCGGGGGGGCTAGGAGGAGGAGTTGGCCGTCCGACTGCGGTCTGGAGTGTGGGGCCTCCCTGCTGCTGCGGAGTCGGGGCGGTCTGCCTCTCCCCACCTGGGTCTGGGTGCAGTTCCCCCCTCCAAGGGTACCTAGACCCGGTTCGTAGAGTACGCTTGGGGAGTGTGATCGTGTGTACAGCGTCTCTTTATGTCTGTCTCCACGTTGGTTGAGTGTGGAGTAAGTGCATATGAGAGCATGAGGGTGGGAATGGATGTTTGTGTCTGTGTGTGCCTGTATGTCTGTGTCTATATGTCAGGTTGGGTGTCAGGCGCCACCTCTCTGGGGACATCTCAGGCCCTCCAAGGTTTGGAGGTCTATCTCCCCCCACCACCACTTCCCCTGCCAGTGGCGGACTCCCTCAGACATCGGTGTGTTGGTGGTTCTTTGTGTCCAGGGATGGGCGTCCAGATACACACCGGCTCACTCCTTGGCGGCCGCTTATCGGGGCCTGGAGCCTGGGGCTCGGTCACTCAGGCACGGCTGGCTGCCGGTGGAGCTCACGGGCGTGTTACGTAAGGCCCAAAATGGCCTCCGTACAAGAAAGTAGTAGTTCTAATATTGACCAGTAACGAACCACCACACGCATACTGTAATGGGTTACACAAGATTTATTTGTTCTTTCTCCGGGTAAAACTACTGGCTGAAGACACAACTCTGGCCAGGAATCCAAGGCCCAAAGCCACCGCGGTCAGGGTTGTTAGCCTGGTTACAAACAGGGGAAAGGTGGTCACTTGGAAGAACAAGCAGCCAAAACGTATCAATCCTGCAGCTTCCTCAAAAAGGCTTGCCAGCCACCTTTTCAGGCCTGACTTCGTTCGAGGCTGGGTCTCCACATCACATCCTGGGAGCTGGAACTTCCCCAAAACTGGTCCAGTTTCCTTGTCAGGGGCACAGAGAGTCTCCAGTCCAGTGTTTGTTTTCCTGCCTTCCAGCACATCCACTCACATCCCAATAAGAATGAGTCCTCCCTCCAACATCCTCAGTTTATTTTAAAAGCAAAACCAGGCCAGGTTAAAAATCTTTTCCATTAAAATGTGCACACTTCATCCTGGATCTTCGAGGCTTCCCTGCTTCACCAGTGTCCTACTAAAAAAACAACGACAACCCCTACTTCCTGTTTCCTCTCCCTTTATAGAGAAGGGCTCCAATCCTCCCCAATCAGCTGCTCCCTGTATTCAACTCCAAATAGCTGGCAGCTGGACTAGAGTAGAATCTCCACTCCCACATGGGTGTGGCCCACACCTCACATCAAACACAAAAAAAACACCAAAGCATGCAATTAATACAAAACAAAATCTAAAGAAATGCCAACCCAAAAGCTTAGTGGGGGATTCTCTCCATCCTTTTCCACCATGCTATACTCTGTAACAGGCGCGTCACTGCAACTCCCCCTGGCTTCTGCTCCGCGGCTGCTGAGTGAGCCCTCATCTGGGACTCTCCTTTTTTTTCTTTTTTTTTTTCTGCCCGTTCTGTTGGTTTTTGTCTTTTGCCCTTCTCCCCCGTCCCTCTTCTCAGCTGTTTCTCTTTCCCTCTTTCTTTCTCCCCTTCTTTCCCCCAGTCAAGTCTGTCCCGTATTCAGTAAGTGAAAATAAAATAAACAATAAAAGGTGAATCAAATGGACCATTACGGCAAGGCTGGGATGGTCAATTTGGTAAAGTAAATCCGTTGGGCATCTTTCTTTGCCTTTAGACAACAATTCTGATGGCAAAAGAGCCAAACGGGACAGGCCAAAAAAAAAAAAGAAAAAAAGAAAAGAAAAGCATGTTGTCTGCAACATATTACAGAATAAATAATTTAAAAAAAAACCAAAATTTAATTTTAAATTTGTTCGTCTGTTTCTCTGTTTAGAAGTCACACTAGCACAGTCACAGCTGGGATGACATCAGAGGTTAGTGCATCGGAGCTGCTCCCTTTTTTAGTTAGTTCCTCAAAGGGGGCGAGGATGGCAACAGTCGTCTCCATAAGAGCCCATTGGTGAGCGGTGAGATAGTCAGGGAGTTCGTGCACTCGCTTTTGCTCAATGAGGGACTGGAGCATGTAATACGTGCTGTTCCAGCGCGTCTGTACGTCCTGCTGCAGTCTCTTTATTGGCTGGTTGAGCTGTCCCTGAATGTCCTCGAGGCGGGAGTAGGTAAGGCGGAATGTTTAAAATGCCCAACTATTTTCCGTCCCACTGCTATAGCATCAGCTATGCTCCTCTGTGCTAATAAGCGTGGGTAAATAAGTGTGGGTAAACTCTTTGTACTCGTTGTCGTGTTGGGATTTTAGGTGCTTGATTAAATTACTTGTGTTAAATGCGCTACCTTTAGAGCCTCCTCTGGACAATTTCGCTGAGCACAATTTGCAGTCCGCCTTTGTTTTCGCGTCTTCGTTCACTTGGAAATAGTTCCACACAGCTGTTGGGCGATCGTGGCTCAAGAGTTGGGTGTTCGTCTTGTAATCGGAAGGTTGCTGGTTCGAGCCCCGGCTCGGACAGGCTTGCTCGTTGTGTCCTTGGGCAAGACACTTCACCTACCGCCTACTGGTGATGGCCAGATGGCGCGATATGGCAGCCTGGCTTCTGTCAGTCTGCCCCAGGGCAGCTGTGGCTACAACTGTAGCTGCCTCCACCAGTGTGTGAATGTGAGAGTGAATGAACAATGGAACTGTAAAGTGCTTTGAGGGGTCCTGAAAAGCGCTATATAAATGCAATCTATTATTATTATTAATATGTCTCGCCTCGCTTTCTCCCCGCTCTGAGCTGCAGCCGGGGCCTGGGGGCGGGCACTCGGAGCCTGTGATTAACCCCTTACATGCCGCTCAAACATAGACAGGTCTCAGACCGTGGTATCGGTCCTCGGAATCGGGGGACTTTTAACGAGTACGAGTACTTTAGAAAATGTGGTATCGAGGCCGATACCCGATACCGGTATCGGTGCATCCCTAATAATAATAATGATAATAGGCCCCACTGCTCACGGACCCCGAGTCCTCGGATCCGGGTCCGTGACACTGGGACAGATTTGCAGCACATTCTGTGTTTGTGTGTACGTGGGTGGTGCAGCTGGTGCATAAATACTGAACAGGAATCACTGAGGTAGGATTATGTTATTTTTTTCCACTTTAGGATATTGATTTGTATGTATTGGTTTTCATTCATTATCATGCAAAACTGCCAGTTCTATCTGCAGTAAAAGTAAGCCCAGTATCACAGGAAAACTGCTGAACTAGACTTCATATTTTAGTCTGATTATTCTAGTAAACAAATAAGAATTCATCTCACAGTTCTTCCAAGTTCAAAGTTTATGAATTTTGCTTCTGACTTTTTAAAGATGTTATCTGCAGCCCACTAAGGTCATGGCAGTCAGTCCATACAGGAGATGCAGTATTATACGTGGACTGGGGAAAAAGACAGATAAGACCTTAAAAAAATTAACTCAAGGAAAAGATGCTCTGAAGCTTAAGAGCACTCGCGCCGTGCTGCAGATCAGCGATCTGTGACACACCAGCAAGTCCACCTGAATGGCTCAAAAAAACAAAAACAATACAAAGGTTTTGGTTTGGGGCAATTACCTTTTCACATAGGGTCAGGTAGATCTGTGCTTAATAAATGAAATCATTTAAAAATGCATGTTGCATTTACTTGGGTTATGTTTTTCTAATATTAATATCTGGTTTGTTTGAATATCTGAAATAATTAAGTGCGACAAAAATGTATGCCAAAAATAAGAGACCACGATGGGGGCAAATACTATCTCACAGCACTGTAAGTGAACTGTACTTTGGGTTACATAGCACACATATTCAAACCAGGTACAATGTTTCTCCTAAGTTAATCAGGGAGCAACATAGCAAGACTTTAAATGATTTATCAGTTATTTATTGCCTACATGTGTGTTCATTTGCATTACATTCATCCTTTACTTATCCAGCTGTCACTGAGTGAAAACCTGGACATAGAGATAAACCATTTACACTTAAATTTGCCCCTATGAGTCTCTATTTGTACCTCTGAATGAGACCCCGAGTGGTGCAAAAGCAGCGACATCAGTCAATATAGTTTTGATCAATAGTCATTGTTTTGTGATTTTCCAGGTGCATGTATCCACATGAGCAGCAGGCTCCACATTCTTTGTAGAGAGAGTCCTTTAATGAAAACCTTAAAAACCTTCTGCCTCTACTTATCTTATCTTAATGGAGCCTCACAGAAAAGCTGCAATGATGAAAGAAGAAAACGGTTTTTATCTTTTCATTTGCCATTAAAGTCACTGCAGTCAGAGCTGGAGCACCAGAGTACGTCCACATTTTTCATCCATGTGATGGAAAGTCTCTCGTCCTTGTTTCAGATTGATGAGGTTTGTACACGGCCCTTGAAAAGCTATTTTAATTGAGCGGGAGAATGGGGAAATTACTTCTGGTGTAAAAACTCATATTTGGACACATAAGTGTGTCTTTAAGAGCATTTCACTTACACGAAAACCCGTAGCAGGTAGCCCACAGGTTTATATTGACTATATGGGGTTTCTGTAATACAGCTGGGTTCCTTCCCCAGTGATTCATATAAAGTGTCATAAAGTTCTAGCAGACTGAAGGAAAATATTTTTCCAATAAAGTGTTTCACTGAGGGAAGGATCACGGTGTCACTGTGAGAGAGGAACGTAAAATATCAGGCAATCAGCAATCTTGGGTTATTTTCTGGTCACCTGGTGAAAAGCATTTAGGTCAACGCTTTCACAGAGGGACCGATTTTGTTTTCAAGAGCATTTTCAAAGTAAAATCCTGTGAAATGACCTGCGGTGATGTGTGAGCCTTTTCACAAGCCTCAGCTCAGCAACATTATTTCCTGGTCATATACAGCGCTCACCTGTTGAAGCTATTTATATGACAGCTTCATTAATGTCCGTGAGTGGAAAGCAACATCCTATCTCTGAATAATGCTGTGACATGTTCATTAATATTTATTTTTTTATTTTTCTAAATTAATCAAAAGTGCCTGTGATAATAAAGGGAGGTGGTGTTTCTCTACACACCCTCTGTGGAAATGTACAATCTTTTCTCCAAGCTTATATCAAACAGGCCAATAAATTCATTAGAGGGTTTGGTTGCTGTGACAACCACATCGTTTCAATACGTGGTGTAAATATGTTTGGCTATATTCAGCTCACTCGAGAAGAGAGACAGTACAACAAATATTTTATGTCACGTATTTGAATGTGCAAACTACATGTAAGTGTATAATGTGATCATTTTTTTGTATTTATAGTATTTATGCAAGTATAAAACATACATAAATTCTGCAAAATTATCAAAAAAGTTGTGTTTCAAATGCAGTCCCACCCAAACATTTAGTCTATTGAACTCTGAACACAGCAAAATCTCCCCGTGCTGTGGTGCAACAATGTTATTGATTGATGGCATCTCCTTCTCACATCCAGCTGAGAAGAGCTCTTCTCCTTGTTACCATCTGGCAGACGTTACAGGAGTCTGTCTACTCGGACTACAAGACTTAAAAACAGTTTCTACCATCAAGCCATACGACACCTCAACCACAACACTTAAACACACACACTCCACAGGACGCACTCAGAAGCTACCCTGCAGCTTCACAAGTACTCTGTTTAATCCGCACTGGTCACTCCACTTTACTGATATTTATATTTTTTTAAAAAGTGCAATACTGTAACAACTGCCACAAAAAACAAAAACTTTTGCACTGTTTAGTTGTACTGCTGCTCATTCCTGTGCAATATCCCATCTGCCCCCCCCCCCCCCCCCCCCACATTCCTATTTAAGATTTTCTTTATTTAATCACTAGTGTGTACATATATTTATATATACACACATATATATATATATATATAAATATATATTTAGTCAGTTAACTGAAAATCTCTTTTTTCTTTTACTACATCTTATTAATATTTTGCTCTTACTATTTTTCTATTTATTTTTATTATTTTTTTCTACTGTACCATTCTGCTGAGTGACTGTCTTCTGCTCGTCAAATACATTTCATTGCGATGTTGTCCCTGTGCTAACTTGCATATGACAAATAAAACTGAAAAATGAATATGTTGTTGCACACAAAAGCAATGCATGGTTCACAGGCACTAAACACACCTTGGTCTGAACTTTGCCCCAGCATCATGTTGAAGATTTTGGTGTTCATTTATTTATTTAGTTGAAACGAATTAATATTTCACCTAATATGTTCTAGCAAGTTCCTTCTGTTTCAGGCTTACATACTTGTGATGATGCACTGCTGCATCATAGCAAGATGTTCTGCATTTCACCCTTCCTGTCATGGTTCTGGATCTTTGACCCAGCGTTAAGGTTTTTGACATTATTGTTGTATTCTTAGAGTGACTTATGCTTCCTAGTTTAGTTTTCTTGTGCTTATGAGTTTTCTGCTTATTGTGTTTATCGCTTATGGTTCTGATTTAGTTCCATTAGGGTTTCTCTTTCCCTGTGTTTTGTCCTCAGTGTCTCCTGTGGATGTCAGTCTTGTTGTCATGTCTCATCTGTCATGGTCTTCTCGCCTTCTGTTAACTCCTGTCTTCACGCATCTGCATTTGGGTTCTCTCTTGGACTCGCACCATCTGCCTGCTTCAGATCTTGACACTCCTGAACCTTTGTGTGCCTAGTGGACTTTGTGCCGTTGTTTCTTTCTGTAATCCAAAAGCATGCATGTTAGGTTTGTCTGTAATTTTCAGTTGGCCATACTATAGGTACATCTGTGAGATGATCTGTCACTAAGACTAGAAAAGTGATATACAAATGCCATTTCCAAGTGTACAAAAGATTAAAAGTGTACAATAACAATTATAAACTACTCCTGCACTTTTAAATGTTCTACTTGCCAAAATTTTCAGAGGTTCCTATAACGGTACAAAAAAGTACCCCCTGTCAAGATGACAATACCTTAGATACTAGCACACCACTAACAAGGCCTTGTAGCATGAAATGCATAATGGCATACTTCCTTTTCTAAGGTTGTCCTGTTACACCCCCCTCGCCTGCAACGTCTAGGAGACACAAAGAGTGTAACACAAAGTGTCAGCAGTGCAGACCATAGACTGAGCCTCCAAACAAATTATCCATGCGTCAAAGGAATTCATGTAACAATTTTACAATGAACTATTTACAATTATTGAACTATGTACAATTACCCAACACCATAAAATTAATAGGAGGGGGAAAAGAAGCAAATGAGCATCACGGTTTCCAAGGCCAAAATAACAAACCCCGACTCTTACTAGAAAGAAAAGAAACGTCTCCCGATTAAAACCAAACATATACTGCCTAGTCTCCCTGGCAGGCCACAAAACAGGACAAAAATATATACTTTCAATTCTATCTATCACTATATATCTACATACAAACACTAATCCAGCAGCCACACACTTCTCAGAGCCCAGTAGCCAAATGGCTACTGGAGCTATATGTGAACCTCTCACGAATGATCTGAACGGTGTCCAGCTGTGGAAATCAGGTGTGGGAAATCTGGAACAGAGATGGAAGTAGAAAGCAGTTTTCTTTCAGATAGAGGCCAAAAAGGTCAGTGAATGTAGTATGTCCTAAACAACACTGACACTCCTGCTAAATGAAAAACAGGGACCTTATTAAACTAAATGAAGAGGCTGTTTTTTTCTGACACATAGCTGAAAGCAGTATGAATGTAGCCTGTATAAATGATTTTCAGCACGATCCCACCTCCCACCACCTTTTGGATGAACTGGGATGGTAAAGACTACGTAGCAGCATGCTTCATTTGTGTATGCAGTAACTCCCAACGATCTTTGGGTTTGCTCCAACCACAAGCTTCGCCTCAAAGGCCCTGGTCCCACACAGCTTTCGACTTCATTACTGGTCTACCATCTTTCTCCGGGACGACCGTAATCCTCTCCATAATAGACAGATTCTGAAAATCCGCACATTTTGTAGCCTTGGAGAAATTGATCATGTTTTCGGTGTTTTCAGGCTCCATATATTTCATAATCCATCCATAATTTCCCCCAGGGATCAATAAAGTATTCTGATTCTGATTCTGATGGCATACCTCTGGAGATTGTTTCAGACAGGCACCCTCAATTCACCTCCCAAGTCTGGAAATATTTCTGCACTGGGCCAACCTGAGTTCTGGATTCTGTCCGCAGACCAACGGCCAAACTGAGAGGCTCAATCAAGAGCTAGAATCGGGCATCGGCTGCATTACAACTCAAAACCTAGCCACCTGGTCCTCACAGTTCCCACGGGGAGAGTACACATACAATTCACGTATTTGGGCACGTATTCAGGAGGCCCCACTCCACACCGTCGATTGGCGGCACCACTCTGCGGATCCCCTCTGAACACCCACTCCCAGATATGAACCTGGACAGAAGGTGTGGTAAGCAGTGAAGGACATTCCTCTAAAACCCTTCTCGTAAGCGCACTCACGGTTTATTCAGACCGTATGAGATCGAGGCCCTTTGGCAGTTAGATTCAAGCTGCAAGCATCTATGCGCATCCGCCGCACATTCCCAGGTCAAGCCCGTCTACAACAGCCCATTGTACCGTCCATCCGACTCCCCGCCATCCAGCTGGCTCGTTGACGGTCGCCTGGCCTACACAGGATTGTTTTTGCCTATTTTGTGTTCTGTGTTTCAAGCTGAATTAAGGTTCATGAACCTGTCAAGTCATTTTTAATCCAGGTAATAAAAGAGAGCAGATGTATTACATTTTACTACAAAGTAAATGATCTCATAATAACTAATAAAATCTTTAATGGACCTCATCTTAAATTGTACCTTAGTAGATAACAAACAAAGCTTATGGCGTCATTTAATGAACAGAAGGAATATACTATACTCTTGATTTGGTCAAAAAATTATTTATGGCAGTTACGGATGGAAAGGGAGGCTGCTTGGTACTACAGGAGCGTTAGCTGTGCTCTACAAGTGTTCAGTGGCTTGTGTGGACACATAAAGTGCCCTTATAAAGTCCACTCGTCACATTATTACTGCCACAACATGCTAATGTGGTAATACTGCACCTACTGAGAGCTTCCACATCATGGAGCCTCTTCTTAATGGATAAAATAATAGCTTACTGTGCAAAATCTGAAACCCTCGGAGCGATATATAATGCAGTCAGAAGAGGGATGAATCATTTTGACAGTGATGCAGTAGCGCTGTCATGTCCAAAGGTGTCCTAAACACCCATTGCCTGTTTTGTGCTGCAAGATGTATTCTCATGTTTCTTCGAATCTGAGCCCTCTCAGTTTGACAATGTTATTTGTTACCTACGTGTGTCAGAAACTCAGATGGAGAAGAATGGATCACATGTGTGGGGCTGGCAAATAATGTGTTTCCCCCTGATAGAGATATTCGCTTTGTTTTATCGAAACAACAGCAGCTTTGGAAATAGAGGCTGCCTTTGTGTGGCCTTTAAATTATTCTAGATTCCAACTGTGGGTGGAAGTTTGCTTTGTTTACTTAACTAAAATTAGCACTCTGTGACAGTGCTTATGTAAATATATACAAATCCTTCATAAAAAATAAAAAGGAAAGCAGCATTATATTTACAATATAAGAGAAATACATTTCCAGTTCTGAAAATGTTGAACATACTGTGTCTAGATTTGCACTTTGATGTCATGTTTCAACTTCTTAATCTACTTGTGTTTAGATATGTGGCTGAATTTTACAAGTATCCAGTGATGATGCTGATGATAATAATAATAAACATAAACAATATAAAGCAGGACATTTAAATTTGTCTCAAAATTGGACAGTGCTAGAGAAAATGTACGGTTGAGAAAAATGTGTGTGCTCAATGTGAGATTAGTTGTGTAGAAACAGGAAATGTTTCCACCTCTTTGTGCTTATTGTGTCTCTGACATGGTTTCACAGGGTTCTGCATCTCTGTATTTCCCTTTGGTTGTTAAATTGAATTTCTTCTTCTTTCTCATCGGTGTATTTATTTTGCATTTCTGCATGGCTTCAAAAACTCTATATCTGGCTTTTTTGCGCCTCATTGTTACTGTTATGCATCTTTTTGTTGTTGTTTTGCATATCATTGTGTTTATTTTGTATCTCGTTGCAGCTGTTTTGAAGTTCTCTTTTGTTCGTTTGCTCTCTTTGTTGTTGTTATTCATCTTCTGGTGGCTGTTTTGTGTCTCTTTGTTGTTGTTGGATCTTTTTGAGGTTGTTTTGCACCTCTCTGTAGTTGTTATGAATCTCTTTGGTTGTTTTGGTTCTTTTTGTAGTTTTGCATCTTATTGACTATTTTGAATTTTGTTGTATCTCTTTTGTATCTATTTCTTGCCGTTTCTCATCTCCCTGTTTTTATGCATCAAATTGTGAGTATTTTGTATGGATTCTTTTTTTTTGTTGCTTGTTTTGAATCTTTTTTGCATAATTTGCCTGCTCTGTATCATTTTATTATTGTTTCAAATCTCTTTGAGGATCTCTTGAGGATTTTGTAGTTTTTCTCACGAGACATATTAGTAGTCACTTCAAACCTCTGTTAACTTATGTGTGAGTTTAAAAAACTAGTGTGTGTGTGTGGGGGGGGGGGGGGGGGATAAAAACACACTTGTCATGACATGACAGCTGTCACAAGAGCTTCTTTCACATTTGACAGATTACATTTCAATTTCAGTCCGTGTTTGTGGGAGGCTGTCAGTGTGAAATAGTCATACTAGTGATATGGAGACATATTTATCTTACATTAACCTCCTAGGACCTGGCGTCCACATGTGTGGACATCACATTTTGGGTTATTTAGACTAAAATACTCAATTTTGCTCTACAAGGGCCTGATATCCACTTACGAGGACATTATATGCTACTGTTCTATCAAAATTTTAAACGAATATCCTCATATGTGGCTCTCATTTTTCTTAAAAACAAAAATAAGGTAAAAAAAAATAATCTGGTAATTCTTTGTTTTTACATTCATCGGGCCCCAATATGCCCAAATATCAAAGAGAAATTAAAAATGTATGCTGTGGAAGAGTTCGGGTCTTAGGAGGTTAAAATCCCTGCTGACAGTATGAGAACTGCATTAGATGATTGTCGCAAAGAGGAGAGCGTGACAAAAATGCTGTAGGATGAATGAGTTAGATTGTTGAGTTAAGGGATGTTATTGAAATGACAATAACAGTTCAAGCTGTGAGGCTCAATAACATCAACAATTTCCTGGAAGCTCGATAATAGATTGCCAGGGTGATGATAATGCAAAATAGTAGATGATAAACATGTGTTCCTGGAGCGAACCACATGCAGTAGGAGGAAAATGTCAGGTTGATTTCTGGACCTGTTTTCACCATTGATAGCAGAGCCATTTACAAAACAGCAGGGGATACTCGCCTTGTCAAAAATAACCCACTTCTCAATAGCTGATTACAGCCAAACTTTCAAGCTAATTTGCAATGAGCTTCTGATGTCTCGAGCTCTTCAAGCAACAGACTCTTTCAACATGTTTTTATTCGAGAGCTGAGGACTGTACTGAAATCAATATTACATTCTCCTCTCATGACCACATGCTGTTTCTAAGGAAATGTGGAAAGCTGTGTGTTGCCTGTTTTTCTGGACTGCAGTTTTATTAGAATCATATGTGGCCAAAGGTAGTTATTGCACGTAAGCTACAACAAACTATAAAGCCATCCTCCACATTAAGCAGCCATGCAGCTGTGCGCCTCTATTTGTCATGGTAAAGTGGCCTAGATAAAGGCGTTAACCTGGCTGATATAATATATGCTGTGTGAGCTGTCAAAAGATAATGATCACGCCTCCCTTTTTGTTGGTATTCATAAATTATCCAGACATGGTGATTTATTGCAGGCTGCTCCAGTGACACGAGGTGTGCCGCAGTAATGTGACACAGCTATAGCATTAAATGAACATTTAACTCCAAGTTGATGATTTTACAAAGATGACTTATTTCTCCTCGTTCATGTCTGAGACGCAGTTTAAGTTACCGTTGCTGTGTAAATTCTGTTTTTCATTTAAGGTGGATTTTACAACAGACGCTATAGCAAATTCAAATCTAATAAAAGAAAATACAAAGAGTAAATGCAAGCACAGATCCAGTACTTGATTAAAAGCAGTCTGGTTTTCTATTATCGACTTTGCTTTCCCGTTCTTTGAAAACAGTCACCATTGTGAGCAAGCATGTCGAACTAGACAGCAATGTCAATTTAGGTAGAGGAGGAGGTGGCTGGAAAGACTGCCAGGGTTCTCAGGAGGACTTGCTGAGGGGTAACGTTCAGTTAATTACTGCCATTATATTCCCAGTCTTCTCCCGAGATAAAGGTCTTCTTGCTCGGCCTCTCATTATTAAACACAGGGTTGTTTGTCTCCTAATGTTGGAGGAGGAGGTGAAAATAACAGCTAAGGGTCTACTTTAATGTGGCGCTTATTCATTTTGAGCATGAGCATAACTTAAGGTAGTTAGAAAGCAGCTTGTTGTCGGGCAATAAAGGACAACACGAGGCTGGTGCAAGATGCTTTACAAGAAGTTATAAGTAAATTCATTCCTCTACTTTGGAGAAATTACTGCAAATAACAGGGAATATGAAAAAGACCACTTAATCTAATCTAATCTCATTTTACAGAGCCATGTGAAGGACAGAGCCGGCATCTTTCAAGATGTGAATCAAGGATGTGAAAAGATGCCAGCCCTGTCCATGGTGCCCATGGTGGTTCAGTTAGAAAAGTGGGAGTGGTGTAAAGGTCTTGGGTTAGGACTCTTGCCTGTTTGATTGGCCAAATCTCATCATACTGACCTCTTATCAGCATTTATATCGAATGCTTTATGTCAAATCCAAGTGCCAGTGGAGAAGGAGAGATTAGGTCTGATGGCAGCTTTCACTCATGATCTGGAAATGGTAGAAGAAGTGAAGGGGGTGATGCAATCTAAATTCGCCTTAACCTGGTTTACAGTCTGTACACCTAAAAAATTGTCTACCACTAAATCTGTGCCTTGAATATGAACAGAAGAGAGAATAGAAATTATATTCAAACAGAACATTTAATTTCATGGAAACTCAGGTTCTTACACAAAAAGAAATGTGTCCAAAACCACCAATTAACCTAACATACGTATGAAGCCAGAGAGCCCAGAGACAACCCACACAGTTACAGGGGAGCACTGAACCTTCTGCTGTGACAGCATGGGTGAAACTGAGTTTATTTTTTATTGAATTTCGTTATTGTCCCTGTGGTTTTTACCCTTTGTGAATAGTTGGCTCCACCAGGATATATGGCTGAGTTCTCTCTCGTTATGTAAGGTCAGTTTGTTTTGCTAACTAGTATTTTTGAGTAACACTCTGATTAGTAGGCCTACTTAATCCTTTGAATAATGCAATTGACTGTTCAAGGTTAGAGAAAAAGACAGCTGAATACTCTTTCTTCACTTATACCTTTGGAGAGTCTAGAAAGCACAAGTAAGCCTGCCATCTGAAAGCAAAGTGCTCTTTTGGGCTATTAGGAGATTTTTTTTAGATTTAAAAGCTTTAGGTTTTTACTTTGCTAACCTAACATCTCCCTATGCTCATAAAAATATCTTGTCTTTCATCTCTGACCCCACGCAGCAGATGGCCACGCCCCTCCCTGAGCCTGGTTCTGCTGGAGGTTTCTTCCTGTTAAAAGAGAGTTTTTCCTTCCCACTGTCGCCAAAGTGCTTGCTCATAGGGGGTCATATGACTGTTGGGTTTTTCTCTGTATGTATTATTGTAGGGTCTACCTTACAATATAAAGTGCCTTTAGGCGACTGTTGTTGTGATTTGTTGCTGTATAAATAAAACTGAAATTAATTTAATTTAATTGAATAAAAAGAAAAGAAAAGAAAATTTTGCCAACTTTGTTCAAATCATCTGTTTTCCAGAAAGAGGGGAGGATGCATTATTAGATCATCTGTGTTTATTATTCATCTAACAGAAGAACTGTCTCATCCAGCTGTTAAAGTTTTCCTCCCCAGTTACATGATCATTTCAATTATCCAAATGTACCTGTATAAGAAAAGAGGTCACTTTTAAGCCATGAGGGCGTGATATATATTCCAGGTATGAAGTGAGCATTGCTAAGTTTTGTTTGTTGCTTAGAGGCTTTGTTTGCTCAGGTATGAGATTATACTTCCTGAATCCAACATCAAACAGGAGCCGCTAGGATATGTTTTATTAATGAGCCTCTAAAGTTAAATCCATGCCCCTGTGTCCACAGGAAAAGACAGGAAATTTGTGCTTGCTGTGAATTTCCATGGCATTAGTGAACAAACAGACAGAGTTGACTCATTGTGGGGCAACTACAGTGTTATGTTTTATTCAAATTAAATATTAAAAAGCAGATGTAGTAGCGGGAGCTTGCTGGGTCATTTGTCTTTTAGTACAGTGAAATCCAATTTAGAGTTACACTGCAATAACAGCAGCAGCTTTATTAACCAGAAATCCATCATCCATCATCATTTTCCAGGACAGTAGCGCAGGAATGCTGGGTCTATTGATTTTATAACAACTCTGCCATTTGCTGAAACGGCGGACAATCACAGTCAGGTTGATATCAGAGCTTTATTAAAGTAAACATGTGATCCCATATGGAAAAGAAATAGTAAAAACTTATATGATTTACTCATGAAAGTGGCCACTTTCTCATTACTTTCATACATTGTTTTAGTAAGTATCCAAAACATACAAGTTTCATTATATAATTTTTCAAGGGATCTTATATCTGTTTTCACTCTTATATGCTTTTCATACAAGTTTCACACAAGACAGATACAAACTTTATAAGATTTATATATATCTTTTCCATATGGGATGGACTGCAGGCATATAAAAAGCGACGTGAGAGTGAAGAAGGCAATAAAACATAAAATATTTATAATCTTTGCACAGAACAGTGACAATTCTGTTAAACAGTCTTTGCATTATAACTATCCACTCAGCATCTACTACTGAACATATTTAAAGCTTTTCTTTCTCATCACATAAAAAGAAAAAAGAAAACAAAAATATTCAGGAATTAGAAAAAAACATCAAATCACTAGAAGAAGCCTACGCGTCCCACCAAGATCAGGAAACATTGAACAAAATACGCAAAACAAAACTAGAATTAAATGAGATAATTGATAAAAAAACAAAATTCTTAGTACAAAGACTACGCCTACAAAATTATGAACATGGTAATAAATCCGGTCAATTTCTAGCAAACCAGCTAAAAATAAATAAAGAAAAAACAACTATATGTGCTGTTCAAGATTCATCTGGGAACACAATATATGAACCGATACAAATAAACAACATTTTCAGGGATTTCTATAAAACGTTGTATTCACCACAAATAAACCATCTAAAAAAGAAATTGATCAGTTTTTGGACAACATAACTCTTCCAAAATTATTGGACACTCAAGCAATGGCACTGGATTCACCACTGACACCAGGTGAACTCCAGGAAGCCCTGATAAGTATGCCCAATAATAAGGCTCCAGGTCCAGATGGCTTTCCTGCAGAATTCTACAAAGAATTCTGGTCGATTCTAGCACCAGTTTTCTACAGAACGTTGTTGGAAATTAAAGAAAAGGGCAGACTTCCATCAAATATGAATTCTGCAAACATTAATCACCTGCTAAAACCAGGCAAAGACCCTGTATATCCCTCAAGCTATCGTCCAATATCCCTTATAAATGTAGACCTTAAAATAATCTGCAAAGCTCTCTCAAAGAGACTGGAGAAAATAACCCCCCTCTTAATTCATCCTGACCAAACTGGTTTCATAAAAGGTAGGCACTCATCAACAAATACACGTAGATGACTTAATTTGATGGACTACTCATACAGTAAAAACCTAGAAACTACAATATTCTCTTTAGACGCAGAAAAAGCATTTGACAGAGTTAACTGGAAATTTCTATTTGCAACTTTACACAAATTTGGTTTTGGATCCTCTTTCATAAACTGGTTAAAAATATTATATAATTCCCCAACAGCTTGTGTTAGAACAAATGACCAGACATCCTCCAGCTTCTGTCTCTTGAGGGGCACCAGGCAGGGATGCCCACTCTCCCCTTCACTGTTTGCAATTTTTATTGAACCACTAGCAGCAGCAATTAGACAGAATTCAGTAATTAAGGGCATAAAATGCAAGAACGTGGAACATAAAATCAGCCTTTATGCGGATGATGTGTTACTCTTTCTCCAAAATTCACAAACCAATATCTCTGGGGTGATTGAATTGATAAACTCTTTTGCAAGAATATCAGATTACTCAATTAACTGGTCAAAATCTACAGTTCTACCGATTAATTGCTCCTTCCATAATTCCTCTTCTACACCACTGCAATCGGGAAATATAAAATATTTAGGTATTAATGTTTCTCCCAAGCTTGCAGATCTAACTAAATTAAACCATATCCCACTTTTAAAGAAGGTAGAAGATGATCTGGCTAGATGGAAATGTCTACCCATATCACTCATGGGAAGGGTTGCCGCTATAAAAATGATGGTCTTACCAAAAATAAATTATTTATTCTCAATGATCCCAACTAAACCGCCACAAGATTGGTTCAGATCTCTAGATTCATGTATGTCCAAATTCCTTTGGAAAAATAAACCCCTACGTATAAGCTTAAAAACACTACAAAAGACCAAGGATAAAGGAGGACTAGAACTGCCTAACTTTCAGCACTACTTCTTAGCCAACAGGCTTCAGTTTATCTCAGGATGGCTAAAACATACCCTCTTAGATGAACCTTGGCTAGATGTAGAACAAGCACTCTGCAATAATCTAGAGATCTCAGACCTACCATTTATCAGCTCAAACATCCAACGACATGAATGCTTTAAAAGCATCAACATCAGCTCTTCTCTGACAGCATGGTGGGAGTTTCTAAAATTGACGGCGTCTTCATTAATCCCATGCAAACGTACACCTATCTGGAACAACCCTGACATATTACAAAACAATAATATGATAAACTTTTCAGATTGGAGTGGTAAAGGAATCAAATATTTAGAACATATACTAGAAGGAACAGAATTTATTTCATTTGACGGACTAGTTACACAATATGGGATCAACAAGAAAAGATTTTTAGAATATCAACAAATTAAATCCATAGTAAAAAAGAAATTTAAACCGGGTCAAGTTGAACTACAAACACCACCAAGTGTGGTTCAATTTCTTACTCTTAAAACCCCCAAATTACTATCCAAAATATACAGAATGCTTTCTAAAACAGATGAATCAATATCACTTCCTATTGCAAAATGGGAAGCGGATTTATCAGTTAACTTAGACCTAAACTTCTGGTCTCAGATTTGCTTAAAAACCTTTCATCTAATTAGAAATCCCAGTCTTCAATTAATTCAATACAAAATATTACATAGAGTGCACTATACAGGTCATCAGATGTTCAAGATGGGCTTTACGTCTACCAACAACTGCTCACACTGCCAAACCAATTCACCGGACAATTATATCCACGCTCTTTGGTTCTGTCCACCAGTGCAGAAGTTTTGGCGCGAGATATGTGAAGACTTATCGAAGTGTCTGAAATGTAACATTCCAACTTCCCCCTTAGTGTGTTTGTTGGGCAGCTTAGATAATGTCACTTCAGAAAAGAATATAGCCCATATGGTTTTCACTGCCCTATGCATAGCCAAGAAAACAGTCCTCATGAACTGGAAAAATAAAAATAATCTTAATTCTAACCAATATAGAAATTATCTATTAGATTACATTAGTCTTGATACAGCCTCTGCCACCACATCAGATCAATTGCTCTGGGCTCCTTTGATCAGCTCCATCACCTAGTGGGGGTGGGGGGTCATAGTTTGGTCCCGCCTTCACTGTTGTGATTGGTGTGGGGGTAGGGACAGGCTTAGGGCGTCGGGGGGTTCCCCGGAGGCATCTTCCTTGGGGGGCTCAACCCGGGGTAGCGGTCATGTCCGGTTAGGGGCTCTGTTGGCTCTCAGGTGACTGTTTCCTCGCAGCTGCGTGCAGCGGGGCTAGGGGAGGGTCTGTGCTGACGGACGTGGGTTACTGACCTGGTAGCCTGGCTGCCCCTGGGTGGGTCCGGGATGGGCGTGAGGTTCTGGGGGCGCTCCGTCTCTGGGCTGGGACCCGGACCGGGCCTCGGGGGCTTGGGTCCTGGTTGGTGTGTTGCCGGGGTTGTGGGCGGGTGGGTGCATGGGGGCCCAGCCCTGGAGCAGGGTGCCGCCGGTGCGTCGAGCCACCTGGGGGGCTCTTCAACTGGTGGGGGAGATTGTCACATCTTGCAGGAGCTTTCCTCTCCTCAGGAGCTCCCTCTGCAGGAGGGGGAGATACAGGAGAGGTGGAGGAAGATCTCAGCCTGGGTGTTTATTGTCTTATGTAGTCTGGAAGATGAGTGGATGGTGGGGTGGGTGCAGTTTTCTCTGTGGTGGGGTTGGGTGGACTGTCCCGGGCTCTGTGGGGCCGGGCGGCGCTGCTGCACTGGGCCCGGTCTGGATGGGCCTGGGCCCCCTTTCCCTGGCGGGTCGCGGAGTATGGGGGTGCCTACTGGGGTCAGCGGGGGAGCTGGCCCCAGGGAGGGGTCACTTGCCCCTCCCTTCCTTCCCTCCCCATCTCCAGCTGCCTCCCTCTTCCCGCTCCACCACAACCACCCACACATGCAGGGCCTTGGAGTAGGGGTATGTCACCAGGGTGCAGAGGAGGCTACCCCCCCCCCCCCCCTCTGTCCCCTTCTGGCTGCCTCTGCCTCAATTTTATCCCACAACTTAGACATTCACATTACTCACACTCTCATTACACATACATATAGGATCTTGGGGGTGGGCACGATACACGGAGTCCAAAGTACCATCAGGGTGTACACCCCACCCCTGGCATCGTTGCCCACCTCTCAATTTTAAATACACGTAGACATTGAGGGCTAGCAGGAGGGACCATGCGCTTACCTGCTGCTCTCTGGCAGGTAGCTCCATGCCCTCCTGGGTTTTAAATGCACCTTAGAACACACATGCATCAACATTACAATGAGCGGGTGGAGGGAGGTTTGGAGTCTTCTCTCACCCCCATTCTCTGCGACCTGCTGGAGCGGGGGGGCTAGGAGGAGGAGTTGGCCGTCCGACTGCGGTCTGGAGTGTGGAGCCTTCCTGCTGCTGCGGAGTCGGGGAGGTCTGCCTCCCCCCACCGCAGGGAAAAGGGAAACACCACCTGGGTCTGGGTGCAGTTCCCCCCTCCAGGGGCGGGGGCACCTAGACCCGGTTTGTAGAGTACGCTTGGGGAGTGTGATCGTGTGTACAACGTCTCTTTATGTCTGTCTCCACGTTGGTTGAGTGTGGAGTAAGTGCATATGAGAGCATGAGGGTGGGAATGGATGTTTGTATCTGTGTGTGCCTGTATGTCTGTGTCTATATGTCAGGTTGGGTGTCAGGCGCCACCTCTCTGGGGACATCTCAGGCCCTCCAAGGTTTGGAGGCCTATCTCCCCCTACCACCACTTCCCCTGCCAGTGGCGGACCCCCTCAGACATCGGTGCGTTGGTGGTTCTTTGTGTCCGGGGATGGGCGTCCAGGTACACACCGGCTCACTCCTTGGCAGCCGCTTATCGGGGCCTGGAGCCTGGGGCTCGCTCGGGCCACTTCGGAGGTGGGGTGCCCCCGGCCTCTCGGCCTGGGGCTCGGTCACTCAGGCGCAGCTGGCTGCCGGCGGAGCTCACGGGCGCGTCACTGCAACTCCCCCTGGCTTCTGCTCCGCGGCTGCTGAGTGAGCCCTCATCTGGGACTCTCCTCAGCTCTTTCCGGGACAGTGGCGCAGCTGCCCCTCTGTTGGTCTTCCTTGGTCTCTTGTGTTCTGGGGGCCTCTGGATGTCTGGAGTTTTGATCTCCTCCACACCTGCTTCACGCCCTGGAGGACGGGGCTGTGGCCCCCCCACACCCTCTAGCAGATTATTACATGAAGGAACCTTTTAAAAAACAAAAAACAAGCGCGTCCATGCTCACAGGTGCACACACGGGTGATCACACCCACAAACTACACCCTTTTTGGCTCCTACCTCAAAGCACACTGTGTTCTGTTGATCTTATGTGCTGCACAATAATGTTTAATATTTAGTATTTACTGTCATATTCCCATATATCATTGTGATGTTGTTTATTCTATTACTCTTCTTCTCTTCTGCTTGCTTTCTTTTTTCTTTCTCAGCAGGTGATCCAGGTGATTGATATATGCATTTTTTTTTCTCTGCCCGTTCTGTTGGTTTTTGTTTTTTGCCCTTCTCCCCCGTCCCTCTTCTCAGCTGTTTCTCTTTCCCTCTTTCTTTCTCCCCTTCTTTCCCCCAGTCAAGTCTGTCCCGTATTCAGTAAGTGAAAATAAAATAAACAATAAAAGGTGAATCAAATGGACCATTACGGCAAGGCTGGGATGGTCAATTTGGTAAAGTAAATCCGTTGGGCATCTTTCTTTGCCTTTAGACAACAATTCTGATGGCAAAAGAGCCAAACGGGACAGGCAAAAAAAAAAAAAGAACATATTTAAAGCTGCAGTACCCAACATGTTTTGTGAGTAACTGGACAAAAAGTCCATAAAAAATCTTTGGCTTAATGAGAAAGGATTAGACTTCTGCTCTTAGTTGTGACAAAACTTTCAAACAATTTTTTTTGTTAATTTCATTCAATCTGTTTACATGTTTTGTTTTTTGCACAAAGTACCAGATGATTGTTCAGGAATACAAACAAAGAAGCACTTTAGGAAACCTCACTTCAGTGTAAGCACTTTTAAAAGAGCAAAATGACTTTGTTATTTTAGATCTGCATCTTTTTAGTTTACATTTTACATTTAGTTTACAATTTTTAGCTTTTTGTTATGTATGAAAAGAAAAAAAAATGGAGCATTATTATTTAATAAATGCTGACAATTTATTTTGACAATTTTTTCAAGTACATCTACAGTTGTATCTTAATAAAAGTAACATGTGTGACATCTGGGACAAGTACCTTTGACCAAGAACTCTCATTTTTGCTCTTACTTTATGGGACTAAAAAAATATCGAGATATATATCTTATATCGCCATCCAGCTAAAAAATACCGAGATATGAATATTGGTCCATATCGCCCAGCTCTAACCAGGACAAAAACCACATAGTTCCACCTGTATCCGAGGTTCGACTAACGGATGGACTCTCCTTTCCAGCACCCTGGCATAGACTTTCCCAGGGAGGCTGAGCAGTGTGATTCCCCCTGTAGTTGGAGCACACTCTCCAGTCCCCCTTCTTAAAAATGGGGACCACCACCCCAGTCTACCAGTCCAGAGGTACCGCCCCTGATCTCCACGCAACCTTGTAGAGGCGTGTCAGCCAGGACAGCCCTAAGACATCCAGAGCCTTCAAGAACTCGCGGCGGATTTAATCCACATCAGGGTCTCTGCCACCAAGGAGTTGTTTAACTGCCTCAGTGACCTCAACCCTGGAAATTGGCGAGTCATCCCCAGACTCTGCTTCCTCCTCGGAAGACATGTCAGTGGGATTAAGGAGGTCCTCAAAGTATTCCTTCCACCGCCCAACAATTTTCTCAGTCGAAGTCAGCAGTGCTCCACCAGCACTGTACACAGTACAGGGAGAGCACCACTTTCCCCTTCTGAGTTGCCTGACGGTTTGCCAGAATCTCTTCGAGGCAGTCTGAAAGTCTTTTTCCATGGCCTCTCCGAACTCCTCCCACACCCAAGTTTTTGCTCCAGTCACTGCCCGAGCCACATTCCGCTTGGCCTGTCGGTACCTATCAGCTGCCTATCAGAAATCCCAAAGGCTAATCAAGCCCAATAGGACTCCTTCTTCAGCCTGGTGGCTCCCTTCACCTCTGGTGTCCACCATTTGGTTCGGGGGTTACAGGCACCAACCACCTTGCGACCGTAGCTCATTGCAGCAGCTTCGGCAATGGAGATGCTGAACATGGTACATTTGGACTCAATGTCCCCAGTCTCTCTCGGAATACTGTTGAAGCTCTGCCGGAGGTGTGCGTTGAAGATTTCGAACTGGGGCCTCTGCTAGGTGTTCCCAGCGCACCCTCACTATACGTTTAGGCGCATCGGGTCTGTCCAGCGTCCTCCCCCGCCATCTGATCAAACAGCTCAGCCCATCTCTTTACCTGAGTGTCCAAAACATATGGCCGCAGGTCTGGTGATACAATCGATGAAAAATATCCTGCTAATTTTTTTACACTTACTCTCTATCAATACCTAAAAGATTAGGAAAGATAGAATTCTGACTTTTTTCCCAGAATTCTTTTTTCTCAGAATTGTGACTCAGAATCAAAAATAGCATTTTTCCCAACATGTTGCAGTCAGTCTGAGTCCATCTACACTGATGGGTATAATCGCATACATGTTGTAATGCATGTTTTTGCAGTAGGGCACTTGACTGGTTATATTCCAAATGCCAAAATATTACAGAACAAAATAAAATTTGCTGTCCTTCAGGCTAGAATGTAATTAGTTAATGTAATTTTTTCTATTTAATGTGAATTTCTATTTGTGTCGATGGAACGAGATTTGCAACAGACAGTCCCACATTTGCGATTTTTGCAGATTTATCACAATTTATTGCTGTGTTGTCTCAAAGAGATTGCTGTAGAATACTGTAGAATTAAGTAATGATCAATTACAGTGTATTGGTAATATATCTGTATTATTAACTACATAGCATGTACTTGCAATTGTCAACCATCTGTCTGAGAGTGATTGCAGCCAGCCCGAAATGCACCTCAGCTGTTTGGTGATGCATTGCAATCACCTGTGCAATTTCCTTGTGATTGAAAGTGGTGTGAAAGTTACAAAAATTCAGTGCAATCATCAGACAACCATCAATTTTACCTTGACGCACGGTTGCCATGGTATTTTTATTCTAGTATGACTGAGATATAATGCAGGTTTGTCATGGTAACAGGCTAATAGGTTATAGAACAACTGATCCCACTTATTTTACATCACACTAACAAAACATAACAGATCAGACTTTGTTTCACATCAAAACTACAAATTTACAAATGTTCTTTCTTAGAAGTAAACACACACTAAGGGACTATAACATCAAATTACTGTTTTTGGACACTATTATTATTAACCTTTATTTAACCAGGAAAAGTCCCATTGAGATTAAAAACCTCTTTTGCAAGGGAGTCCTGGCCAAGAGGCGACAACACGTTGAAATTACAAAGTTACATACATATTATAAATAACAATTACATTTTAAAAACATTTTTCTCTGGCTCTCTCAATCTGGACTTAAAAGCATTTAATGAAATAAGATCTGCTATCTTCCAGTCTTTTTGCATCATGTTCCATGTGAAAGGGGCAGCATAAGTAAAAGCCCTCTTTCCCAGTTCAGTTCTGGCAAATGGAACATTGAGCAATAAAAGATCGCTTGAACGCAGGCTGTAAGAAACAGTACTTCTCCGTGTGAGCAGATCGCAAATGTAGGTGGGCATTTGTCCAAGCAGGGCCTTATAAATAAAGATGCACCAGTGAGCAAACCTCCTGGAGGACAACGAAGGCCATCCCACTCGAGCGTACAGATCACAACAATGGGTCAAGGCCCTACAGTTTGTAATAAACCGTAAGGAGGCATGATAAACTGAGTCAATCTTATGAAGACACTGGGCGGAAGCATTCATGTACAGCAGATCACCATAATCTAAAACAGATAAAAATGTAGCATTTACAAGACGCTTTTTTGTCTCAAAAGAAAAGCAAAATTTGTTTCGAAAGAAAAATCCCAATTTTAGTTTGAGTTTTTTCACAAGATTGTCTATGTGAGGTTTAAAGGTCAGAGAATCATCAATTAAAAAGCCAAGATATTTATACGTATGCACCACTTCTATGAGGTTTCCCTCAAGAGTGGACACCAAGGGGACAGTTTGAGGAAATCTCTTCATGTTTGAGAACAACATTAGCTTTGTCTTTTCAGCATTGAGAACCAATTTCAGCTCCAGAAGTGTGTGCTGAACCACGTCAAAAGCTTTCTGCAACGATTCTATTGCCTTTTCAAAGTTTGAGCCAAAGGAATAAATAACTGTGTCATCAGCATAAAAATGCATACTAGCATTGGACACATTTTGTCCCAAATCATTTATATACATGATGAACAGCAGAGGTCCTAAAATTGAACCCTGTGGCACCCCAGTGTGAATATTCAAAAGTTCTGAGCACAGATTTTCACATTTAATGCATTGAGTCCTGTCACTCAAATAATTAGTAAACCAGGAGACAACATGTCTAGACAGCCCCAAAGAAAGAAGCCTATGCTTTAAAATGGCGTGATCCACAGTGTCGAAAGCTTTTGACAGGTCAATAAAGAGAGAAGCACAGTGCTGTTTTTTATCAAGAGCAACAAGTATGTCATTGATCACTTTTGTGGCAGCCGTGACAGCACTATGCTGTTTTCTGAACCCAGATTGTAGTTTTGAAAGAACTTCATTAGAGTACAAGAACTCTTTTAATTGCTCACTGACGAGAGACTCAAGGACTTTTGCCAAAACACACAAGTTTGATATTGGCCTGTAATTAGTCAAAATGGCCGGGTCGCCTCCTTTTAATATTGGCGTAACAAAAGCAGACTTCCAAACAAGTGGAATTTCTTTATTTTGGATTGAAAGATTAAAAAGGATCGTAAGAGGTTGTGCAATGTAATCAGCTGCTATTTTCAGAAAATAGGGCTCTATTAAGTCTGGCCCTGGGGGTTTCCTGTGATCTAAGGCTTTAAGAGCTTTATGCACTTCCTGGACAGAAAAAGGAGAAAAATCAAAAAGCTCCCCAATATATGTTTGGGGTTCTGTACAGGGAATCATGGGGGCTGCTCCAACAGAGTTAAATAAAAAACCAGTAGCTACAAAGTGCTTGTTAAAGCTGTTTAAGACCTCAGTTCTGTCATAAACTGGGACAGAATCTTTTAAAATGAATTTTGGAAGAGCCTGTGATATTTTATTTATAGATAAGGACTTAATTACTTTCCAAAATTTCTGAGGGTTATTGAGGTTTTCTGTAGTAACAGATAAATAATATTCTGACTTAGCCTTCTTGATAAGTGTCGTGCATTTGTTTCTTAATTTCCTGAAGTCTAACCAGTCAGTCAGGGAATCGTTTTTCCTAGCTTTTGCCCATGCCATGTTACGCTGATGGATGGACTCTGATAATTCCGATGAAAACCAAGGGTTCTCCCGTCCCTTGACCCTAAATTTTTTGGCAGGTGCATGCTTATTTAAAATCTTCATAAAAATTTCTTTAAAATAAGCCCAAGCCAGATGGATGTCTGGTATCAGACTCAAGTTTTCCCAATTTACCATAGACAAGTCATAATGAAACGCTTGCTCATTAAATATTTTAAAATTTCTTTTACAGATGATACGCGGTTTACATTTAGGGATTTTAGTGTTCCTACTGGTAGCAACTACACAATGATCACTTAAATCATTACAAAACACGCCTAGAGACAGAAACTTATGAGGGACATTTGTTAGAATTAGGTCAATCAAAGTAGATTTGTCAGGACTCTTTATATTTGGCCTTGTAGGTAGGTTGACCAACTGGCTAAGATTAACAGAGTCACAGAAGGATTTAAATTCATCAGAAGCTATATTCAGCCAGTCCCAGTTCAAGTCTCCGGCCAATAGAAGTTCGTTATATTTTAATTTGGACAGAAGATGCTTTAGAGATAATAAAGTTTCCTTTACAGCAGACGGAGGCCTATAGCACCCAACAACTGTTATAGAAAGAGACTTTACTATTTTAATATCCAAAGCCAAGAATTCCATTTGTTTAGGAATAGATACAGATAAAACAATGGATACTTCATATCTTGATTTAACATAAATTGCTACGCCTCCACCTTTCCTAGGGCTATCTGTGCGATAAAGATTGTATCCCGTTATGTTGATGTCATCATCTGTAATAGATTTGGACAACCAAGTTTCGGAGATAATCACAATATCCGCGTTTGTCGATTTCGCCCAAATTCTGACCAAGTCCATCTTGTGTAATAAGCTGCGTACATTTAGATGAACACATTTTAACCCTGGCTGAGATTTAAAATCGGCAGGGGTCTGGACACTTTTCAATTCAGGTCCAGGATTTGGTTGCACATCTCCGGATATAAGTAAAAGTAAAACAATCATCATTAACCTTCGTTTTATATTACATTTAAAAGCATTTTCGTACTTTGCAGATGTTAACGACAAATACTGCTTTTTCTTAAGTGAAAGTGAAAGATTATACAGAACAAGGGAACCTTGTAATTTGGGTAATACTTCATATCGATTTAAGCTAGCAACCAGAGCCAGATGAATCGTTGGTGACTCCAGGTGCACTGCTACAGTTGACCTAGTGCCACTAAAATAAGTTTCACCCATACTCAGCTCATATTTTGCAGTTCTCACCCAAGGAGCACCGCAATGTCCCAAGTCCCAAACCACGAATACACACAATAAAGCTTCGATAAGTGTCCTCGTCTTCATAATGATAGCCCAGAGTCCAAAATGGGGGTGAATACAAAAAGCTCCAACCTATTAGCTCCGAATCCGAGCAGAGGTGGACTAAGCAATCCGGGGATCAGATGGGGGTGCGTCGTGGCAGACTCCAGCCCAGCCTGTTAGCTGCGTGTCCGGACAGTGTAGCAGTTTCCAGCCTGTTAACTCTGCGTCCAGGCAGTATAGCAGGCTCCGTCCTGTTAGCTCCGAGTCCGGGCGGTGTAGCAGACTCCGGCTTCGTTAGCTTCAAAATATGGACAATGTAACCGGCTCCGGCCTGCCAGCTCCAAGTCCGGGGAATGCAGCGGGCTCCAGGCCTGATTAGCTCCGAGTCTGGGGGACACAACAAGCCCCGACCTGCTAGCTCCAAGTCTAGTAGACGCAGTAGGCACCGGCAGGCTCCGGCCCGTCAATCCAGAGTCCAGGTGGAGGCGGACACGGTAGACACAGGTTTGCCTACCCAGAGTCAGTATTTAGACCGGCCCGCTTTGTCCAAAGCCCTATTTCAGTCCAGAGGGAGACGCTACACCGAGAGTTTACGTGTCGCCATCTTGGATTCATTGCATGGTCTTGCTTGGATACCAGAAATTATACCTGCAGTTGACATTTTCGCATTTTCTTCTACAATATATGAAAAATCAGAAATTCATGGATTTTTTTGCTTTTACAAAGACTTTTTTCTAACAGGTGATTAAAATTGTCCAGAACATCGAGCATCATCATAACCCCACTTCCGGTTGCTGGTGATGACTAAATCCTGATATTACTCCAAAAGCTGTTTTGGGGACAGCCTACCTGTCTGATTTATATCAAGTGCCCATCCAACCATTTAAGTGGGCAGCACTTGATTGGTAATAATAAAAAATCATGTTACATGGAGTACCATGTCTCCAATGTCAAAAAATGGTGTGAATGACTCTTTGAGCTGTAGTGTGATTTAAGAAATAAATCTTTTAAGAACATAGACAGCAATGCAAGGAGTCACATCTTACACTTAAACATGTCTATTTAAATTCCTTGGTAACCACGTTTGCTCCTATAGAAGACTTAAACTTGTGTAGATATAAAAAAAATTGCTCATAAGCTCACAATAAATGGCAATTTCGGACAAAAATCATAAAAAATATGATGCAAAAATGAAGAAGAAAAGAAACAGGTGCAAAAACCCCCACTTAAATTCAAACTCAGAATGGCTCAAAATGTAGTTTACTTATCAAAAAATTCAGTCATGAAAAGTTTTGTTTTTTTTAAATATTGATTTGTTACCTAGGGCTTGATTCTTACACGATCCCAAAACGACAACACATCTACATGGACAAGACAGACACTGTTTCTTATTGAATAATGAAGCTACGCCATTTGGTTCATTAATAATTTATCCTACAATAGAAAATAACCTTGGGCTTAGCCTTGGCTAAAAAGATGAAATAAGAATGTCAGCTGGATTGTGGTTTTACTGCAGCAAACACAAGAGGCAGAGCCAACTGAAAACTTCTGCATTTGGCTTCTTTTTAACACCAATACCTTTTGAATATGTGTAATTACCACTCCAATTAAATTTCATCACTTTTGTGGAGCTCTGCTTTAAAGTTAAGCACCATTTTTCAACCAGAAAAAAAAATTATGAGTGCCAGGAAACAGACTCAGATGAAACAGCTACACAGCATCCTGAAAAATAAAAGAACATTCACAGAGGTGTCATTTCTAACAAGACATAGACACCTTCCAGATAACTGTGAAACCGGTTGTGTAATTTAAAGCTCTTCAAATGAGAAATAAAGATCAGTGTTTCTGAAAGCTTGGCTGCAGGGGTTTTGCACATCCTAACGCAGCCTAATGTTGTTTTAAGTGTAAAGCGACAGCCTGACAGAGACGTTGCAAAAACCTAAACTTTTTCCAGCAGTGCTTGAATTTGTAAGCTGTAGATGCTACGTAGTGTTAAACTAGACTTCAGTTTTTATCATTTAGCTTATTTTAGACCAACATGTTCAATTCTGAGATGCTTGAGCAAAGAAAAAATAGACACATTGCACATACTGCTGGGAGCAGAGGCTGTATAGCAACTATATTACTGTGCATGTCATTAATAGCTGTAGTAGAAAATAAACAGCATGCACACAAAAAATAAAACAGTTTTATACCAACGAGACCCACAGTGACTCTGTTTTGCTCTGTTTTGCTTCCAAGTGTCTACTGTACCAGGGAAAAACTGCTCCTTTAATCACATACTCGTTATTATGCAAAGAAAAGAAAAAATGTTGGCACTGTAGGGATCAGCCAATAAATTCATGTCAACATCAGGTAAGCAATTAAACTACCAAGTTTATTACAAAATCACCACTTTGTCTGTTTACTGTATGCAGCTTTAGCATTGTAGCTAAAGAGCCAGTTAGCCCAGTGTTTCAGAATGTGCAGCACTTTTACTGGAGCACCACTTTATATCTTAGCTGGGACTTTAGCAGCTTTGTATGAAGCACCCAACATAGGTGAATGGAAAAGTGTTATATTTTTGTGACAAGACAGATGTTAGATGATTAGATAATTAGGTGATAGTCCTATTGAATATGGATGGATTGTGATGGTTCTGGGTCCTTTTGACCCAGCATTTTGTGTTTCTTTTGTTTTTATGACTTGTTGTGTTATGATTTATTATTCTTTATTAATCTATTCTTATCTAGAATAATCTCGGGATTACCACTATGTTTACCGTTGTACATTTAGGCTCCCCTCATGTCTTTGCTCCCTATCTGTATTTGTATTTGCGTCTTGTTCCCCCTCCTTGTGGTTTATCCATGTTTCCCCAGTCCACCATGTCTCGCTCTCATCTGCCTCTTCTTCACTCCTGTGTCATGTTCCCCAGTTTCCTGTTTTATTGTGAAAGGTATTAGGAGCTGGTGTGTTTATGTGTGGCGTTCTTGGGCTTGTTTTTCTTTTTCGGCGCAGGTAGGCAGGGCTGTACTTTGCGGGATCCCCGGCACGCATCAGACGTCATCAGAGGGAGAGTTTTTAAAGAGCTCTGTGACGGACGTCTGGTGTCGGTGTATTGTTGCTTTCACAAGTAGAAACGTGTTTTGCATAAAGACTCTCAAGACTGACGCTACATCTGCTAAGTATTCAGGATTCGTCTCCTTGCCTGTGTTTCCTTGCACTAGCCTGTCCCGCTACCCGCTCGCCTGCCTGTTGCTTTGGAGATTGTTTTCCCTGAACTAAAACAGAAATCTACCTCGCCTCTGCCTGTGGCTGCAGAAGGTCACGGTCCATGTCTGTATTTTCAGTGTGTCAAGTAAGCTCTCCAACTCTCCCTGTTGGCACACGTTTTGTGCTCGGCTTTCGGAGTCACCCCCTTAACTCTGTTTTGTCCTTCTTCCTTAGATCGCTCCAGTACGCCACCAATCCTCCGACACACCCTGGCTCCGGCAGGGCAGTCAATCGGTAGCCGAGTTTTCCATCAATTTCCGCATTAAGTCGCTGGCTCAAGTCGCTGCCCACAGTCACTCACGAGACTGAACCTGTTTCATTAACACGTTCCAGTAATCATCGCAAGCTTCTCTGTTTTGTTTTGTTTTTCCTCCCTTGAGTTTCCCGTCGTTTTAGGTTACCCATGGTTCGAGTGCCATAATCCCCACATTAACTGGTCCACCCACCATATTGAGAGTTGGAGTAGCCCCTGCTCGTCACACTGTTTACAGTCTGCCTTACTACCTCCACCTGTCTTCAGTTCTAAGCTGGAACCTGAGACTTTGGATCTTTTGTCCGTACCAGAGGTGATCTGGGGCCTGTTTTCTCTCACTTCCCCCTCACCGTTGATATGACTGTTCCGTTGAACTGTTACTTGGAGACCAGCTGCCTACCAGTCGGCCTCTCCGACCCTAAGAAGGCGGCCACGGACAGGTATATCACGGAGTACTGGAGGCGGGCTTAATTCGCCTGTCCCCTTTGCCTTTGGTGGTTTTTTTCTTTGTAGGAAAGAAAGATTAATCTCTCAGGCTCTGTATTGACTATCGGGGTCTCAGTGTAATAACTGTGAAGAATAAATATCCCCTCCCACTGATCTCTTCTGCTATTGAACCTCTACAGGAAGCCATCATTTTCACAAAAAAGGACCTTCGGAACGCATATCGCCTGGTGTGCATACGCCAGGCAGATGAGTAGAAAATGGCCTTCAACACTCCTCGAGGACATTACGAACAGTGTTGGGCAAGTTACTTTGAAAAAGTGATTAATTATAGTTACTAGTTACTTCTTCAAAAAAGTAACTGAGTTAGTAACTGAGTTACAATATGCTAAAAGTAATTAATTACTTGAAAAGTAACTATTGCGTTACTTTAAAAAAAACGTTTAACCCTCTGGGGTCCAGGGTATAATTGGCCATTTTTAACTACTTTTGATTTTCCCTCCACATTTTAGCTTTAAAAACGATTTACTTTGTCTTGTTTGGTGTCATTCTTTTCAGCACAACCTCACATGTCTGAATTTACAGTTATGTTTTCATTTTGACTACTGTGTTAACACAATTGATCTAAAATCAGACAAAAAACATAAAATCAGAGTAGAAAATTAATATTTTTACTGTAACAACCACAAACATGTTTAATGAATCATATTTCGTAACTTTCAACGCAAAAATAAATTGTCAATATTAAAATCCTATGCACAAGTTTTGCAAACAAAGTTATTTGCATTCAAAGGAGCTTGCAAAAAAAAGCGTCTTGACTTCTTTACTTACTTCTTTTCTTTGCAAGCTCCTTTGACTACGATGACCTGGATGACTGAGAACCTTCACAGACAAAGTTATTTACATCCATTTACCTTTTACCTTGATTTTTTAAATAACCATTTCAAACTATTTACAGAACAATCAGCTGTTCTGCATTCAGTAAGATGCCGCACAAATTATTTGTGCCACTCCAAAAACATAATTTCTGTCCACTATAAAGGAGAACATCACAGCCTGATTCCTGCAGGTCTGACAGCAGCAGGTGTCTGTTTCTACCTGGAGACAGCAGTCGCCTCATTGTTCTGACACACAACACAAAACTGTCCACAACACTACACACTAATTACACAAGACAACACATTAACGACACACTCCAAACACGCTAAACGTCACAAATCTCTCACATCTCAAAACTCTCTCTCTCTCTTTTTCTGCTCTCTCTCTCGCCGTCACTCCTAAAACTTCCCGTTTTTAATTTTTGCTCATAAGCAGAGAGGTCTCGCTGTGCTGTCCTTAGACAGTAAACGTGATGAAACTATTGAGGAAAAACAGGCGCATATCTTGTTTATCATGACTCTGGTTTTACGTGGCCTATCAACACAGTTTATAAACTGGTATATGTCACCTTGTTGCTTTGTCTTGAAGTGGTCATGTGATTGTCTTACCACGACTACTTTATTCTTCCTCAGTCAAACAGCAGCACTCATGCGATTGTTTTGCCCCCTGAGCTCCAGGTGTTGTGCTAGACAGTGATCGCGATTACCGTCCGCGGGAGCGTGAAGCTGCTCAAAGCTGTAGCGTCCACATTACTTACAGCTACTTCTGTGCAGCTGATATAAGATGCAGCAAGCTGAACACAGCTTCAATCGTCTGTTTGTTGAAAAATAGCAACAGAGCTCATTTTCTTGTTAGTAACTGTAACAGCATTGTAACGATAGGAATAGTAATTACTTAGATTACTCGTTACTGAAAAAAGTAACGCCATTACTTGTAACGCCATTATTCCCATCACTGATTACGAATACCTGGTAATCCCTTTCGGTCTGACTAATGTACCGTCAGTGTTTCAGGCTTTGACTAATGATGTGTTACAGGACTTTTTGAATAATTTTGTGTACTTGTATCTGGATGATATTCTTATTTTTTCCAGATCTTTTGATAAAATTGTGCAGCAGGTGCACAGTGTGTTGCAGCGGCTTTTAGAAAACAAACTTACAGTCATAGGTAATGGCCCATGTGAAAAACGTCACTCCCCAGTAACATAAAAAGGTTTGCTAATCATAATTACCTATAATGATCATTTCCTAACTCAAACCAAGTCATTTTTGACTAATTAGCTGTGCAGCCCAAACCAAAGTGCAACTGGATCCAAAACTTGAATGAATCCTTTGTCAAAACGCTTTGTCACTTACCTGTCTGTGAAGGTTCCCAGTCATCCAGGTCATCGTAGCCAAAGGCGCTTGAAACGTCTTCAAGCAACTTAAAGAAGTCCAGACGCTTTTCTTTGCAAGCACCTTTGACTTGTCACTTACCTGCATCTCAGTAACAACTCATGATGCTCATTAGAGTAGTGTGAACTAAATCAATAATAGTGAAGGAAAGTAAAACATCAAAACAATAAACTGATGTTAAAACAACTGAAAATTAATGAGGTGATGACAGTGGTTTTCTGAGCTACTATTAACTTTAAATAATTTTATTGCTGCAGGAAACCAGATTAGACCAGACTCTGACTAGAATGTGGTTTAGCAAAACGTTAACCTTTAGCATTGTTTTATGGATAACTTAATTAGCACTAAATAAGAGCCTATAAAAATATCCACTCTCTCACAGTTATAATAAAGACATTTTTAGAGCTATATCATAATAAATTAAGCAGCAGTGCTCCCAAAACAGATATTAAATGAGGATTTATGAATGAAATGAAAGAGTGGAATCACAGGCTGCTAACAGCTAATTAAATTTTACTTAAATGGACTGCTAACGGCAGAATAGTTTACTTCATCTCAACACAGAGGTGGTATTTGTCTCAATATAGACAGGAAAAAAATGATATAGACTCAAAACGAGGACATTCTGTTCGTGTGTGAGGTATTTCAATCAAAGCGATCCCTGAGTAAACCGCGCCTTCAACTTAAATCTGTTTCTTATTCCGCTGCTCATTTCCCTACACAAAGACCTGAGAATCATCCTCAGAATACCAATGGAGAGGGAGAGAAGTGATTTGTTTGCTGGTTTGGGAAAGCCTCGCTTCAAGGCTCTTTGTGAGGGATGAATTAACACACATTGTGGGCTGCCCATTGAGACATGCAGAGACAAAATACCCGGCCTTTCAGCAAGGCTGAGCCTTTTTTTCCCCTGCAACTTCCTTTTCCTTGTTCTCTCTCCAATGCAGCCCCTCTTACCACCATTGCTCCAGTTTGTGCAAGCTGTTGTCCGGTAACAGTGGCAAGGTGGGTTTTGCTTTTAGTGAGGGACTAGAATTAGCAATGCAATGATTGTACCGTACTTACAGTAACACAATAATAATGATGCGTATTATCTCTCAACAAGCAGATGAGTGCTTCAGCGATTCATGTGTATGTCTTACCTTAATGAAGCTAGCCTAGCTTTATCACATTGAGCATTTATTTCCCTTTATTTGAAATACTTTCATGTTCCCAGTTTTTTAATGCATTAGCTGAAGGAAGGAGATTACTGTGCAGGGGTTTGCCCTAAATATTGCCTACACCCCTCTGGAGACCAACTTCCAGAAGATCTGGAAGTCTGTCAAAATGCTTACAGAGTCCCGAGGCGCTTTGACCTACTTGTTCTTCTTGCAAGGCAAACTGTAGAGAAACAGACACACTGAAAATATTCCACAATTGTAAAGCCATCCTTCACCACCACCAGCACTCTAAAAAGAGCAATATGATATTATTCTGAGCTAGCGTGAACACAACACGCTGTACGCACTCAAACCTTCCTCTCTGAACACAACTAGTAATTTGCTTTTTTTCCCCTTTAAGAGTGAGATTAAAAAACTGTTAGACATATATTTATTGGTGAGTAAGTGAGGTGAGTTATTATTTAAAATAACTTTAAAATGACATTCTGACTGTGTTTGGCCCGCTACAAACTGTAATCAAATATTTAAAAGGTTTAATATTGAAAAATCCAGAGCAGTCACTTGTTTTAGCCAGTGGCCACAGGCTGACGTTTATATAATACTTTTCTTTCATTATAAACAATGGTTTAACAGCTAGAGGCCTCACAGCTGAAAAAAAAATAGCAATTAGGTTTTTAGCTCCACACAACCAATGTCAGTAAACGACTGCAGCTTTTCTTCTTTGCCTTGCAAGACAAGCAGTGTTGGTCAAGTTACTTGAAAAAAGTAATCAGTAACTAATTACTGATTACTTCCCCCAAAAAGTAATCCCGTTACTTTACTGATTACTTATTTTTCAAAAGTAATTAATTACTTAGTTACTTAGTTACTTTTTAAAAACACGATTTACAACCTGAAGAGGTGATAAAGCGATAGATCTTTCAGCCCAATTCTACTTTTTCTGCATAATCCATCATACAAAATGTAATCAAATGGAAAAGTCTCTTTTTAAAACTTGTTTTATTAGTTTTAACCTTTTAACTTTATGCATCAAGCAAAAATTTAATTATATGCAACATTCTCTGACTGGAAGAAATTTGTTTAACATTTAAACTTATTTTCTGCACATAAGATAAGATAAGATAAGATAAGATAACTCTTTATTGTCATTGCACAGTCATACATAGTACAGTAGTACAATGAAATTGGAAAAACTGTCCTACGTCGGCACTACATATAACACAACACGACACGATATGACACATCACAACGTAACAAACAACACAACACAGTATATTAACTTAGTATAAAAAAAACTTAGTATAAAACTTAGTATAAAAAAGAAGAATAAAAAAGAATCCAGCACATAAATTTTTTTTGTGTTTACACTCAGTCTTTCAAATAGATGCAAGTAAAACACAGCAGAAAATAAATAAAGTCAAAGACTCAGCGGTCCTGTTGCTCTATTTTCACCTGTAAAGCAGGAGTGGGGTAGGCGGAGGTTTACCCTGGTGCAGGTGTGCCGCGGTCAGTGGAAGAATCCGCGAGTTTCTCTGTGAGTTTCCCATTACCTCGTAGCTACTCGGTGCTTGCTTGGAAGTTTAGGGGTTTTTTCTCTGTAAAAAGAAGTTTTCTTCCCACGCACAGCGGACACTAATGTTTTTGTCACTTTTTATGGAATCAAACTCAAAGTAAGGTCAGTGCTTCCACGCTTTAAACGCTGCACGCTCATACTCTCTCCCACACTCGATATATTATCCACTGTTGATCTGCACACAGCTGTTGTCACGAACGGCGCACTCGCTTACGTCACTGTCGTGAGACATTCTCGCAAAAAAATCACGGTTTTAGTAACGCAGTAACGCAGCGTTCCTACGGGAAAGTAACGGTAATCTAATTACCGTTTTTGCAATAGTAATCCCTTACTTTACTCGTTACTTGAGTAAAGTAAGGGATTACAGTAACGTGTAATCGGATTACAGTAACGCGTTATAAGTAACGTGTTACTCTGTGAGTTACAAGTAACGTGTTACTGCCCATCTCTGAAGACAAGTGAAGTTGATCACATTTAGTCTTACTTACGAATCTCTGTGACTGGGGACAAACTTTAAAGTTCAACATTCAAAGTTTGAAATGCCACAGCTGTTGCACTGTCCAGGCTCATTTTGATGAAACTAGATGGATGATGCCTGTGCTGCTTTAAAAAGAAAATACACAACCAGACAGAGCACAAATAACAACTACTCGTGACATTTTATTTTGGAAACTAAGCAACAGCCTTGTTAGACATGTGTTGCCATAATAGATGGAAAAGACAATCATTTAGACTCTCATAGATGTTTAAATGCTTCTAGTCAGAAGTGTGTGTATGTGAAGCGAAGCAAAAATGGCGTCAGAGTGGAAATATTTCACAACGTGACTGATGGCTTTAGGAGAGTTATTTCACCTCATCGCTTCCAGACTGGAGCGCATGTCTTCTTTAAAGCAACATTGTTTTCTTGCGTTTAATAAATATACATGACTGAGTGAACTAAAGTGCACACAGCTGTGGACTTACAACTGTCGAAGCGAACCTCTGGAATTTTCATATTGTTTTTCAATTACTGAGGTGTCACATGATTCACAGCCACAATCCATTATTTAGTAAAGGTTAGATTCAAGTTTAGTGGCTAAGCATTTCTTCTAAATGTCACACCTTTCAAAAAGAGGAAAAGTAGCACTTAAGGGTTCCAGAGAGGTGATTCTTCACTGTCAAAAAATGTAATTGTGTCCAAGGTAATTTTATGCTTCTTTAAATCAGCAGCTCCTCATTGTGTGCACCTTAGATCTCGAAGACACGGGAGGCTCTTTCATTCTCCTCTTCTTGTACGAAGTCGGCTGTTCATCCCTCTCTGATACATGCCAGTAGCTGTTTGTCTCAGAGAGGATGGTCCTTCCCTCAAAAGCAGAGATTCTCCTTCAGTTTCATATAAATACTCTCTCACAGATGGCTTGCTTCAAGTCGTGTCTGCCTCTCTCTCACGTACACCCTCTTGCTGGAATAAGACAATTACTTACACTCATAATTACAGCAAGACAAGAGGAAGCCGAGCAGTTGCTTTGAGGGGAAAGGCAGGGGATAAAAAGGTGAATAAGAGAGGAGACAGTGACAGAGAGAGGAACGGGAGGAGAGTAGACCAGAGGGAGGGTGGGATGATAATGCCAAATAAGCTGCCCTCTCTTCTTCCACGTCTCAGTCTGTGAGCGCTGGAGCACGCCATGAGCTCTGGCAGCGCTCTCCCGACATGTACACCTGTAAGCTCTATTCATTCATTCAGGGTTGCAGCGTTTGTGTATGAACGGCAGTGACTGCAGCAAAGAGTGTCTGAAATCTGCTTTGGCGAGATCGTTTGAGCTTGGAAGCAGAAGCAGTGCAGGAGAAGGCAACACGCAGAGAAGTGGATGCTGAGCAGCTCCGGTCTGCAATTAAGGTTTGAACCCTTTTTATCTTTTCTCCTTTGAGTCATCCATCTTTTCAAATATGTAGGATCAACAGATAAGACACGTTTTCTGCATGTTTATAGGTTTTTCACGCCGTGTCAGTGCTTATCGAACTATAGACTAAAGTGTAATAGAGATCATCTTGACAAATCCTCCGGTGCTCTGAATAGCTCAAATACAGAGAACTTTTGAGGATCACAGGTGCGTCAGTTAGGAGTTAATGGGGTCAATGTTTTATACTTTTACGGATCATTAAATCTGTTTTGATTCTGAAATAAAGAGTGACACCGAGTGATTCGTGTCTTGTGATACAGTCTGTCATCTTTGACTGCACAGTACTGCTGATATCTACGTCTGTTAATTAGACTTTGGAAGATATTCAAGGAGTCTTAGCTGCCAACTTGTCTTTCTCAAAATACTGGCACTGATGAATATGCAGTATAACGCTTAAGCATCTTTTACCGTTTCACAAAGCCTTGCAGCATTTTAGATGTACTATTATAAAACTATATTGCCATCAACTGTGTCTTAACCACTGGCATAAACAGCACAGTAAAAGCAATAAAGATAAATAAAGAAAACTGCACTAAAAATGTAAATCAAACTGAAAAAAAAAAGATATCATCAGAGCTAATTAAGATGTTTTATTCAAGTCAGTGTTTCAGTTTTGCTCATTTGCAGGTTTGAAACTTTCAGTTTTGCGACATTAAAGATTAAGTTGGCTTTAATGGTTTCAAGTATCACCAACAATTTATCAAATGATGGAGCAAATTATTAGTGTGCTGATTACTTGAGGAAAACTTGTTGTAAAAAGTTACAGTACATTATTATCTTTATTGTAACCAGCAGCACGTTTAGAAATAAGTTATTTTACGGGCGACAAACACTGAGCATGACACATGAAAGAAACACAGACTGATTAGGTAATACGGTAAAAACATATGAACTAGTGCTGTCAACGTTAATCTCATTAAAATGACGTTAATGCCATAACTGCATTAACGCGGCAAATCTCCGTTAGCGAGTTATCGTGTTAAAACAAGCTAACCCCGCTAACGCTTTGACGCCGTGCAGCTCCACGCACGGGCAGTTATGGCATTAATGTCATTTTAACCAGATTAACGGTGACAGCACTAATATGAACATAATATACAGGAAAATCCAAAGAATTTATATTAAATTTATAATTATTAAAATATTCATAATTATTAAAATATTTATAATAAATATTTGAATAATTGTAATAATAGTTCTTTTTAAAAACACAGAGGTGTAAATAATCGCTGTACTGGTGACTTGAACAAATTTCCACACTGAATGTGCCAAGTGATACAAGTGGACAGTGTAACATTGAGGGATGATGAATATGAATCAATATAAAGATTTTTGTAATAACATATAGATGTTAATCATCGCTGTATGTGTGACGATGTTCTTGCAAACTAGGATTCAACCTTTTAAGTAGGAGATAGGGTGCATGTATACATACATACACTACTATCATCACACTAAGATTTGTAGCGATGTTCAATAATTTACCTCGCCATTTGTGCTTCACCTTCTGTTGTCGAACAAATGAGTCTTGTTGAAAAATCTTCACTGGAATTAAGATTTGTCTGGAAATTTAATAATAATAATGGATTGGATTTATATAGCGCTTATCGGGGCCCCCAAAGCACTTTACAATTCCACTATTCATTCACACGCTGGTGGAGGCAGCTACAGATGTAGCTACAGCTGCCCTGGGGCAGACTGACATAAGCGAGGCTGCCATATCGCGCCATCGACCCCTCTGGCCATCACCAATAGGCGGTAGGTGAAGTGTCTTGCCCAAGGACACAACAACACAGACTGTCCAAGCCGGGGCTCGAACCGGCGACCTTCCGGTTACAAGATGAACTGCCAACTCTTGAGCCACGATCGCCCCAATGGAATGACATTTCACTTTGAAATCCTCCTGAACTATTTTAAGTTTGCATCAACTTGTGTTAGATCGGTATAAAGCAGAATTAAGGGTAGCTCTGATGGATAGGCCATTCAGAGGGTAAATCATTACCCTTTGAACCACTATTGGAGGCTTGCTTTTTTTCTGCACACTCTGCTACTCTATTGATGTACATTACAAAAAAAAGTGCCTTTGAGTCAGATTGTTTTTACCCACTTGAAAGTTGGTTCAGATCAGAGGCAAATTCTCACACGAAGTAGAGGGAATAGTGCATGAGCAGATCAATACACAGAGCGGTTCCTCGCCAAACCAGCACTATCACGCTATGAAGCAGGATGCCAGGTCCTCTGAAGTTTACTCTGAACTGTACTCTCTCATGTCAGATACACTGAAAAAAAAAGTGTAGACAATAGAGTGCTAACTGAGTGAGCGTTTTGTGGGCAATGACTACGAAGCAAGAGCACAGATCTATAGAATTTTGGACAATGACACTCTTTGCAAAATCAAACAGTCACAAAGTGAATGTTGAGCTCAGAGGCTGAAGAAAAATCCTGCACTCAAGAATACTTTGAAGGAAACTGGCATATTATTGTCAAGGTCTACATCAAAAGGGTGCATTCATGAATGGATATACAAACGGTTACGACAAGGTGTAAGGTGCAGCTGTTTTCACTCTTAGCCATCGGAAAGCGAGTTATGAAACACTTTATTGGACAGAGGAAATAATATAACCTGTAAAACATGGTGGAGGCAGTGTTATGGCATCAGCATATGTGGCTGCATACAGCAGCGTAGTGGAAGTGGGTCAGCGAAGTAGCAAGATTATTTTATTAGTGGTGGGTCCAAATTTATTGAGATGTGTGCTTGCTGTTGTGTTATGTTTTGCTGTTTCTTCTTAGTTTATCATTTCCTTGAGAGGCTTTGCCTTTTCCAGGCCACCATTCTGACATAAGGTCAATCACTTCTTCACAATTTGTTGACAGCTTTAGTTAATAAGGTTCAATTTTTTTGTCTCAACTCCATCATGTACTTTTCTGTATAATTAAATGCTCTCAAAATAGGGCTTCCCCATAGTTCTTGTAGAGTATGAACCTGATCACTGCTGAAACTGTGAACCACAGTTTGTGAGGGCGCGATTTCAGAAAGCAAACACTGTACCTGGTTGTCCTTTTGTGAACAATTGTAGGTGTAAATTTGTTATTAATTACGATATCAAAATAACTTTTTTTGCATTTTATTTTGGAGAAAAAAGTTATGGGGAGTCATATCTGGAAAGTGGTGTGAGCACTGAGCTTGAATTGTATTAAGGCCCAAACATGCCAGAGTTCATGTTATTTTCACTGGAAACTTTTCCTCTGAATCTTTGAGGATGTTACAGGACATTTTATTGTTGACAGCTGGATGACAGCATGTTGACTGAGAGTTCTGTGAGTGAGAATGTGACTGTCAAAAAAACACTTTTTTGTTTTTGTTTTGTAAATTGCAGGCTGTGCCCTAAAAACCTTCTCCTTGGTCCTTGAGTTGTAGCTGGCTAGCTTTCTGGAAGTGGCTAGTTATTTTAGTTAGGTTGCTAAAGTACCCGATTTCCCTTAAAACAGTCAACCTACAAAAATAACTTTGTGTTATGGTAAGAAAATAGAAGCAAAACTTGAAGATATTTGAAATTTAAATACATTATTGTAAAAAACAAACAAACAAACAAACATTTCCACTGGTGTTAGGATGGAGGAAGGAGCTGAGTTTGCATATTCTGACTACAAATGGCAACCACCAATTGCATACTTAGTGCTGGAGATCAGAGTATGGTTCAGGTAACATACTGACAAGCTAGATAGCCCTCACTTCCTCCAGAACAATGCAAACCTACAAACCCGACTGACTACGCTAGCAGCAGCCAGAAAGCTTTGTAATTCAATTCAATGCATTTTATGTTAGACTTGGACGATATAAGAGAAATGCATTTCTTTTGTATTACACTCAAATTTGTGCAGCATTCTCCATTTGTACTGACACTAAAGTGTTCAGCCCGACTGTGACTCAGTCTTACCAAATGCCAAGAAGATACAGAATGTCATCCTGCTGATTCATGATGAGCTAACGAGCTTCACACATGGGAAGACAGAAAATGGGCCTTTTTCTGAACGTGAGCAAATGTCTTACTAAAGCTGACTATTTCTTTTCTTATTTTATTTTTACACGCTCTTTGTGGGATGATTTTATAATATGACTGCATTATATTGATAACAATACATGGCTGGAGACAGGGAGAGTCCTGAGACAAGCAGCTTGCCACTAAAGTTGTGAGGTCTTATGGTAAAACTGCACCCACTTTACCTGCTAAATAGAAACAAAGCAATATTTTAATCTAGGCTAATGGTATTGCAGTGTCTGATACATTTCATACAGGACATGCTGGTGCTATTTGGCTAGTGTTTTTGTAGTTCACAAGATGGATCACTAACACAGAAAACACAATATTTGGCACATTTTGTTATTGGGAACTGCTGATTGGCTCATCATTGGTTGTGTCATTGCACATTTTCTGGCTGATGATTCCAATTAAAAGTGTTGAAACCGAGCAACAACATGTATATTTTCACACATCCAAATTAAACATAGGCATAACATACTGTAAGTGTAATGGTGTGATGCGTTTGCCAAGTCTTGTTTGAGTTTATTTCAAACATGCTGCAGTTTTCAGCCCCTATAACTACACTCTGCCCTTTTCTTTAGAACTCAGATTTGATTAAATGTAACATCTCTGAAGTAATTTTGATTCACAGGAACAGAATTACACAAGACTACAAAACTACATGCTCATAGGGGATCAGCTGATCATTGGGGTCTTTAGCCTGACTTGTTATTTTAATATTGTAGTTTTGCTACATTTACAAATAATTTATTACCCAGCCCACTTCTCAACTTGTTCTTTTTTTTCGAATCATCCATATTTTAAAAAAATAAATGAATTATTATTAGGCCAGTTGTTATTCATTATGTCAGCATGATAAAGTGTCATTTGGCAGTTTCCCCATAGTGTTGTTGCCCCTAAATACCAAGCTGCTCTGAGGTCACATAACATTATAAATCGACCAAATTTTCCCACACTCAAAAACGATCCAGATACTTATAAATGATTAAACATGAAACAAACGATAAACAGATGCTGCAGTTTATCAGCTGCTTTGTGATACTGTGTAGTGCAGTAATAGCGCTGCATTAAAATGATTCTGCTTTTCCAAAAACAACATTGCAGCAGCGTGTCTGTTTGCCAAGCACATCCTCCACATCCAGTTAAAGCTGAACTTGAAGGAGCCGGGGCCTGAATGGGATAAACCCCCTCTTCAGTATCGGTGAAGTGGAGCAGCAGTGTGTCCTTCTTCCACTAAATGACCCATTCTGGCATCTGAGATCGGTCTACTTAAAAGTTATTGCACTACTTTTAAAGTCCCCCCCGAAGCAATCGCAACAACCGGGAAACTAGTAAACAAGTTAATGTATGCATATTGTGTATCTATGTGTTTTTGTAATCAGGATGAGTGGCATGGATAAAGTGGCTGTATATAATGGAAACGGCTGCGGCTGTGTGCATACATTTCCTTCTTGATTGTAGGATGATTGTATATGTGCTTCTGATTGTTTTGAGTCTATTTTTAAAGCCACTGAAAGATAAAATTGCCTCTATGTGTGGATATCGGGGGTGGGGACAAACTTCCTTCAGCGAAATGTGAGTGAATGCTAATTTATTTAAATTTAACATGAGGGTTGTACACACATGAATAATACATGTGGTTTTATCCCTATAGTTTGACTTTTCCAGTTGTTTTAAGTCTGTACTTCATGTTGATTGCACCACTCTCTTTTTAAAGGTCGGGACAGCACTGGTTTTTAATTCATCCCAATCTGCACTGATCTCCTGTTAGAGAATATTACCAGTTATCTTTCAGATGTAAAGACAAGCATGTTGTGATGTCACTTCACTGCAACTCACTAGCTGCTAAATGAGCATAAACCACTTGCAGAGACTTGTTGTTTCTCACTTTGATCATAAGAATAATTGGATTATCTCATTACATGTCTTGCAGAATATTACAATTCATGTATACACTGAGTTTTGATGGAACTGATTGTCATTTGCCTCTGGCTGCTGATTTGATTTCCGTTATAAGAATGGTCACATAAGTAGCTTAAAATAATTACTACTTCATTAAGGCCATATTAAATTAATTGATACACCGATAAGACATGAATTTTGATGAATACTGATTGCCTCGGGGAAAACAAGCAGATAAATTTTTACTCCGTCATCAAATATGCAAGTATGCAAAACAGCAAAAAAAAAAAAAAAAAAAAATGGGAATATTAACAGAAGGACTCCAACTAGAGGCTGTAATCGGATTATGGTGTGCCCAAAACCAAAGTGAATGAGAGTAGGCGTAGACGGTGCCAGTGGTGATTTTGTGGTTGCATATTACGCTGACAACAGTTGCCAATGTTAAACATATTTTAAACATACAAACTCTTTAAATTGCAATCAATCAATCAATCAAGGCTTTATTCGCCATGTGCAGGTTGCCCTGCAGTGAAATAGGGCACCCCCCCCCCCCCCCCCGACCTTACACACACAACACAGACATCACATGGGGATACAGGTCGGAGATCGGTAGCGTTACAGAAAAAAACACTGAAATATACACTACAATGGGAAAGTACAAGAGGAAAAAAAGAGACCTCTACTCATGCTGGGCTCCTGGGAGGACAGCATGAGAACAGGAAACAAAAAAACTCCTCTGCACAAAAAGCACATAAATGTCCACAGCACAACATTATGGAACGCGTGACAAGTCACAGGGTCGGGTGGGGGGTGAGGAGTAATCCGAAGCAAACACAGCAGCCATCCTGCCCAGCGCTACCATTCCAGCGTGGGCTCAGACCCGCCGTGTTCCCAGGAGGGAACAAGCATCGAAGGAAAGGGAGGGGGGGATGAGTGTGTGCATATCAGTGTATATGTGTGTGTGTGTGTGTCCAGAGTTCAGCTGAGACAGTGTCCTTCGCCCTGCTAGGCTAAGTAAACAGTCTTCCAGCCAACCCAGGTGGCCTTGCATGGAATGGGAAGAACAGTCTAAACACAGTCGTTATCAGGGTGTTTTTGTTCGGCGCCAGCTGCGGTCGCAAGGCGGGAGCCGAAGGATCTCCGCATGAAGTGATGGTGCTTTTTACTTTAGTGCAAACAGCTCATATGAATTTCAAAGCAGTTCTAACAGTCCAACACTGGTCTCTCAATCTGCCGTTGGAGAGCCGTGAGCTTCTCCATGATGTTATCAAACTTGCGCTCAGTGATGTTGTCATTCTTGTGCTCAAAGAGCCGATTCTGAGAACTCACGACCACAGTGAGCCTCCCCAAGATGTAATCCAGCCTGCACTCAGAGATCTTATTCTGAGTATTCACGGCAGCTGTAAGCTTCTCCAAGATCTTATCCGTGCTGCACTCAATGAGCCCGTTTTGAGAAACTCACGCCTCGTCCATCGTTTCAATCCCAGCGGGCAGCCTTGTGGAGGTTTGAACAGCCGGTTCCGCTTTCTTAATTCTTTGATAAGTCAGGGCCAAGCCAGCTCCGATCAGCAAGAACCCTGTTACCATGGTTCCAAATAGGTAGATATCTTCAGCACTCAGGCTCACTCAAGCCCAAACTTCTCGTTGAGAAAAGGGTGTCAATTGCATTTAGGGACCAGTTGATCAAATCCATAATTCCTCTTTTAGGTTTTAGAGAACAGACTGTGAGAGAGTGTTCCAGGGAAAAGTAATACAAAAAACACGAGACTAGACAAGGACATAAGAGGCTAAGCAGGAAAGCTAAGTTAGAGGAGGAGGAGAAAAGTGCGACCGCCTTCGTCAAGAGCAAGAGCTGGCATCAAGGTCTTGCTGCTATTTGACAGTGTAACACTTTCACTCCTCATCTTCTCATTGTTAGTGTCAGTGGGGTGGCCTCGTGCTTTGCCCAGGCAGCACAAGAAGGTTGTTCAGCATTCTCTATAGAGAGGAAATGAAAACAGACAACAATCTAAATCCACATTTCATTTCAAATGACTGTATAAATCTTTGAACGAATTTTATTAAGAGTGTTTGATGAAGGTGCCCCATCATGTGAGGATGAGACTACATAAAGGTATTGCAGAGAAGCTCGCTCTCCCTGAGCTCTCAGTTAATTCCAGCCTGAGGTGTGACAACTGCTTTGGCATCTTATTTTTGGTACATATGATTTTAAATGGCAATTATATTATTACAATGCTATGTGGGTTTTTCACAACAAACTGTAGATGTAGAATGGCATGTGTACAATTTGCCTTGATATGTAGGACTGTAGTGGCCAAAAAGTACTTGATTGCCAAGTAGAGTTGGAGTTTTTGGCTTGCTGTTTATATCAGGCTCCAAAGGCTGATAGCTGGCAATACATTACTCTATGAGGAGGCTGGTCGTGTGCATAATTAGATACAGTAACAGTGCAGCATGTTTCCTTGTTAAATGGTGGACAGAAAATGAATCCTCAGAGCCGCCAAGGCTTCAGATCTCTAATGTTATAATTACAATTTCAGGCTAATGCTTCCTTACTGTTCTTTAGAATTTAGCTTAAATTTCACGCTATTGTGCATTTACACATTACACCTACAGGAGCTGCTCGTCCATGAAAACTCATGCCAAGGTGTCTCAGGACACCGCTTTTGTGCTGATGTTAATACCACAGGAGGTTTGGAGCTCTGCAATCATTGAGTCAGCAGAGTGTTGGTGATAGCTCAGCACAGTGACCCTGCTCTGTAACTATGAGGTCTGCCACTGAGTTGCTGGGGTTCCTAAATGCTTCCACTTTGCAATAACACCACTTAAAGCTGAATAACCAGGAAGGAAGAAATGTCCCAAACGGACTAGTTGCAATGGTAGTATCCTATTATAATACCACTCTCAGTATGTTCTTTAGAACACGTTCTTTCACAAATATTGTAAAGACTTCATTTATTAGTGTCACGGTGTTTATTGTTTAGTCTATATTTTCTTATAGCAATCTCAGTATCATTATGAGCTGTGATATATACATCTCATCGGTTCCCGACTGCAGGGTGTATGGTTCCAGAGTTGATGATTTTCTAATTAAACTAATAAGATGATGCTTGTTGCAAACACAAACTGTGCTGAAAGTAGGAACATTTTGCCTGTCTGAGCTGTGAAATGTACTGTTGGCACAGCACTATCCGGTACTCATTAACGCTTTCACTGAAATGTTAGACTTCACACCGTCTGTACTTGTAAACATCTTCACAGTAGAAAGCTGTAATCACATACACCCACATATAAAATTATTAAACTCTCACTTGCTACACTTTTTTAATAACTCATATATACTAAATTCTTTTAAAACTATTTCTCAGGTTTTAGATATCTCAGGCTTATCTGATTTATTTTTCCCCTCCAAACCCAAACATCCCACTTGCTGATGTGAAATTCACTTTAGTAATTCTATTTACCTGTCACTGTTGAGTCCACAATGATAACAAATCAAACCAGGATGCACTCTAAAGTGTCCTACTGACAAGTGAGGACAGGTTGGCAATACGAGCTGTTCATCTGTAGAAAGTTTGTGTATGTGGAGGTCAGAGTTAACGGCTTCATCTATCAGGTATAATCAGAATAAAGTCAGTGCAATGTAGATTCAGCAGATCAGGATTTCAGGATGCTAAACTTTTCATAAGTCCTTAATTGCCTTGTGATTTGAACAGTAATGCGATTGTTCATTATCACTTGATTTAATACAGTCACCATTTAACTGCCCATTCATTAGCCATCCACAGCTGCAATCAAAAGCATGTTATTGTATAGTGTAAGTTTTCAGTGAGTTTAAAAAAGCAACAGTTGTGTGCACAAGTTGAAAGTCATTAAAGATGAAAAAAAAAAAACAGTTTAAAGACATCATTCAGACTTTGCACCTTGGTTTCTGACTCCAGCTACTGGTGGCATTCCCATGCAATACTCATCCATCCTATGTTGTTGTGTTTAATTAAGTGAAATTACTTTCTATACATCAACATGTAAGCATTTTTATTTTAAGCATAAGCTTTCTGATATTAGTATTTAAATTACATTATCAAGTCTATCAAGTCTATGAAAATTCCAAGTCTGTCCATGTAAGTCTTTGTTATTGTCTTTTCAAGAAAATGCACTGCTATCCTTGAAGATAGCATTTCTACAGGGGCATAAAATGCATTGAAGTTCAAAAAGAATATTTCTAGTTCTTGACAAAAGGTAATATAGCTGCTTCGTTGCAAAACTCAAATCCTAAAACTGTAACATGAATGGAGTCGTGTGAGTCTGTTTGCCAGGAAATGTAACTCAAGCTTTCTGCATAAGCATAAGAAAAATGTATTACTAGGAAATTTTAACATTCCGGATTCCCTGACTTTTGTTCTAATGCTGTAATTGGATTAATTTTGGTAAATTAACAAAAATGTAAAAAATAATAAAAAAGTGTCGATTCAATCATGCAATCATTCATAATAAGGCTTCTGAAGCAGAAACCCAAAAATGAATACCCCCTCCAGCGTCCTGCAACAATGAAGCGAGATTTGTATGTATGATGCAATAATTACGTCTCTGCAAACCAATAAGTGTTTATACAAATTCTAGAGCAGAAAAAATACTTTCAGAGGAAGAAATGTTGCCATTAAAAGCACATGTCAGTGTTGTCATGGCCAGCTTAAGAAAATATTTAATGAATGTGAGACTAGGGATTTATGTTTTAATACTGTATCAAGGCTTCTTCTTTCTCTATATGACACCTTTGAAATTGTATCACAGTATCATTAATCTGATCTGACAAATTCTCACCTCAGGAATAAAAATCACAGGATGTTACATTCTTTCCTAGCAGGTTAAACTTGTGCATAATTTTACTCAACTTTTCCTTATTAACAAAAACCTTCTCAACATGCCAAGCACAGTGAAATGTCAAAAGAAGAAAAGAAAGAAAAAAAGACAGTTTTTTTCACACTCTTGATTGATGAAGAGAAGCCCACATCAAGAGGACTGAGATGTGTTCTTCTCTGATTAGTCTGTTTATATGCGCACATTATTTTGAATAGTTTCTTTTTCTAAACACCATCATCTGCTCTCTAATAACATGCACAAACACACAGGAAGGTGTTTCCAGTGAAAATGAGGCTGACACACATAATAAAAATCCAAACAGGTGATCATCTGTACACATTTCTAAACAGTCTTTTTAATGAATAAGAAATATTGTTGATGACTGAATGGAATTTGATGCAGGGATACAGACACTGAATATATGAAAGGTTCATTCACTTGAAAGAAAACTGAGCCTGAATACTGCTGCCTTATATCTTCAGAATGAATAATTTTCATATTTAAGCTTGCCAATGAAAAGGATAAATGATAATTCAGCATCAGTTGTTTGACCTGAAATAACAATCTAACTTTAATCTTCATGTTATAGTGTTTCAACCTTATTCTCAAAATGAACAATACATTTTTATTTCTTAATGTGGTCCTAATACTCCATCACACTCTTAGGAAAGCTTTCTCGTAATTCCTTAAAGCAGACTTCAGGAATAGTTCTCCAGGCTTGTTGAAGGACATTCAAAGCTGGTCTTTGTGCCAGTCTATCAAGATGATCCCACGCTGCTTCAGTAATGTGGAGGCACTGACATCCATCCATGTTTTTGCTGCATTTGGATTGTGTTTCGTGCTAAAAAATGAAATTGATGCCAATCAGATTTTTTCCGAATGGTATTGTATAGCAGATATTGTCTTCATTTAAATTTGATCTATATTGACTAGGTCGCCAACACAACTGGCTGACATGCAGCCCCAAATATGACCAAACTTCAACCATGTTTGACAGATACGCTCACTGTTGTACCTCCTCTTTATATGCTGATGACAATTTGAACTAAATTTCAAATTAAGATTCATCACTCCATAAGATCGGTTTTCATTTCAGTTCTCGTATAAACTAGCATACGTCATGCTTTTCTCCTGGTTTCCCTTCTTTAAGAATGGCTTCTTGAAAGCCGAGAACTGAGAGTATTTCTGATCAGGCTTCAGTAAACAGTAGATATATCAATTGAAAATCCAGATGTATGTAGATATGACTTTCAGATACTGTTCATCAGCTATTGATAGTTAAACTTGCCAACTGACCACCACTTGTCCGGTTTCCTTGAATTTTTTAGGGACACCCTGCTAAACCTTTGACTAATTGCTCTTTGGGAATCACCTTAGTGGTGCCACGATACAATTTTTGTCAAGTGCGTGCAGACAGGAATGGTGGACCCAAAGTGCAGACTAGGGCTGGGCTATATCATACCGTTCATGGTAATACCGGTGTAATGTTGGTCAACGATAGGAAAATGAAATATGGCGATAGCATATGGGTAAAACGCACATGCGCAGTGCCTTTGCTTTCATACGCACATGGCGGCGACGCAGAATGAGAAGAGCGAAAGTGGATCGTTGAATGAAACAATGAACCAGAACTGGTTTGTAAAAATGCTGCAGCTTCAGTGGTGGAACTGGTTTGGCTTTCGTCCGTCAGATACACAACAAAGCACTATTTTTGGTAGAGCATGCTAGCGGGCCGTCGTTATTACCGTGTTGTTTGGAAAATACGGCGCACTTAAAATCAATCCTTTGATTTTTCTGAAAGTCGACAGAGCCCCTTATAATCCCGTGTGCCTTATGTCTGAACTCTGGTTGTGTTTACTGACCTCGAAACGATTTTATGTGCACGGCGCTCGAAAATCTGTCAAATGTTTCAGTACAACTTTGCTAAGCTACGAAGCCGCACCGCTTGATGGATTGTCGGAGCATTACGGCTATCGTAGGCGGAGCCTCGCGGAGTGATACGTACTGTGCTTCAACATAATCTGTCACGATCTGGTACAGGGATTCAAACGCAGAGCGGTAAGGTATCTCCAAGGTGTAGTTTATTTACAGTGCCAGTGCAATATATGTACAGTGAAGGGATCCAAAACTCCGGGGGAATCACAGGGTAACTCGCTCACGTCTTCTTCGCTCACACTCACACACGTTCCCGCAGCAGGGAGGTCGCAGGTCCCGGGGGGGGGAAGATCTGAGGCAGACGAGAAGGCAGGTCACCAACTAATCACAAATCACGAATATGAAGCACAAGAGCTGTGAGAACACTAACGTTAGGGGTACAATCATCCAGCGACGAGAGGATCTGTGTTCCAGCCTCAAATAGTGCTCCCGGTGATGATGGGTGAGTGTTGTCAGGTGTGTGTGTGGGCCAAGGGCGGGAGCCCACAGTGAGCTCCGCCCAGGCAGAGAGGGAGAGAACAGAAACAGCAATTGTAGCCTTGTGGGGCCGACCGGGCAGGCACGGAGACCATGACATAATGTTACCGTATTGTGTGTGTATAACCTCTTTTTAAGTTTTGTGGATGTTATACATGGTTATGCTGAGGATATGTCGGCCAGTTTCCACTGGAAATGCCTTTTGGTTAAACTGTCAGCGAGGAATTTGCATTTGCACTGTTACATTTTTATATAACTTTAATGCACATAAAAAACAGCTGCTTGTTTAAGTGAAAATACATTGATGGGGTTTTTTGCACTAATAAAGTTGTGGAGTTGTAAAGTATTTTGTCTAGTGTCAGTTATATCGTTATCGCAAATTTTCAAACGTATATCGTGATAAATACTTTTGGTCATATCGCCCTGCTCTAGTGCAGACTCACGGAAACAAAATGACAAAACACAAGTCCACAAGAAGCCGAGGAGCTCAAGAAAACCAAAAGTCCGTGAAGAGCACTGGAACTCAAAAAACTGTCCATAAAGCTCTCCGGGGATTGCCCGGAGCAACACAGGCGAGGCAAATCCGGGATTTTTACAAACCAATTCTGGTTCATCAGTTACATTTAACGATCCGCTTACGCTCTTCTCATTCTGCGTCACCGCTATGTGCGTATGTAAACAAAGGCACTGCGCATGCGCGTTTTACCCATATTCTATTGCAATATTTCATTTTCCTATCGTTGCCCAAAATTACACCGGTATTACCGTGAACGGTATGATATAGCCCAGCCCTAATGCAAACTGGGGGAGCTAGGGATCGAACCACCAACCTTCTGATCAGCAACTAACCTGCTCTACGTCCTGAGTTACAGCCAGCCAGGTTGTAGACCAGACGACGGCGTGGCAGCAGCAGGACCAGATGAGGCAGGACCAGACTTAATTGATTAGTCTCTGATTGATTTAATGTTCATGTAATCCAAACATACAGTGTCTGAGTTTGTTGGTTCGGGCAGAACTGAATCCCGAGAGGAAAACAGTCTGATTCACAGTGAATGAAATGTCAGAAGGTTCGGGACCGGGATGCTCAAGCGGAACATTCAGCAAACAGTCACTCTTACTCACCGATGAAGTTAGCTCAGCAGCCCTGGAGTGACAGCGGCGTGAGCGACGCCTTCCCTTGTGGAAGGGGGAGGCGGCGAGAGAGAGGACGGACCAGTTCGCAAGTCATCCAGCGGATTGAGCTGCGACTGCTCCAGTTGATCGGGCTGCAAATCCTCCGGCTCCTCACACTGAAGCGGTTAACCTCCAGCAGAAACGCCGTCCTGCTGTGGCAAACGCAGCTGCTTCACAGAGAACTCTGTCTGGTGCTGCTGTGTTGGCGTGGAAAGAAAGATAGCTAGCTCACTGGCTCTTACGTGCTCCCTCCATGCAGCTATGGTGCTGCTCAGTTTAGTGTTCAAGGAGAATTGATGAAGCCGGGGTTGTTCTTAATCATTGCGTCCACTGCGCTCAGTCCCACAGACATAGCCTGTAAGCTATCGGCCTGAGAGATGCGGTCCAGCAAATTAACCAACCTCTCCATTTCGGAATCAACCTCAGAGGCGGAACAATCTGCGGGTTCCATGTTCTGGTCATGATCTTATGTCAAGTGCAGGTGAACTTAAATACAGCTTTAATGCTGGACGGCAAAACAGAAAACTGGCTGCATTAGAATACAAAATAAACAGAACACACAGTACAGAATGAGGGTAGATCGCGACACTGACACAGAGAAACACAAGGCTAAAATACACAGAGGGAGCTTTCTGGGAATGAGAGACAGAAGCGAAACACAGCTGGGACAAATCATACATGACGAGACCAAAGGAAAGCAAAACTCAATACATTAACCCAGACTTTCAAAGTAAACCAGGAAACATAACAGACTGAACTTGTATACATAGACTCACAGGCAGACACTGAAACCATAGACACTACAAAGGGAACACAGAAATCACAACCAAAACCTAAGAATTAATAAAGAAATATATTTAAAAACAAAATACTGGGTCAGCGACTCAGGCACCCCAACAATTTTACCCCTGTGAATCTGTGTCTTTGACCTTTTTTCTTAAACTGATGTGAACAAATGCTGGGTGTAACTCAGTTAAATTTAATAAATTCTGTTTTCATGGATGCCTGGATGTTAAAGCAGCAACACTGATCATTTTATTAAAGATGAAAGAATTTAGCCAGTGTTTAACTCTCAGTGATGCCGCAGTGTTCGTTTGACTTTGGGACCTGAAGGTCGATGGAGTTTAGGACCCAGATTACTCAGCGAGGCTCCATCACGCAGTGCCACCAAAGTCGTACTAAAACATTTGACAGATTTTTGAGCGCCGTGTAGCACATAAAATCAGTTTGAGGTCAGTAAGCACAACCAGAATTTATACATAAGGCGCACCGGATTATAAGGCAAACTGTCGATTTTTGAGAAGATTAAAGGATTTTAAGTGCGCCTTATTGTGCGGAAAATACGGTACTAAGGTTTTCAGCATCTCTGCCATGGCATCAGACTACACAGGCCCCCCTTCCCAAGTTCATCAGTGAGTCCTGATCACCTAAGGCACTGTCACAGGTTTATCAGTTGGACCAATACCTCTGTTTACTTGTAAACAGACCTAACTGTTGTTGATGATGTCTGTTGATTTAAAATTAGCTTTTGCCTTTTATTTAAATGCAGTTGTCCATAATGAGTGGTTTTCACAAAGTACATGGCAGCTCCTGGTATCTTCCAATTTTAAGGCTGAACTAGTAAGTTTTTTTCCTCTTGGCTAATTGCATCTGTGGTTTTACTGATATTGCCTGAATGTGGCTTTACATCTGGGATTTTACCAATGTCATGTTTCCCCATACATTTTCTTCCCATAGTGTATGTGTAGACAAACGTGTATGACTGCAGTGTCCCATGTGTGATGTCAAAAGACTTACGCAGGCTTGAAGTTAGAGTCTCTTGTCTAAACCACCTGCTGTAAGCACCATCAGCCATGTACCAGTCCTCCTAAGTTCCTGATATGAGCGTTCCTCAGATTGTAGGCATATTTTTACCCTATTTCTCTTTAGGAGTTTTCAAGCAAAAAGAGTCTATTCAAAGTGCACTCCTTTCATACGCCTGTCAGGAAATGAAAAGAAATGCCCTTACTGTCTGACTAGTGGGCCATGTGACTAGCTTTTTTTTTCTTTTGCCTTAGATAAACAACTCTGTTTTTTGAAATCCAGCTTCATCCCCAAGCAAAATTTCCATTTGTGTGGCTGTGACATTTTTTATGTGATTTATTCTATTGTCCCGAATCCCCCGGCCTTTGCTGCCCCTCCACCTCCTCCCCTTGCCATCAGCTTGACAATCCCAGCCTTTGTTTTTGCAATGAGAAGCAGCATTCTTCCAGAGGGATGACCTCCTCTGTCTCTATAGAGGCTGGCACTGGGGACACGACCCTCCCCGATGATTGGATAGCACCCGCCGGATGCTGTGAATGAAATCCACTAGTTGTCACCCCAATGCTGCCCACATGTGCGCCAAACACAAGCTCATTCCCGAGAAAGAGAACTCGAGGGATCCCTCTGTTCATCCCAGCTGATGCTCCCAAGCCTCAGCACCGCTATCAGGACCATTAGCACAGAACACAGGATCCAACTCTGTGGATCATCATTCGTTTCTGTGAGTATCCATTTGATGCTTTTTAACCATAGTTTTTAACAATATACTTTAGAGTCAGGACTCCAGTGATCATTATATTATTGTTCTTAACAACTGCCAAGCAGGGCAAATTAATTTCTTCCTTTTTAGAAGAAAAGAAAAGAGGAGGTTTTAGCAGCACCATAAGAGGAGGCTGAAATGAAAGGTACTGAAGTGAAAAACTATTTCAGAGAGACTCATCCTTAAAATCCCAAAGCACACTCATTATTAGAATTCCAAGCCAGCAGTACATCAAGGCACCCAGCTCAAGTTTTATACCTCAAACCAGCTGAAAGGGATGAGTGCAAACACAGGAACATCAAAAACCAGAAACAGTAATGCATTAGGCTACCTGCAGCGATGCAGGTATCTGTCATACACGGACACCTGCACAGATCTGGATTCAGGTTATTATGCAGTTATGTGGGTAGGGATAAGTGAATTTACTTTGCAATACCTGTATTGTACTTTTATTAAATACACAGCACATAATAACTGTTGCCGTTATGGCTGTCTGTGTGCCACCTGGCTTGAGGACTGTAGGGTGGGAATAGGAACTGCTTTGTAATGAGGATTTGCCGTGGATACATGGATGCTATAACACAGAGTTAGCTGGGCATTCACAGAAATGCAAAGCTGTGGTCAATGGTGCTATTTATTGAAATTCCATATCATGAGTGTATCTGTGCGACACAGTGCTTGTAAGGCTTGTTACCCTTTAAATTGTGGCTCTTTCATCAGTATGCCTTCAGTGTGTACATGTCACATAGCCCCCAGCAGTGCCTGCCATTTGACTCTCATTAGCACAAACAACATTTGTATGGATTTCCCAGCTGAAACCGAATTTATGTTTCAGGGAGTTTTGATACCAAGAGAGACCTATTTATAGTGTTTATGAGCTCGTCCATACATTTTAAAGACATGGTCAGACACTTTCAATCCTTTTAAGTGCGGCATGAGGCCTGCCTGTCCTCCTTCCACTCATTGCTCTTTAAACCAGTCAGAGTCTATCAATAATGAGCACTGCATTAGAATCATTTGGTTTGATTTGTAGATGTGCGTCTCTTTCCAGCACAGCTTTACTGCCAAGTCCCATTATGTACTTGAATTGATTTACAGCTATTCTATAATTTCTTATAGGTAACGCCATAAAAAAGGCACATTAAAAGAACACAAGAAGATTGCAGTCACATTAAAACACTGGTGCCGTAGTAAATGTGTAGTAGTGGTCAGTTGTGTGTTATATAAACAAACTATCAGCCTGTTGTTGCTGATTGGTGTTCTAACAGGCACAATCATCGGCATGCTTCAGTGCTCGCACACAGTGCTATTGTTCACGGCTGAGCTGAAGAAAATAATACTACATTATGTAGATGGATCATTCCATGAAATAACCTTCAAATTGTTAAAAAATTGTTTTATGTCTGAGTTTCATGCAATGTTCGTGTGCTGACTCATCTGCCCCCAGCAAAGGTCATTAGCAAGTGGCAGACCCGTGTGCTTAGTGATGTGTATGGACACGGGTGCTGCGCCAAGAGGATTCTGAAAACCAATCAAGAGAGCACTTTCTCAGCTGATGGGATTTAATGGAAAAAATCAATTTGAAACAAACACTGCCAGCACGACCCATGTTATTTTATTTTCTCCTTATCCTTCAAAGTGCTTCCAGTAGCGATGGTAGCGGTACTGTCATGAGCCATGTCTTTGATTATGCGCATTTTCATCATGTAAAATTATTCAATAAGAAATATTGTATTTGTCATTTTTTAATGTTTTCTTATCAGTCGCAGTATTGGGTCGATTGCCTGATAGTTTTATAAAGACAGAAATATCATTTGTTTACTCTCTTTTTCCTAAGATAATTTTTATTTGACATTGTTGGCTCTGTTTGTCAGTTGTTGGTGTAAGGAAACAGGAAACAGGGAAAGGGTATGACATGCAACCTGCTGGGAGGAACAGTGAAAGCTGCAGGCACAGCATGGGGTATGTGCCTTATCCGTTAGACCAACGCACACTTTCAGCTATTTGATTTTAATTGCAAATACTTGTAAATACTTAAACGTTGTGGGTTTAACATTAGTAAAGGGACTCAGGCAGCTGGAAACCATATATCTATGTATGGATGGATGTATGGATAGATGAGGTGTTTTGTGATGTTCTCAAATTGATCTCCCTGTTGGAGCTCAGTCTGGGGGAGTTTTTTTTCTCCTCGTCTTTCCTCATGTTGTGCAGTTTCCATTGTTATACCTCTCTGACCTGCCTTCCCCATGTGATGTTTGTGTAATGTATGTATGGTCGGAAGGGTAAGATGGTGCTGGCAAGGCTGGCAGCCTTAACCCAATTTCCCTCGGGATGAATAAAGTATTATCAATCAATTAATCAATCAATAGCCTGGCTGCAATTACACTTTTTCAACTTTATATTTGAGCTTGTAACAGACATTTATGCAATATAATGAAGGAAATGTAGAATAAACATAAAGAATGTTAAATGCTTAAATTCAAAGAGAATTTGAATAGTTTTCTTCAGTTTGTTAGCACAGGCTCTCTCCTGTGAAATGCAACTTTTTTAAAAACCTATATACTAATAGGTAAGTATACATTAATATATAATATATATTAGTGCTGCCAAACAATTAAAGTGTTTAATCAGATTCATCACAGGGTTACTGTGGATTAATTTTGATTAAATATCATGTTTATTCTATATTAATCAGATTTCATTTTGCATGAGCAAACAGACTCGAGAAAAAAGGGAAAATATACGAACTTAATATGTTTATTGAACATTTGGAACATTCATCTTAACAGAAACCTCTGTAAACGTTCATCCTCTCTCTCTGTCACTCCTGGGGAGGCTTCAAGTCCTTGAAACGAGGACCTGTGTAAAGGTTCTCAGTGATGTTAACAGGTCTGCAGTTTGTTGCAATCCCCTCGGCGTCAGTCGATGTGTCCGAGGTCGACTTACTGAGTCCCCGATGCTCCGTGAGGGGTTTGTCGCAATTGTGGTTTGACATATATATATATATATATATATATATATATATATATATATATATATATATATATAACACCCAGCACGCCCCTGCGGGCGGTTTATCCTTCAAGCTCGGGTCCTCTACCAGAGGCCTGGGAGCTTGAGGGTCCTGCGCAGAATCTTAGCTGTTCCCAGGACTGCGCTCTTCTGGACAGAGATCTCCGATGTTATTCCCGGGATCTGCTGGAGCCACTCGCCTAGCTTGGGAGTCACCGCACCTAGTGCTCCGATTACCACGGGGACCACCGTTACCTTCACCCTCCACATCCTCTCGAGCTCTTCTCTGAGCCCTTGGTATTTCTCCAGCTTCTCGTGTTCCTTCTTCCTGATATTGCTGTCATTCGGAACCGCTACATCGATCACTACGGCCGTCTTCTTCTGTTTGTCTACCACCACTATGTCCGGTTGGTTAGCCACCACCATTTTGTCCGTCTGTATCTGGAAGTCCCACAGGATCTTAGCTCGGTCATTCTCCACCACCCTTGGGGGCATCTCCCATTTTGACCTCGGGACTTCTAGGTTATACTCGGCACAGATGTTCCTGTACACTATGCCGGCCACTTGGTTATGGCGTTCCATGTATGCCTTGCCTGCTAGCATCTTGCACCCTGCTGTTATGTGCTGGATTGTCTCTGGGGCATCTTTACACAGCCTGCACCTGGGGTCTTGCCTGGTGTGATAGACCCCAGCCTCTATGGATCTTGTACTCAGAGCTTGTTCTTGTGCTGCCATGATTAGTGCCTCTGTGCTGTCTTTCAGTCCAGCTTTGTCCAGCCACTGGTAGGATTTCTGGATATCAGCCACCTCCTCTATCTGCCGGTGGTACATACCGTGCAGGGGCCTGTCCTTCCATGATGGTTCCTCGTCTCCCTCCTCTTTCTTGGGTTTCTGCTGCCTGAGGTATTCACTGAGCACTCGGTCAGTTGGGGCCATCTTCCCAATGTATTCTTGGATGTTCCTTGTCTCATCCTGGACTGTGGTGCTGACACTCACCAATCCCCGGCCCCCTTCCTTCCGCTTAGCGTACAGCCTCAGGGTGCTGGACTTGGGGTGAAACCCTCCATGCATGGTGAGGAGCTTTCTTGTCTTTATGTCAGTGGCTTCTATCTCCTCCTTTGGCCAGCCTATTACCCCAGCAGGGTACCTGATCACGGGCAGGGCGTATGTGTTGATGGCCCGGATCTTGTTCTTACCATTCAGCTGACTCCTCAGGACTTGCCTGACCCTCTGCAGGTACTTGGTGGTTGCAGCCTTTCTAGCGGCCTCTTCATGGTTCCCATTTGCCTGCGGGATCCCCAGGTACTTGTAACTGTCCTCTATGTCTGCAATGTTGCCTTCTGGTAGTTCAATCCCCTCAGTTCTGACTACCTTCCCTCTCTTTGTTACCATCCGACTACACTTCTCCAGTCCGAACGACATTCCAATGTCATTGCTGTATAGCCTGGTAGTGTGGATCAGTGAATCGATGTCTCGTTCACTCTTGGCATACAGCTTGATGTCATCCATGTACAGGAGGTGGCTGACAACTGCTCCGTTCCGTAGTCGGTATCTGTAGCCAGTCTTGTTAATGATCTCACTGAGGGGGTTCAGGCCTATGCAGAACAGCAGTGGGGACAGAGCATCTCCTTGGTAGATCCCGCACTTGATGGTAACTTGTGCTATGGGCTTGGAGTTGGCCTCTAGTGTTGTACGCCACATCCCCATTGAGTTCCTGATGAAGGCTCTTGATCTTGTACAATTCTAGGCATTCCAGTATCCAGCTGTGGGGCATTGAGTCATAGGCCTTCTTGTAATCAATCCAGGCAGTGCACAGGTTGGTCAGTCTGGTCTTGCAGTCTCGGCTGATTGTTCTGTCTACCAGTTGCTGGTGTTTTGCGCCTCTGGTATTCTTGCCAATTCCTTTCTGTGTCCCGCTCATGTATTGACCCATGTGCCTGTTCATCTTAGCCGATATGATGCCTGACAGGAGCTTCCATGTGGTGCTGAGGCAGGTTATTGGTCGGTAGTTGGAGGGGACCGGTCCCTTCTTGGGGTCCTTGGGGATCAGGACCGTCCGGCCTTCAGTTAGCCATTCCGGGTGTCTCTCGTTAACTAGCAGCTGGTTCATTTGTGCTGCCAGACGCTCGTGGAGTGCAGTCAGCTTCTTCAGCCAGTAGGCGTGAACCATGTCGGGCCCTGGTGCTGTCCAACTCTTCATACTGGAGACCCTTTCTTGGATATCTGCCACTGTGATGGTTACTGGACCCTGTTCAGGGAGGTCGCTGTGGTCTGCCCTCAGATCCTCTAGCCACTGAGCATTGCCGTTATGGGTTGCATCCTTCTCCCATATGCTCTTCCAGTATTGCTCCGTCTCCAGCCTTGGTGGTGCTGTTCTCTTATTGTTCCCTTGCCACTGAGAGTACACCTTTGCTGGTTCTGTGGAGAGCAGCTGGTTTATTCTCCTGCCTTCTATCTCTCTGGTGTACCTCCTCAAGCGGCTGGCCAAGGCTGTGAGTCTTTGCTTGGCAGTTTCCAAGGCCTCAGGTATGGACAGCTTGCTGTATTTCTTAGGCACCTTATTTGTCGCACCTTTCTGCAACTCTGTTAGTTGGCTAACCTCCCTCCGTGCTACTTTGATCTTGCCCTCTAGCCTCCTTCTCCATGGAGGGTACTGCCCCTTGTGGCTGTTCAACTTGTAGCCAAGCATCTCACTGATCACTGCTGCCGTATTGTAGATCAGCTTGTTAGTGTCGGTAATCGTGGTTGTAGGTATTGCCCGTAGTGCTGCATTAACATCATCTAGCAGACCTTCTGAGGGTACTTCACGTAATCTTGGTAACCGGCTACGGGGGATCCAGGTTTCAAGCTTGGCCATGATCCTATTTTTCAGGTCAGTTCCTCTCGCACTCAACGATCCTTCTCCTATCGCACTTGGGGCTATGTACCCAATCTCGGGTGGGGGTGATGATATCTCCCCCCTGACCTGGCGTCCTGACTCCTCCTTGCCGTAGCATTTGTGTTGTACCTCGTCAATCTCTAGCTGTGAGAGCAGTCCCTTCTTTCGAATGTTGGAACACTGAGCTACTAGTTGTTTCGCCGTCATCGTGGATGTTGGGTATCGAAGAATCCATAGGTCCCTCATCCTATTCATGTAGCCCCTTCCGCCGGGGTTACTTGCGTAGTAGCATTCCAACAACGCCCTGTTTTCGTCCCTTGCCCACCGATGCCTTCTTGTTCCAGTAGCCCACTTTTCGTCAGGGTGCCCTGGTTCCTCAACACCTGACGCGGACCTTGTTGATCCGGGCGACGTCCGAGCCGGCATGCCTTCATATTTATCTGTCTCGCTCATGTCTGCGGTAGGCTTGCTTAGCATAGGGGGTCTAGCCTTAGGACCCTTACTGGATACAGACGCCCCAGGCAGGAATCGAACTTGCGATCCTCTGTTCCAAAGGCGTGTAGTTTAACCACTACGATATATATATATATATATATATATATATATAGTTAAACATGGTGAAATGTTCGTGTATTGTAGACCAATAGAAACCAAAGTGTCTCTACTGTAGCGGATTTGTGTGTTTTGCATGATGCCCATGCAAGATTATCGCAGATATAGCAAAAAGTGACGAAAAACTGCAAAAAGTGGAAAAAGTTATATTTATGGGGCTTGGCAGAAAAAACACTGGAGCGGCGCTGTGATGATATCAAGTACACTGCTGTTCCAACTGCAGAATGATCGCGCTGCGTTCTCCCGTTCACTGAAGTACAGACGAGCAAGGAAGCAGCGGACTTCAGAGTGCTTGAAACACAGAGGCCATGAGACCATACTCTCACAGTCACTGTTCACTCCATGGTGTGTGTGTGTGTGTGTGTGTGTGTGTGTGTGTGTGTGTGTGTGTGTGTGAGGGGTGTTTAGCTGCCCTGAATCAGAAACTGCTTGCTGTTTACATAGAGCGTTTATAGATTCACACTGAGTTTATTTTAGGTCTTTTTCTCTCGTTCAGCATTTGTTTCAGTTCTTCTTCATCTTGATGAGCTTCAGCTCCGGATTTTGCATCTTTTTTTTTTCATTTGAAAAATAAAATGTCACTGGCTCTTAGTTTTCACACTTAAGATGGCTGATATTTTTGAAAAGCTTATTCAATTAAATTAAACTTATTCCTCAAGTTCAGCTTTGAATATTTAAAATATTTAATATATATTGCATAATATATCAATATATAACTTCCTCCTCATCTGTTCTGCACAGTCGTTCTACTCTGTATCTATGCAGACTGCTCATGAACCCCATTAGCAGCTCCTTGGTGTTGGTGCTGTTCAGTTCTTATTACTCCAGTCACTGAATTTTGTGATGCTTCAGTTTATATGCTGGCTGTTCTTTCCCACTTTTCTGACAATTTCTCACAGTTGAACAAGTTGTTTAGCGGTAACTTCAGCTTCTTCAGCAGTTTTCAGCTGAAAAAGTTTTATTTTATTATAAATTACTGAATTCACACTGCATTTTCACAGGAAATGGCTATTTTTCTAGTTGAGAAACAGGAACACAATCGTATGAATGCACTTTTGTGTTCCTGTTTCTCTTTATTCTTTAGTATTATTCGTCCTCAAGTAGCTTTCGTATGTTTTGGGCCCTTTAACTACTTCTGCATACTTTTAGCAATTCAAGTTTTACAGTATTTTGCTACTTCTGCTCTTTCTGGTCATATTTTCTGCTATTTCTGACTTTTTATACTTTTTAAAACATTCAGGTTTTTATGGATTTTCTGCCCCCGTTATGGAAAGCTTCCAGAAATCTGTTAAAACGTGGCTGTTTTTTAAACGTCACTATTTCCACATCCTTTCACTTAGAAGCACTATTTAAACTCAAAATGCTCTCAAACCATTTGGTTATTATGGCATAATTCAGCTTTTGCTTATCTTTTACCGTTTTCATAAAATCCCTGCTCAGGTTTTTTGTCGCATCATGATGATTTTTTATAAAACACGTGATTTGCTATGTTTTCTCTGCAGTTAAGCTAGAGTGCACAACTCTCTCTGAATCTGTTCCTCATGTCCAAATAAATTCTTCTTACTCGCTCAATTTTAACTCGTCCAACACAAATTATATACCGAAACATAGGTTTTTATGTTTTGATACATTGATGTGGGAGTTAAAGGGAAGTGATACAAATTTCACTCAAACCAGAGCTGGAAGTCTCTATTTCCAGTCGTCCCATCTCCTAAATGAAGTAGCCACAGTTGTTTTGGTGCGAAAAAGTAAACAAGCTGCTTCTGCTTGGTGGATTCAAATTCAGTAGATTCACACCAACGACTGTATAGAAGGCAGACATTGATTCAGACATGATTGGCATTGAAACACAGAGGCCACACTCTCACAATCACTGTTCACTCCATGGTGCGTGTGTGTGTCCATATTTGTAAACATTGTTTGGTGGAGATGTATACGCGTGTGCGTTTGTGTCAGAGGGGTGTTCACAAGCTGCCACCAATCAGAAACTGCCTGTTTAGAGTTTAGAGATTCAGGCTGAGCTTATTTCAGGCCTTTTTCACTCGTTCAGCACTTGTTTCAGTTCTTCTTCATCTTGATGAGCTTCAGTTCCAGGTTTTGCATCTTTTTGTGTTGTTTTTTTTTGAAAATGTAAATTTCACTAAATGCTCAGTTTAGATACTTTGTTGGCTTTATTTAGCATATTTTTCTCTTTTTTTGTACTCGCAGTTTTCACACTTAAGCTGATATTTTGAAAATCTTTTGCAATTAAGCTCATTCACCAAGTTCAGCTTTGAATATTTCAAATTTTATATATATTGCATAATATAGCAAAATATCAATATATATCTTGGTTAACTTCCTCCTCATCTACTCTGCACAGTGTCTATCTGCTCTCTGTCTATCCAGATTGACTGGCACAGTATTTTAGGTCCTGAACTTCATTAGCAGCTTCTTGGTGTTCGTGCTGTTCAGGAGGAGGCAGTTCTTATTATTCCAGTTATTGCAATTTTTAGCTTAATTTTGTTATGCTTTCGTTTATCTGCTGGCTGCTCTTGTCTGTTTGTCATAATCGGATGTGTGGCAGGGAGATTAGAACCCAAACGCAGGTCTCCAAAAATCACAAGGGTAAGTCCAAAACAGCTTTATTGCTGAGCTCTCCCAAAACACAAGATACAAAAAACTGAAATTCAATTGTAACCTGGAACTACTCGGCTCAAGACACACAGGCACACAGCTAGATGGATGACATGAGCAAGAGCAGAGGGAAATTCAGACAATACGTAAACACAGGATAATGAGGGAACAAATCCAGGTTAATGAGACAATGGAAGCAAAATTGAACATCGTACACATGAGGCAGGAGACTATCAAAGTAAAACAGGAAGTAACAGACACAGGAGCACATTAAGACACACAACTTGACCAGGGAAGACAAAAGCACAAACATGGCAGACAGAGCTGAAAGGCAGACAGAGCCAGGGAGCTAGAGACACGAGCGAACGCTAGAGAACCGAGGACAAGGGAGACAAAGAGACAGAGAGACAGAGACACCAAACTTGACATTCATAAAACAACATCATGGATAACACAGACACATGACAGAAGTGGCAGACAATTAAAATAGCGACAAAACTGACTTCAAAGAGAGACAACAATAACTAACACAGGAAACTAGACATAAGAAGACAGGAAACGCCAATTTAACCACATAATAACAAGCCTGAAAACAACAAATATAAAATACAGAACTATAATATAAGTAAACTAGAAAACTCCTGAGTAGAACTCAAAACCTTAGGTCATAGACGCAGGACCAGGACACTGCTTTTTTTAAAGTTTCTGCTATTTTTTTTTAAATTTCAATAATGTTTTTTAGCTCTGACCACAGCATCTTGTGTCATTTTTAGCTAAATGTCGTGTTTCTTTATCTTATCTGCGGGTGATTCTTTCTTGCCTTTTTAAAGTTGCTGGCAGTCTTCCACATTTCAACAACTGTTGAACAACTGTTGAAATGTTCAACAACATTGCATTCTCCTCAGAGTGACAGAGCATGTTCATTATCTGATCACATGGAGAGACAGAAGAACCCTAAAATTTTAGCACCCAACATTATACAAAGAATGGCTAACATGATAATATTATCCCAAAATGTTGTGTGTGTGTGTGTGTGTGTGTGTGTGTGTGTGTGTGTGTGTGTGTGTGTGTGCGCGTGTGTGTGTGTGTGTGTGTGTGCATGTGTGTGTGTGTGTGTGTGTGTGTGTGTGTGTGTGTGTGTGTGTGTGTGTGTGTAATTCTGTTTATATGGACGTAGCATTCCCTTATAAACAGTACATTTGCACAATGACTGAAACCAGCCCACTGAATGAACAATGGGCTGTGAGGTCAGTTCCTTGATCATTAATATGCAAATTCTCATGACCATTGATCAACAACCACTGATCAAACACCATTGATCAATGATCAAAGACTATGGTAGGTCTTAAAGGGTTAATGGCTGCGATCACAGCATTGTAAGATGGCGAAAGATGTACCCTTAGGCCCCCTCCTTCATTCAGAGATGGTCTTTCCTTTTTCATGTACCAAAGTGCAACAGCTCCATAGGCCCTCTCTGATGCATCACAGAATACATGAAGTTGTCCATGTTGTCTATGAGTATTGTCAGGGAATGTGTAGGTGCGGAAGATGAGCAAGTTCCCTCTGTCAGGTCAACCACTGGTCGAGAAAGTGCTGCGGTTTAATCTGGTCATCCCAGCCTAGGTCTTGTTTCCAGAGATCCCGGATAACAATTGTCACACTGGCTAGCGAGTGTCTTATACAGTTTCTTGAGAGTAGGCGCTGTCAGGTTTCCTGGGTTGACCCAGCGTTTTCAGTTTTATCATGTTCAGTTTATTTCCCACATTCAGTTTTCTCACTTCCTGTTTTCTGTGCCAGCATACCGCCTGTGTATTGTGTTCCAGTTATTTCCATGTATCATTAGTCAGACTAAGTTCAGCTGTGTACTCACTGGTCTCCAATCGTCATCATCAGTCAGAGTATTTAAGTCCTCAGTTTCCTTCTGTTCACTGTCGCGTCATTGATGTTATGTTGTTGCTGTTAGGTTGTCCCAGTTCTGTCAGTTCTGTCAGTCAGTCTTTCATTCAGTCAGCCGTCCAGCCAACCAGCCATTTCCTACTTCTGTTCTGTTCACTCTGTCTACAATAAACACCAACCTTCACCCACCTGTGAGTCCAGCGTTTGGGTCCTCCTTCCCGCATCCGCACTGCAACTCCTGACAGACGCAAAGTCACTGGATTGTTGTTTATAGCCCAGTGTGAGACAGTTCCACTGCATGCCAAGGGTTAGCGTTTGAAGGCCACTACTGCTCTTTGACAGCCAGAGGTCACTAGCTGTGGACCTGGCTGCAGGTGGAAGATGTTCAGTGGTAGCGGAAATATTACAGGACCATTGACTTATCTCAAATCCTCCTTCTGCTAACAACTGTTCCAGGCTGTCCACCAAGCACTTGGCCTCTTCTGCTTTGGTCATACATTTTTGTCAACATAAAATGACTCGACTATGTTAGCCAGGTTGGTGGTTACATCCCTGCTCTCCTTGACATGGCGTTGAAAGGCCTATACTGCACAACAAGGGCTGCAATTTCTCCCTAATGTTAATACTTGCCACTCATATACGGATGGCTCCTCTTCTCTGTGCATCTCTTTCCAGAGGAAGCGCAAGAGTGGTCTGTCTTGGGGTGATAGGCGTACTTGGTGGAACATTCCTTTAATTTCGCCACTCACGGCCACAGCGTGCTGGCAAAATAAAATGAGTACACCAAGGAGTGAAGGAACTAGGGCCTTGGTAAAAGCTGGTCATCCAGTGACCGACCATGGTATTGCAATGAACAGTTAAAGACTATCCTGTTCTTACCATTATGCTGCACCATGTGATGTGCAATAAAACACGATTCCTCTGTCTGGCCAGCTTCTTTCAATGAGATCTTGGCTACGTAGTCTTCCTGTTCCAGTTTGTGGATTTCAGAGCAGCAGGAATCTGCCTGGCTGGGGGCCCAAGCAAGCCTACATTCAGTGCCGCAAAGACTAGATATTACAGCTTCCTTTGGGGCATAAAGACTGGTGATGGGTGTCCACTGCAGCAAAGGTCTGGCATAAGATAATGCAAAAGCATCGAAGGCAATTGCATCTCCTATTTTCAGTGCTGGAGTGCTTCAGATTGCACTCAACTCTGACTCGACTGGCTGTCTTGGCTGGCCATACTTCTGCTCTACATTCAAAACACGCAAGGACACTATACAATAGATAAAAACACATAATAGAACAATAACACAATGAAGAACAATAAAACAAAAGCACAAGATAAAATTAACAAACAGTGGGTTCACAGTGAATATGCAGATGTGAACAGATGGGTTTTGAGTTGAGATGTAAACTGGGAGAGGGCACCAGTGTTTCCTATATGTGGGGGTAGAGAGTTCCACAGCCTGGGAGCAGAGCAGCTAAAAGCTCTGCTTCCCATGGTGGTGAGGCGGAAGCAAGGCACAGAAAGCTGGATAGAAGAAGAAGATTGAAGTGAGCGTCAGAAAAGGTAGCGCTTAACAGGTCAGACACGTAAGGAGGTGCGAGGTTATGAATGGCCTTGAAGGTGAACAGAAGAAGTTTGTATATTATCCGGAATTTCACTGGGAGCCAGTGAAGTTCCTGAAGAACAGGGCTGATGTGCTGGTAGGAGGGGTTCTGGTGATAATGCGAGCAGCAGAGTTCTGAACCAGTTGAAGCTTATGGAGGGATTTTTGGGGGAGACCATGCAAAAGAGAATTGCAGTAGTCAATACGGAAGGTAACAAGACTGTGGACAAGAATGGACGTAGACTGGGTGGAAAGAGAAGGAAGCAATCTGTTAATGTTGCATAGATGGAAATAGATGTGATGTGAGATTTATAGGAAAGTGAACTGTCTAGGATGACACCAAGGCTCTTAACCTGAGGAGAAGGGAAAACTGAGTTATGGATAGTGAGTGAGAAACGGTTCGCCTTCGAAAGGTTGGATTTGGTGAGAATAAGGAGGATTTCAGTTTTTCCTCATTGAGCTTGAAGAAAATTAGAGCTAAACCAGGATTTAAATTCAGATAGACATTCTGTTAGAGAGAAGGTGGGAGGGAGGAATCAGGTCCGCAGGAGAAATATGACTGGATGTCATCAGCAAGTGAAAGTGAAGATCAAATTTGCGGAAAATGGTACCTAGAGGGAGGATGTATATTATGAAGAGAAGAGGGCCTAAGACTGGACCTTGGGGTACACCAGAAGTGACCAGGAATAGACAAGAGCAGAATGATTTCAGTTGAATAAACTGGGAGCGGTCAAGGAGATATGATTGAAACCAGGCTAGGGGTGTGTCAGAGATGCCGAGAGAGGAAAGTCTGTTTACAAGGACGGAAGGAGAGATGGTGTCGAAGGCTGAGCTCAGATCCAAGAGGATGAGAATGGTGAGAAGACCAGAGTCAGCTCCGATTACAAGATCATTAGTGACTTTAAGTAAAGCAGTTTCTGTACTGTGACATGAACGAAAACCAGATTGAAATCTCTCGTAGATGTTATTATTAACCAGGTGTGAATGAAGTTCAGCTGCAACTACTTTTTCGAGTATTTTAGAGATGAAGGGCAGATTAGAAATCAGACGGAGGTTGTTAAAGTTGTTACGGTCTAAAGAAGGTTTTTTCAGTATGGGAGTGACTGAAGCAATCTTGAATAAAGAGGGAACGATACCGCTGGTGAGTGAAGACTGGATGATAGCAAAGATGAGTGGGAGTAAGCAAGAGAGGCAGGATTTCCCTGTAGACATAGGGTGAAGATGACATGTGGCAGGCTTTGACCTACATATAAACTCAGAAATAGCAGATAAATAAGGAAGATGAAAAGTGGAAAACAGCTCAAAATAGAGAAAAGGTTCTGGAGAGGGGATAGACACAACATTTGAGCTGAGTTGCTGGTGAATGTTATTAATTTTTGTACTAAAGGAACAGCATCAAGGAGTTACGGGTTTCAGAAGAATAGAAGTGTGGTGGTAAAGCGCTGGGGGGTTGAATTTGTTTTTTTGAGAACTGAAAACAAAATCCTTGCGTTACCCTCATAAGAACTGACAATACCTGAGTAGAAACTTTGTTTGGCCTTGTTGATGGAGTCTTTATACTGAAGTACATGGAATTTGTAGATTTCTGCATCAACAATTAAACCAGATTTCTTGTATCTACCTGGTGTCATTTTCTTTCTCTAGCTGCCGAGCTTTGGCCTTTAATGCTCGGAGGTCAGAGGTAAACAAGGGAGCAGAGCGAGCGAAGGAAACAGAGTGAGCTTTTACAGGAGCCAAAGAATCAAGGACATTGAGTAAACAATTATTATAATATAACAACAAATCACCAGGAGTAGAATAGAAGTCCGTCCATCCATCCATTCGCTTCCGCTTATCCTTTTCAGGGTCGCGGGGGGCGCTGGAGCCTATCCCAGCTGTCATAGGGCGACAGGCGGGGTACACCCTGGACAGGTCGCCAGTCTGTCACAGGGCCAACACACAGGGACAGACAACCATTCACTCGCACATTCACACCTAGTGGCTCCGGCTTCCTCCCACCGTCCAAAGACATGCAGCTTGTGGGGATAGGTTAATTGGATAATCCAAATTGCCACTAAGTTTGAATGTGCGAGTGAATGTGAGTGTGAATGGTTGTTTGTCTCTGTGTGTTGGCCCTGCGACAGATTGGCGACCTGTCCAGGGTGTACCCCGCCTCTCGCCCTATGACAGCCTGGGATAGGCTCCAGCGCCCCCCGCGACCCTGAAAAGGATAAGCGGAAGTGAATGGATGGATGGATAGAGGAAAATCCTGCGGGACCCACAATGGATGTATCTCCAACAAGGCTGGAAAGTGATGTCCGGGTGGTAGTGGAGCTCTGCCGGCGAAGGGAGCGACAGCTGACCGCAAAGGCGCAGGAGCTCAGTGGCCGTATAGCGGAGCAGTCCAGCCATAGGAGCCAGACGAGCATCAGGAGAATCCACAATAGTGCCGACCAGCTCAAAAACATCTTCGCCCACATCTTGGACGATGTGGAGGAAAAGGAGCCGTGCTGGCCGGAGCGATGAATGGGTAGTCTAAAATAGCTCAAACAGTTAAGCTAGTGCAGCTCACTGGGAATAAGATGTCAGAGCACATTCAGCTGAAATAGCAGACGTTGAGGAAAATTGTTACAAATCAATATCTGGCAGAGATTGATCTGGCCTGAGTGTGAATGTCCCTTTTCATTCAAATCTGAATCCAAATAATCCAAATAATCGAAAATGTACCGGTGAGTAGCGACAGCCAGATGCACCAGCGTTGACTCAAGCCGGAAGTTCAAGTTGTGTTTGCCATTTTTAAAGCACTAGGGAGTTTTAAATGCCTGGCTAAGAAACACCTGATTTTTATACTGCTCACCAAGGTGGGTGTGACTACTCAGCAGGTCGTCCAATGCCATCTTGAGTAGAGCAAAATCACTCTCCCTTCCACTTTCAAATACCGGTAATGTAGGTCTGGGAATGCCATAAACAGAAGCAATTAGAAGTTCTGGTCCAGCGGATGGAATATGACTAGTATGGAGGGATAGACAGCATTAACCGGCAGTGTTTGAAGAGTAGGGATGATTGAAGGCTGGCCTGAACTGAACTGAACAGACTGAGCCACCGGTGGGACTGGTGCTATGCTCGCGGATGTGGAGATGGAAACCAAAGGTCCAGAGTCGATTTGCCTTGCCAAGCCAGGTGACCGAGTAGCTGAAGATGCAGCCACAGCTGACCTCCCTGGAGAAATAACTTCAGGACCCAGTGGGTGTTGTACAGAGGCCGCAGGGGTACCTCTCATGAATAATGCCAGTGGCCCAGCGGCAGGTGTTGGGACAGATGTTCCCATTTAGCAGTATTGGTAGGAACATTATGGTAAACTGGGGGACACTCATAGCAATTTGAGCATGCCCTGTCCTTATTTGGGAGGGTGAAGCTAGCGTACGGAAGCTGTCTGTGAAAATTGTGGCATTTCTGGTGAGATATCGCTCCTCTCTGACTTGAGGAGAGAAGTAAGAGGTTTGGCTCTTTCCAACTCTTTCTCTGCTTCCTTTAAACGGTGACTCCTGTCAAAGCGCTTAGTTAAGGTCTCCCTGCCCTGTGGTGCCTCCTCCTGCATTTATTGAGCTTCTCTCACCTGGGTCTAACGTTGCTGATATTCCAAATCAGCCTGAGTCCTCTTCAAACTGTTGACAGAGATTATCAAGCTCCATTTGTTTCATTCTCTCCTCCAAAAGTGCAGTCTTTTTTAGGGGAGATCTCCAGTGCATGGTAAGCCTCAGAATCTCCATCTAAACCATGCTGCTGAAGCTGAAAGGGCTGAAAGGGGGTGGCTGTGGGGTGGCTGTAGCTCAGGTGGCAGAGCAGATCAGCCACTAACCAGAAGGTTCGATCCCAGGCTGCATGCCAAATATCCTTGGGCAAGATACTAACCCCATGTTGCTCTCCGATGCATCCATCGGAGTGTGGATGTGTATGAATGTTAGATACTTAGCACTTAAGCTTAGAAGTGATTGTGTGAATGAATTAGTTGTATAAAGTGCTTTGAGTGCTCAGACAGAGTAGAAAAGCGCTATATAAGAACCAGTCCATTTACCACGAAAGGGCAAACAGCCATGTGATGGCGATTAAACCTTTTGTCACTGCTAGGCTGACACCTTTATGTTATATCATTTCACATCTGTGGCTATTCTCAACCATGAGCTTAATTAGGCTTCAAATAGGGCTGCAAAATGGTGGTGAGGTGGAGTCATTGCTTTTCAGCTTGATGTGTATAGAAAATTAGCTTGTCTGTATCAATGACATGCTGTTCAAACATGACCGTATTAGTCCTGTTCTGATGTGTTAATTAGCTGGCATAACCTTTGATCTCAGACTGGGATTGATCTTCTTTAATCAAGGATTAATGATGTCTAAAGACTTGTGATTAACCAGCAGAGGATATGCCTCATGAAGAGAGGCCTAAAGAGAAGAGGAAAATGAAAGCATACAGAGTGGATGGCTGTATTGTCAGGATATCTGTGTAGATTGAAAGCTGTGGGGCCTAGACTGCAGAAAACAGTTAAAACACCCAAGTACACATGATGAAAGTCTTCTATAAAGCATTTGTTTTTGCAATCATCCATATGGACTAGTCCTCAAACATAAATCACTTCTGCTAATGAATCTCACCAAAAGCACACAAAAAATGCTAA